>NW_027270935.1:80000-766555 GCF_040938485.1 Diadema antillarum | reverse complement strand
TAACTATACACTGCCCTATCGCTGTTACATACAGAAAGCAGCAGTCTACATGTAGGCCTACAAACTTACGACAAGTTCAAGTTGGGATCAGATAGTGCTAGGTATTAATAAAACCTTTCTGATACATGTGTAGTGACATTAATGACACATTTTTACCAGGCCCTACATGTAATTTCAGGGTTCCCTTATGCATCTGTTGTCCAAATTTAAGTTTGTATGATGGTGCAAGTACAACAGGTAACATGAAAGTTTCATTTAAGTTTTGATGTTTTTTCCACCATCATTTCATGCACTATTTACTGTGGGGACTTAATGTTTGAGACTCGGTGATTGAAAGTCCTCTGACCTCTGTTCTATTGACATTTGTATATTCTTGCATCCATTCTTGCATGTGTGCATCGCCTTGAATTAACTGTTTTGTTATTTTTTTATGCTATCTTTTTTGGTGTCCTCTGTTACACAGCGCTTGCCAGAAGCAGATCCAGAGAAGATGGCAGAATCAAAGCAAAGGACAAAGGAGCTCATGGCTGCCCTGAAGGCTGCAGCAGAAAACCCACATCCTATATACAAGACCATCAAACGGGACTGAGACACCGGGTATTTCCCATCCCTTTGGAGGAATTTCGTGGACATTGGGAGATGAAAGCTCATCCCTTTAGAAACATGAACACCAACAAGTTTTGTGTTGTCATATGGCCTTGAGTGGAGCAGTTTGACTTTCCCTGTTCTATGTTAAAGGACAAGTTCACCTTCATAAACATAAGGATTGAGAGAATGCAGCAATATTAGTAGAACACATCAGTGGAAGTTTGAGGAAAATTGGACAATCGATGCAAAAGTTATGAATTTTTAAAATTTTTGTGTTGGAACCGCTGGATGAGGAGACTACTACAGCTTGTGAGTCATATGCGTACAACAATATAAAGAAAATGTAAAGAAAATTCAACATATTTTCACTTTTTTCGCATAATAAAAGAGCACTTGACTTGCCTCTTTCTAAAGGCAGGGGGAATAATATTACCCATAACATTTGTCGGTAACGAGTCGGGGGAATGTGTACTTTTTTCAAAAGATGAAATTTTGTGAAATTCTCTTTATATTTTCCTTACATTGTTGTACGCATGTGACATCTAAGTTATTCATACACTGCAGTAGTCTTCTCATCCAGCGGTTACTGCACAAACACTTCAAAAATTCATAACTTTTGAACGGATTGTCCGATTTTCGTCAAACTTTCAATGATGTGTTCTACTAATATTGCTACATTCTCTCAATCCTTATGTTAATGAAGGTGAACTTGTCCTTTAAGGCAAACAAGGGAATTCTACCATGTCAACCAACTCATGCAGAATGCCATATGGCTGGAATGGGTCATATATAGCATAGATTTAATGTGGAAACTTGAGCCTGGAGTGAATGTACAGCTCTAAGGTTCCTAGTTATTGATTCTTAAAAGCCGCACTTCTCAACCAATGAGCTGCAAAGCTCTTACAGGTTGGCTGTGATGTCAGCCAGAAAATGGATACAAACTACATTGTATTTTTTACTCTGAGAAATCTAAATGAGCCATTAAAGCCAAAGGGGGCCTCGAGTCAAAAAAGGTTGAGAAGCATGGCCTGAAAGTGTATTGGTGATGGACAATTATGCACATGGAAAAGAATATATTTGTTACATACAGTACCATGGCACCACATACTCGTAGATATGATGACGTACTGTACTAAAAGAATGTCTCAATATAGAATAAAGTTAACAATTGCATTTAAATGCAAAACTTTTTTTTTTTAGATGCTAAAACTTTTAGCAGAAAGTGGGGACTACCATCCATGACTGACCTTGCTGATGATACCTATGTGATGTGATGGTGTAGAAATAAATCTTAAATGGTTAAATGATCTTTAAAAAAATCATTGGTCAAATTTCAATTAATCATATCAGAAGAAGTACACATACTTGTGCATTTCATGTTTGTTCTGTTTGTATGTCTTTTGTATTGAAATTTACGTGGAAAATGGAAGTACATGTACTTCTACTTGAACATTAGAAAAAAAAAAGATGACTGGTCGCCATTTGTTTATGGTTTTTGTGTGGAGCACTTATGGAAATATGTGTGGACATTATCATAAATTGAGAGATACTCTTTCAGCAAAGGTAATCAGTTTGTTTAAACCATGTACTGTAACACCATTAGATTTTGCCTGAAAAACAAAACAACAAAACACCATGTGCATTTTGTGTGAGCAATTGACATGTTCAGAATGTGTGGAAGAATATTTTTCAATGCCCTTCAAAGGTGATCAATAATAAAAAGACATGTTATTATGACATATTCTGTGACACAATGTCCTCTTCTTTTAAATTGTGTAAATGATAATTTTTTGAAACTAGAAAGTAATTGTTTGAAATTTGTGCATGCATTCATAATCATCTTGGCATTTTTGGTGCAGGACTACAAATGCCTCAAATATGAGAGCACTTCAGACTAGCTAAGGCCAAGGGCAAATGTAACAGTAACATTGTTAATCAGCCAGTGAGTGTATCTTGTAGAAATTTTCATAAAAGAGATTGTCTTCTAACATAGCACTGTACTTGGCATGATCCAAAGCAATTCATTGGTTTGCCCATATTGGGTTTCACTTTTAACTCTATTCTCTGCACAAGCACAGCTTGAAACATTTATGTTTTTGTGGGTTATCAAAGTCTCTGTCATTTCTGTAGGATGCTTTGATTAGCAATAAACTCTCAAATTTGCCCATCCAGTCAATTTGGTAGGTAAGAAGAGGGCTTGATAGCCTCAAACTTTTTTTCCAGGATTTGTATACAGATATGTACAACTTTAAACCAAAGAGTATTGACATGTACTATGTACTTTAGTAATACTACCTTACATTTAAGGTTCAGCTTACAGTAACGCTGTTCCCATGATAACTACAATAATCAAGATACTTGATATTGTGACTGCTATGACAGAGTACATGTACTATTATTTCATACAACACAAGCAACAGGTTCCTAGAAGAACACATGTGTATTTGTGTTACAGAGGATCTTGGTCAGCCCCAAATAAAAGAGATTCTAAATTAACTGGTGAGCCCAAACACCAGTACCTGTGCAATTGCAGTGAGCCCTCTTTTGACTCAATTTGCTCATGATCTTGTATTTCAAGTACAGTCAAACCTGCCTTAGCGGCCACCTGTCTATAGCGGCCACCTGTCTACAGCGGCCACTGAAAAATCCCCCCGAGAGAAAAGCCCTGTTAAAGACCCTGTTTATAGCGGCCACCTGTCTAACGCGGCCAGCGGCCACAAATTTTGTTTCCCGCGGTAGATTTTAACCTGTCTATAGCGGCCACAGAGCCGGTAATTCAGCATGTTTTTCTGATTTGTGGCCATGCCAGACATTCATGGGCAACGTTCAGTGATCGCCACCGCTGCATTCATCACTTATTCAGTCATAATAATGCACTAGCGTAAAGCTTTCTTCACGACTGTACACATGCTACTGTGCAACAATTTCATAAACACCGGCATTGTTCAATGCATGAAATACACGTGTGTATACTTACGCATAGTACATTATGTACATTAAATACTTATCGAAGTATCCAACGATGATATAAGTACATGTATAGGCAATGCACATTAAGTTGGATTACCTGTCTATAACGGCCACCTGTCTATAACGGCCACTTTTTTCGTTTCCCTTGGGTGGCCGGTATAGACAGGTTTGACTGTACTAGTATCTAGCTACCGAATGCATGGGAGCTCTACAATTTTATGTAGCACAAACACTATGGACTTTCTGGTCAGTATTGATCTGTTTCACTCTCAATTGTCTTGAGAGTATGGATTTTGGTGTGTGTGTGTGTGTGTGTGTGTGTGTGTGTGTGTGTGTGTGTGTTTGTATGTGTGTGTGCAAGCTATGATCAACTTGGCTGTAAACATTTGCAAATATGTGAGGCCAATGTCTGCTGAAATTTTTACAGTAAACTGAAAATACGGTGTGAATCAATATTATATACATGTACTGAGTATTTTGTTCTCACCAACATTATCCTATGAATTTATATAATTTTGATAAAGAAACTGTATACAATTTACCACCTTTGTGGTTTCTAAAATAGAAGTATTTTTTTTGTGTGTATATATACATATACAAGTGTATATATGTTTCTTTACACACACACATACTTGACTGCATATTTATATATGATTCATATATACAAGCGTATAATGTGTGTATGTGTGTATATATATATATGTATATGTGTGTGTATGTGTATATGTGTGTGTGTGTGTGTTTGTTTATGCACATGTTCTGATCTACAAATAAAATGTTAATATCTATAGGCCTATAATGTGAGGGGAATGGTTTACATTGTGTTTTATGAATTTTTGTAACAAAATGACTGTTCTTTGTGACTTATTATGATTTATTTGGCATCCTGTAAATGTGTTGAGGGTACAACATTTCTGGTGGTAATGTGTTTTTTTATATGTAACGTATGTATGTATATAATGCTAGATATATATATATATATATATATATATATATATATATATGAAGAGTTTGTTCGCAAAAACCGATAAGTCCATTTTTGAAGATTTTGAAGTATGGTCTCTGTCATAAAGTACAAAATAATACCTTTTGAATGATATATTGGTCACTACATATAAAGGTACATTTTTGAAGTTATAGTCAAAAGAAGCAGAAATTATCTTCTTGTTCTCTTTATTTTTCTTGACCTTTAATCGCCAATATCTCTGTTTGGCAAATATGGACTTATCAGTTTTTGCGAGCAAACTCTTCATATGCATATATATGTGTGTGTGTGTAATTATACATGCATGTGTATATATATATATATATATATATATATATGTATATATATATGTATGTATATATATATATGTATATATATATATATATACATGTACATAGAAATCAGTTGCTCTGTTTTGTTTTGTTTTTCATTACAATCATTGAATTTCTTTGCTTTTATATTTCTCTTGGTTCTTACTTTTGAAAGAAAAATTCCAATGAACATCTTAACTACTGTGAAGAAGGATGTTAATCTCAGGACCTGGCATCTTGAGGCAAGAGTTGGCAAATTCAGTTTCTTCCTCATTTGGGGGACACAGCCTGGATAACGGGAGGTGTAGTCACTGCATATAAACCGTATAGCTCTCCGTTGTGTTTTTTCTAAGCATTCAATGTTTTTGTAGATATTATGTATATACTGATATATACATGTATATATATATTGTGATATGTCTATAAATATAATATGTCTTTCTGGAGATACATGTATGCTTATATTCTTGTATACATTATGCTATTACTAATTCTCTCTATCACCTGAGACTCATAGTAGCACCACTCAACTTTGAAAAGTGTTCAAAGTGATCATAATTATTTGTAGAATCTTGTGATGTAAAAAGAAGGCAGAATATCTAAAACCATGTGCATGTTTGTGGCGCCACCACCACCATCTGTCAGCAATCCGCCACTGTTCTGTGGTTTCCACATCGCACATATACAAATGTACCACATTATTTATGGGATGCCTCGCTCCTGCCGCCGAAGCAGCCGCCGCGGCCGTCGATTGCTTTCGGAAGCCCTTCATGGCACGAGACACACCGTGGCACCATTTCCGCGGCTGAGTGACTTGGAAGAAACTCTACGAGACATCAAGAGTACAAGACGAGAAGTGACATTTATACCTCACGGTAAGAAGCGATGTTTTGTTACGGTCGTTGCCGATTAAAGTGTTCACTGTAACCAATGTGGTGTTGCAGCTACTTGTTACGAAAGATTTGAAAATCTTGTATGTCAGGATTATAGGTTGCAAGTGATCGAGTTCCGTGCCGTAAACTACCAGTATTCTCGTAAAGCCAGGTCACAACCTCCAGTAAGTGTCCCCGCCCGCGACTCGTTCACCCCCGCTGCCGTGGTATCGGTTGTTGGTGGAATCCATGGCGAATTGAACACCTGTGGCTTTGGGAAGTGAGGCACAAGCCGTCTGCTCGTGATCATACAATCATAGCACGTACGGCGATCAGTAATACCGAGTAAACCACCTTGTGGACCAGATGCGTTTCAATTTCATTTTAACATGATATGGTATAGCTATTTGAAAGTAAATTTGTAGCTCACTAGACAATTTTCTCACTCTTATCAGGGACTCCCACCTCACTGCTCTTATCCTGAGTGATGTAGTAATTTGACCATGTTGACTGAAATAAGGTAACTGGCTTGCAGAGTGGTGTCTCGATTCTTTTGATATTGTGACCTGTGTTGAAGAAGATGATTGTGAATGACACATAGAACTGTATAGGCCTCAATGGACTATGTCATATATAAATTTTAGTTCATTTGTAATTTTTCACATGCATGTATTTGATGCAACAATTTCATGAGAAATGAAGTAACTGCTTTGTAAGTTGGAAATTTCTTCAGTCATTTGACACCACTCTGCACTACCTTGGCTAGATAATTTATATCATTGATTCACTCATTCAACCCTTTTATTTTTTAGCGTGTATGTGTGTGTGTGTGGGAGCTGGGCTGTATCCAGTAGGGGTCAAAGGTCAATGAATTCCTTTTTATTTTATTTTTTAAACCCCCCCCCCCCCCCCCGGGGGGGGGGGGGGGTGGGGGGTGGTGGTGCAGTGCAGTAGGCCCTATGTGTCTAGAATTTCAATTTTAATATTCAACTTATCAACTTATGTGTTTTTTAATCACCTCCATGAGTTGATTTTAGATGCAAAATTTGAGGATGCTGTTAGGGCAATCAAAGGTACAACCAAAAAAATTCAGTGGTATCGCATTACTGTGGACACGTAAAAAATTATTTTCAGAACCTGGCAACATTGTCTAATTATCATTGCTTGGGTTTCTTTCTTGTGAATTGTTACTATGCGTTACAGTTGGTTAAACAAGAAGTTTAATTTTATTGATATCATCTGTTAGACCTCATCAAACCACATGGGGCAAGAGCAATGCGCATTTTCCTTGAGGGAAATTCGCTTTTCGAGGCATGTTTTTAATTGTGTGGGATTTCATGTTCAAATGTAATTGCAGGGAATCAAATCTGAAAATGATTTGTATAATCTTAAAAATATAAGTGCACAAATTGGCTTATTATTGTGTGCTGTAAGTGAATGTCACAGTACTTCTGGTGTCCAAAGTAGACCCTTTTTTCTTTTTCTTTAAACTGGGACATTGTAATGTACCACAGGAAAGAAAATCATTGAAGCTTTGACCCAATTTTATCTATATAGGCCCTAATGTATCTTCCACATAAAGTTAAAAAAGAAATTCCAGGGGGCAGCTGAATTTGAAGGAATAGATTGTGTGGTATTTTTAATCTTCTGTGCTAAGTTTCCATTATGCAAATTGTAAAAAATACACCTGATAATTTTAGACATTTATGTATTAGAGAAATAGTTGAATTTAGAGTTCATGCTGGTTACATGAAGGGGATGCCATGGTATATTTTTTTGGTTGAGGTGGAGCTTCAGGTTTCCATTTTTTTGAGAAACCTTGTATGAAATATGAAAGAGCATGTAATTCTAGGAGGGATTCAAAGTTTATTTGATGAATATTTGTTTTGAAATGTCTGAGACATCCAAAACAAGGGGATCCTAATAAAAGATTGGACCCACCTTTTATTAGGATCCCTTGTTGTTTTTTGTATATTTTGTCCTTTTCAAAACCACTTTTCATCAATTAAACTTTGAATTCCTCATAGAATTGTATGCTATGTAACAAATAAGTGGTTTTGTTAGTATCTTGCAAAAAATTGAAAGTTCAATCCTCATTTCAACATATTCCATCCCTTCAACTTGTTTAAAAAAATATCTTCTTTTCCCTATCAGAAATCTACCAAAAGAATGGAATTTTCCAATGAGAAGCAGACTTATGGATCATAAAAAAATGTCCTGAAGTGTCTAAATGGAGGAATAGGACTTGAACTTAGGATACATGCAGTGAGCTGTTATGACTAATCACATGGACTGGACATAAATCAGTGGGCATTCATCAAGGTTCAGTGAGCAACGAGTGTTAAGATGGCCAAACAATACGATGTGTTGATAAGACTTCTCATGCTGGGAGATTCTGGTGTCGGGAAGACATGTATGCTGTGCAAGTTTACAGAAGAAGCTTTCAGTCACACGCACATAGCCACAATAGGTGAGTCCACATACTGCAGCAACCTGCAATTCAACAATATTGGTTTACATTCAACTAGAAATCAATTTGAATGCTTATTATTTTCTTCTCTACCCACCTCGCATACTTCAAAGAATGTTTTACTTTTAAAAGAATGTTTGTTACAATAACTATTTTTCTTGAAACTGAAGCATTATTTTTACTGTATAGTATTTGTAAAGGTAGCCTTAAATTCCAGTGGAGGCTTTAGATCAATTGCTAGACTATGTGGCCCTAATACCAGTAAATTCCATTGTATGGCTTCTTTCATCCAAGACTCACACAATGATAATCTGGTATTCAATCAAACAGGTTGGAGCTACGTTGTAGGCTGCTATATGTAACATGTATCTCTGACACTCTTTTCCCTCAAATCTGCATTTCCACCAGCTTGAATAGAAATGTGCATTAATGGTTACACTGTGGTGCCTTGCTCAATGAATACATTGCACTGCAGTTCCGGTGCTCGATTGTACATCCACTAGTCCTAGTAAGATTTCTGTTCTACAAACACTGAATGCTTCAAAATATTGCATGTCTCCAAGATAACGTTTAAAGAAACAAAAAAGTTACTGCACGAGCACAATCCTTGCATCTTATACTTGACATACTTTAAGGTGTTTTGGAATATTTAGATTATTCTGTCATATTGTAAAGTATTTGTCTGGATTTCCTTCCTACCTTGTATGCCCCCTTCTGGTCAAAGTCTATAACAGGAAAAAAAAAATTGTGTGTCTCGCAGAGTGCTAACCAACCCTGTAAATACCACTGGTCAACTTTGTGCTTATCACATGACCTCTCAGGGTCCTGCCTGTCAATTTCCATGCATGCATACTGGTGATTTATACATGCAGTGATGAAATCCTGATAGATCATAGAGTGACTACATAAGTAGCATCAAAATACCATGAATGCTTGACTGTGTGCATGTGCAGAAAAGAAACCGAAAAAACAAACAAACAAAAAACAAACAAACAATCAAAACCCTGTGCTGCCTCGAGTGCATGACTTTGATAACAGGGCTGAATATGTGCTTTTGCTGCTCACTCTTAGGGTATAGATCGTACTTCTGGGTAATATGATCTGAGTACAGTGTCTGATGCTTGCTTTACTTCATATATTTGGAAATCAGAATTTTAAGCTTTGATGTAGAATGCATTATTCTAGGCCATGCACATCTTGTTGCTAATTTATGCTCAATGTTGTTCATTCATTTCAACATTTGCCGACACCTGCTCCGTGCTGAAGGGACAAGTTATATATCCCAGTCAATTTAAATTAGCCATGAGTCATGCTCATCAAACAGGAAGCATATGTTGCATTCTCTAGTGATCAGGGTATTATCCAATTTTTTGTTTTAATTTAAAGGGGAAGGGAACAGAAATTTGAGATTTGCTGTTAGTAAGCCAAAATGTGAATTGGTAGGATTTTGGATGTACACCTTAGCCATGATAGACAAATATTGAATAAGAATAAAAAAACAACAACTTTGGGCTGCTTTGCTTTGTTGACAAAGCCTTGAATTGGGTCAGCCTTTATTTTATAGTACCTGTACTTGTGATATGTATACATGCAATATTTTGTGTAAAGAGACTAATTAATTAGAATCAATATTTTAATCATATTAATATGTCTTGAAAGTATTCTAGGATGATAGATCTCTATCTGTGCATGCATTGAACAGTACACGGCATGTATCGGTATACACTATTCAGTATGTCAAGGGAAAGAATGGGAGCTACCAAGTACATCCATCGGCATACTGGGATCTTTTTTTTTTTTTTTGCATGATATTCATTTCATTTGAGGCAAAGTGATGGTAATATCAAATCTCTTCTCAGCAGTCCAAATGAAAAGGAAGAGCATGAAGCACAAATCCCCTTTGGCCATTCTTTGTGTGTGTGTGTGTGCATGTGTTTGTGTGTAAAACAAGTATGATTTCAGCAGCACTATCAGTCACTGACAGAACTAAATTGTTTTGGAGTGTAATGTGTGTACTTGTCCTTATCTGAAGCTGCTCTTTGTCAAAGCAAACATATCATTTCTGTTCAGTCTCTACTGCATGTGTTTGCATACACTCTCTGTGCAGTGAACTTCTCTGAAACAAAACCAGTGTGTTATATGTCAACAAAATGCCACTGAGATTAGCAACCAAAGTATGCAGCCACTGAAGCCGAAGTAAGCAAGTTTTCATTCGCGTGAATGACCCAATTACCCAAACTCACTTGCGCTCTATTTGTTGTTGAAATTCAACCTTGATGATCATACTAGACAATGAGAGCTGGCCTCCTTCTTCACAGTAATTGACCATGGAGACACCTTAAGCCTTGGCAACAGGACAAAATTGATGACCATTTGACCAGTGGCATGGGCTTGTTACACTGGCACTGTCTTTGCAACTGATGCATGCAAGTGTGTGTGTGTGTGTGTGTGAGTTAAGACAGTCACATTCATATTAATTAACTCAGGGAATTTCAGTATAAATGATTACATGGATGATCTGTTTAATACAAAGGAAAATCTTTTTGAGTTTGGTTTCGTTGAAAAATAACAGATGTTCTTTTTGTGAGCAATCGGTAGAAACATATATAAACATTTATTTTGGGATTGTGAGCATGTTAAGCATTTGTGGCAGAAAGTGATAGATAGGTTTTAGATGACAGATCTTCAAAATATGGAGTGGAAAAATGTTCATTTTGGTGTTATGGGAAGGGACCACAAATGAAACTTTATAATACAATCATTTTCATTTTGAAATATATCATTTTTAGATCTAGGTTGGAGGGAGAAATTCCTACTTTTGAGGAAATTTATAATAGAATGATAAGATTTCGGGATGAAGAAAAAGAAATAAGTTGGGATTACATTTGCTGAAATGGGAAAATGTTTCTGAAACAAGGGCCTGAGCATTTTTTTTTCTTTAGTATTTATCATCTGTAAAGGCAATATTATGTGTTATTGGCTGCGAGTGGGGAGGGGTAAGCTGTTGCTGGCACAAACATTATATTGATTTTATCAGCAAATTTGAGTTTGATGAGTTAGTTTGACAGTTTTATATTTGAACTTGGAGCGGTGCTTACAGTGTGTGGACGGATGCTGCTTTTATGCCCGTGGTCCATTATGTATTATGTATCAACATTGGGAAGTTGTTTCATCAGGAAGGAAGGTGGTATCGGTTCGGATGTGTGTGTGTTTATGGGTGTGTATGTGTGTGTATGTGGGTTGGTGAATGTGGGTGTGGGATGGTTTAGGTTTTAGTTAATCGGGGGTTGGTGGGATGGGGATTTGATTTGAAGAACGATAGTTATAAATGGTATGACAGATATTGGTAGGATTTGATATTTAGGATACAATGTAGATTTGTTTTGGTTGGGAGGGGAAGGGTTTGTCAGGTTTTTTCTTGTGAATGATTTCATTTTTAGATTTGTATAATGTATTTGTTGTTTTTTATGTATATGCCCTTGTAAGTGAGAAGGAGTTACATGATTCGATGTATTCAAGGGATATAGGTTTGGTACAAGTATACAGGGGCGGATCTAGCTTTTTTCCAAGGAGGGGGTTTAAGGGTTGAGCTGGGTATTGCAAAGTGAGTGAGAGCAAAGCGAGTGGGGGGGAGGGGGGGGGGAGGGTCGTGGGAGGGGGTATCCCCCCTCCCACAGTAGGGAGATTTTCAATTTTTAGGATTGCCAGCTTGCAATTTTAAGCATATTAATTACTATGCATGCTCTATTTTCTCTCTCTCTCTCTTTTTTGCCAAACATATATACAATGTATATATATATATATATATTTTTTTTTTTTTTTTGGGGGGGGGGGGGTGGTGCAGCCCCACCCGCGCCCCAAGCGCGGTGGAACATGTCTGGTTTGGGGGGGGGGGCAAAATTTCGACGGGGATGGGCACATTGACGTGATGGTTTGAGATCCTCGGCGAGGGAGCGAAGCGACCGAGCGGGGGGAGGGGGAGTACAAAAGTCGCGTTTATAGAGCATTTAAAAGCAAATTTCTAGGAAATTAAAAAGTGGATAGAATCATTTGCAAATGACTATGATTATACGGTGCCAGGTAAAAATGGCAGAGGTAACAAGAGACCCGCGGGTCTAGCGCTCACCTGAGTATCGCAAGTTCACCTTTCACGCAGTCACTAACCTAAATTATTCACAGCTCTACCAAAATTTGACCAGGCATTCTCAAGTAGAAGATGAAAATGTACAATAAAGGCCCAATTTTTTTTAAGATTCCTTAATTTGTGGGGATTGGGGCCCCCTGGGGCCCTCTGGGTGGGGCATGGTGCCCATTTTGATAAATTGAGATCCTGACCCCCTAGGGATGCTACCTGCCAAGTTTGACAAAAATCCATCATGAGGTTTTCAGGAAGAAGATGAAAATGTACAATTCAGGCCCCCATTTGGACCCTTCCAACCACCCCCCCCCCCCCTACCCAAGAGGGGCACCCCTGGATCTCCTATGAACAAACTTGAAACTACAGTCGTTAATGTACTCACTCATAGTATTATCTCAGCTCTATAACTTCTGATTCTAGAGAAGATTTATAAAGATTCCTTCATTTGGGGGGTTTGGGACCCCTTGGGGCCCCCTGGGTGGGGCATGGTGCCCATTTTAACAAATTGAGATCCTAACCCCCTAGGGATGCTACCTGCCAAGTTTGGTGAAAATGGGTCATGGGGTTCTCAAGAAGACGATAAAAATGTACAATTTAGGCCCCATTAGGACCCCTCCTCACCCCCTCCCCTGGGTCCCAAGGGGGGCACCCCTGATTCTGCCATGAACAAACTTGAAACTACAGTCATCAATGTACTAACTCATAGTATTAACTAAGCACTATCACTTCTGGTTCTAGAGAAGAAGATTTTTGCAGAATCCTTAATTTTGGGGGGCTTGGGCCCCCTGAGGGCCCCCTGGGTGGGGCATGGTGCCCATTTTAACAAATTGAGTTCCTAACCCCCTAGGGATGCTACCTGCCAAGTTTGGTGAAAATGGGTCATGGGGTTCTCAAGAAGAAGATGAAAATGTACAATTTAGGCCCCATTAGAACCCTTCCCCACCCCCCTCCCCTGGGTCCCAAGGGGGGCACCCCTGATTCTGCCATGAACAAACTTGAAACTACAGTCATCAATGTACTAACTCATAGTATTAACTTAGCTCTATCACTTCTGGTTCTAGAGAAGAAGATTTTTACAGATTCCTTAATTTTGGGGGGTTGGGCCCCCCTGGGGGCCCCCTGGGTGGGGCATGGTGCCCATTTTAACAAATTCCTAGGGAACTAAACACAGTTAAAAAAAAATCCCCGCGAAGGACTATGATCATAAATTATGCAAACTATTCATTCTATTATAAGTATGGACAGAGCGAGCGAGCCACTCTCACTTTGCCATTCGTCTGAAATGTATTCATTAAAAGCTAAAACGTAATCGCATTGTTTGAGCAATGAAAATTATTCTTGTATTACAAGAAAGCATAGAAGAAAAGAAAAAAAGTAGGCTTTACTAAAGGTATGTTCCACGGGGCACACTCGAGGACGCGAGGCTACCATCTATACACTAAATTTACTCATAAAGTAAATAGTAGTGTATAAAGATATGATAATGTATATTGATAGTGTATTATAATTTTCGCCCCGCTAGGGGCGAAAATTTTGCATATTCAGTTTTAAAATTGACAGCTTTTACGCAAGAAAAGTGCCTTTATTGTTGATTTTGGTCTTCAAATAATTGACTAATTAGTTGCTGTTTGTTTGTATGTTCTTATTTTTTTTTTACTTGGCAGCCCAAGAGGGGGGTTTAAACCCCCTAAACCCCCCCTGTAGATCCGCCACTGGTATATATCATGGATGTCAAAACTTTCTCGTGAAGAAATTGTTAGTTGGGTTGATTTATAATCGAGTTATCTATGTTGAAGAGAGATTATTTGCAGTAGAAATTGACAAATGGATTTGTTTGTGTTTTGAATTGCATTTGTACCGTTTTTAGTTCATGTTACACCCAGAATGGGTTGATTTATGAATGATTTGAATGAAATCAATAAATAGCAAGGGGAAAAAATGATGAATATATGAAGAAGTGCATTTTCACAAAGGGGGTAGGTTGTACTAAATCCTCAAGATAATAAAGTAATGGTGTGCATGAGACACTGCTTGTTATAGTGTATATTTCATTTCAATAAGAATTGAATTAAAGCTTTTGTTCCTTTTTTTTGGGGGGGGGGAATTACCATTTTAAAAGAAAAAATAGATCAGTTAACTACCATTACACTTATATAGTGTGCAAATCTTAAATGCATAATTTTGTACTAAAGATTGCTCCAGACAAATACAGTAGAAAGCTATATTACCCGAGATATGAGGAACAGATGCATGCAATCTGGATTTCAAGTATTGATAAAAATTGAGTTTGTTGATAATGTAATGCTTAATTGTAGGTGATGGACATGTGGCTTGTATTTCACAAGGTCTGCAGAAGAGAAATATTCATACAGCTATAAATGTTTTTAAATTCATTGGTAAACCAGTCTATTGATTAAAGGGAAGAGGTTAATGATATATAAATTACAGACATGTTTCAACTGAGAAAGTGTGGGGAGCAAATGTTACTTGACATACTTGATTACCGGTAGGCAGTTGAAGAACATTGAACTGACATCTTTGGTCCTATTATGGTTCCTTCATTCGTTTAGTGAAGATGAACAAAGACATTTTTCTCTACCTAAACAACAGACATACTTTACTTATCAGCAAAAGCTCAACATAAAGTGATGTACATTCAATGAGTCCTTAGAATGGGTAAATGAATATACTACATGTATGTTCATCTAGTTCAAAATGCTTCCAGACATTCTTGTTTTTAAATACAGTGTATTCACATCACCAAGTCCCAAACAACCAGTGCATGAGTACCGGTAGCACTTTATGGAGAGCATACTCATCATAACATTGATGGCATATTGCCCAAAAGTGCAGTACAAGTGTATAGCATGAAAGCATTTATTTCTTCTAGTTGTAGATGTGAATGATGAATAAGATTTCTGGAATACCTAATGCCCAACAACCATTTCAATTCACAATTGATCCAGCATCAGAGTGCATTAACAATGACACACCTAACCGCATTTTATCTGATAACTGGGCCACCTGTCAGTAATTGCCATAAATGTGAATAGTAATGGAAACTCACCAAGTATGTGTATTTAATAGTGTATGAACAATATTTTTGTTTTCTCCAGAATGTGAGAGATACATTCAAAAATTTCTCAGAATGGCAAACCATGTACATATGTGAGAAACCGAACATGATATATTTGAGAAATATTTGTCAAAATGTTTGTTTGGTCTTAATTCTGTTTTCATCATACATACACTTAAACCTAACTTAATGCCGTTTATACTATGTTTTTATAAAATACTGTAAAACGTTGAGAAAGTAATGCAGTATTCATGTATGCATGGTGTATTCTCCCATTTGCAGTAACCCTAAGCTTTTGGAGTCTAATTTGGTCATGTGAGAGATGCATTTACAATCAAGTCACATAATTTGTGAAATTCACCTAATCTATAGATTAGGTGATATATCGATCAGCCGTTATATCAAACATTCAACATGAATGGTGCGGAATATATTTATCAATTATATTAGCCTTACAAAGTATCTCTTACCATATGCAAAAATGATGTTTAGTCATGTTTTATGTTTTTTGTGATATATATATATACCCTGCAATTAAATATTCAGATACTGAGTTCAAATGGTAAACCTCATGTTTTCCCCTCCGTTTTGCTCATAGCGTAGTTAGGAATCTGCAACCTTTGTTAGTGGATCTGTAGACCAGAGAAATAACTGAAATATAGGCTCACAAGAAGATAGCTTCAAATTGATATGGCAAGCATGTATGGATGTTTGTACATACATGTATTTCAGTTGCATTTTATCTGTGAAGTAAGAAAAAAAATCTAACTTTGACCTCATCTCTGACTCAATAGTTTTGCTGCCTCACTTTTGCAGGTATTGACTTCAAGATGAAGACACTTCGCGTTGACGATCAGAGAATACGAGTTCAAATATGGTGAGTGTTTACAGATCCATGCCCCTGTCTATTCAAGAAATGCCAGTGAATTGCAGCGTGCCTAATACAATCATTTATCCTCTTTTAGGGTCAGGGACTGCTATTGTTCAGATTCACTCTGACAACAATGAGATTCAAAATCAATCCCAGCCAGGACAAGCAAAGTTTACTCATATTCGTACTCATATATCTGGCTGTGGGGAAAGATCAAATTATTTGGCAGCACGTGAATCAGTTGTATTGATTTTGCCCAGCATGAAGCTGGGTATGATGATCCACGTACAACCATTCTGCTTGGTCGTAGTTAGAGATAAAAATAGTGGAATGTACAATGACTCGGGTAGCATAGTAAAGGCGCAGCCACTAAATAGTCGTTTTGTGCTGCATGTATGGACATGGCAAAGTGTACAGTTTTCATGTGATTTGGCTATGATGTGACTAACCTTTTATGTAATGTAAAGCGTGTTAACACAATGAGTTACTGAATAGTTGCTTCATCATCAAATATGGATAAAGTGTCTGAATTCAGGATGTAGTTCTGGAGAAACAGTGTTTCTTCTCTCTCTTTTTTTTAACGCTTCAAGCAGTGTTTTAAATCACTTCAACATGCAGGTATATCATGTTGTCCAATAGTTGATGTTAATTCAAGTGACTTATATATTTGTTATGCCAATAGTGGTGATTTGGTTAATGAGAAACATGAAGAATGAATCCAAATGGATTCAATGTCTCTTTCATTCAAAAAGGAACCCTGTGTATTACAGCATTTTATGAGAAATCAGGCATGCAAACAATGCTGCTAAATGCATGGCACCAAATCCCTGATCCATTCAATACTGCATGGTGTGTACAATGCAGTATGTATTGACACATTTTGTATGACTTGTTGTAGTGCCTGGTTCTCACAGCCTGTATACTTATTTTGTTACTATTTTTTTTTTCATGGTCATGTTTTTACAGGGACACAGCTGGGCAGGAAAGATATGACACAATAACGAAGCAGTATTTCAGGAGAGCACAGGTACAGGCGATTACTAGTAATTTTTGTTGTTGTTAATGTTATCATTATTGGCAGGAATCTCTCTATACCATGATGAATGAGGGGGATACTGATATGTTTGTGCTTACAATGTATTACATACATCATTTGTGATGTAAGATGAGGATGCCAAATTCTTCATGTACAACATCAAGAAAAAATACATTTTTTGGATGTTTCGTAAACATATACATCAAGGATTATTAATCAAAAAATAAGTGCAGATTTCTGCCATCAAAATGGCACCAGTTTAGGTGCCTTTGAACAGTTACATTTGATTTACAGATATATAGTAATTACAGCTTACTCTGTGATGTAGAATTTGTAACATTTTTTTTTTAATTCAGAGAGCACACTGTGGGCTTCTTTCACATGAAATCTGAATCATGAGAGGGCACTTTAAATCGTAGATTCCCAGGAGAGCTCAGGAGAGCTCTGATTGGTGATTGTTCATAGTTTGTACAACAAATTCCATGAGCATCATGCATCATAATACTCTATGTTGCTCATAAATTACAATGTAAATGA
The DNA here is from genome assembly GCF_040938485.1 of Diadema antillarum. Taxonomy (NCBI): domain Eukaryota; kingdom Metazoa; phylum Echinodermata; class Echinoidea; order Diadematoida; family Diadematidae; genus Diadema; species Diadema antillarum. The sequence continues at coordinate 748,701 of NW_027270935.1, read as the reverse complement.
TATGCAAGCATGCACACTTATCACACACACACACACACACACACACACACACACACACACACACGCACGCACACGCACGCACACACACACACACACACACATATGCACACACACACACACACAAACACATGATTATGTGGACATATATATTGTACTGTTAGTAGTCAACAGTAGGATTAGTATTGAATGCACACAAATTCAGATTGTTTTTTTGTTGTTTTTTTTCAACTGCGTGTCTGCCCTCAGTGATTACGGAACTTAACACATGTTTCTAGCAGACTCTCAGACAAACCACATGGTATGTGCCTGTAGCTGCCACTCTCCATCAATGAGTTCGTCAATATTTGGCCAGATGGTAACCCACGTAGCATATACATGTATTGTCCTCAATACATAATGGTGGAATCTCAAATTGCACTGAGCATGACTGTCAGTTTTTCATAAAAGATGTTTCAGTTGGAAACTGTGATTATTATATGTGTGTGTTTTAATTTTTGTTTATACACATGAATATATGCATGAATTTATCTGTATCATCTCATAATATGAAATGAATGTGTATATATTTATAATATGATAAGAATTCAAATACACTTGCTGATACAAGCATCAGATCATGTGAAAACCTACTTTAAAACTTTCACTTGCTTTCCAGTTTTCAGTACTCAAGCTATGCCATGGTTATAGGACTGTAAAAATTGTTGTCTCTGATGTTTCTTTGCAGGTGTTTGTTTGATTTAAGGAGGAAGAAAGTGCTGTCAGCTCTCTCTAAGAATAATGACAAAATTAACCAGTGTGAGGAAGCATGGAACAAAAATTATTTAAAGTTTTGCCATATACTAGCTTTCTCAATCCATGCTAGCAATATTTGTTTCAAACTGAAAATGTAAGGGACAGCTTGTTTGGTAAGTAGATGAAGACCCTACTCTATCCATGGATGTTTCCAGTCATGATAACACACCATGCATCACAAACATTAGTCCCTAGAGTTATTTGTATCTGTCACAAATGCATTGTGCTGTCCTTTTCTCACTTCTAAAGGGCATCATGTTGGTGTATGACATAACGAGTGAAACATCATTTCGCGACCTTGACAAATGGCTTGAGATGATATCAGAGGTGAGCATTTGGCTTGGAAAAAAAAAAACACACCTCAACACGTGTGTGTGTGTGTGTGTGTGTGTGTGTGTGTGTGTGTGTATGTGTGTGTTTTAGTTGATTATTATGAATTCTTTTGGTTCCATGACTTGCTTTCATGCATCATTTTAACCCACTGAAGACTAGCCCAGAGTATACTCAGACAGGTGTCCTTGGGAAATGTGTGTTATAGCAAAACCATCTGCCCACCCTATTTTCAAATGGGTTGAAAGTGTCAGTGTTGTACAGAGCAAAACTAACAAAACTAATCAATTCACTCTTTCAACTTTGTCCTGTGTTACTGTAGTCTTAGATGGAAGAAACACAGAATGTGTACAAATTTAGAATCAATGTGCATAATTGTCACTTCTGTATCTAGAATGGTTATGTCTGTGTCATGAACTGTATATGCAGTCCAGAACTGCAAAGACCGATTGACAATAATGCTTAACTTGCGCCCAATATAATTGATTGCCTTTTGAGCGCATATGAGGACAATGTCTGAAGTGATGCAGTCTTGTATAGGCAGAAGGTAGTCATACTTTCAATGCATACCCATGTATCTGTCCTAGACATTATTGTGCTGTACATGGTTGGACAACATTTATACAATGCAGACTCCCAGTTTCTAAGTAGCCATGATACTGTTAATCTTTGTTCAATGCCTAAAAGTGAATGCTAATCTTTTATAGCATTGTTAGTACTTTCCAGACTCCAGCATGCTGTGGAATTTGGATTAAGAGCTTATTGATCACTCCCAAAGTCCACAATGCACCAATTTCCTGTAGGAGAGGACATGAGAAACTTTGGTTAATTAGAGTTTTCCCATCTTGAGGTGTAATGTCTTAATATATTCCCCTTCCTTTGCAAAAAGCAACCTGATCACACTCAGCCACACAACACAGAGATACAATGGAATATGCATGCTCTTTTCCTTATCTTTGTGTGCTGTAATATGTTGCCTCCTCCTTCTGTAACCTTTTGTTCTTTTTTCCCCCTTCTTTCTTATCTTCTTTTGTTTTGATATGTTGCATAAAGAGCATATATATATGAAAAAAAAAATTGGGTGTGTGGAGGCCATTCCACATTTACTGATTTCATACTGTATATGTTATTTTGTCCTTGGTACTGTGCTATTTATACCAGTGGTAGTCATTATTTTGGCAACTCCATACTAAAGTTGAGCAAATGTTGGCCATCCATTTTTTTTTTTTGAAGGACATATGAAGGACATCTGTTGTGTGTTTGTTTGCATGCTAGCTGTTTATAGACACACAGATTTAGCATGTAAATTTGAGAATATATATTCCTCAGCGTAATGTCATTTTGAGATGATGAACTCCCTTTTATAATTCTTATTGAATTTTGACAATCATTTTTTTTTTTTACAGGGAGAAATTCAGTACAATCTTGATTGTATACTTTAAAATGTATTATACAATTTTTGTTCAATGTATCATTGTGTTGTTTTATCTTAGACTTTGTGAGGTGTATGAAATCTCCCTGAGTACGGTATGCTTTGTTTAATCAGTTGGTGTGTGCAAAGCCTTGCAATCAAGTGACCACATTAGTGTGCAAACCAACCACCAATGTTTAATGTGTATTATTAGGTAATGTACACATGTGGTATTTACAGTGGAGATAATTGTGCTTATAGCTCTGCTATCCGATTTATAGCCCATAGAAAATAGAATGACGTGATATGAGTCATACTGACATATCTTTTGTTGTCTTATTTTCCATGGTACTTTACCCTCCAAATGTCCAATTACATGTATTCTCTCTCTGTTTCACTGTAAGGCAGGGAGATATAGATGAGAATCTGATTGTGTTGGACCAGGTGTATATATTTTTTCCTTTCAATTTTCACCAAAATGAAGGAAAGATACCAAATACTCATGGATCTTTTCTTCTGTTTTACCAGCATATATATAACAGGGAAGAGAATGTAATTTGTGTAAAATGTCTTAATGCATTTTGGGCATTTTTTTATCTGTAAATCAATGTAAATTATTTTTGTCATAAATAGCTGAAAAAAAGCAAAAAATTCACAGGTACAGGTTTGAGGTATGCTGATAGTGCAGGTATACACCTACAAATCTAAATTCACAGCCAGCCACCATTATTGAAACTGGAAGAGTTGATTATTGGCTACAAATAATTTAATCTTTATTCTAGGGCTGATCACACACATATGATATCGAATTACAGTAATATAGACTGTTATAGCTGCAATGATTACTGAGTTGTCAGGATGTCCGCATATTGGGATAAGCTGGTTGCTATCAATGATTTAAGTTTGAATTATTGATTAACTTTTGTATTTTGATATGTCATGGCATTATCAAATAGTACCATATTTTCATCTTATAGAACTATGCATCATAGGGCGTATGAGAAGATAATGACATTCTCCATCATGTGACATTGCCTCACATTACTCCTGTGCCAATGTGGTCTCTTGCAGGATGCTGGAGACATTGTGAAGATATTGGTGGCAAATAAATCTGATGCCGAGTCATTACGTGTAGTGTCCAAGGAAGAGGGAGAGTCGGTAAGAACCTGTTACTGTAAAAGTGGAAACATTCACAACATGAAACTTTAGTGAATTGCAGCCAGTGGCCTTTTTCGCGGGATGAACTGCAACTGCGAATTGCGAATTGCAACTGGCAATCAATGCATTGTGTATACAGACAAAACCTTTTGGGTGCATTTTACTTTCACGAATCCTGAAACTTTGCAAAAGTTTCATGCCAGAGAAAATGTCTTGGTTTGCATTAGTCAGCTACATGCTGATTGTGCTGTTCCATTTAAAGATTAAAAGAACTGTTTATTTTCAGAGGATCGATTTTAAAAAAGGCAATGGGAGATAGAATGAGAAATGAGGGAGGATAGTGATAAATGCATGTATATGGCTTTGACTTTTCTGTGATTAAGGTCAGTGTTCCTGTTCATACTAACAGCTGTAGTGTTACCTATTTAAATTCACCATATGTCCTACTCTGCACTCTTCTGATCAAACTTTTCTCCTCTTTCTTCACTTCTTTTTCTCCCATTTTCTGTTACAGTATGCAAAGAAAGAAAATCTTGACTTCATCGAAGCTAGTGCCTTCAATGGAGACAATATACAACTCGTAAGTCAAGTCAAGAAGTGAAATGTTATTCAGCTGTTTTGTGTTGTTGTTGTTGTTGTTGTTGTTTTTTTGACCAGTGAAATAAAATCAAAACAGGAGACCACATGTGATTTAGATGCATATTCATTTTGTAGATGTCATAGAAAGCTAAGCACAATAACGAAGTCTTCGAGACCGGCAGTTTTCTTTCGTTATATCGAAATTTCATTATAACCAAACAAATATATAATAAAAATACATAGAGTGGATAATGTTGTGGCCTGAATTTTTACTTCATTGTAACCGGCATTTAAAAGACCAAAGGGTGTAAGGGTTTATGTAGGATTATTACTACAAATCAAAAATTGGCTGAGCAACTCCATAAAAGCACTATCAAACACAGCCATTTCATTGTGCATGAATTTCCTGCTTTTTTTTTGCTTTTTAATTGTATTTTTTTGTTCGTATTTCATTAATTGTTCATACTTTTACTCTGTTTGCCCATTTAGACATTTTTACAGAGGTAATTGTGAGTTTTTGTATGGCAAGTTGCCAGTCCAGCTGATTTCTCCTTTAATGAATTGATTATATATTTTTTTTTTCTCTCTCTCTCTCCTTTTTTTTTTTTTTTTTTTTTGCGGGGAGGGGTTGTCTCTCATCTCTCGTCAATCTCTTAAACTCAAGTTATTGAATTCTGCATGCCAATCTCCAATAATATTTATCATTATTATGTGAATGTACACACTATGTTTGCTTTCAAACTATCAGTGTATGGAAGAAAAATTAAAAGAAAAAAAGGAGAAAAAAGAGTAAATGTGTGTTTGTTTGTTGCTTCATGAATTAAGATTGACAACTTTAGTGAAGGCTGATACATGTTCCTGTATAAAAATGCAAATGATCAATTCTTGACATGATTCTTTTATCGTCTATCGATGTGCGTATTCTTGACTCTGGCATCTTTTCTGTGCAGGCATTTGAAACACTTGTGAAGAATGTCATGGACAAGAACAAGAAAGAGATAGATGAACAGCTCCAGAGTATCAAGTTATACAGTAGAGAAGACAGCTCTGCAGAGCCAGAAGAGGGAACAAAACTGGGAGGCTGCTGTAGATGATACTGTCTCCATGGCAACACAACGTGGGAAATCTTATGATAGATGTATATAAAAAAGACCTCTAAACTCAAGACATGTATATATGTGATCTGATTAAATGGACATCTCTGTGTTAAGAACACTGTATGCTGATGATTGGAAAGTTGTTGATCATATGTCTCAATGATTTGTTCTGAATTTCTTCTTGATTTCGATTTTGTCATTACGAGGACATAACACTTTAGGGCAGAAAAGGCTCCAGAATTAGAGTTCAGTTGTAGCTGATCAAGAGACCAAGTGTACTCTTCATACATGAAAACGGTCATCAGTCATCCTCAATTGAAATTGGAATCGTAATTTATCTTGGAATTATACATATGCTGGTCTTTCACATCTCAAACAGTTTTGAAACACAAATATGATTTTGAGTGTTGTGTAGACTCTTTATTGTTTCATGTCACATATTCCTTCAGTAGGTAGGTGACATTTAAGAGTAAATTGCTCATTGAAGAATGAATGCAATGAAACTTGTTGCAAGATGCCTATTTATGTGACCTCACATGTATATAGTGTCTTGCTAGTTGAGAAGATATATGAATCACCACATGGATAAAGAGGTACATAGTTGGATGAATAGAGAGTGAAAGTGATTGAGAGAGAGAGATAGATTCCTGTAACCAAAGGTCAAGTTGTACTAAGACTTAGTAGGTCGAATATTTAACCACAGAATGAAGCCGAGTCCATCATTAAAAAAAAAAAAAAAAGAGACGAAGAGGAACAGGTTGATCCTGTCAGTGCATATATGTCGGTTCTGATTTACCAGTCTTTTTACATTCTTTCAAAGGAGCTACAGTGTATTTATCAACATGATATGTTGTGAGTTATAGGATACTATGTGTCAAAATGCACATGTACATGAAAAACAGTGATTGTGTGTGCCATCCCTCTTTGTTTTTCACAACATACATGTTAGAATTTACTGTAATTACCAAAGTAGGAGTGAATGGGATTAAAAAAAAACAACAGTCCAAAGTATGAGATGTTTTAAATGGCTGCTTGTAAGCTAGTGAAGCTGAGCCCAAATCTTCCACATGAAAGTAAATGGGTGCTACACTGAATGCAATTGATATTACTCTGTGTGCAGCAACACTTCATACCAGTGTTGTTTGATCAGTCTCAAATGTCTGCTTGTTTGTCTCCTGTGAAGGACATTAAAGCATTTCATTACTAGAATTTCACAGAAATGGTAAGCCTGCTAGACTTGGTAATTGGATACTTGACCAGCATCTTGCTATATAGCATATCATACAACATGGAAAATAATTGGAGGATTGCATGTGTTTGTCAAAACTTAAAAACACACTAATAGCACATGAGGCACAATGCACATATGTGACAGCAAAGTAGTGTTCGTAAGAACTTCACTTTTAGTGTTCGTAAGAAATTAGTGTTCGTAAGAACTTCACTTTTACAGTGAATTTATAGAGAGCAAGCACTTTCCATGGTGACTTTGGGTATTCAGGGCAAAAGTATATCGTCGGGTGCCTGTGCATTGGCCGCTAACGCAATACAAATTGTATTGCATTAGTGGCCAATGCACGGGCACCCGACGATATATACTGTATATGTCAAAACATCATTTTCAAGTACATTGTATCTACATCGTATTTATGATTACACGTATAGGCAATTCATTATACCCCCGCCAAACGAAGTTTGAAGGGGGTATATAGGAATCAGCGGACGGTCGGTCGGGCGGTCGGGCGGTCGGTCGGGCGGTCGGGCGGTCGGGCGGTCGGTCCGTTGCAAATCTTGCGTCGCGAACTACTTCCTCAGTTTTCAACCGATTCCCATAAAACTTGGCACAGATGTCACAGTGTGCCTTGGGTTGCAGATGTGCAAGACGTATTTTTTGACAGTACCCAAAAGTACGTTGCCATGGTAACGGCATATTATGGGCAAAAATGGGTACAAATCTTGCGTCGCGAACTCCTCCCACAGTTTTTGATCAATTTTTATGAAATTAGGTACAGATGTTCATCTGAATATGTTAATGTGCAAGACACATATTTCCGCAGCGGCAAAAAGTGCGTTGCCATGGTAACGGCATGTTATTGGTAAAATATAGGGCAAAATGCTTCATGGCAAAACTGCTTCATCAGTGTTCTTCCAATTCTCATGGAATTCATATTGAATGTTTGTCTTAGGATATAGGTCAGCATGACACATTTCTTGACAGTGACAAAAAGTATGTTGCCATGGTAACAGCTCACATATTATGAGCCAAAATGATGGAAAATTTTGTGTTGCAAACTACTTTCTCAGTTTTTGCCCAATTTCCATGAAACTTGGTACAGATGTGTGCCTTTGGTTGTAGATGTGCAAGACGCATTTTTTGACAGTACCCGAAAGTACGTTGCCATGGTAACGGCATATTAATGGCAGAAGATCAAGGAAAGATCTTGCGGATTAAACTACTTCCTCAGTTTTTAGACCAAAGCCTTATGAAATGTGGCACACACCTTGATCTTGGTGGGAAGATGTGGAAGACATATTTTTCAGATGTGTCGGAAGCTGCGTTGCCATGGTAACGGCATATAAATGGCAGAAGATCAAGGAAAAATCTTGCGGATTGAACTACTTCCTCCGTATTCGACTGAAGCTCATGAAATGTGGCACACACATTGGTCTTGGTGGGAAGATGTGCAAGACATATTTTTTGGACGTGTCGGAAGCTGCGTTGCCATGGTAACGGCATATTAATGGTGGAAGATCAAGGAAAGATCTTGTGGATTGAACTACTTCCTCAGTTTTTGACAAAAGCTTATGAAATGTGGCACACACAATAGTCTTGGTGGGAAGATGTGCAAGACATATTTTTCGGACGTGTCGGAAGCTGTGTTGCCATGGTAACGGCTATTAAATGGTAGAAGATCAAGGAGAGATCGTTCCTTGGGTAAGACTGTCGTCACGGGGCGGGGGTATTAATCACCTTAAGTGATATTTCTAGTTTTTGGTTTGTAAGGGATATAATCATAATAGGGACCTTTGGATGGCACTAATGTGCCACAAAATCTCAGATCTAGCTGCTTTGTGGCCCTGATATCTCCGTATGATAGGATTTGGTACATGAACTAGCACTTATACTCTTCTTCTTTTTTTAAGACAACCCGAAAAGATGTAAAATTCCATTGCTCTATTTAATAGAAATTGGAGGGTTTAGAAGGATTTTGTGCCAAGAGAACTGATGGATTCCATAAATATTTAGTACACATTTTGTCATGTGTGCATGTATTCCCCCACCCCCACAGATATTTGATGTGGCTTTCTCCCATGAAATACACAATCTAAGTGTATGCTTTGGTAGTTTATTAAAAGTGTTATGATGATATCTGATAAATGAAGTCTGTAGACATTCTAGCTTTCAAAGATTTCAAATGTATGAAACCACCTTACATACCAAAACGTGGTGAAGTAGAAAAGGGGTGAAATGCTGTGTAGTGCTATTAAGTGTAGTGTTTCATTTTTGTAGAAGGGGGGAGGGGAGAGACAAAATAGAATGAAGGAAAGAGTGAAAAACATGTATTTTATTTCAGTGTTTGTTTGTTTCTCAGACAAGAAAGCAAATGCGAGCACCATAATATCGGGGGAACCATATTTTTTGGTCATGCTTTTTTAATGCGGTATCATCCAGACCTTGTGACATTTTGCATTGTTTCTTAGATATGTATCCATCTGGCATATGTTTGAAATTGTCTTATAATTAGACAATAGTGTACAGATTTTATACATATGTTGACATGTGTACTACATGGAATGTAGTCTTAATCTACAGGGTGAAAGGTATGTTGCTATAGATTTGAAAATGTAGTTTAGATTTGATGCCTTCAACCTATAGTTCACTCTATGAGGGAAATTTTTCCCTACCAAAGATTTTATTCATGCTGTTAGTACAATTTTATAAGGACAACTTTCAGAAGTTTGAGTATGTTTCATATTGTGTATAAGAATGTAAGTAAGAGTTGTGCACATGGCACACAGTTTTACAAGTGTAACAGCTAACTTATGTACTTTCTGATAGAGTATTTTGATGTTTGTTCACATTCCTAACTGTATATGCTCGACACTGTAATTCAGTATCAATTGAAATGTCCTGGTATGTTTATTACAGCTCAGGTAAAGTTGTGTCATTAACTCTTTGCATGACACTTCTCATAAACATCCAGACCAAATTCATTAATATACTATGATAAAGATTAAAGATATGGTCTTTAGAATACTTTTGCTTAACCTTTGCTGCGAAAATATTGTGTTTTACATCAGTCGTGTTTTATCTATTTTGCTCCCTCACCTCGCCCCTGAAAAAAAAGGTGTATTTTGACAGCTTTTGTCGGCTCCATCAAAATGATGTCTTGTGGCTTATGCAGTGGCGGATCCAGAGGAGCGCGCACAGGGCGTGCACCCCCTCTTTATTTTTTGTTAAAACAAAAGAAATAAAAAGAAAAAAGGAGGTGCCTCCTTTTATTTTGTAAAGGCGCCTCCCCTTAACGGAATTCCTGGGTCCGGGATGTGTGCACCAAAAGTAGAATGACAAGAACGTGGGGAGATGCAAAAAGACATCTATGAACCACAATACAATATGCTATATTCCCTGCTTTGATAGTGTCCTTTAGTAATTGCAAACGTATTGAGTAAAGGTGTTGCACAGGTGACTTATATACCGTGACATTCCAGTATATTTCTCCTGTTGATCCTTGAAGAGTGGACTATGTCTAAATGCTGCTACCTTTCCCCCCAGAAAAAATAATTGAAACTCTACGGCGAAAACCACCGAAGACTCTGCCTTTTGCCATTAAAGCACTCAGAATTTAAGAATGAAGCCATGGATGTGTGAGCAAAATTCTTCCATGTGCAAGTCTGTTATTCAGGACCTTTATGGTGAAATCAAAATAAAAGTTGCTGTTCAAACATTTACATAGTAGTTTATATATTTAAGCCTTGCAAATCTTGAAGTGGCACATGTTGAACTAATTGTGTGTCTTTGAGTTACAATTATGAAAAAGTCTTTCAACCTTGTTGCTCTAGCTCTCTCCTTGAAGAAAGAATGGCTTTTTATACATTTCTATAGAATGTTAACTGGGTGAATGTGCAATTAGCTGTAGATGTGTGATGCCTATCACTGATTGGAGTGAAACTTTTCTTCTTGAGATGGATGAAGAAAGGTTCAATAATTTTGTCTATGATACTAAGGTCACATGTTTGGTAAAATGATGATGTAGGTATGAATGGGAATACATGGGATAACAGCAGCAGTTTTGTCTTATTCAATAGGCCTATATTTTCAAGCTTTAATTGCAGGAAAAACAAGAAAGTAGATACATGTACATATCATGAACTTTTACTTTTAAAAAGAATTACAGTAGTGTATTACACTACATGTATTATTATGAGAAAATGTATTTCTATTTCTCTTGTCATGTTATACATGTACCAATCTACCCTGTTTGGTATTCTGGAGATCCCAAATTGAAGAATTTAGCCATTTTATTTTTATTCAGGATATTGTATTTAAAATTAATGGAAATTTGCTGCTTTCAGTGTTTTACATTCTACTATAAAGCTTATTTCATGCTGTATCTCACAAACCTTCTGAGCACTCAGGCTTGCTCTATTTTCTTTACAATGTCTCTCCTTCCTGTATATATTCCCCAGTGTTGATAACCACTTTTGAGTTGTTCTCACTTAACACTTACTCTTGATTCCATTTTTTTTTATTTCATTATCATTATAATTATTAATCTTTATTCTGTGGTCAAAACCTCATGCTTACGATGTCTCCAAAATGTATAGAAAAATAAGAGAATAGAAACTGAAATGGGAAAGTGCCGTCGTATAATCCAAACACACTCGACAGTCAATGGTGAGACACTGCACTCCACAATTTGGATTGGTGGCATTTTATTTGTACAGTGCTGTGTTTGTATCAGTGCTGTCTCATGACAATTATTTCTCTTAATTGGTGTGTCTGTGAACTGCAACTGCACTGCAACTGCACAAGCTTGCACCAGAATAATGCAGTATGTTAATAAATCTTGCATGTATAAACGGTTTTCATACACGGACGTTGTGTTAGGTCTGTCTGGTCATATGATTGATGAATGAATGAACTGTTGCAACATTTGAAGGTGATATTTCATGTTCAGTTGTAAAGACAGAAGTACAGATACAATGTTCGAAAGTAAAGTTGCGGTCAGGGGAGAAATTGCTCTTCATGAAGGTATGTACAGTATGTGGATTGTTGGACACTAAAAATGAGAGTTCTTAAATACACGTACCTACTTGCAAGCACAAACGGAACACGAGACATTTTACTTCACACACAAGATGCATATTTGTGACTTTCAATTTTCCTGTCTCAAATTGCCAAAGTAATTACATGTACATCATGCGTATGGTACTTTCTTTCAGTATTTTGTAGACTACGAAGATTACATATATGTCTGAGAAAACTCACAGTTAATACCAAACTGAACAGGAACTTATGAGTAAGGCGTTCTGATTAGTATTCTAGTTCACACAAGGAAAAGATATGGTGCACTCTGATTGAGGTACAATTATACTATGATATGAAGTGCAGCAAGATCACGAGTTTGTTATCATCTTTGGAACTTGAAATGTTGTCTTCCATGCACATGAAATAAATTGTGTAGTGTGAAAACAAATTGTCAGTGGTCATCTCAGTTCATTGCCTTGAGCTTTGTCACATACAGTAAACCTCGCATGAGTCGAAGCTCTCGGGACTGACAAAAATGCGTCGACTTAAGTGAACTTCGACTCTCGCGAGAGTCGATTTTTTTTCGACTCACAGTTATGTACATGTATTATGGTACATTTGCATGCATGTGTGTGTGTGTGTGTGCGTGCGTGTGTGTGTTTGCATTCAAATTTGTCTGTTCTTGAAGATAATGTTCTTATTTTGTTCTTAATTGAACACGGAATTTGTATCAATACTAGTAGTTAAACGTAGTTTTGAGAATGTGGCAATGTGCATGTGTTATGTCTATGGTGCAATATAGGTAGCCATCTCTGTCAACCTACCCTTGAGACAAACACTCTCCCAGGCCCATCCCACCTCCATTGAACAAAACTATACAGCCAGCCGGGCACGCACAAACAAGCTCCGCCCACTTGGCCTGTCACTAAAATATTAAAGCAGCGATTGGTTGACCAAGGAGTTCTGGCTTGACATGGATAAACTATGGATGTGCTGTGTGTATGGATAAATGGATCGATGTGCTGTGTGTATACTATACATGTGTATGTATTCGACATGCGTGCGGCGCGGCGGAGCGGTACAGTGAGTGTGCATGCTTACCTGCAGCAGGTCAGGGACGGGGTTCTGCGACATGCCGATTTTTTTTGTTCTCTAAATGTCATGAGAATGCCAGACAATTCTTCGGCTCAAGTGATGTATACTACCGTGTATTTTGAACAAAAGGGACTGAATGTTTTACTTCGACACAGCCGAAATTCGACTCTCGTACTTCGGCTTATCCAAATATTTCTTAGGGAAAATACATAGGGGAAAATCGGGACTTTTTATTTTGCTTCGAGTTAAGTGATTTTCGACTCACTCGACGTCGACTTATCCGAGGTTTACTGTAGTTACTTATATGATGCTTGCTTGGTGTGTGAAAACAGCGATGCAGAGACATGCATTGTTTACAAACAAAATGATTCTACCCGTCGATGTCTGAAGTTATTTGAGCAGGAACTGTACGAATAGAAAACAATGTTTCAATAATAAAGCACATATCGTGCACAAAAATGTAAACCCTATATAATGATAATGAATAACACTTATATAGCGCTTAACACTGACATTTCTATAACTCCTGTTCTCCTAAAAATCACTTACATACGACGACTGTATGCGTGCGCACACATACATACACACATACACACTCATACACATGCCACTTTCTGTCTATCACAACTTTAATCTGGGGTCGCTAATAGTACCTGATAACCTCATTTCCACCAAGGTGACGGTTCAAAGGTATGAAAGGGTCATATAAATGCAAAATGTAATACGTGTAAGTCCATATTAACAACCACAAGGGGATAGATGTGCATGTGCATTTTGGCACTGGGCAAAAAAAATACAGCTTCCTTTACTGCTGTTTCATGAATTTTACACTTCATCAAATTCATTGTATTGAGAAATTAATGACAGTGAATTCCCATTTTAATTCTTCATCTCCAGTGCTTTGTGTGTTGTTTGTCTCAATTTCACTTTACTATTGGAAAAAGATCACAGAAATCACATCCAAACAAACAAAAAAGTTGAATACACATCACTGGCCCATAGGCATTTCAAATTGCAAGCTTTGCAGAACTAATAGTGTAAGCTTCTTTTTGTGTGAAATGTGTGTCCTCATTGGCAGAAACAAATACACCCGTCTCTCAGAATACTAAAACCTTAAAAAGAATGTCACAGTATAAAATAGTCTTGACATATGCAAGTGCTGTTGCTAGTATGCAGATATGATTTTATTCATCTGTATAGCACTGGTATTATTTTACAGTAGAATTGAGCAACATTTTGTGGGCTATGAAAGTTGCAACGATGACTTAGGAGTTCGAGTTCGGTCCACGCCTCTTTCCAAAGGTCTGGACGACATTGACGAAGCGGCGGTTGTACTGCATGCGGCGTTTGGCGCGGCCGACCTTCTTCTTCTTCTTTTCCTGAGGGTCAACCTACAAAGTGGATGAAATAAAACATGTCAGACACTTCATGTAAAGTGGCACCTTAGGTGAAAATTGTACTGCTGTATAGAAAATTTCAATTTATGAAACACAGACATTCCATTACAATGAAGAAAATAAACAGCAGCACTAAAACTATGAATAAGCATAACAATTTTATTTACACTAGTTTGTGTAAATTTTGCCAAATTCTGAAAGGGGATAACAGATAACAGTATTGTTACATCACATGAGGAAAAAAGGTTTCTACTGAAACTCCCTTCCATCATTTAAGATGTCTTATTGACTTCCCAAGGACAATAGCAAGGCACTTTGTGGCAGAAAACTTGAAAGGTCACATAAAATGCCAGAAAAATAGGAATAAGGCACCTCAACACTTTCATATATCATTCTACAAAATAGACAACTTAAAAAGCAATGACAAAATACATCGGAATCGGGTCAACAGAAAAACAGGACACCAACTATATTCTTTGGCTGCCTAACTTTAACACCGTGACAAACCACAGATCATTACAGAAGAGTATTTTAGTGTTTCTGGCTCTAGAGGGAGTACTCAAATACACAGTGCTGCTTGCCAGGTGCAGCCACAAAATCAGTATTTAGTGCTACAGTCAAGACATATGAGTTGTGCCTGGCATGCATGTACAGCAGAAAAAATGAGATAATATCACACATATATGATAGTATAATATTGCTGTCATGGCCTTTTCTGATTAAACTGTTTCATAATATTGTTCGGTTGCTAATCCAGTTAAAATGAATAATTAAGCATATTACACTGATCTGATTTATTGAATTTACTTTATACTTAAATTAGCAGGCAAGCCATTTTTGTGAACTATGAAAACACCAGCTTCATTGACCTACTAAATGACTAGCAAACATGTCATTAACATATGTGTTGGTATATTGATACCTTTGGCGTCTGTCCCCGCACTTTGCCAGCACGGGCCAGGGAGCCGTGAACTTTGCCTCCAAGCAGGCGGCCAGAGAGGTCCACTGTGCTGAGGTCCTGGAGTCCATTCTGGGTCAGGGTCAGGTCCTCATCCAGTGGGGTGCCACAGCATGAGAGGACTTGCTCTGTGACTGGAAGTCCAGACAGCCCCTGGATCATTACCTGCATAAAAGGTGATAATGGTCATTTTATTCATTCATTCACTGACGAAACACAACAAAAGACCCACAAGTCCAGCCCTAATTTGAGCAGGGCATCCTTTTTCCCTCAAAAAAAAAAAAAAAAAAAAAAGAACTTCCAGGAATTGATGTAGGCCTCTTAGGTGTAATACCCTCCTACTTTGGAGTATTTGGGTCTAACCACTGATCACTCCTGCCAAGTTTGGTCGAATTCCAGCTACTTGTTTTTAAACAGAGGATGTAAATAAAAAGAATGAAACTTACCTTATTTTTGCATGCATGGGCCCACCCTAGGGGCCTCCCTTTCAGGAACAACCATCATCTGTACAAACTACATCCAGTCCCTCCCCCCCCCCCCCCCCCCTAATGATTCCTGCAATATTTGGCCCACAATCCTTGGTTATAATCATGTCTTGAATTATACTGTCATCCTGATCATGTGATCAAGATCATTCATAGGAATACATGTGTATACTGAGAATGTTATTTCTGACAAAGCATCAGCTCAAGAATTTGGGCATTGGGTCGGGGGGGGGGGGATAGATAGTTCAGCTTATGTCAAAAAGCTTGGCAGCTAAACTTACCTTCAGATCACTGACAGATTCCTCCCCAGTCACCTCAACGGTGAGGGTTTGATCAGCTCGTAGAAACAGTTGCATCTTGATGCTGTGCACAGAAGTAAAAAAAAAAAGATTTTCATTTCCCTCAGGATGTAATTTCAGATTGTTAAATGATGCAATATGTTGTACCCTGGGGTACTAAATGAAAATTTGCCATTTTGTTGAATTATATATATATATATATTTTTTTTTTTTTCAGTGCTGTACACTGGGTTACCAAAAAATGTGTAAAAATAATTTTTTACTATCATTATGCACAAATTGTTTTCTTGTTTGTGATTATGCAACAATTAATGCATGCAAATATTTTTTTTTTCATTTACATGCTCTGTTGTAATTTTCACTGTTTAATATTATTGTACATGTTATTGTAAGAACTGATTTTGTAAAGTTGACTTTGAATGAGACTGGAAATCAAATTTTGTTTATTATCCAAGACAGTGTCAGTTACTTTCAATAATGTTCTAGCATTCAATGAATGAATGAATGATGAAGTGCGTGTTTACTGATAGCATACATCTTATCTGATGATGAGAAAATAGTTGCCATGACTGAACATTGCACAACTGAATAATAATGGACACGTGATGGCGCTACACAATGCCGTACCCCGGGGTATGGCGTGTGAATCAAATGGTATGTACAGTGTATATTGTTTCTATTGGCATTCAGATATGAACACAACAAGAGAACCTCGTTACTCTCAACAGGAATATCAAGAAACTTCATACAACAAAGATGCTGCCTAGTCCATGTTCTTAATAACACCCCCAAAGAAGTGTGTATATAACATATTAACCCCCCCCCCCCCCCCCCCCCCCCCCCCGTCTATACAAAAATGTAAGAGACAGCCAGTTAGTTACCAATTTATAAGCAAAACAACAAAATGATATAATTCTGCTTCATCATCCCTATCATCCTATGCCTCGTCTCCTTTGAAAGAGCGATCATTTGATAAACAATTAGTGAGGTGGGTCCCTAGCTCAGGAAGTCATGGGTCTTGTTCAGTTGTGATTTGATTTTCTGGTAATAATTCCTGAACAAGATGCTATATCTAAAATTCATTTCCTCTGATTACTATTATTATTTTTTTTTTACGGACTTTAAGCCAATCACTCCTCCCAATAAAGTTATCTTTCACATAGTGCAAAATCCCATCATACTTCTGAACATAACTTTCATAATGGAGTAATCAACATCTTTCACTTAATTAATATTCATGCATCAAAATCACAATCTAAGCTTTAAAACCAAGCAATGTTCACCATACACGTTCATACTGCACTGAGCTGAGCGGCCAACATTTGTAACTCAAATATTGGAAAAAGTCAAACATGAACACTTCGAAAATCTTCAAAGTCAGTAAAATCTTTGGCATTATCGCGAAATAGGTCCCCACTCCATTCACCGCCATTAATTTCGTCATAGCCGGGGACTTCTTTCAACCTCCAGAGACTTTGCACATAGTGGTGATGCACATGCAGAACGAGATGGGACTGATATCACGATTTGGCCAAATCTTTTGGTAAATCCAAATCTTTTGGTAAATCAAAATCTTCTTCTAAATCTGAGCTAAACTGGGAATTACTTACTTTGTCTGTATAGATATATAACCTGTACAGCCACAGGTACTATAGCCATAGGTTTTCCCATTCATTTTCAAACTTTTTTCATTCAATTTCACAAATTTTTACTTTAATTTCGTCACGGGATGTCGGGAATAGGCCAATCTTAGTTTCAAATTCGTCTTTCGTCATTCATTTTCAAATAAGTCCATTCAATTTAGTCATTTGGCATACATTTTCGTCATTTACAGTTCAAATTCGTCAGTCTCACTCGCAGCACTCAAAACAGCAGGATCAATTTCGTCTTTTGTCAATCATTTTCGTTAAATTTTCATTCATATTCGTCTCATATCTCTATCCGGTGTGATTTCCCAGTCATTCATGTATTTTTTTATCTGTATCCGTTCACATTTTACATTCAGGAGTTGACATACACACAAGTGTCCCCCCCCCCCCACACACACAGAACCACAGATACAGACACACATGTACACACACAAGCAATCCGAGTACACACTGATACAAACAGACGTACCGTCTCGCATACGACAACATCTAGCTAATATGAATGAAAAATTCATGAAATTGTGTGAACAAAAACGAATTTGATCTTCACATTCTGCGAACAGTCAGCAGGAGGGATGAATTTGAATGACAATTGACGATTTTGAATGCATGACTTCAAAAATGGGTAATCGTGTAGAAATGCACACCATGCACACCTACCATTTCCTTCCTTAATTTGTTAATGAAAACTTCTTGTGGCTATCAGAAATGTCAAGATGGACCATATCTGACGGTTTCATGAAATTTCATAGTCAATTGCAGAAGAAAAGTAGCTAATTTTGACTCAAAAGTACGCCGATCGACGGCCGTGTCAGCGTAGCATGATGGATGATCGATTATGTGGAGGAGCGATATAACGATGATAATCGATTGTTTTAGTCTGTAATACAGCCGCTTGTTTGGTGTTTAACCACAATAATTACGTCGGCTCGACAGTAAAATGTGGAAGAAAGAAAGTGATCTTGATGCGTCTGTTTTTTATCGTTTTATGTAATTTTCTCCTGCGTGTGACTGTATATCTGTCAACATTTTTTTGCTGACTAAATGTTGGACAGATAATATGTGTACAAAACAGTAAAAGATATATGAAAAAATGGGAATTATCCATTATGAATATTGCACAATAAAATTGATTTTTACCACAAAACAAAAGCAAATACTCATTACTGGGGTTGCAGTTTTTGTATACATAACTAAGAAAATGAAATGGAAAAATAAATACTATCATAAAAACAATTTAAGTTGAACTTATCAATCAAAAACATATTACCATTTCAATTAATATTCTGTTTCTTTTTAGGTAAAATGAGCACTTTAAGAAGTCCACAATACATGATTGTGTAACATACACTTTTAGTAATACTATTCTCATTAATTTATTAATTTAATTAGGCCTATAAATTATGAAGGTACTAGAAACAAACCCCCTTTGAATTCAACTTCCTTCTCATCTTCTTTTCTCTCTCTTTCTCTCTCCCTGGTAATAGCCTAACCTTTTTCTTCCACTTTTCCGTCAACCTCATTCTACTCCCTTCAACACTATTCAATTTGAATTATTATCAACTTTTGTCATGATGAAATCAATACATTTGTACTTGCCACAATTTTTAAAGAAAGGATCGGTGTCTTAATCCTGGTATGAATAATCGTATCAATAATTTGAATAGTGATAATCATGATAGTGGCAATGAAAACAAACAACTATCACAATAGCTCACTTGAGCCTTCGACTCAGGTGAGCTAACAATAAGGAAAAAAATACGAAAAAGAAAGTAGGGGCTACACGTATTGCACGAGTCAAGTTCGATATTGTTAGTAAGCGGCTGATTAGAGACTACCAGAATCGATTACAATCGTTGACATCGTTCTCTGCGAAATCGGTGCACCACTTTACGTTGGAGACTATGTTCGCGACCGACGTACTTTTCAACTCCGATTTCTCATTTTTCTTACCTTTTCGGCTTTCTAATTCAATGGAAACTCTCTGATATGGTTCAATTTAGCATCTCCAATAGCTGCACAAAATTTTATTGACAAACAGCGAAGCGAACGGTAGGTGTGCATTTCTACATGATTACCCAAAAATGCTTGACGAAAAACGAATTACAATTCATACATTATTACAATGTCCCATGACAACTGACAAAACTGTAGTTAGGATTTGCGTTCCACGTGCTTCTCGGGACAAAATTGAATAATAAATCTTTGAAATTGAATGACAAAAGTGCGAAAATGGATGGGAAATATAGTAAAGCAGTAGCATGCGATGATGGCTGAGCTTCCTACAGTGATTAACGCTACGCTAGGCCATTCAGAAACTCCACGCTTGGCCCAATGCAATGGCAATGCATATCGTCGACATCTAATGCAATGCTTCAATCACACACATACACACAGCACAGCATTACGTGCGTGTATCTAACACAGGCCCAAGCATTTCTAATCACGTTAGCTCCCACACCACACAGCCACAAGTAAATACTATCTTACCCTTCAAACAGTACAAATGGCCTATCAAATCTCATGAAGAGTCACTCACAAAGAAAGTCAAAATTCCTCAGTCATATATGACACTGTCTGATTGATATCTGATCGCAAAGATACAATCTAAGTCTTAAATTTTGCATTATATGGGGAGATTATTTCACCACCTTTCGTAAATCCACGATGTCGCAAGGAAAAGAAATTCTTGGGGAAACAGCGCCGCCAACCTCAAATGTATGATCAAGCGCTTGAAATATGGCGGCGCCCAGGTGGTCACTTGTGCGTTTTCTTAGACTGAAACCATGGATGAGCTCCTTTCACGGTCGACATGAAGGGCAAGTTACAAGATTCAATCCAGTGGTGAGTTTTGATTGTTTCTGACAGAATCTAATACTACGTGTATGAGATGATTGCCACGAACTGCGCTCTTCTTCGAGAGGTCGCACAGACATCCCACGCGCGCGCCCATGCCATAATGACTCGGCCTCAGTCACGGCACCTGTAGTCACAGACTAGCCCCGGAGACCCGCCGTTGTACGTTGGGGCTGCTGGTCGCAGTTAGTCACAGACTAGATCTAGACACAGCACAGGCAGGGTCCTGTGCCAGGCAGGGGACCCAAAAGAAAAGAAAGCAATATAAAAAGGGTATAAATTCAGAAGTATATTTATGCCAGTGCATGGACAGCGTGAAATGATTTGACTAAGTGTTCATAGTGTAGCCTTGTGGGAGTGAGCAGGGCCCTACCCGTGGATTCTCCAAATTGTTCTGTTTTTCACTTTGGTGACAATGGTGTCCTTGCTGTTAATAATTTCCCCAATTTCCACTCTACCACTGACACTCATACTCACTGCTTGCTTGATTGGAAAGTTTATGCTTTGTGCAGTCACAAGCTAGACAAATCACTCACTGATGATGATATAGATTTAAATTTACTGCCAGATACTATTACTGGTTTTCATCTCGTTTGTTCAGCCCTCTCGTTACTAATAACTATCAACCAATGTTAATGCACAGTATTTTTATTTGTGTTTATCGCTATTGTATTAATATAGCATGTCTTTTGTTTGTTTGTGTTTGTCTTTCTGTGCTGTGTAGTTCATGTGGTGTCATTTTGTATGATGTGCTGTTTGCAATCTAAATAGGTCATACTGGAGAATCTTCATATCCACCCTCAATTTACAAGGTCTAGCAATGAATAACACTAAGTTTACCCCTAGCTACAAAATCGCAAAGCAAACATGTATGATGTACAATGTATAGTATGAAGTACAATGTAAGAACTGTAAATACTCAATTCCGTTTCAACTACTTGAAATTGGAATGGAATAAAACAGTTCAAAAAAGGTAACAAAATGAAGGATTTCAATGGACTGAATGAGATATTTACATCAAATCATACTTGGAAATGATATTTAATTTTATATGCATCAATTGACAAAGAATTTGAATGTTTTATTTACAAATACACTTTGATAATGATAATTTCTTGAATATTCGAATGCATTTTCTCTCAACTTCTCAATGTGTCATGTCCCTTTACTGTCTTGACTTTGACAGGTTTCCATGCCAAGACCTTTGCACACCTCACCATGCAGAGCAAAGAGAAATTATTACTTCATCTCACCCTACCCAAGGAGAGAGCCAATCAAAGATGAAGCAAGGACAGAGGTCATAGAATGCAAAGAGGACTTTAAGCATGTAGAGCGTCTTTTACCAACACTGCAGATCCCCCAACCTCCTGAACACAAGGTGTACCCAACTCCTTCCGGATGGTCTCCTCCAAAAGGTATTCAAACTGAAGTTTTGTTCTTCGAGTTGGGGGTAAGAAGGAAGCATGTAATAAAAGCATAACTGATTGTAGAGCTTGTTGTTCTTATAGTCAGCTGAGCAGGTGGGCATTTCATGATGTACAGTGACTGTGAGGTGAGTTAATATGTTTTATATTTCTTTATAAACAGTTCTGTAAATGGTAGCATGGGGATTCATTGTGTGGGAAGGCTGGTCCGGCCTGGATATATTTGAGAATTCTTGTAAACGAATTGTGTGCAGCTTATCACTTATCTCTGTGTAAGTACACACACAGCCAAAGAATCTCAAGTGGAATCGACCATTATCATTGCATATACACTTTAAGGTACATATATTTGCTAATGGGCACTTCTGATGGTTTTCAAATGTACCCCTGTGAGCAGCAAATGAAGAATGATTCAATCGGACTTTCTATGTTTCCCCATTTTACTGGGCCTTTAAGTAGGACTTAATTACTGCTCCAGTTTTAAACAGATGTAGGCGTTTTGCATGATTCATAATGAAATGACAGACATTGTTTTCGAGCTACAAAGTGATACAATTTTACAATTTCAATTGTTTATCGTTTTAACCCATAGGAGCCTCAGCTGATACACCATACAGGGTGAAAAGGACAAGATTCCATGCTGTTCCAGTGTACCTAGAAACTAGGAGCTCAAACCAGCATTGGACTGTCATCAAGCATGTTAGAGGAGATATATGGGTAAGGCTTCGCTTCCTGTTCTCCATGACAAACAGTATTCAGTTCTGTAAGTCTATTATAAAGTCAGTCCATTTAAGCTAGGGTATCACTGTGATTATGTGGAAACCAACCAGCAAAATCATTCAAACTTTATTCTTTTATTGCTCTTGAAAGATGTAAGACATAGATTGAGCTGCTTGAGCCAAGTTCATGAAGTATATACATACACACCAAATGAATAATGCAAGTTGTGAAGGATATTCCTGAGGTTGATCAATGTTGGCAAGAATCTTGGCATGAGCAATAATGATAAAATGTTGTTTGTTTTTTTCTTATTTGTCATTCTTGAAAAATGTGCTAGAGGGAGATTTTAGCCGACTGAGATGTAGGGGTTATCCACACGATTATACAATTTCAAGTTGTTAAAATGAGTACAGTAACAAAAAGGGGTGTAGGGACCAGGCTCTGGCAAACAAAAGCAAAAAATGAATAAATAAAAAAATAAGGAAAGGGAGAAGACTAGCCCAGCTTTAATTTATTAGCATCAAGTTAACTAAGTGCAAGGAGATGGCCTCATTTGGTCCACTAGAGGGGAGGGGAGGGTGGTCCCAATGATTTTGGCAAATAGCTAATTTCTGAAAGTATTTGTGTCTACAGTATGTCCAGGATTGGTTGCCAACTTTCATTTCTATTCATGCATTTTTTTCCTTTTCCAACAGAAACATTAATACTTTACAGAAATTGAATACATAGATTACATCACAATGCATAATAAAGGATAAGTTTACAGAATATTGTAAGTTTACGGAAATGCTGGATGTGGGGAGGAATGCTAAAAAGCTTTGATAACATACACATGTTGAGTTTAACAAACTAGCCACAGCCAGGTGTCCTCTTGAAGTACTACCTCAAAAAAGTTATAAGAATTCTCTGTGGCTGCATCCAATAGATGAAACTGATATACTCAGAAATGTCTTGTTGGTTTTGAGTTCATTTTCCTATGTTTTGTGTTACAGACACTTGCAACAGATCTACAGCATTACCTTGAGGAGCAAGAAGGCAAAGCAATTCCAGTCACCGTGAATGAGTACGCCATGAGGATACGCTACAAAGGGCTATATGAGGATAAAGCTCGACAGTGGCTTGAGGAGAAAGGATTCTAGCTCACATTCTCAACAGTCTTTGGTGAAAATATTTATGGACTTATTCATGGACAATTGGACTTTCATATACATCAAATCTCACTGATATGTTGATGCCATACAGTGTAAGATTTGGTTGCATAGACATTTGCACTTTGTATGAGATATGAATATGAATAATGGTAGATCATTCATGCATATTTGCAGAATGAAGTGCATATTTCAGCAGTGTTTTTCTACTTGTTGAGTTACATATGCATCTAATTTACTCAAATCAATAATGCATTCATGTGTTTAGTTGTTGTTTTTTGCAACTTATTGACAAATTTCCCTTCATCAACGTAAACAAGCCCCCATTATTCAGTGTTCTAGTAATAGCCATGATAAAGAAATCACAGGCATACCCTAGTGTGTATGTCCATGACTTTCTTTTTTTCCAATCATGGCTACTACTAGAACATTAACCCTATTCCAACTTGGGGGGGGGGTCAAATTGACCCCCCCTCGACATTTCGCGCTACGATTCTGCAACGCGCAAAGATTTTTTGTTTCATGACTTTTTTCACTGAAGTCTCCTGCATATTTTGAGACCAAATTTGCGACGTCCAGGTACACCGTTCTGAAGTTACGTAATGTTTTGCATATGCATGTCAACCCGAAAACAGCTCAAATTTGTGATATCGTGTGCAAATTTAATGTAAATTTTGTTTTTTGGTTAAATTGATATAAATTAGATTATTTCAACTTTTAACCAGTGAAATTAATCGATTCTAATATAGATAAGCTTGAAAAAGTACCTGCAACAAATTTTGGCAAAATAACAATAGAAAACAAAAGGTCGAAAAAACAATGAAATACATAAGAAATTAACAAAACAAGAAAAAACAAAAGAAAATGATTTTGATTGTGCTAATTTTTTACAAGATAATTGTTCGATGTGTCTTGAGAAACTCTGACACAAAAATTTAGCAATCCTTCAGTCTTTTTAATGGAGTTGTAGGTGAAAATATGACTTCATGCTTAAATTTGCACAATTAATTTACTAAAAATAGAAAATCAATTTTTTTTTTGATTGTATAACCATGTAATCTTGTAGTTGACGTCTGGCTCTATGTTTAGGCAAAATTTTGCGGCAATCGCGCAATCCGCGGCCGAGATCTGAAGGGGGGTCAAATTGACCCCCCCCTCAGTAAAAGCCTGGTCTCAAATAGCCCAGTTGAAATAGGGTTAAATAATCAGTGCTTATTTATGTTGATGAAGGGTAATTAGTCAATAAGTAGTCTCTAGTCTACCTTGTTGAGTAATAGCCTTTTTGTTGGACTTGCAGCAAGGGAAAAGAAGAGCAAGTGTTGGAGAATGCCTATACTTGTATTCACTTCACAATTCTGCTGTGATATAAAAACTACTTTGTACATCATGTCTAGTTATCTGTTCAGGGAATTCAGACACAGTGGTTTGCTGTGAATAAAAGAGGCATCAAAAGGACAGAAAGAATCAAGATCAACCTGCAGTACTCTCCTGTCCTGTGTTTGCTCTCCAATCACATTCACCCATAATGTATTTACAGCTAGAGAAGCTGAATTAATAAACACATACTCTCAATTTACTGTCATTGTAAGTACACAATCCATGCACTCATGAATTGATGTAATTATTATTGACCTGAAAATTCATTTGAGAGTTTTGAAACCCAATTTCTCACATAGATGTATGCTCACATACGTAAACTTTGTGGTTTTTCATTTTGACCAGCTTTAGGTAAGACCCTACCCAAAAACATAGGAGTAACAATAATGACCTGTTAGAAGGAAATACAGTTTTGTACAATTGTATATGTAATTTTTCTTATTTTCGTAAACTGTTCCAGTGACCTGTGGGTGCATCATGTGTGTACAGTGTATTGCCTTTGCTCCTCCCCTTCATTACACATGCAACACCAACAGCACTTTGGCAATCCCCCCCCCTCCCCAAGCACACACATTTTCAGATTAATTCCAATGTAAATACATTGTAGCAGGTGAAATTTACATACAGTATTTAGCTCCAATTATCAAATCAAACCATTTGGAAGTGAGAGAAAAAGTATGGATATATATTTTGAAGAGCTTTCCTTGCTTTGAATGTCTGTTGTACCTGTCCATTGATCTGAAGTTTAAATTTATATACATACCGGGTACTGATGTTACTTAAAGGACAAGTTCACCTTCATAAACATAAGGATTGAGAGAATGCAGCAATATTAGTAGAACACATCAGTGAAAGTTTGAGGAAAATTGGACAATCGATGCAAAAGTTATGAATTTTTAAAATTTTTGTGTTGGAACCGCTGGATGAGGAGACTACTACAGCTTGTGAGTCATATGCGTACAACAGTATAAAGAAAATGTAAAGAAAATTCAACATATTTTCACTTTTTTCGCATAATAAAAGAGCACTTGACTTGCCTCTTTCTAAAGGCAGGGGGAATAATATTACCCATAACATTTGTCGGTAACGAGTCGGGGGAATGTGTACTTTTTTCAAAAGATGAAATTTTGTGAAATTCTCTTTATATTTTCCTTACATTGTTGTACGCATGTGACATCTCAGTTATTCACACACTGCAGTAGTCTTCTCATCCAGCGGTTACTGCACAAAAACTTCAAAAATTCATAACTTTTGAACGGATTGTCCGATTTTCGTCAAACTTTAAATGATGTGTTCTACTGATATTGCTACATTCCCTCAATCCTTATGTTAATGAAGGTGAACTTGTCCTTTAAGTGACCATGAATCACTTGTATATTTTTACATGTCAGTAGTACACCCTCCCTCTCACTACACACAATGTCTTGTTGAGACTCCTTTGTGCTAAATTCTGTGAATTTACTTTCTCAACAGCTTCATCAATAAGGTAGAGCGAAGGAAAAATTGACTTGCCCAAACCCATGAAATGCCCCCTCACACCAGCTACTGTAATGATGAATACATGTGTGTATAAAAAGAAAGTTTGTGCTAGGCTATGGAGATGAAACTCATGCCACTCTCAACCCTCTGTTCTTTGCTCCCCATGCACTTAAACAGCCATGCTGGTGGTTAGTGAGTTCACTGTTGTTGAATTAAAGGCTGCAATGTGTATGAAGTGGGTGTGTATTGTGAATTTATGGACTTTGTGTAGAGAAAGGGGGAAGAGTGTGACAAATATTGTTCAGTTTTGAGAGTTATTGCTCATACACATACACATAGATAAAACTGCCCACACACTATAGGCCCTTGTCATATATGGAGACAGCCAGAAATTGTAACAATGCCCGGGAACACACCCATGTGTCAATGATAGTTGAGACAATGTGCAGTATTTATATAACACTTTCCATTGGATACATAACACCAAGTCAAGTCAATATATATTCTGTGTATATACATGTATATATATATATATATATATATATATATATATATATATATATATATATATATATATATAGATATAGATATAGATATATATACACACACACTATAGGTAGATAGATAAATAGATTGATGCTGTGACAGCCAAATTTCAGTTCAGGGTACTCCTGTGGTGAAAACTGTAGACTCTGGAAAGTCTTTGAAATTAGAATTCAAATTGATTTGGTTTTAAGACTGTTGTTTTTTTTTTTTTGAAATTTCTGTCCATCTGAACATACCAAAATGCCACACCATAGTGCAGCAAAGACTAACATTTGCCAACACAACCAACACATAACTCCTAATGATTAATAAGTCAAACTAGATATATCTGCACTCAGAATGATTACATTATTACAACAGTCACATTGTTGCTAGGATCTACCATCGTTGCTCTTTATACAGCGACTGGGCTGTGTAAAAATACCATCAAATAAAAATCTTGACTAGAAGGATAATGAAAAGAGTACTGGTAGCTGATTTTATTGACAACACAAATGCGCTGCTATCTCCTCACAGGCTAAAAAGATGGTGTCAAAGAAAGAGCATGAATCTATTTATATAGTATTATAAGCTAAAGCTGACTTGAACCATTCAATGTGCCTTTATCAAACAAAGTGATGGGAGTTATCTTCCTAAGCAGTGGTGCTGCATGCACCAATATCATTTCCCTCGTTACAAGCTTTGCTTCAAGCCAAATTAATCATGAATATTCATGAGAGGAGGTAATCGTCGTGCCTGCGCCTTGATATGATGCGTACGTGCGTGTGTGTATGCGTGATCTCATTCAAGCTTTACACAACAGTCCCACATATTAGTAATAATGCTAGTGCCGTGGTTGTCAATAAATTACATACATACATGTACTAACGTTAGATCGGCAAAATTACTTCCCTGCACCATTAGTCAAGGATGCATCCTGATTTGTCACCACATCTACACACTGAGGAGTGTAATGCAATCATTCGGAAGCTACTGAATTGTCACAAAGAGGTGCGTATGTCCATCTTGACGCGTTTAGCGTTTGTCATGTCAGTAGAGCAGCAGTCTTGCTGCTTGCGCAACCATAACCAATAACCCCCTCCGCCCGGGCCGCGTTTTTTTTTAAGACGGCACAGATTGGGGCATGGCGCGTGTTAAACCTATGGGAAAAACGTTGGGTTAGGGTTTTTGGTTATGGTTAGGGTTAGGGTTAGGGTTGGGGTTAGGGTTAGGGTTAGGGTTAGGGTTTGATGGTTAGGGTTAGGATTAGGATTAGGGTTAGGTTTAGGGATAGGGTCCCCGATAGATTTTTAGTTTCCCCAATCTGTGCCGTCTAAAAAAAACACGCGCCCGGGCCGCCGCGAGCCGGGTCGGCCGGGGCAGGTGCGGGTGTGGGAGTGTTGGGCGTGGTGTCACTTCTACTTTCAAAGAGTGATGTGAAAATGCTTGAATCAGTTTAGACACAAACCGTCTGTCAGGAGGAGTCTTATTTTTTTTTAACGTTATCGCTCTCCTCCTGAGGGGATCCGTGACGCCAGACACAGTCTCCGCGGAACATATCCCCAACGACCAAGGCAGATACAGACCGATCTTTCGGTCAAGAATCAGTTCAGAGGAGAGCAACAAAGTTGGTATCTGAAGTTAAATCGTTGTCATATCCTGAGAGACTTGAGTATTTGGGCATTCCATCCGTAGACTATCAACATGAACATTCAGATATGATTCAAGTGTTCAAGATTTAGCATGATATTGAAGACTTTGATCCAGCTATTCTCTTTTAGTCTTGGTCATCAATGATCAAGTTACATGTGGTCATAAGTTTAAGTTGTATAAAGGAAAGTGTTGACCTAGTAAAAGGTTGAACTCTTTCAGTCAGAGAGTAAATATTTGGAATAGCCTTTGTGCAGAACCTGTGCAGGCAACATCAGTGAACAGCTTCAAGTCTAAGCTTAATGGTCACTGGAAGCAGAAACATAACAAATTTAATCCAGATTGCATAAACTGACCATCCTATGGATACATCACATGGAACTCCTAAGGCTCAGGATTGAATCCTTTGAATGACCCTCTACAAGTGTTCAACTTGCTGGGCATCATTGTAGGTAATTAAGGTAATTCAGGTACCATTATTTAGTTTTACCACATGTTGATGTAGAACTGGAATTAGATTAGGGCCAGTCCTAGAGAAAAGCGTTTTTTGTGATACAATGTACACATGTATTACAAATAAATTTACAAGCTTGTTCATCATCTTAATACAAACTTAAAGTCAGATGTGTGTGTGTGTGTGCCCAAGACTGGAAGAAGACAAAAATTCAATTCATTTTTATTTTTTTTAATGTACGCGGTACTGGTAATTAGAAAGAATGTCAAGTTACAGTGGTTTATCCAAATGTATAAGTTGTAACCGTTAACACCAATTTTGAATATTTTCCTTGTCCATACAGCATCCTGTGAAGAAATTCATTGGTGCTTGTGATGAATATAACACAGCCATGAACAAATGCTTCAAGAAGGAGGTAAATATTATGCCATGTACCTAATGGGGGATGGGGTCAGGGAAGCAGGTGTGATATCATAAGAGGGTTGGCCAATTCTACAACATATCTGTCTTGTACACAAGTAACTATACACAACCCTATCACTGTACTACATGTATTTAAACGCCATGCTTTGTAGTAGTGTAGTGGTGTTAGTGTAGTGTTACTCCTTTTCCAGAAGGTAATACAATGTATTTTCACCCTGAAGACACACAGGAATATGTGAATCATATGTGTTCTAAAATCTATGCACTCAACGTTCAATATTTATCCAAAACTCACTTTGGCAGCTTTTGTCAGCTTATATTAATCAACCTCTAAGTTTCAATACGTGTATGGACAAAGTAGATCTCCAGAAAATGAGGTGAGGAATTCCTACAATAGAATAGAAACAGCAGCCTGTAAAGATAGAAATCCCCAAATAATGATGTGAAATTTTTCAAAAAAGCATCAATGTCATGGAACAGTTCCTCATACTCACACAGTTATCATGCTTACTTTGGCCCATATGTTATATTTATACCCACATGTTTTACAATGACAATACATGTAATAGTATTAGTAGTAAGATGATTATTGAATAGTAATTGATATAGTGAATTTCAACTGACACGGTAGAATTAAACGTGTGTTTACATTCATCCGGCCTGGGGTATAATTTTTCTTGATGTAGCCAGTTTTGAGAGTTTTTTTAAGGTTAACTTCTACAAGATTGACTGCATTCATTTTGAGAAAACCTTATCCAAAAGTAGTAATTATTGGGACTGACTTTAGCAAGATTTATGATAACCATATGCAGTGCTTTCCTCACATGTATGTATTTTGTCGTGATATTACTTGCTGCCAGATAACAAGTGAAAATTGAAATTTCGCAAATTTTATTCATCACCTTCAATATCCCTTCTCTTGTTCACAGTACCACATACGGTTACAAGCCAACAAAGAGAAGACAGAAGCACGAAGGAAAAGAATGGGCTTGGCAGACTGACTGAGAATGATGTGCCTGCAGCGTTGTGCAACTATCTCCTTTTATCATGTCAGCCTGGAGTTATCTATTGGTGCAAGATTTTGAAAGAGAAAGAATGTCATGACGAATACTAATTGCCTTTCAACATTCATTGCTCAGAATAATGATTGAAATTCTAAATATGTTTGTACCTATGTAAATACATAATGATTGATTTGTACAGCATATTGTAAATAAATTATATCCACTCTTGAATTTCCTATTCAGCCTGTGTTTGATGAGTAGAGTTTTCATGCATGGAAGTGTGACTTTATGCATAAAATCTCCAGAACAACATATGCATACTTACAGTGCACTCCCGTTATGATAAACATGGTTATAACGAAATCCTGGTTACAAGAAAGTAAAATTTCAGGCCACAACAATATCCGCAGTATGTTTTTTATTGTTTATTTGTTTGGTTATAATGAAATTTTGATAGAACAAAAGAAAACTGCTAGTTACGAGGACTTCGTTGTTACGGGAGTCCACTGTATGTATATTTAAAACCAATATGCATGCATACAATATAGTACATTGAAACTCACTGAAGGCACAGATGACATTCCTACCTTTGTGTGTATGTGTGTGTGTGTGTGTGTGTATTCTAGTAAATGGCTTCAGTTTGGGATATTGTTGTGCTTTACTCCATACAACCATGGATACTTTTCACACTGGGCGCATGCCCATTTATTTGGAGTGCAGTGAGAACTTGCCCTCTTAAGACCCAAAGGGAACCTAAGGGGTATACATATACTGAAATAATTCATCTGCCCATTCTGCATAATGTTATGTGGGATCTGCATGCAAGACAATACATACAGTACTACACACTATTCAGATGGGAAAATTCAAAAATTTGTAAACATATCCTTCATTGTTGTATATGCACCAATATACTGCTAGTAAATGAAGCCTAATTCACTTACTTACTAATTTAAATATTATTTTGGATGGTTTTTCTATTTCAATTAATCAATTTATTGAAGTAAAGAAAATTTAGATTTTCAGAAACAATGTAGTATGTGCAGATGCCATTTCTTTGAACAAACTATCATGTCTCCAGTGGAAGACTTACGAGAATGTTTGTGTGTGTGTCTGGAAGAGGCATGGGATGTAATTTTCCCCCTTTTTTTTCAATTATGCTTATGTTGTCTTGCATTTTAGGGCAACGCTGTCTTTCTGTGTTTTTGTATATGTCACTTTTGTCTTGGTGTGTTGAGTCTTCAAAAAAAGAAGAAAAGTTGTGTGTGTCCATAGATATAGATCATATGTACAGTTGTATGTATACTATTTTTTTTTGAGGGGGGGGGGAGGAATTCAGGGAGGTGTGTGGGTATCTCTAAATGGTTCAGAGATTTTGAAGTGGACGAGTCCTAAATCAAAACTACAATCACTGAAGTCATGAGATGTATGTGAAAGACTTCATTTAGCAACTTGCTCATACAAAAAAAGAAAGAAAGAAAATGGTTACATTCACCTGGACTAGTTTGACAGACACAAGATGAACACAAATGTACAAAACCAAATCAAAGACTTGGAATCTGCTGATACGTCCCGGGATAATTGTCCTAGTGGTGGTTGTCCCATTGGTAGTTGTCCAAGCAGAAAATGATACAAATACCCATAATCAACCTAAATTGTGCATGATGTCTAAAGCTGTCGGTCGGTTCGCACTGTAGTGTATGAATACTATGATCTCTGAAAAAAAAAAAGAAAAAAAAAACAGCCTTGAATCTAGACTAGGTAGTTGAATCCACAGAACTCTGAACCACGTGCGCGTGTGTTTTACTTTTGGGGTACTAGTACATGTACATACAGGTACAGTACTAACACAGAGAGTTCTGTGGTACCTCAATGCACTATTTACGCTCTACACGTACAACTATCGCGGAATTAACGTGCGGAAGATAGTCTGACGGCAACACATCATCAGCGACAGTAATTTCGATCGCAGCTGATTTGCTCTGTGAATTTGTATTAGAATGGAAAGCAGAGGGAAACGGGTTTCTGCCTTCGCTGTATTTAAGGCAAGTGTTAAATAATCGTACGAAAGTTAAAATATTTATTTTTGTTGTGCCTCGGTCGTGGACCAAGCTCCGAGCTGCACCATCACCATCCATGCACAATGCTAACCAACTCCGCCCGGGGCGCCGGGCGGCCGGGCGCTCCTTCACCACGCAGTTTGCTTCGCGTTCGGGCTGGTC
The DNA here is from genome assembly GCF_040938485.1 of Diadema antillarum. Taxonomy (NCBI): domain Eukaryota; kingdom Metazoa; phylum Echinodermata; class Echinoidea; order Diadematoida; family Diadematidae; genus Diadema; species Diadema antillarum. The sequence continues at coordinate 715,919 of NW_027270935.1, read as the reverse complement.
GCAGTTAATAGCACAGTGCATACATGCACTGCCTGACGAATCATAGAATTCGCGAAATGAACAAACCACTAATCACCATCGTTGGGGTTTCCCATTCCTTTGCTCCAGTGACACTGCAGTGGGCTGGGAGGCAGTTGAATACAAGTGTGTACTGTACTTGGTGGTATTCCATTACACTTACAGATTAGATAAGTTTACTTGTCACATAATTTAATGGCAATTGCAATGCCCTTATAGTACAGTAAGAGGAACAGGATATTTTGCATGGCAACACAACAATAACATGAACAATTTGAATTCCAGTTTTGTGGGCCCAAAAATGGTGATGAGTAGCATGAATGGATGTTCTAACAGTATTAGGTTTTTTCATTGAGACTTCCTTATGTATGTCCCCCACCAATTTTGCCTTCTGTCTGACCACTACGCTGTCCCCATTTTAAATACAAGTTTAATAGTCATAAGTATACACACTCGCACAGATGTACGGATGTACGCACATTGCAAGTGGTGGGCAATAAAGGGATCGGAGGCATAATTGTATGTTAGCAGGTAGGACCTATACCCATTCACAAGATCTGAGAACAAAACATATAATTAATATTATGGCAAATAAAATTTGAGGATGAATACATGCAGGTGAATTTGACTTTTGGGCCCTTAAAAATGGGCCCATCATTTGTGTCCATGGATATGAGGTTTTCACTGACAAAAAGTAGTCTTTGAAAAAAAAAATGACGTACTGCTTGTCTCTTCTGTAGCTGAAATATTTTTGTGACTTCATTAATCAAAGAAACCATATATGGGTGATCATCTAGGCCTACTTTTCAAATTAAGCAATGGCTGTTTGTATTAGACGAGAGTGCATGTTTTTTATTAGTCCTGCATGCTATGTACATGTATGTTCTTGTCAATCTGAGTGAATGAAAAGTTGTGTGATACTCTTATGTAGGCAAAGCGAGATGCCACCCCAAGAAAGGCCAGCAGCTCAAGGGGAACAGCTTCAGAGGGCAGTGTCCGAAAACCCCATGCATCCACTCCATTGCTGGCATTCTGCGACAGGGCCAGGGCCAGCTCAGAAAGCTTAGGAATTCTGCTAGGGCAAAGAAAGTGCGCAAGAATGTCAAGCAGTCACCAGAAAGTGTTAAGAGCAGAGAAAGACTCCAGTCGATGGATGTGGATGGAGATGAGGCGACAAGCAGTGGCATTTCAAGCATGAGATCTTCGCATCAAGGACTTGCTGATGGTGAGGGTGTAAAAATTACAAAAACAACAACCAACAAAATTACCACTCTTGCTCAAAACATTACCCTGACTGTTCACCATGTAGTTCTTTTGTATTTTGTTCATTCTTGTCTTCAAATGAGAAAAAAGAATGGAGAAAAGCTTTATTAATGGTAGAGTTAAATGTACTTGATGTGCACAGGGCACCACCCTGATATGTATAATGATAAGAAGCACATACTCTCAATATGTGGGTCATAGAAATTCTGACCTAAAAGTAAAAATCTGACTAGTGTGACTTTAGTTTACGTTACCTAGCAGTTAAAGGGTGTGTACAGTTCTGGTCAAGGTGAGGATTTAGCTCTTAACGTTTTGCAAGATATTCAGAAACCACTCTATGAGATATCAAAGAGCATGCAATTCTAAGGGGTATAAAAAGTTTATTTGATGAAAATCGGTTTTGGAATGACTGAGATATCCAAAAACAAGGTGAAAGAAAGAGATCCTAATAAAAAGCGTGGCCTGTCGCCCTTTATTATTATCACTTTTTTTTATATCTCAGCCATTTGAAAACCAATTTTCATCAAATAAATGTTGAATCCTACTTAAAATTACATGATCTTTTATATTTCATAAGAGGTTTCTTATTATCTCACTTAGGAATGTTCTAAACATGAATCCCCACCTCAACCAGTGCTGTACAGTCCCTTTAATTTGTTGCTAAGTTGTTTTGTTTTGTGGGCAAACCATGGGCAAGATTGTGGCTGACATGGATAATTTTAGTGACTGAACTGTGCATAATCAAAAGTTTCAATTTATCTCAAAATTATTAGACTTTATTTTGAGAAAATGATATGACCAGGTTGCATATTACACATAATTTGCCAACAATCACCCAACAGAAGTAAGGGGGAAAGACTCTCTCCAGAAGAAGCGTAAATCACCCTATGTTACTACACCTGATAAGTCAAGGAGAAAAATGTCAACAAGGCAGCATCAGCAAACAGAACCCAGTGCTAAACGGTTAAAGGTGAGTGAAATGTATTTTTACTTTTATTCTGCTTCTCAATTCAAAACAAAAATATAATTACATTGTTATTCAGAATGAAACAAAACAACTAAATTACAAAGGAACTAATGATAATTACACTGTGTCTCCAAGGCTACCAAGATGACAGATATACCAAAGAGTTATACATCTAATTGTCCAGTAAGTTGCAATCAGTAAAAATTATTTACATTTTTTTTTTTTGCCTAGGTTAACCATCAAATAAAAATGAGAAATAAAGTCAAGAATACTTTAAAAATGGAAATCTTTACTATTTTCGTTTATTTTGTAGGACCAGAAACTAGCAAAATTAGAGCATGCAGGTATTTTTGCTTGCTATATGTAACACTATTTAAAGTTTTGATTCTGCGGAACTAGAAACATGAAATTCATCCTACAGAGCGAATAAAAACACAAAAAACTTAACACACTCTCACATATATTTCTACTTTGACAGTGCCTGATTGTCATTGGTTGAAAACTTACATACTTTTGTCTTTAATGTTCAGTTTGATAGCAAACACTTGTCTCCTTTTGTAAGAATCAATATTAAAGAGGGATGGGGTGGGGGAATCTGCACCTACATAAAATTTTACTTGCCCTTACAAAAGCAAGGCAAAGACTCGCATTCCTTGGACAATGAACATTTGGAATTTAGCAGATGACGTAATGGAAAGATGGTGAGACAATATTTTGATGTAAACAAACTATATTGATTGCTGTTGCAAAGGAGTCCCTTATCATATTTGAAGAGTTGATGCTTGTAAAACTTCAAACTAGATACATCCCCTAATAAAGAGGATCAAGTTGTACATCCCTTTCAAATCTTTGTAAGGGAACAGTGTTGGGGATGTGTGAAATAGAAAGTGCCGCCAGTTAGAGATGAATTAATCAGAGGCTATTTGTTACATCATATGAGTTAGGCTGTGTTTGTGAAAGAATTGATATGTTTGCAGTTTCATGAGGAAGAGGAGGCATCTAAGGAATCTGCTCCGAGCACATCCCAGGTGGCTGATAAGTCGCTAACAAGAGACAGCCTACAGCATGGAAGGGATGTCTTTGCCTGGCTCATCTCCCCAGTAAAGGTGGATGATTTCTTCAAGTGAGTGTGCTTCATATCTCTCGGGATCTCTGTCAGTGTTTCTGTGGTACTTGTCATACGACACCTTTTGTGTGTTTGATGCTCTTTCTTTTGAATGTGGTGCATTTCACATGCAACATTAGTGCATTGCTATATTGTATCATCATATATTTTATGTGTGGATGATGCCATATCTTGAGATAGGTTCAGTGATACCAAAAGGCCAGTTGACCAAAATGAAAATCTATCAAGCATACTAGAAGCAATTTGATGAGCAAATGCATCTGTTCGTTCAAAAACGAAAAGACATATAATTTTTGTACACAAGCAGTTTCTCTTTCTGTCTTTAGTGGAAAGCTATCCTGCAAGTAAGTTGTTATGGTTTTCGAATAACAAAGTAGTTTCATTCTTTCTTTCATGAAGGATTTTTTTTGTTGTGATGATATGAGGGTGAAATATGTGAAAATGTCAACCACTGTAGTTGATTGTACAAGTTACCCTAGTATTGTGTTTTTCCATGAGAACTGCTATTTGGGTACAGTAATTTTGAACTTAAAATTTTGGCATATGTGTATGTGTTCACTGTTGTATTAATTGTGCTTGAAGGTATTTGCATCTGAAACAGGGTAAACTCTTGCCATATTTTTAGCGCTCAGTATTTGTCGCTCCCCAAACCAAACAGTTTTCTAAATGGCCTGGATGGTTGAAAAACATCAGACTTCTTGTCTCATACAGGAATCTCTTTGAAAGAAAGCCTCTTTTTCTCAAGCGGCACAATCCTGGTTACTTCCGGGAGATATTTACTTCGGAGGAGCTACACAATATCTTGAGAGACGTGAGTTTCAGGTTCTGTGGTCATGTAGTGATGTTCTAACAGCATGAGCAATTTAGTGATGAAATGGTACTTTTAGGGAGGTCATGTAAATTTCTTGTTTGTGAAATATAAACATAATGGATGTGTATTCCCATGTTGCTGTGACAAACTAATAGTAAATTGAATTCAAGGATGTGTTGAAACAATTCATGCTTTTAAAATATGAGGATGTCAGTACAACATCGACATAGTAATGGGTGTGTGGGATGAAGATGCTATATGATGATATATATTTCTGCAAAATGTAATTTGTGTATTATCATCTTTTTTAATAAACCTCAATCACACAAGTAGTACAGGTATCCTAATTGTGGAGTATTTACAATGTGCAATTTTGTGTGTATCTTATGCTCAGTGACACCAGGGCAAAACTAAAACATACTATTACAATTCTATTTTGGTTCCCTGGTACCTTGATTTCTCTATGTGAAATAATACTATCATTAGGAAAGTGTCAACAGTAAAATCAAAGACATGAAAATTTCTTCTTTCTAGCCAAAGTATAAAAGAGAGAGAGATAGAAAGGAAAAAAAAAAATCATGTGTATATGTCATCTTTAACAAAATTTGTGTTGCATCCTTGTCTAAATATTATACGTATCTATGAAGTCTCATTAATGAAGATTGTCTTTGGGGCGAGTTTGAGGTGACAAACAATGATGTCAAGTATCAAAACTCAATGCGATCGTAAAATTCACTTTGTGTTTGCTCTGTGTTGTGGGCTGCTCAGGTACAGCCCTGTCGCTATTAATACAGCGACTGGGCTATGTATAGTTAGTGTACAGTGTATTTACATGTGTATGCACAGCTCTGTCACATCATTATCACAGCAAGTCCTGACCTCGGGCCCCTGGCCTTGGGCCCCTGGCCATGGTTACCTGGCCATGGGCCCCTGACCTTGGGCCCGGCCTCGGGCCCCCAGCCTTGGGGCCCCCAGCCCCGCGGGCCCCCGGCCTTGGGCCTCGGGCTTAGGCCTTGGGTCCGGCCTTGGGCCCAGCCTTTGGCCCCAAGCCCTACTGTACATTGTATATAGTCTTTGTGATTTTCAGAGCCCCCCTCTGCATTTTCAAGGTCATCGCCAATAAGAGAAAACGATTTGTGATGTATAATTACAAACTATCATCACAGAAGATACCATTGTGTTTTGGCACTTCATCTGCACGAAACTGGTACCTTCGTATGTGTTAAGACTAAAAGCATGAGGCATATGAAATCAAGCACATGGAGAGAATTAAAGGGACAAATCAGCATCAGCACTGGTGATGGCCAAAGCAAGCTTATGTATAGACAGCACTGCTGATGCAGATTCTTCCATGTAATGTCATTGGCTTATGGGATGCATCATCCAGTCGAAACATTACCTCTGTGCTGGACAGTTGGCATATCATAGAAGGCTTATTCAAGTCATTTTACAATTAAATTTGTGCACCTACAGTAGAACTGTATACTCTGACTACCGGTCTACTGTCAAAATGTTAATCAGCACTACAAAGCAGATACAGTGTAAGCACTGGCTTCACAGTTACAATGTACCATGCATCCTGAATGCACCAGCCACATACCGGTATGTGCATGACACATACATAATGTAAGTTATTTGATAGCTAGAACTTGTTATTAAGAGTATGGTAATTAACATGACTTTAAAAAAAATACCAAAAAAAGCGCAAAAAATGGTGGTTGGGGTAGGGGTAAAGGAGAAGGAAAATTTAACCTGAAATAAGGGCAAAAGGTTAGTATCGTGGAAGATTTCACATTTTTTTCGTTCTTTTTTTCAAAAATGGTGTCAGTAGGCACAAAGTCATCAAACTAAAGTGTGATGAGCATGTTTGAAAATGTGACCTAAAATTGACACTCTATAGCCCACCTCTACTAAAAGTCTCTCTGAAACTATTTTGATGAGTGTTTGGTTTCACTTCCTCAGAATGATCTCCAATTCACGAGGAACCTTGATGTCACGACGTATGCCGATGGGAAGCGTGAAACACACAATCCTGTTGGTAGAGCTCATCCACAGGTTGTCTGGGATTACTACAAGGTGCATATGACCCCAACAGTGTCACTGAAACGTAATCTACCACTTGGTATAGTTTAGCTTGTTGTGAATTGTGAGGAGTCTATATGAATATGTAATCCTTCCAAAATTAAATGATGTTGCCTGTTGTATAGTATTGTATGCTCTCGGTACAGAACTAGGAGAGATTTTCATAAATAAATTCCATTATACAAAAGTATTTGGTAAACATAAACCAACGAATATCGTGATCCGTTTTGTTGAAAATATAAGAAGTAAAGGAGATTTATATTAGAGCTGATAGTGAAGCTGGAGGTTGATATTTTACTTGTTTTGCCAAAGACATGTAATCACCTCAATAATGAAATTTGTCATGATAGTACATACGTGTATGCTTCTCCCAGTGTATAGTCACCTTGATTTGAGTACAGGTTGTAAATTGTAGATTGTAATGTAAATGAATTTTATTTAGGAAAACATTTTAAATTGTATAATCTAGTCAACTACACTTCCCCCACCATGTGCATATGGCATATAATGGCTGATAATGGCTGCACAGTTGGACCCCTAAATCCCCCATGTATATGTCCATTGACTGTTGACAAATAACAAATTGTACAATATTTCATGGTCATACATTGTCTACAGAATGGCTGCTCAGTGCGGCTCCTCAATCCTCAGTCTTACAGCACCAGAGTTTGGCAGCTGCTAGCAGCTTTACAGGAGTTCTTTGGATGCTTTGTAGGTGCCAACATGTAAGTAGGAGGCAGGGCCAGGCATTGTCGATCACAAAACATTTCTGGTGATGTCAACTATTTTATTTCCGTGCATTTCATTGCTAATAGAACAGCTGGCTTCTTCAGCACTCAAAGAAATTGTGCGTAACATTTGTCACAGTCATCACCTCCTCCTTGTGTACATATTCCATGATTACTGGCCATGTAGGGTTAGCCACAAAAGGGTGGTATCATTAGCCTGTTTCTGTTGTTTATGTAGGATGGACCATGTACCCCTGGATATGTGGATTTCCACCCTGCTTTGACTGGGATCTTTCTCAGGACATTGGACCTTCATTTCGGGTTTTATCTGAGGAGCAATGCTTGCCTGGTCTCACTTGGTCTCAAACCCAAGACTACTTGATTGCTAGGCACACATGCTACTTATCATGGGCTGGCTAAATGCCCTGTATTGGTATAGGAATGAATAAAGACATAAAACAGATGAATTAGATACCGTCATCCATTGGCACTATGTAGCACTATCGAGGAAAGAATTCAATTTCTTAAATCTTCCTTGCCCTTCTTTTCCTCACCAATATTTCTCAACCCTTCTTGCAGCTACATGACTCCTCCTGGGTCCCAGGGCTTTGCCCCTCACTACGATGACATTGAGGCCTTTGTCCTCCAGCTTGAGGGAAAGAAACATTGGAAGCTGTACAACCAGAGGTCCTCTGCTGAGGTTCTGCCAAGGTTTTCTAGTGGTAAGCTGCAGTGGAAGTGTGGTGTATGCTCTTGTTTGTTTGCCTGTTTTTGCAAAATGGGGGTGAAACTGGTAGACTGGCCGTAATTGGTCAAAATTAGTTTGAGTTTAAAGTGATTTATTGCCATATATAAGCAATCTGAGCAATGGGGTGACATTGACTTCTTGTGCAAGAAATTCAATCAATCAAGCTTGACTACCGTACTGCGTAATGTTATACGGGCTTAAAATGATATGAAATAAGCCCCATGAACTAGGGGTTTTTCGTCAAACAGTAAGATAGTAACGAAAGTCTCTATTTTCCACTCTCACATGAGATTTTAATTTCAAATACAATTTGTGATGCACACCTTGAAAAAAGACATGGAAAAATTGAAATATGAAAAACTATCAAAACAAAATAATGTGGTTCTGATTGATCCCACACAGCCAACTTCACTGATGCTGACATTGGTACTCCCATCTTGGATACCACCCTAGAGGCCGGGGATCTTCTTTACTTCCCACGTGGCGTGATCCACCAAGTATGTGCCTTCCTTGTGCGTTTTACCTGATACAGATCATTTCCATTGTTATCTCTTTTTTGGGAACATCACACCTTTCATAGCAGTCATATATACTTATGCTGCTAGCACTTCTAATACAGTTGTGTGCTTACATTAGATTATTGTTTTCTTGTGTCTTTGTGAGTCTGTTTCAATAGAGGTGTATGTTAGGTTGTCATTGTTATAGGTTTCTTTCTTTTATGATAAATGCATAGTGGATATATTTTGTTGTGTGGCATTCCAATTCTGATGTTATGATTTAGAATGAGGCCTTTGGCATTGTAAAACCAATGAACCCAAAGACGTGCACATAGAACAAGATGGTTTATGTGATTATGTTTATAACCAAATCATGAGGGGGTGCTTTTCAGTGCATAGTTATTCACACCAGGTGAATGACATAGTGAATGGTGACTGCATATGGAGGCTCATGAAAAGAATTACATATTTAGGGATCACTGCACATACTCTGAAGAAGCACCTCACTGGTGACTCGTAATAGTTTTGATAAATGCTCGGCCTCTGATGGAGCTTCTGAATTCTAAATTAACTCTAGACCCAGATGTATATGCATACTCAAGTTGCTGCCATGTTGTTTTCTTGCTGGTCTGATTCTCTTCATCTATTCAAACTAAGTTTATCTTCTTTGTTTATCTAAGTAAACTAAGTATCCAAGTAAACTAAGTTTATCCTCTAAGTTTATCTTTTTTTATAATTGTTTCTATCTCACTGACAACATTATACAATGTACTCAGGCACACCATAATTCCATGCAAGGTAGCATGGCAACAGGGGATGGTGCGACGTGTCCACATCACAGTGCAAAGCACAGTCACTGAACTGTGATGAAATTCAATATACTACATTTGCTGTAACCCATCCTTCAATTCCCGTCTCCTCCCCAGGCCAACACTCCGTCAGAGACCCACTCACTTCACATCACAGTCTCTGCCTGCCAGAAACATTCCTGGGGTGACCTCATGGAGATGCTTCTGGGGCAGGCCCTGGATACTGCCAGGGAGGAGGATGTGGAGTTCAGGAAATCACTCCCCACAGAGTACCTGAACTACATGGGGGTGGCACATGCTGACCTGGTGAGATATGAAAGTATAAGTCACAAAAAAATAAATAAATAGAAAGGGAGGGCAAAAGAGATCTGCAAAGAGAAGCTAGGGCAAGTGATATTGAATTTTATTTGTCATTCAAGTGCTGCACTTAGCATCACTGGAGTTACTTCATCTTCAAGTGATTTTAGGAATTTCAGTAAATGGATAGAGCTTGAGGCCTACTTATCACTCTGTTCACTATGTTCCTGTGTACTTGTATTTGTCAGAGTGCTGTGTTTATGTAGATTCTAAGTCACTATAATTATTTCAATGCCTGTTGTGTCATGTTTATTGTATTTTATGCACAGATGAGTCCATTGGTTTTGTGCATATTCCTCTATTTTAATGTAATGAATCAATGGAAGTAGTGTAGTAGTTTGCAATGAATCAGTAACAGTTCTTGTGCTTCTGCATAAACATTAAAGTGAATATGATAGGTATTGTGGCACTATATCCGAATAAGCATGTGTATGCATTTCATTCAGTGTCATTCTTTACATTCAAAGTTAAACTTATCAATGCAAACTTACAGCATCATGGCATGGCTTTAACTGATCTTCCTGACTACATTTATGTAGGATGATTCCAGAAGGACCTCATTCAAGAAGAAGATTGGTGACCTGTTCTCAAGATTGTTGAAGCATGCTCCCATAGATGCTGCTGTGGATCAAATGTCTACAGAGTTCATGCACACCAGTCTGCCTCCAGTGCTTGAAAATGGTAAATTATGCAGCTTAGCTATAATGTGTTATGGAAAAAACATTTTTTTGGAAACACATCTGTGTGTATATATTTGAATGTTATTTTGGACTGCTCTCAATCATAGATATTTAGATGAAAATAACATTCATTATGTTATCAACAAAGCAGAAACTAGCACCCCAATGTGCATTAGTTAAGTCATACAGTACAAGAAGAGTACCTTTGCACAGGTACAAATATGGAGTGATCATAATAAGTCAGAATTTTAATCATGGCGGTGAATTCCTGACAAAACTTATTACAACAACATGTGTGGCCAATGCGGAGCCCTACGCGAAGATAGTGATATCTGGCAACATGGGCCACCTCATATAAGTACCCATAAAGTGTTTTGTATCCATGGTAAGAATTTCTTCTTTTTTTTCTCTCATAATCTTTTCAACAGGGAAATTCTCTTGCTTACATGGTATTTGGGCTGAGTATAGATTAATGATGAGAGGAATGAATCATTTTCCTATATCTTTGCATTATAACCTTCAGCTGAGGAATCCTGCAGCATATACGGTACTGACACATCTTGTAAGAATGGCTCCATCTCTGGTTTTGCGCAGCTCCAAGAGGACACACCTATCCGACTATTAAGGAGAAACATCCTAAGGTAGGGAGTTAAGCTGCCATTTTTCACTTTCAGTCATTTTCTCTGGTGGGACTTGAATCTCTTCCCTTGGATTTTGGCTTTAATTTTTGTTATCCACAAAAACATAATGATGGAGTTTCCTGATCCAATGCAAGAACACAAATACTTGTCTCTATGAATACATAATGCATCTATTTTTCAATTTTCCATAAACATGAGATTGTATGTAGGGTGGGCTTTGATTAATTAGAATCCATAGTCACATTGCTACTTTTCTCTGTAAGTGAAAGAGATTGCCTAAATTGTTGAGTACTAAACTGTTTGTTATAGTTAGTCTAAACAGTCTCCATGGCTCACAGGTAGCCAGCTGCTCATTGGTCGATGGTAATCTTTCTCTATAGAAATTTAGGGGCATTAACTTGTTTGTATTCAGCCAGTCTATGCTGGTCATTCGGGTGAAGCTATCATTTCATGTGCATCCCCATGTGGCCCTTTCAGGCATGCTTTGTTCCAGACAAGGAAATCTTTATGTTTTTTCTCTTCCCACTTTGAATTCTTGCAATTTCTGAACAGATTGATACCCAGAGATGAGAAGGTGCTGGTATATCATTCTGTGGAGAACTCCAGAGTTTTTAAAGAAAAAGAACCACAGTACTTTGAAATACCTGCTGAAGTAAGTTTTTTTTTTTCCACAATATTTTCTTTTAAAAGATACTTAGTCTACTTTCCAGCCCCCTCCCCAATAACCACAAATCCTGTCTATGGCAAAGATTGTGTATGCGTAGGTCACATGTTCCGGGATGTTTGATTTTTCATGTGATTATACCTCAGTAGTAACCCCTGAACCTGCATGTTGTGAAATATTTACAACTGGAGTCCTTTGATGTTGCAACAAGCAAGTTCTTTGTGAAAAGCAGTGTTTTACACAGGAAGGATGTCACTGTAAATCTTCTCCTCAAAAATATTTACTATGTTATGCAGTATTTGCTTGCAATTAGAAGACCACCATAATGTAGAAAGATATTTATAATGTATTTGTTACTGTCATATTTCATTTGGTCATGATGTGTGCATGGATGTAAATTAATTCAGGTATTATCTGTGACAAAATAATGCTCTGTCTCATTAATTCATGGAAAAGCTTGAGTCATTATTTTTCATTAAAAATAAAATGATGAGGTGACACTCTATCTCTAAAAGAGATCCTTGCATGCAAAAGGCTGTGACAAACCTAAATCATGTCCATTGCCAAAGAAGTTAAATGTGAAGATATGTGATCATAAACTTTTAATAATAATAATGATAATAATAATAATTGCATTTATATGGCACTTCATACTGACGTTTCTAAGCGCACAAGATGAATGATTTATACTTATTTCAGTTGGGTCAATTTATGTTTAAATGTAATGATAAAAATTTACCACAAATATTTCAGCAAATCTTTTGGCGCAGTGATGTGGTTATGATGGATGTAGTTATCCTACTCGAAGTTCTAGTGAATATCATTTACCATTATTACGTACAATTCTCGCCCAAAATACATTCGTTTTCACTGGCCCGAGGTTCTGGAACAGCCTTGACAATATACTCTTAAAAATGCTCTGACTTTTCCACCCTTTAAATCAAAACTGAAAAAGTTTCTTTTGTCATCCTCACAAAAACAAATAGATAGATTTAAAAAAAAGGTTTTTTGGTTATTTTCATAAAAATAAACAAATAAATTTATGATGAGTATTTTTTTAAATTACTAAGAGTTTGTGTTTTAAGTCAAATTTTAATAGAATTTTAAGTTCTTACTCATGCCTTGGTGACCTTTCCAGATATTGAATGTAGACTCTGTCTTGTTTTTGTTTCTCTCCCTTTCTTAGTTATGCCTATCTTTAGTTTGATTTTCTGCCTGTTCCGTCCCTGCTTTCGTTCTTGTCCTTGTCCTATTATAGTCCTTTTTTATTTTGTAATTATTTTGCCTGACGTCAGGATGTCAAAATTTTCATACATGGAGTCCTTGACGGATCTTGAGATGCCCTCACCTTCCAGATTACTTCACAAATTTTACAAGCTATGCTTTTCTTGTGAATTTCTCTCTTCTATGTAGAGTTACAAATTAGGATTGTATTGCTTACATGTTTATTTATCCAAACCAAAGTTGATATCATTATAGTATTGTATTCATGTACATTTTGTTGAAACTTGTGTGATTTAAAGTTCCAATATATTATGTACTCATAGAAGCGTTACGTATACTACTTTGTATTACCGTTTATGGAAATGAAATAATTTTGAATTGAAATTGAAAGAAAACATTCACCTGTTTAAGACTAGTCCTGAATATACTTGGGCACATGCATGTCAATGGGAAATGTGTGATAAAGCAAAGTCAACCTGTCCTCAACGGGTTTAATCAGACTGAAACAACATGGATGAATATGAATGAAGTTTGAGCTATTGCATGTGTTGACTAAAATACTTCTGGAACATGATACAGGCTGCACCTGCAGTGGAACACCTACTGCACAGCTACCCAGATTACATCCCAGTCAGCAATCTTCCCTTGATGCCTAGTGACACTGATGATGTGGACACTGATGTAAGTTACAGTGTTTGAACATTCCAATTGATTATGTGCGCATGCAGTATGTACCAGATGTTATATTCTTGCAGTCGGCTACACGTCACTTCCGGTTGACTGGAGTGAAAACAAACAGCTTGCAAGCGCTAAGCCTGCATAATGCGCATACTGCATGCTGTGCATGTGCGACGCGTATAATTTATGTGCAATTCTACACAGACATGGGGACTGTTTTTCATTATTCATTTTGTCATTTGTGCCATCATTCATGAGATACATGCATCATGTCTTGCCAGCAATATTCTAATAATCTGGATCCTGTCGATCGATCGGTCCCGGTATTTTGCCAAGTTGAAGGCAGTCGGACTGGACCTGTGCCCGTATGAAATCGCGGCAGGACTCTGGATCAACGACCCGACAAAATGGCCAGATGTGCAGTAGAACCTCTTTGAGTAAGCCCTACCCCGATATCTGCGCTTACTTAGTACCTCATAGAAACTTCAGGTAGGTCTACAGGCCTAACGTTAGTACTGTAGTAGGCTTAGGGTAGAGCCTAATTTAGGGTAGGCCTAGGGCCTAATCCTGCCGCCCGCACAGCTACAGTAGTACAGCTTGCGCTAGCGCTATGCTCGCGGGGCGCCCCGGCAGAAAACACGTACAGCGTTACCACTCCAGGCTCACGCGACTGTTTGTTTTCACTCCACCGCTATCCATGACCCCGTGACACGCAAAATACCCGGATGTCCGACCATGAGAATAGTATGTTTTTCTACTGTAAAGCCAGAACTGTTCACATTCATTTTAATTTCGGAAAGTTCATAAGAACCAAGAGTAGTGAAATTAAAATGCAAGCAAAGTTCTTATCTACATTTTACGCATTGAATGCCAATGGCGATTTTCGAAAATTTCGTGCCATGAAAATATCTTGATTTACAGTATCCATTCAACACTTCATAGAGGAAAGAAAGGCTGTTATTAGTCTTTCATTATCATGTTTGAAATTATTTCAATTTCGAAAGTTCAGGGAATAGGGTAGCATTTAAATCTTTATCGTGTACATTGGTCTCTTTTCTTGTTGATTGACATTATGTGGTGATTAAAAAGGCTTGAATGGGTAATGGGCAAGCAGCTTTTACAGAACACAGAGCTACAAGACTTCCTTGGTGTGCAGGTGGCCTCCTAAAAACATCAATATCTCTTCATATCAAATATCAGAATCTACCTGATTGGGAATCACTTCTGCCTCTTGAGATCATGATGCAATGTGACATACAAGAATCTACATATTTGTTTGTGAAATCTCCCTGATTTTTTATGTGTTAATGTTGGCAATCCTGTAGATATGTGTACCTGAATCCATATTATTTGCCAATGCATACAATGTGCAAGATGATGAAGTCACTAACAACTTCGCAGAACACATCAGCATTCTGTAAACAGAGGGTGTGCAGGACACGCAGCAACCAAAAATACTGTTAAAAGTTCCATGTGAATTTTTGTAGCCCGTACTGCCACAGGAAAACATGAGTAAACCTTTGAACCTTTTAATCCTGATGCAGCAACAGTGTAAAATGTGAATAACATTAGATGAACTTTTTCCGTTTTAACTCATGCAGCAGGTAGATTTGGCACAGCTTCTGTTCGAGAAAGGTTTGGTGGTGACCAAATACAAGCTGAAACCATCCTCTTCTTCCAGCTTGGGCAGTCGCGAGGATGTGGCCATTCACCAGTCTCTGTAGTGCCAGCATTTAGGGTGAAGTCTCCAGATTTGGGACGCTTTAAATGCTACTTGACTTGTAATATGTATTATGCCTTGTACAAGACATAAAATAATCAAATGTGACATCACTGTACTTATTCTTTCCACTACAAGCCTCAAGATCTTGTGTTCAAGTTTGTGTCTGTAAATTCCCCACATTATAGTAGAACTCAATATACATTACAAGATTCAATGAACAGAAGTCCTTGTGCTCTGCTGTATCAAGTGATCAGTGTGTCAGCCAGACATCTGTGTGAAGATATCAAGTGCTGTGAAATGTCTTGCATGAGAACATTTTTGTCTTTGATAAACAATATTTTTGTACCTAGAAGTATTCTTTTGGTGCCAAATGAGATATTAAAACATTAAATTGTGCTTCCAAGATGTAAACCAAGTACTTGTGGAAATTCGCTGACCATTGTGTATTGAAGAGAATACATGTAAAATGTTGTACCAACTTGTGTCAGTTACTTGTGTCCAGTCTAATATTGTGTGCAGTATCTAAATGTCTCTTTTACTTGTCCGTATGCCAAAATTGATACACAGCATATATTCTTGGAGGAATGTTATAGTCTTGCTTTATGTCTGCTACTTGTAGAAGGGTGAAAATGAGTTGTATTGTCAACATTGATTAGTTTTATTTACCATAAATGGCGTGCAATGTGAAGCGTCAAATATGGTTCAGTGTCTTTTCATGACCAGCTGGGACATTTTGAGTTGATATATCATAAATGTCGGTATGAACATTTGACATGATTATGCACTCTGTGCCACAGTGTAAATTAGTGACTTTGATTAAAGCATGTTTGCTTTCAAGTAAATGCATATGTGTATACAAGCTAGAGTATAGGAAATGAAGCATGATGAAGAGTAGGAAGGATGAGGGACTTGTTCGTAGCAGTGGTCAGCTTTCTTGTATGTTGGTAGATGTGAGAGGTATCATGACACAAGCATTATTAATCCAGTATCCGACAGAGGAACAGGCTAAGCAGAATGATAAAGCATTTGAGGAAAGCACAACACTGCAAATATATTGATTACATTTGTAGCTGAATTTATTGCAACCCTGCCCCATGTCCATTCATGAAATGTAGGAGTTTCTTCTTTTTTTTTTTTTCAATTCGTTTGCCCATGTTATGTGTTTGTAGAGTTGTAAGCATGTACAGCGGTCATTCTATCTGATACAATTTTCTCATTATTCTTTTTTTCTTTCAGCTCTGAATCATTTTATGAAATCAGTCTAACTTTTTCTACCATTTTGCGTGTGTGTGTGTGTGTGTGTGTTTGTTTGTTTGTTTGTTTGTTTTTGCGGGTTGAAGTAGGCATGGAAGAAAAGGGCTTGATATTTTTTGTTTTTTGCCATAGAATGGAGATTTATATTTAAGAATTACTGCGTGCAGATATAGTAATTTCTTTGTTATCAGTGTACCTTGCAAGATGTCAAGTTTGAAATGCATGAAGTGTGGGAGGTGGCAGAAGTACCATAAATGCAAGACAAATGCACCCCAATTAATTTGTGCAGTATCACAGAGATAGCTTTGCTGGGATGTGCAATTATACAGTAATTGTTACTAAGGGAAAACAAGTGTTTTGTGCTTCTGAAGTGAGTATAAAATGGAGGGATTTTTGTGTGTCAGTGAAAAAAAAAAAGAGACAAAGAGAAGAAAAGCACCTCTAACTGACACAGAAGCTTGTAAATCTGTGCCCTGATCAGGCTTTGTTGCTGGGTTACACATGTACATGTACAGTAGACTCCCGTTATAACGAGGTCCTCGGGAGCGGCAGTTTTCTTTAGTTGTATCAAAATTTCGTCATAACCGAACAAATAAACATTAAAAAACAGAGAGTGGATAATTTTGTGGCCTGAATTTTTACTTCATTGTAACCGGAATTTCGTTATAACCATGTTCGTTATTACGGGAGTGCACTGTGTTATGATTTGAAAGTGAGTCTAAAATGAAGATTTTTTTTTCTGTGAAGAGAGAGTAGAGTGAGCGTCTGACTGATACTGGATCTAGGAAATACATGTACATTGTATTTGTAATTTGTGAAAAAAAGGAAAAAAATAACTTTTTGAACTTTACATTTGTATGAGGGGTAATCACATTATTATCATTATCATAATTACAGGATACTATCACAGACACACAGTAAATTCAGACATCCTCTGACATTTTCCATCATCATTCTTTATCATGATCACATTTATTTCAACTCACATTTCTCCAAAACTATCTTGGGCTTTAGTTTTGTTACTTATGTTGTGTTCATGGTGGTACTTTTTTTCCTAATTTTCAAGACTATGATTTTGTTCTTTTGCCATCCCTTGAGTGTTAGTGATGTGTAATGTGTAAATCACTAACAAATTTAATAGGAAGAAATGAACTTACAAACTTCTAAATTGCATTGTCATTCATCACCCATTAGTGAGTATTTGTTAGATGACTATACATGTCATGTAGATGTAGATGACATGTAGACGACTGCATGTGTAACAAGGGGTCCCATATCATAAATATTTCTTGTGCAGTTGAAGCAGCTATAGTTGATATCCTGACAGCTGTCTAGTGGTGTGTCTTCTTTTGTCACATTGGTGTGTTATTTCTGTATAAGTGTATATATCCCCCTAAAAAAGTGAATAATCTGAAATTTTTTTAAGGTTGAGTGAGGTTGGGCAACTACCCCTGCTGGGTATGGCCATGCTGTGGGTGGACCCTAGATTTGTTCATGTCTTGCCACCTTTTAGGCCAAACAGACCAAGCAAGACATAAATATGTAATTTAAAGCTACAGTTTACTACTTTGTATTATCACAATGGTTTTGTAAAGATATGGACATTTATTTGATGCATTCAGTTGAGAAATAAAATATGCTGTATTATATGACTTGAACTCTCTTTGTAGTTTGATCTTTTTTTTTTTGTTCTGTTTTGTGTGGAGACTTAGTACATTAGTACATGTATGTGGTGAAGAATGCAATTAAGGTATTGAATAGGGCCCTACACTTGTACATTTTACTATAAATGGAAGAGGTGTGTGATACTCCCTTGAAGTATGCAGGAAACGCTGATAATTTCCCCTTCCATATTGTCATTGTGGTTTGTATGTTTGTGTGTATGTGTGTGTGTGTGTGTGTGTGTATGTGTGTGTGTGTGTGTGTGTGTGTGTGTGTGTGTGTGTGTGTGTATTCTACCAAACTATAAACTAAAGTTTAAGTCTTGTAGGTTCATGGCTACACAGAAAAATCTGTCTGTTCTGATGAGTTTGATAACATTTTTTTCCGATTCTGTGAAGCCAGATGTGATCTCCATATCCTCGACGATAAATACAGACTGATCTTTCGGTCAAGTTCATGACCAGCTGTCATCGCATAATTTATATCCCAGTTTGCATGCAAGCAAACATCACAATGAATTGCAAGACAACATTTCTTTGAGTGATAAATGAATATACTTCTTGCTCTGGATGGATGGGGAAGATGAAGCAATGCTCAATTTTTTATTACTCTTCCGCCTTCCACACTGTACATCAGTCTCGATACTTGCAATGAATAAGCTGCTTGCAGTCATGCATGTTATCTGATATTAAAGGAGTAGTATAGTTTCGGTTGAGACCTTAGATTCGGGTTTCTTACATTTTTTGTTTTCTTTTGATGTAACAAGAAACCTCTTATGTAAAATATGAAAGCATGTAATTTCAAGTGAAATTCAAGGTTTATTTGATGAAAATTGGTTTTGAAATGGCTAACATAATTTATCAAAAACGGAGCAATCCTAATAAAAGGTTGGACCCTCCTCTTATTATAAGATTGCCTTGTTTTACTTTGTTTCTCGGTGTCTCGGCCATTCCAAACCCGATTTTCGTCAAATAAACTTTAAATTCTTCTGAGAATGGTATGCTCTGTACTTTTTATTTCCATGGTTTCTTGGTTCTCGCAAAAAATTAAAAGCCCAATCCTCATCTCCACCAATACTTTACCATCCCTTTAAGCTGTAAGGACTGTCAGTACTCAGTAATGGTTTTAAATTCATGATGATAAAACAGATCATTCACTTCACTAACAAGTCTAAGACTTTTCCTCAAATAAGCCAGTTCGTAATTAGCTCATGTACACACTGGTACAATTAAAAATGACCTTTCATTTTTCTCAGTTGGTTAGGCACTTCACTCGTCTTCAAATCGGTCTTACATGTATAAGCTTGCTCGACGATGGAGGGATTTGTAAAAACAACAACAACAACAAACAAACAAAAAATTAACTTACGTTTAGACCATGCATGGTGACCATTAGCTGACATTAGCTTATTCCATTATTGTTTTGTATTGAATACAATAACAACCTATTTCCTTTTATATTGCCAAATACCAAGCTTGCTGTCAGGTGGATGTGCTAGCAAGCAAGCACCATATAAATAAGGATCACTTGAATAATCATCATAATATTATCACAGATGCTTTTCTTAGTGAATTGATAAAATGCATCTTATTACAAAATGACCTTTTTCCGCTCATGCGCAGAGAAGAATTACGAACTGGTCTACTGAGTCTGTTACCCGTGAGTCAACTCGGGTGATGTTAAACTGAGATCCTCGATCTGCTTTCATAATAAGTCAAAGGTTGTGTCCTCAAATTTAGTTCGATATACCCTTGGGTCAACTCTTATTATGACTGTCAAAACAGCACACTTGATCTTGGTATTGTAGATTGATTCTTTACGACGGTATAAAAGATGCATCCTTCGCTCTCCAAGTTTGGCACTCTCCGGCAGTTACGGCAATTAGATGACCTTTCTAACAAGTAACATTTTCCGAAGTAAAAAGGATTTGAGACGCGATCGCAGCCGCACTTTACATGAACACCTCGACATGTTACCCCACTTTGCCCCATCTAGAATCATTATGGCTTTCTGTACAACCAAAGATGCAAGTCAAAATTCTCCCGTTATCACCTTTCTATTTGATGATGACTTCGCAATCCAATCTATTTTATACAGAACTCATTTAGATAATAATTATACATACCGACTTGAAACCTCAGATCTAGTTCTAAATCCTTATTACTGGAAGGGTCATTTAAGTCAGCTGCATCTGACTTGTGGTTTATACGTATAATAGGGCCTAATATAATCATAATATTATGTATGGTATCATATTATAATCTGCAGCATACAGAGTCAAGCTTAATGGCTCTCTTTTGAAAACTCATTGTTCACATCCCATGTTGACAACTTCATATTGGTCTGGTTGTGTCCTTCACTTATATATTTCCTTCATTGCTTTCCCCTTCTTTTCCTATTTCCAGAAGATTTCCAAGCGTATCAGGGACTCAAATGCACTACAGTAATGCACGATTTTAAGAGGTGGTTTCTTGTGAATGTATGAGTGTAAAGTGATGTAGAATGCCTCAAATGCTGCCAATAATGACAAAACTTACATTTTGAGCATGATCAGTAATGGGCAGATCGGGTTCTGACTTGGAATTAATTCTCGGACTTATTACGTTTTATTCAAATTCATGAAAATTTGATATATACGTCGATGTAGGGCAAAAAATTCATGAAAATTTAATATATACGTCGATGTGTATAGGGCAATAAATTCATATTTACGTCGATTATAGGGCATTTTGTCAATCAGTTGCAATTATTACGTTTTGTTATTACTTACAGTTTCTCAGTTTGATGGAAATGGTTTGATTGTACTTTTCAAATAAAAACTCCTCTCCGCTGAAATCATCATAGTGTAATTAAACTTAAAGGTTGAAATAATATCATAGGACCTACATCGTAACACTGTAAGACGTATGTATATAGGCTTGATCCGATTTTAGTGTATTTTCTTGACATCTTTATGACATTCCCCTCTAAGCCCTGAAAAGTGGATTTTGACATTTATTAGAAAAGGGGAGCAGGCCTAAAAATACTCTTTACAAGATGAAGTAATTCAAAGGCCAATATAGCCCAGTCAAGTAAAAATGTGTTTGTATGTGAATATATATATATATATATATATATATACATATATATATATATATATACATATATATATATATATATACATATATATATATATATGTATATATATATATATATATATATGTATGTATATGTACTACAGCACATTTACATTTTTTTCCTGCATGAAATTTCCCAGTAGATTCGCAGCAATTTGGTCCATAAATTACTTGGCTATATCTATTGGCCTTTAAATTTCTTCATAATCTTATTCCTAAGGAGATCTGTGCTATAGAAATAAAAACAAAGGTAATACGTTATACCAACTGAGAAAATGAATGCAAAATTTCAGCACCAAATCCAAATACTATACATATACATCTTTAAGAGAAATATATAGCAAATTATTGTAGGGTGTCCCCACCCCACCTCCAAAAAATGATTATATACATTGTGTATACATATATATATATATATATATATATATATATATATGTACAGCCGCCTCCCCAATCACCTTCACATGTGAAACTATTTTCAAGTTCTTCACGTACGTGAATCGGCCTCCTTCAATCATAAAATTTTTTACAGATACTAACTTTAAGTTTAATGTATTTGACCACTTCAGTGGGATTTCACCCTGCTCTTTGCGATTTATGTCAAACATTGATCATATGACATTCCAAACTCCGTTTTATGTTAATTTTGAGATATGATATTTGTACAAAACAAACTTAATTCAGTCTATCAGTCATAATGTTTTGGGTTGTTGTTGTTGGGGTTTTTTTTATTCTGTTCGTCCATATATGACTTCGTGTAACATGATTGATATTGTAAATATAGCTTTTCTATAGCCGGAAATTGCCTTTCTTATATGTCTAACCTCTAATTTTTTCCTTTACATTGCAAATGCTATTTTCTTCTCTTGATGTAAATAGATGCTGTATTTTACCGTGTCATATTATGCCATAGTGCCTACATAACAATCGGTCATGTGTGGCCTCATAGAACAACAGCCCTGAGGCTAACACTGTTTTTCGTACGTCTTGTTTTGTTAGTCACTGTATGGACATTAAAAAAAAGAGAAAAACAGAGAAAGAAAGAAAGAAAGAAAGATAGAAAGATAGAAAGAAAGAAAGAAAGAAAGAAAGAAAGAAAGAAAGAAGGAAAGAAGGATAGAAAGAAAGAAAGAAAGAAAGAAAGAAAGAAAGAAAGAAAGAAAGAAACATGGTCACATTTCAAACACCACCATCACCTAACCATGCGGTTAGCATCGACCTCCGCTCCAAGAATCGGGCTCCACCTACAGTACGGAGCAGGTATACGGGTAGGGCGTTGTCTATCGCGGCAGCCTCCCTGGCTGGACCTGAGATCGAGGCACCAGCACCAGTCCTGCTGCAAGCGCGTGTAAACAAGATTGAGCGAGGCGTGTGAGCTGCGAACAGGGCAGGGTACTCGTTTCTGCAGTAACACCGGAAGTGATGGTCGTGGATCCTCATGCGATGTCCAGCTTGAAGGCATTTAGTTAGAATTAGCGGGGATGATCTGTTCCTGCAAAGACTGCACTTCCAACATTATATGGTGAAGTATTGTGAATTACCGATATTTGTTTGCACTTGTTTACCTTGTGTAGCTCACTGTGCTTAGCGAGCAATCGAGAATGATTAGATGTACAATAGTCAAACATAGGTAGTGCGTTAGTGCATGGCTCTGTCAGTCGGGGGAGCCCCTGCATGCAATTGTGGAGTGGTGGTTTCGCGAAAGGGTGAAGTAGTACTAGTACTAGTACGATAGGGCTGCAATTCCTGCAAGTTCAATAGCCATACAGGAGTTGACGACACAAAAGAGCCTTGTATGTCATTGTTTGCTGTTTGTGTTAGCATTCTTTGAAACGTCGTCTAGCAGGCAAATAATATTGCCATCTGACAGTTTGTCCGAAGTATCATAGTGTAGTTGTGTACATAGGGCTGTGCATTGTTGGGAGCGAATATATAGATTTATAATTTCTATTTTGATCAAGTGTTATTCATCCACCACAGAAGTACTGGCAATGAATGTATGTGAGCAGTTCTGTCATTATTATTCTAATAGAATTAATGATTAAATTGTCACTCCATCGTTATAGTTTTATATTAATAGCTATTCAGGTGTAACAGTATTTTTCTGTCGTTAATATTTCTTCTCTTTTTAAAAAAATTAATGTTGAATCTTCATTTTTGCAGTGAGTGTACGTGTGAATTGTTTGATCAAGTTGTGTTGGGTAGCATTGCAACTATGCAGATCATTGCTGTTGTTTCAGAAGATATGTAGCCCTAAATGTGCCCATTGCCTCATGCTGGATATTTTGAGCAACTGTTGAGAGCATCCCATTGAGAAACAAAGCAACATACTTGCACACCACAGTAGCACATTTTATATGGCTATCATTGTGACTTTTTGCAGATTCAAATTAACAAACTTGTACCATCTAATCTATCTGTGATATGAAAACAGTATATCTGGGGGGTATTTAATGAAGCATTTTTTTCAGATATTTTTCTGACAAATTGTTACAAGCTACTGAAATCCTTGCATCTGATTGGCTGAGAGTAAATTTGTCCAACAACTTTGTCGGACAAAATGATTTATGATATTAATGCCCCCCAGAGATACCAATTTAGTGCCAAGATGACAACTTCTGCACCAAACTTTCATAACGTGATTAGTTAGATGCAGGTTACCGTGCTTTCAAACACTGAACTTAAAAACAACATCATATAGATATTTACTCATTTCTGCTACAAAATTGATGACATGAAGTACACAATGCAGAATGACAGCATCAATATGTTGACTCATGTTGACTAAAAATGATTTAACCTTTCTTCTCTGCGTTCCATTCCTGCTTAGTTATCTCTTACTTTTTTATTATTATTTTTTTTTTTTTTTTGGGGGGGGGGGGAGGGTGTGGCAGTGAGCACTGTGTTTGTATTAAGCCTTAACCCCATGCCAAATTAAAAGCATACTTTACCATTTGCAGATGAAACAAAAACCGAGCTTTAGTGCTTTACAATAGTTCTAAAATGTGAGTTAGGGATAGACACAACCACTGTAACAATTTGAATAGGTGAAATCGATGTTAAGTATTGTTACTTATACAAAATGTGAACAATAGTTATAATAAAAATGCTTCCAGACTAAACCGTCTAGTTACGGTGTATTGAGAAAAATACAGATATTTCCTTATATTGTAGGCTTTATCGCAAAAATCTTATATGACAGGATGTTTTGTGGTGCAACACACCTACACACACGTGATATATGCATTAAATGTCATATCTTGAAAATTTTTTAAATCACTGGCCCCAGAGGTAAACAGGACCTTTAATTTTCCTTTCCACCATCACAGGTAATCACTTGTAGGCATATTGCTGATATTACATCAGATCAGGACCAAGTCAATCATGTTTAGTGAAAGATTCTACGCTGTGGGGAGGACTTTCATTGGTCTTCAGTCTTTCCCTGTCATGATCCTCTATCTGATCATCATTGGGATGTCGCCACTGTACCAGCAACTTACAAAGCCTTGTTCGCTCAGGAGGGTAAGTCATTTAGAACTTGTTTTTATTCAATTATTATATACTGATTGATTGATTGGTTTTTATTGAATTATTATATATTGATTGATTGATTGATTGATATACTGATTGATTGATTGGTTTTTATTGAATTATTATATATTGATTGATTGATTGATTGATTGATTCATTCATTCATTCATTCATTTATTTATTTGGTTTGTCATTCATTTACTTTTCATATACTCAGATTAAATATTTTTATCTGTTTATTTGTGTATATAGCTATCTCAATGTACAATTATCTATATTTATATCTATTTGGTCATTCATCCATTATCTCACATTCCCTATCTAAGGTAACTGTTACAGGAAATTTTGGAATAATTCTTTCATAATCATGCATTGATTCAGATTTCATACTTAATGATGATAAAATAATGATGTAGTCAGAGAAAAAAAAAATCATCTCATTTTTTTAAATGACTTCAGTTGAGTTGAGCTGCATTATGGCAACCCTCTTGCCTCAACTTTACCCATATGCTGAAATTTGTTTACAATCAACCTAGCTTAAGTCGACCTTGCGTAAGTCGAATGTCTTTTCAAGTTCTCTTTATATTCTATTGATTCTAATCCCTCAAAAGTTGATTTTTTTTAAAAGTTAAAGTTATTTCTTCAATCCACATAGATTCAACTGAGGCAAGGATGATTGCATGTGATTAAGTTGTTTATGTTCTGTGTGGGTGTCTATCACTCGCCTGTGAGTACTTTCACTAACAGTCAGAGCTCATAGCAGATAGACAGGAAAAAAAATGAATATTCGCTTAAATGCATTGAATCTGTCTTTTTCACTTGCATTTAAATTATGATGACATGGAACAAACTCTCCTACTGAATGACTGGTATGTTATTGTGTTCCCCGCAAAAGTTTTCGATCTCTATATTGTTTTGTAGCTCTTGCATCTATAGCACATTAAATTCAACATGGATATTACAGTGGAACTAACTGCCCCATGTGTTTGAAAATACTTCTGTGCTTACACTTTAAGAATGATAGTAGCAATGACTAAAGCTAGCATATCAATCAGTGAAATGACTCATTTTCTGTGCTTGATTGGTAATTGCAATTATGCATATATTGCAAGTCAAAATTGTTGGAAGAACTTTATCAAAGAACACACAATACACTGGAAAACAAATATCAAAAATCTGATTACTCTTTTGCTGCAAGTGCTACTTCAAACTGATGTTATTTAATGCTAGGGCGACAGTCTGTAACAGTCTGTAAGTCTGGTACCATTATGAAAGTCCTGTAAATAGTTTTCCTTGTGAAATTGTTAATTTTGTGCAGGTGATGGTGATATACAACTACTTTTGCAGCTTTTGTAGTGCCTGCACTCTGATCGGCTTCATTACAGGCTGTCTCTCCGCAAAGTCTGTTTTCCTGAAGGATGGTAACCCAATACTTACTAAAAGGTTGGTAGTCACTGATAGCACATCCGTAATGTTGTTTACTCAGTAGTTTTGCTAACGATCATGTCACTCAAATATAGGTGTTACATGCAAGATGATATTAAAAGTGATTGTAGAAGATGCATAGTTGTAGAAAAGCTTACCAAGCATATGCAATTCACATTGACATATTGTAGACAAACAAACAAACAACCCAAACCAAACAACAAATGAACAAAGTAATTCCTTCTGACCCAATCAAATAAGTGCCTTCTATACCTGTACTGTATACATGTTATATTTCACAGTGTTTACTTATTTTCTGGGATTTCACAAGTTTATTGGTGTTTGCAAAATTAAGAACTTGCAAAACATTGCCTCCCATACCACAAATGTGCTGTATATCAGAATTTTTTTTTTCTGATGAAGAGATACTTATTTGTCATACTGTCTCTATCATGTTGTTTTTCATTGGTGAAGTCAACCACTCAGAAAATTGTCTTCAAAAACAGTCAGGATTCAGGGGAAAAAAAAATGTACTGGTAACTCTCAAAACATATGGCATATGCAATATATGACTTTTGCAGTTCTAAGCTATATGGGCATGCAATCACTGGAGCCAGTCTGATTTCACTGTACACAAATACAGTGGACTCCCGTTATAACGAAGTCATTGGGACTGGCAGTTTTCTTTCGTTATATCAAAATTTCGTTATAACTGCACAAATAATCAATGAAAATACAAAGAGCGGATAATGTTGAGGTCCGAATTTTTACTTCGTTGTAACTGGAATTTCGTTATAACCATTTTCGTTATAACGGGAGTGCACTGTATTACAACAGGCTTTCAGGACAAAGTTTTCCTGTCTTACAATTAGATGCATGTACCTTCATGTCTCTTCTCATACTTCTTGCATTGGTCAGCTTCTTTCTGTACTGGGCCACGAAGAACCTGGAACTGCTGGACACTGCGTTCATGATTCTACGTCACAAACGACGCCAGATCTCCTTCCTCCATGTCTACCACCATGCCAGCATGGTCCTCCTCACCGACTTTGCCTACCACTACTCGCCCTGGGCAGGCATCGCATTCGGGCTTGCCATCAACTCCTTCGTTCACGTCTGCCTCTACTACTACTATGGCTACACGGCTCAGCATCCGCAGGGCAAGCCCTCGTGGAAACCCCGCATCACAGAGCTCCAGATCATCCAGTTCCTGATCGGGCTGGTGCACAACACCATCGGCTACCTACATCATGGTTTCTGCATATATTCTATGTTCTATGGGGCCAGTATGCTGTACTTGTTCTCCTCTTTCTACTACAATGCATTTCTACGCAAGAAAAAAGTGGTGTAAGCCTAGCACTATTTTGCTCAAGAAGAAGCACTGTCAATGTTCACCCGTTTGTGTGAGGGTATACAGTGCACTCTTGTTATGACAAATATGGTTATAACAAAACTCCGGTCACAATGAAGGAAAAATTTCAGGCCCAAAAATTATCAGCTATCTATCATCACATACAATGTACTTCATTTGGTTTGTTATAATGGGAGTCGACTGTACTTCGCTTTTAGTCTATTTCTCACATTCCATATTTGCCGCAAGTGTACTTTTGGTCCTAAGTAGCCTTATGTATATTTGAGTAAAATCTTCAGTATTCAGGAAAGAATGAAATGTATGAAAAGTAGTATTGTTTATCAAATAGCTGTTATATTTTGGTAAATGTTGATCTTCTCCTTTGCAAGTCATTACTTGGTTTGGGATAAGAAGAATGTCTTTGTGGCCAAGACCAGTAGCTTTTTTCATTTTTAAATGATAAACTAGATAATCTGGATGGAAAAGCAACAAATTGAGCAAGCCCATAGGTACTACATATGATACATGATACTTTTATTTTCGTTATTCATTTTTTAACTCAAGGGACATATGAACTGAACTTGCTGTAAGGTCTTGCCAGAAGGGTGCACATTCTGAAGCTTACTTTCACCGGGAATTGATAGCTTTTTCACTTTAAAAATGGGTCACCAATCAATGTCATAGCAATTCACGATGAATATTTACTATGACTATGAAATGTATATTGAACAGTACTCTTTATTCAAATATATGTGGTCGACAATAACGACAGAAAAAAAAAAATAGTTTTCCCTACTGTACAGTATCTGTAACTTTGAGTCTTGTACGTCTTTCTGTAAGGGAGCAAAGTTCAATTAGATAATAGTTTGTATGTTTTGATAGCAATGATTACCAAGGAAGGCCTTCTATAGCAAGATAAGATAATGCAGGCATGGCTGTTGAAATCTCAATGGCTTCTCAGTTTTTGCATGCACTCACCTGGAGTAACCTCAAACAATGAATACCAGTATTAGTGAAAAATGATTGAGTCTCAACAATGGCTGATATCTGACCGTCATGAAATTACTTGGAAACTAAAATTTTATATATGGCATGTAAAGTTGATACTTTTTAAGGTTTTTCTTTGTCTTTATTTAGAATACATTTTCAAAGATGTACATTTGTTTTTTGTTTACCAAACAGTGGTTCATGAATGTCTTTCACATCGCAATAAGTTGCTGTACTACACGTTATGTTAATGAGTCAAGACCAATGTCACAGAGATTGATTTTGTGAAATTATACTTTGGAGTTAAGATGTCTTTGTTGTTGTTTTTTGATACTTTTTTAATTGAGTATCTTGCCATACTCTAATTTATTGCCATAATGCCGATAATTCATGTGCAATTATGCAAAAAGAATTGCATCTTTGCTGCAAAAAATAAACATCATAGACAACTCTTGGAGTAGGGTGTGGAGGTGTATATGTTTCTTTCAGTTTAGATGAAGGTTTTGAGGTCTGATCGATACACCTGACAAGGGACAAAGTCAAATACAAATTAAGACTAATTGCAATGTGTGTTCTTGAAAGGAAAATGTAGAAATTGTGCTGTATGACTTATTTCTCAATTTGCCAATTTCCCAATTTGGAGCATATTCTTGTGCTCGCTGTGAGTTTTATCTCAGAGAGTTCAACAAGAGGGCAAGGATGAACTTTCCTTTTCCTCAGAAAATTGCAAGGTGGCATGGTGTGTGAATTTCAGGATTTGTCTGTTCAAAAGAGGATGGTTAGGCTTGAAAATGCTATCAGTGCCTGCCATTTTGGTCTGACAATTCATGACACATTGCTCATGTCCACCCATGCATGAAAATTGGTGGCCAGGAGGGTACTAGTAGTGACTAATATAGTCTCGTACACATGATGATAGGCATTCACAAAGGGAATGCTAAGAGGAAGCGGCAATTTAGCATGGTAATGATCAGCCTATGCCTTGTGCATCAGGTGATGGCTGTACTGATGCTCTGTGTGTGAAGTGCTCAGAAACAATCTTGACAGGATCAAAGACATTTTACAATGTTAAATGCACTTGCTTCAAGCCATTGGTATTAGAGTGACCATTGCTTGCCATTTGTTTTACCATATTCATTGCCCACTACAGTGATTATTGTATATGTATCATACTTTCATGTGTTATTTGCCTTTCATTTTTTATATGATTTTTGTATTCTGAAGGGTGCTTATGTGGGGCTATCCGTCAAGATGTTGAAAGGGTTCTGCAGGTGTTGAGGATTAAGTTCATATGCAGGAATGCCTCTCTCTGTATATTTTCAGCAGCATAATACATCTCATGGAGGGTACATATGCTAAGGCATGCAATGTAATTCCTGTTGAGTGTTGGAGACATAGTATATAAGATAAAAAGGAAAAATGAAATTAAACCCGGAAGTGGCACCAGAAATATTAGGTGCGCCCCCCCCCCCCCCATTACAGAATTCCTGGATCCACCCCTGCATCGGGTATAACTTGACCTTGACTATACATGAAATATCAATATACTGATATTTTGAGGTCATTGAAATGTCACAGTCCTCAGAGGTCAAAGGTAGAGACACGTGAGTAATTTATCTTGCTCTGTGGAATAGGAAAACAATTCAATGGTTATACAAAGGAATATGACATCTTAATCATGTTTATCGTATCATCAACCAATTGCACCAAATATCAATGTTCTGATATTTCTAGGTCACTGACCTCATCATAGGTCATCTGAGGTCATCAGAGGTCAAAGATAGAAACCTGGCTACAAAGACTCTGTGGAACATTGAGGCATTCCACTTACAAAACTGAGTTGTTTAGAACATAATTACCATGTATCAGTAACAAGTGATGCATTAGAATATCAATTTTCTAACATTTTGAGGTCATTGACCTCTGGAGGTCATCAGAGGTCAAAGGTAGAAACCTGTCAAGGCTCTGTAGAACATGAGGACAATTCCACTGTAACAAAAATTAGTTTTAATACACCATTACGGTGTTAATCATTAACCAATGACGCGAAATATCAATTTTCTAACATTTTTAGGTCATTGACCTCTCGAGGCCATCAGAGGTCAAAGGTAGAAACCTGTCAAGGCTCTGTTGAACATGAAGACAATTTCACCGTGACAAAAATTAAGTTTTAGTACATTATTACTGTGTATATCATTAACGAATGATGCAAAATATCAATTTTCTTACATTTTGAGGTCATTGACCTCTGGAGGTCATCAGAGGTCAATTCAGACTTACCTCCCGATCTTAAAATTAATCTTTTAGCATGTACTACCAATGGTGAAAGTTTCATGCTTTAGTCAAATTTTGCAAAATTCTTCGGCTTATCCGCTCTACTATAGGGAGCTTTCAGGTAATTCATTATTTGAATATTTCTGTTTGTAGAGATTTGAATAGATGCTGCTTGTCTGAAATTGTGTCACAGTAATTTGATTGGAACACATGTATTTTTGTACCATACATATACGTTATCAGGGTGATTGGTGATATTACATGTACTGTTTATTCTGAAGCTTCTTCTTTCTATGTGTGTGCTGCCAAACATTCTAGCATGGACCCAGGGGCAGGCATGTAGGAAGCATTGATGGAAGCGGTATTCCTGCCCCCCCCCCCCCAAAAAAAAAAACAAAAACAAAAAACAAAAAACAAACAAACAAACAAACAAACAAACAAACAAACAAACAACAACAAACAAACAAACAAACAAAGTCATTTCTATTTTCTCAATTTTCTTAATCATCAAATGTGTACATATGAAAATCTAGGTATGTGTCTAGGGTTACTTTAGGTTCAGATTTGGAATTGAACAAGTTACATGGAAAGGGCAGATTGTAGAGATGATTAAAAATGGGTTGAAATAGGAAATTTTTGTATGTACAAAAACTACACTAGATTGGTTTGAAATAGGGAAAGTTATGTGTATAGATTGTACTGTGCAAGTTAAGATTCTGCTTGACAAGAATACACTGTACAACCATCTAAATCTGTTATGTTAACTTGTCTAAACAAAAAGTAATGATTTTTTAAAGCTTATAACATCAAGATTAATTTTGTGAGTGATGTGGCCAGAAAGTTTTCATGCAGAAAATATATATGATGATAAGACTGACCGCCACACAATTACAATTGTCAGTACACAGATTACTTATGAATGACTTTGATGCTTGTATCTATTGTTCGCATCTTTTGGAACTATGACATCATGTGTTATTTGGGATCTCTTCAGTATCAACCATAGTTACAAATAAGCGTGTCTCAAGCAGTTTAGACATCAAGTATCATAAGACGTATTGCTGACATAAAAACGGTTTAGGATATAAGGTTCACAGCAAGAGCTGAAAGTGTTGAAGGTCACATGTTAAACTCTGGGTAAAAACATGGTTACTCTTAACCCGTTGAAGACAAGTCCCTAGAATACTCGGGCAGGTGTCTATGAAAAATGTGTGTTATAGCAAATTCAGTCCGTCCTCAATGGGTTAAATTGGTCCTTTGTACTAGTTTGCAATGATGCAAAGTGTGTGTGCAGTATTATGTAGATTAAATTGGATACTGACCCTAATATGCAATATTATTACTTCCATTTGTGTGCATGATATGTGTGGGCTTTTTCTTGGTGGGTTGAGTGGTCAGTTTTGCCAACTGACAGCATGCAGCAAGAATCCAGGCAAAATGTGCTTTGACTGATTTGAAGGAATTTCTAACCTTATAAGAGGGAAATGTTGCAGTATATGTAATGATTGTTGCAGTACAACAGTAAATCTACTTGACTGACATAATGCAATTTAATGACAGTAAATATCATTCTTGCAAAGTGATCACTACCTCATCTATGATGTGCTGAAATTCAGAGATGTGTACAAACAATATGTACAAATCACAAAAGACTGCATGAAATTTTGATTGAAAATGCCTGTAAAGAAAGCGAGAACACTGTATGCATCACAACGTGTCCAAGAGAGTTAAGATTTATTGTCGAGCCCACCAGAGGTGCGGGGAGACTAAGGGATCACCTGCGGCGTCTGTCCATCCGTCGTCCGTCCGTAATGCTACAAAAACTTGAATAACTCTCTACTAAGGACTTCAATTTCAATCAAACTTGGTGGGAAGAGTGGTTATACAAAGTTACACATTTTACCAAACATGAAGGTCACATTAGGGTCAATGAACTTTTGGGCCCAATGTTAAGTTTTTATGGTGCGTTTCGATTATGGCTCATAACTTTTGACATATATGTCCGTTTGTGACCAAACTTGCATGGTAGATGTCCCTTCGGGAGTTCTAGGTCACCACAAGGTCAAATGTCACAGACAGGGGTCAACGAACTTTTAGGTCCCAATGTTAAGTTTTTACAGCGCGTTTCGATTGTGGCTCATAACTTTTGATCCCTATGTCCGTTTGTGATCAAACGTGGATGGTAGATGTCCCTTGGGGATTTGACGTTCATCACAAGGTCAAAGGTCACAGACAGGGGTCAATGAACTTTTAGGGCCCAATGTTAAGTCTTTGAGACGCATTTCAATTATGGCTCATAACTTTTGAGCCATATGTCCATTCGTGATCAAACTTGGCTGAAAAATGTCCCTTGGGCAGTTGATTAAGGTCACCACATGGTCAAAGGTCATAGACAGGGTGAATGAACTGCCAGGAGTTAGAGAAACATTCACTTCTTCTACGCGAATGGGCGAGACACATTTTGGCACTTCCCTTCTTTTATCATGAATTTCAAAACTCGATTGTTCATTTGTAGATTTGTATTATCTTTCACACAAGGGCGATGTATATTGAAATGGTAACAAGTTATCCAGACATGTGTGTAAGTATAACCATTCTTTTTCAAGATACAGTGTTCATAGTAGAACTTTCAAGTCACAACTATTTTTTCTGAAACTTGTCTTCATTGATTAATGCAGGCTAATGATAGTGATTGTTAATTGAGTACAATGCTAGCATACTTCAGGAATTGTTGACACTGTTTTCTCAAGCTCATCATACATTCCCCAGTATGTATTGCTCTATGCTGTAATTTCTTTAGAAGCTCACTGAATTGAAAGGCTTTTGTATACATATTGAAAAGTTCTATACATCAATTGAATGAATTAAGCAACAAATAATTGAATTCTGGTGACATATATCATGAAGGATACATTAATGCAAATAGTGTATACTTTTCATCAAATTTGCTGTCGATGTATTCATAAAATGCTCTGAAGCCCCTCAGATAGATCCCTTTTCATGAATATCAGAAAATCATTTTGAAAATTATGCGTGCTACATTGTATTCATACCTGCATGTGCAATGCAAACTTTACAAACTTTGCGGTAGGTGCTGTTTCAAATCCTTTGATTACCCCACCCCCTTCCCTGAAATCTTTGAACTATTGACATACGTTTTTATCTTGAAAACTGTCATTTACATTCAACCTGCAATAAAAGCAACAATTTATATGCTGGTTACACTGACACATATTCTTATTCTACGGTTGAGAGGTTCATACTCACAGTGTCATTTAATATGGGAAAATGTGTATACTGGAAGACTGTTATTGTTCCAAATAAAAACTCATGATGTGGGTCCTACATGCGGTTACAACAACCAGCATTTCAGTGTCGCTTTTGTCATCATCTTGTGGGACGAAATATCCCAACTTGTTATGGTTGATTGATCTGAGAAGTTGATTATGAAAGTGACAGACAATCAAGAGAAAAGAGGGAGAGAGTCGCATATTTTGTGTGGATAGAATGAGAACAATAAAAAGTAAGGAAGCCTGTTGTATCAGTCGAGCGTCCCATAGCAAACACCTCCATAAAATCCGTCTTGAGTTGAAACGCTTTGTCGTGTTTGTAGCCTTGATTATGTAACGATACTACAATGTATTTAGTATACTAGTAATATATAAATGTAATATGATAGCGAATTGCGCACACCGCTGACACTAACGTTTATGCCCCTTTCTCTGCTGTACACACTACACACACGCGCGCGCGCGCACACACACACACACACACACACACACACACACACACACACACACACAATTTAGACACTCACCTTGACCCTCTCCTCTCTTCTTCATCATCCTCACACACCTGTTCCTATAAGTCTTACAGTGGTTCCGGTATCTATTGCCCACATTTCACTTGAAAGGAAACTGCGATAGACAAGCTGAACAATGACACACAATGATTGCCACAAAGCTGTTGATCGGTTGTGATTTTGTTTTTGTTTTTGTTTTGTCTTTTAATCTATGTCGGCACTGTTGAAAGTTGGTCTGTACAAAATTATTGATTGCGTTACAGGCTGTTGATAAAATATGTATAGACATGACCTAGTTAAAAAAACAACAACAACAATACTTAATGAGCAAGCGTTTTCTATTAGAAAGGTGTGGAATATCATTTTCTATACTATACGTCTTTAGAAATGAATTTGAAGAAATGACAATAGGTTGCATGTGTCCGGAATTTAACGGAAACCATACTGTGCAAAATGTATCTAATACTTTGAGCATACAGGTAACGGATTGAAACAACGAAGAAAGAGAACCGGCCTAATTTAAAGATGTTTTTAATGAGACCTATCAACCATCCTATGGTACGTCCCAATTTGAGGGAGATCAATACATATTGCTGTATTGGGCTTTAATTGATTCCTGTTAATATTGTCATGTTATAACTTCGGCCATCTGTGTTTTAACACTGATACAGTATTGTATCATATCACAGTCATGCAATAATCTAACAGAACGAGTTTCAATGGTCTTGTTTGATACCTACATTATGTTTTCACTAGAGTGAACACCCAAATAAAATATAACAACAAAACCGGGTGAAAACTGGCGTATATAATAATGATCTAAAAATTGTGATGGTAATTTGGTGTCCATTTTTGAGAATTTTTAGACCATATAAATCAAGTAATGCTATACAAGGAATTTAAAGCTTTGAATTAAAGTGAAAAGTTAGAGAATCTTGCATGTTAACCACACTACACGAATTGAATTT
Source organism: Diadema antillarum (assembly GCF_040938485.1). Lineage (NCBI taxonomy): Eukaryota > Metazoa > Echinodermata > Echinoidea > Diadematoida > Diadematidae > Diadema > Diadema antillarum. The sequence goes on along the minus strand of NW_027270935.1, from coordinate 680,533 downwards.
GAAGCGAAAACATTTAAGAAGAAACGACAAAATTCTCAGACTGTAGAAAGATCATGATCAGCAAAAAGAAATCCCTCATAAAACTTTGTTGCATGCATCACTTTACGTGCATGATCTTTAAATGCAACCTTCTCACAGCTATCAACTATACAAAGCAAAGTGAGAAAAGTGATATCAAACTTAATATAACAATAGGTCTGGAAAATGAAAAAAAAAACACACCAGAATTGTGAAAAAAAAATGTAAAAGCGCCTCAGGCAAGTAATAGTGCATGGTTGAATTCATGTTTTCAGTCAACACATGATATTCTAATGATGAGTCGTGGCAAGTTTGGAGATTCAGTATATCGCAAACTCACGATAATCATGATTTGTGTGTTTGTATGTGTGTGTGTGTGTGTGTGTGTGTTTTCGTGTGTGTTTACTGAAGCCCACCGCTTCTCTTGGATTCCCACGATTATACGGTATGTTACTCTTCTTCTCACTCCGTTTATTTACCTTGTATAAGTATACCCCCTCTTTCCCGATAATTGCGTATTTTGTAGAATGTTTCAATATTTCAAATTGAAATGATGGTAAATTGAGAAGAAAAAAAAAGATGAATACAACAGAAAAGAAGAATGTAATATGAAACTTCGGTCATGTAAAACAATACCTATTACGAGGCGATGATAAATGATTAATCATAACCATGAAAGTATAGGGAAAAGGGCAATATCGCATATTGGAAAATGGATGCACAACGAACATAATACTTTCAGAGACTACTATGATATCTTCCTCTTCGCATGACAAATTAAGCACCAGAGAAGACTCAAGGTCCGTCATATTTCGACGTCTCCTCGTGTCGTCTCCTCGATAACACGTATTCTAAATAGGTAAGATAGCCATCTTGATTGTAGTCGTCATCTGACATGACTTGGTCGATGATTCCTGAGGAAAATTAAGCACACATAAATACATAAACGAGTTGATCTTCCTAATGTGTTCATACAAACAACTACAAAAAAATTATGTAACTGTATTATGTAATAAATTGTCGTTTACCTCCATCCTTTGCTTCTTTACCCTTGTTTTTGACAAAATGACAAATTAAAAAACATGACCTGAGCATACATGCATGCAGGCGAATATTTCCATGCACTGTAGCCCATTGTTTCAGAGTACGCTTTGCCACTAAAGAAATAATTATTGAAAAACAAACAAACAACGAAATTGTGTATTATATAGCATGCACGAGCAATATATTAGTGACGCAAAAGGAAACATAATAAAACACTCTAAAAGACAGTTTTAATGCAGTGATTCTGAGTGGTATTTGTTTTGATCGAGCCATGTTATAGCCTCCATGTGCAACCTAAGAAATGTAGTGCATTGTCATGTTCTTATTGTGCTCTTTGCATGCATTCCACATTAAATGTGAGTTCTCATTACGCTTGCTGGAACGCATCGATGAAGGATGAAGACAAGTATTAATAAAACAGTTACTTCGAGACGGAGACATAACCTTGCTTTTTTTTTAAACAAACAAAATGGTACAAAATTCGAGTATTATTATAACGTTTTCTGATCTCGTCAGAACTATTTTCCTATACAACTGACTCCTGCAGGACATTTGCTTGAAAAAAACCCACAAGCAAACTAAAACAAACAAATAAACACTATCTAGGTACTGTAATACTTTGAGCAGCCTCGGCAAATATCAGTAGATAATTTGATTATCCTAAAAGCTGCTTACACAATATCATGCTCACCTGCAAAATAACTAGTCCTCGCATCAGCAATTTCCATGATGGTCATCTTTTCTTTGTTTGGAGGGTCGTATGGAACCACGTGACTTATCGCGGCCATGATCTCCAAACCATCCAGCTTTGTGTTGTTATCGAAATCGTGCAGTCTGTATCATGAGGGTGTTTGTATGATCATAATAATCACATCAGGAAGATGCCAACGGCTGAAAATCTTATAACGAAATTTATGATTTTATCTTTAACCCTTTTCGGTCAAGGCAGTGTTTCTTCACTCCCCACAACGATATCTTTCACCCACAAAAGGAGTGTGTTTGTCCAGGGAATGTTTGCGACTAGTCTTGATGATGATGATGATGATGATGATGATGATGATTATTATTATCATTATTATTTTTTTTATTCATCTTTTTTTTTCTTTATTTCATTTCTTTTTACGCAGACAGTCATCAAAAAAATACCACCTCCTCAGGAAATCAGGAACACACCCCACATAACCGAATTATAAATTTGAAGTCCATGCAATAACTCCACAAAAACGGGCTAAACTTTATACCTCGCGCAACACATCTCACTCGATTAGATTGTATGGGTGATAAATGTCATTGAAGTCAGTAGATTTTGATATCATACACCCATTAAATTAAACAGATATTTTCTCCTTTCTTCAATTCATATGATGAGTACCGGAAAGTGTTCTTTTTACATTTCATCTACCCATTATCTTTTGAATTATAATTCATTCTATATGAATTTATTTCATCAGAGTGACTTCCGTTATAGGTGAACAGTATAAAGCGGCATACTTACTTGAAATAATGAAACTCGAGTTCCTCGTCCGTCATTTCTTTTTCATCTGTGTCAACCTGTCCTTCTAGATGCTCTTTTACATGTCTGTTAGGCGAAGTTAACCAACAAACTTTTTATTAACGGGATATACTATTCACCAGTATTATACTATTCATCAGTATTATCAGAAGACGTAAGAAATACCCAAGTATAACATATTTATGACATATCATTATTATAGCACAACGAAACAGACAATTCGTTATGGTATAAGACATTGACGCCTGTCCGCGAGGCATTCTCCTTAAGTGATAAGCATAAAATGCATAACACTGACAGTAATTATAACAAGATGTATGTAATATATGCAGATATATAGAGAGATTATAAGATACAATTGCAGATTAAGTAGGTATATAGATGCATTTCAATGCCATGAGAGTACACCATCACATCAATTATTATTGAATCATGCTTCTTTTAAAATTTCCTTTCCAGTATTCATATAGATGAAAGGCATAGGATACCAGTGGACAGTGACATTGGTGAAACTTGATTTAGATTCCATCCTCATCTCTCGATAACTTATTGGATTAGATTCATTTTTTTTAATAAGATCGAAACTTAACGAAATGAAAAGAACACTCATGTAGTGCAGTGACTCACTCTTTATTTCTGACAAATTCTGGATCGCGAAATTTGTTTGACTTGTCTACTGGGTCATGGGGATTGATGTTCTTGCTCTCGGCATGTGCTGTTGTCATTGCAACTGCTTGGAGAAGAACGAAGACGGACAGGACGACCAACCAGAAGACGTTTTCCAGGTTGTGATGCTCCATGACAATTTGACGAGTGGTCCTAGGGAGTGTTGTTTGTCAAAGGTAGGTTAGTTTGTTGCCGTTGTTAAACTTCCAAATGATATTGGTTATTTTGACGCAGTTTAGAAATAAAAAGAAATCATGATAAAATTAAGTTAAAACAAGCACATAAGTCATTATACAGAATATAAGGTGATTATGTCTAAACTATAATTATATATTATATGCCTTGTATGCTTTGGAAATTCGCAAACCTGTTATAAATGCACTCTTTGATTGTTGTTGATTTCTTTCATAATAATGCCTTTTTTCAATTTAAACTCACATTGTCTGTCTTCGAACTTTTGGATGGGTAAATAGCAATAATAAAAACCAAATTGAATGAGAGAATAAATGAACGATAAAAGATTGCATGCAACGATGGTTATGATAATGATCGAGCTATAGTGACAATTATTGAGTGTTTGAAACGAGAATGACAAGGACACGAAAGGATAATCACATTTTTCCTCTTGAGTGCCTTTTTATTTGTACGATTAGTGTTAATAAAAGCTCGCTCTGTTTAGGCCCTATTGCATCATGTATATTGCTAAATAAACCAACTTAATCGGTATATCTTGTCTGAGCCTTTCCTAACAATTGTCATTTTCATCCTCTGTTTTCTCTCTGTCTGAAAAGTTGATGCCCATATCATGAAGATGCTAGACGCGATAATAATTAGCGCGTGCAAAGCAAGGAACAAAAGGAAAATGCACGTAAGTTCGGCTCATGGTTGGAAAATTAACAGAGTGCGTGAGCTAATTTAAAGATAATAATCAAACAGGCAGTGTGTGCAGATATATTATAATAAGGTCCGGTTGTATTGACACCAGCCGCGAAGTAATCTAATCTCATGTGGAAACACCGAAGTAAAGCCATATGGAAGCATTCCCGTGGCGTCCATCAATGTCAAGATGAATAATAGCACACGTCTGCTATTCACAAGACGCTGGTATCACGGGTATCGTGTTGACTCTTTAGTGTCGCATAAAATGTATATTTAGAAATTGAATGAAGATATTCACACACAGACCAATCCTGCGTATTTCTTGCAATTGTCATACAGTTTGCATAAAATGACGTGTTATCATTCTACCAAATACCTCAAGGAATAATTAGATATGATATGCTTAAAATTAGAATTTCGCTGTATTTAGCATTGCACACACAGTGCTTCCTGAAATTCGCAATGCTGGAAAGCTTTATCATATATCATAGGCCTTATACTATGGACAGTATATGAATTCCTGCCTTATGTGGAAGTACACATAAACATAAGTATGTTCTACGCTTCTCTTCCTCTCTCTATGTAGACGTCCACACAAAAATGATGAGCCCACCACCAGAGCATAAGCTGTCATTTTCTAACGATGAAATGTGATAGGACGTCGGCGAACATCGTGATACTAGTGTTGATCACATCTCGGTATAAATACCGGTGCTTCGATCACCCCTATAGTTACAACAATGCTTTCATTCAAAGACTTTAGCTGTTAGCGTAATAGGTTGTGAAGGGGAGTGGAAGATGCTGCAATATGCCATTTATCTCTTATACAGTGATGTGGACATCAGGATATTTTTGTAATGATTTAGAATTATAGCTCGTGAAATAAATTACTGAAACTATAAAGATTGTTATGGTTCCTTACCTTAATCAGATAATCGTTGTTGTCTTGTGGAGAGATATACTCGCTGCTCTCCCAGATGTTTCGCGTGTGCGTATGATGCTACTGTCTCTTGAAAGAAGGATGATACACGGTGGAAATGGCAACGTGAAATCCAACCGCAACCGTGGATGAACCACCGTCAAGAGGACTGACTTTAATGAGGCATAGATTATGTGCAATGAACGCAGTACACCGTCTGCTAGATCTTGCATCGAAGAAGTGCGCACGCGCGGTATGCATCATCGACAAAGGGTGACGGAACAAAAGCCTTCGTCGCGGAGAAAAAATGTATCGTCACGCTGTCTGGCCGTAGTATTTAGATTGAAAACACTTATTATGTGAATATTCAAAACCATGACGGAAGAGGAACCGTAATGTCAAGAAAAGGTTTCAATGTGATGCACAAAAGAAGCGCTTTTAGTGATCTAGGTATGAACAAGTATCACTCAGCCTATATTATGTGAGCCATTTCTTGAACAAAGATTCCCTGTGATTTATAGTGTCAGACCTAAAAATGTAGTGATTTTCTTCTTTGATTATCTGAAACTTCTTCTTCTTCTCCTCCATCTCTTTCTCTCTCTCTCTCTCTTCTTCCTATATCCTGTGATCAATTATTCTTAATTGCTCAAACTTGCATTCTCATTATAGATATTTGATCAAAATGTGGAACATGACTTTCGTTATAACGATTCATGAATCTATATTCTTATAGAGATACCAGTATCAGCCACTCTGTAAATTTCACGTAGACATTCGTGTGTGTGAGTATGTGTGTGTGTGTCTATGTGTCTCATATACATTATAATGTATTAGAGATATAGATGTATAGGCACACACAGTTATATATACACATACAGATTCATGTTTATATTGTGTGTGTGTGTGCATATGTATGTGTGTGTGTTAAATCCATCGTTTCATTTAAAAATCCTTATTTTGTAAGATTGGCAAGACTCAATGAGCTGTCGAAAGTGATAATGTATATCTAAAGTGCCATGCTAATCCACGCCCAGGTGAATGTGACTTTGATGAGTCGTTTAAATCATCTTGGTAAGAGAATTGTCGCGATAATTTTCCATTAATAAAGAATATAGATTTTTTTTTTCAATATTTCACATATTTGAATCATGTAAAGAGCGTATTGAGCAGGCTACATAATTTGTTATTTAAATGAGCCTTTGATCTTATCACCTCAAAAGTGACTTTCACAGTAGTTTACAGAGTAAGATTTTTAAGAAGTTAATCCATCACGTAAAACCATTGTGTGCACGTGTCCGTATTTCTGGGAGCGATCGAGCGTGTAACGATATATAGTGCATTAATGAGTGAGGCAAGACTAGCACTGTATAATATTGATTAGATTTTGTGGTACATACTGTTTTCATAACTCTTTCAGAGAAGATCGGGATCTCTTTATATTAAAAAAAAATGATTACAGTATATAAGTTACTCTAGGCCAGTTAGGCCTATTTATTATGACATGTGCATATTCATTAAAAAAAAAATGCCTTTCCCTTTCTCGTTCTCTCTCTCTATAATAATGTGTATTAAGCAATCTAAGATAAGCACAGAAATAAATCGTCCAAGCTTGTGATATCTATCATAAGATACCAGCAAATCAGAAGTTATAGCACATGCATTTGCCATTCGTGTTTTGTCCTTGTCTTTTTGTGCCCAGGTATCTTGATGTGCAGATTGTTAGGGGAATACATTCCTGTCAACAGTATATATCATTTGTACTCACGTGAAACATGCGCATGCGTGTCTGAATGCTTGTTTGTTGGTGTGTTCATGTTCGTGTACGTTTTGTGATCAAGATTTTGCCATTCTTCTGTGTCGTTATGACGTCTAGAAATTATCCGTATGAAGATACTATACTTATAGGCCAATTACTACACCAATTGTAAAATACAGCCGACCTAGGTATTGATTTGACATATATCCAGGAAAGAAACAAAATATCAATTTTACCAAATCACATAACTGTAACCATCATAGTGAAAAAAAAAAAAAACATGATTATTTGCATCTATACTGACCCCTTGTTGCAATAAGCAATCTTCTAACAGTCAATCTTAAATTATGTATAATGGACTGGAATATGTTTCAAATGAAACTTTGTGAATGGAACAGTCTTTCCCCCATTGTCATTGTAATGGAAAGACAAGAACCAATAATTTGAAAAGCGCCCATGTGGTTTCCTGATGTCGGTTGTCATGTGTGATTATGATATATTGCTATTCTGTTTATTTACATTAACGCGTATACAGTCATGTGCATTATGTTGTACGATATACTCTTTATATAGTTATTTTCAACTTAATTTTTGTAATTCATATCTTACATGTTTCATGTGTAGTTTTATAACGTATATAGAATCATAATTGTTGATCCTGTTGTGTAAAACCCGCGCTATTTTGACTCATTCTAATGGCAGGCTGGGGGGGGGGGGAGGGGGGCCTATAACTTCTTTATTATTTGAGGTATCAGGGTCATATTTGGCACATGAGTAGAGCAACTCATACTCTACAGGACCCAATATTTGAACTTCCTCAAGGTCACTCATTGAGGGCGCTATTCACAAAATAATTATAAAGAAATACATATAGAAAGTAATGCTAAATTCATGGTTTTTCTATATAATTTCTTTACTCTCAGTATATATATTTGTCTTTATTCTGGACCAATCATTTTCATATTTGCCACAAAAGAAAAGCAAGGCACACTTCACATTTTGTTATGGTTGAAATTTCTCAAGGTCACCACATGGGGCACTATTCGTTGCAATAATATAAAGAAATATTATTATGAGAAATATTGTATGTTGTGTTCTTTGGGATAGGTGCATATATGAGTATCACATTTCTTATTTCCATAATATTGACATTTCTAGTTTGCAGATTGATAATGATTATAACATGATAAACAAATGATCAATACAGACAAAACTTGTGTTAAAGATTCATATTGACACAAAATAGAAGGGTAGTCTTTGGAAAATACTGTATTTTCAATTTTCTCTACCATATCTATTGTTTATTGATTATGTGGCGTGAAAAAAAAGGAAATAAGACGACCATATCAGGATCACTCACAACCATTATAACTTCATATTTTGGCCAAGAAAACCCCGTTTCATCCACTGTTATATTGTTAACTGAGATTGGAACGGGAAAAAAAAATCAAAATCTGACGGACGTGGTTGTTAGTTTATGGTATAGCCATGGCAATCATGCAGCAGTATCAAACATAGCTAGATTATATATCAAAATATTTGCAATAAAATATTAGGAAAAGTGACCAAATTTGGTTGAAATTGAGTAAAGGGCGTAGGAGTAGCAAATGAAAATATGGTAGGGCATATTGTGCCCCCTCCCTTGGACTTTATAGGGTTAAACTACAGGGGAAAACCTTGGAAAGCAGTTTCCTACACCTGAATAAACCAACCGTGCAGGGTGAAATGAAAGAAGAAAACAATCAAACAATCAAATAGATAACTAAATAGGTAGATAGATAGATAGATAGATAGATAGATAGATAGATAGATAGATAAATAGATAGATATTAAGTAAACAAATAAAAAATGAATAAACAAATAAATACATATATAATGAACACATAAATACACTACAAATGAACTCTTTGGAAACGGTAGGAAACATCATCCACCTGGGGCTACATGGTGAAACATTTGACTTAGTTTCTCTGGACCACCACCTCATATTGTCATTAACAGTCTACTGTAAACATACACATTGGTACTGAGAGTTAAGCAGATGTAAGCCCTCTTTGTTGACTCATGTGCCCTGTAAATATGTTATTCACTGCACATGCATTAACCTGTTAGCAGTGGATCGACCTTTAGAATTTCAAGAAAGAATGTTCATCAGTTCACACATTTTCACCTGTATTAACCGTTTTCGTGATAACATCGGATCATATGCATTTATTGCATTATAAGGGTTCTGTATCACGATTTTCTACGACAGGCAGCGATATTCTTCATGGAAGAGGGGGTTGCCTTTAATTTGAGGTTGCTTAGTAACAGGACGCTGCCATTCAATTTGCCAACTACCGTACGTGCCGAAGAGATTATTAAAGCCCCCAATCTGAGTGCAATAGTTTTTGTAGTTTGTAACGGCAGTTGAGACACTGATATAAACATGTAATAATTATGTTTTTTGTCATGTTGAATAATAACAATATGAAGTAATTGATTCTTTGTTAGTACTTTCACATTTTTGTAAAATTACATAAGATGACACCCCCTTTTATGAAGTGGATTCCTCTCTACCAGTACCAACCATGAAAGAAAATATCGATTGGCTTCACCTGCGTTGATCCGTTCTTCCTGCATGGCGCATGGGCCATCGGTTTCGTGCGATGGCCGCTACTTCTCCATCGCTAGTTCGTGTATGTACGTAATCCCCGCGGCCCCCGCCCGGCGCGTCCCGATCCGAGAAGGAATGCGTTGTGTGTGTGGTATCTAGATCCTCCAACGACGGCGACCAACACTTCGCACAAAGTTTTGGAGAAAAGTTTGCGTCATGTAAACTAACTTTCTGGGTGCGTATTCATGCATATGTACCTCATCTTGCTGATGCTTGGTCATCGTTAGAAGTTCCCACATCCAGGTGAGTTCGTCAACAGGACGAATTAAATAAATGTGTAAATTAAAACTTGTAAAACTTCATGAGAGAAAAACTCGAATTTCGAATGAATCTCTGGATTGAGCCGGCCTCCATGCACATGCACACAGTCTCCCCTAACCGGCCGGGTGTTCATCACAGTAGTTACTACCCGCCTGCTGTTTTCAGCTGCGTTGAAAATGTTCCTCATCTCAGACTCAGTCAAACGATTCAGGAGCAGCCCGATCAAATTTTTAAATTATGCTCTTTGCTCTATCACGCAGTTTCGCCATATTTGATATTCTGTGCAGCTTGTGATAGTACATGTATCTAGATGATGTAGATCGCATATTTATTGAAACACCAACACTAACACTGTAACAGACTATACTGACTAGCTTTATTTATAGAGCCTAGCTCCTGTTAAGTTAGTGTTAGGCCTAACGTTAGACAGCCTACCCCTATCATGGCATTACCGATGCCCTAATAATTTCTATGTGGGAAGTCAGTAATACAGTAGTGTGCATGTGATAATCTATATACTGATAGATCTAGACCCTAATTTACCCGGGCCTATTAAATCCCACCAAAGTTCCCACTTACTGTTAAAGTGTTACCTAGATTCTAATCACTTAATACGTGAAACATTTGCTGTTATTGAAACTGGGACTAAATCAATACATATACCAATGTACGTCTTTAACCATGAAACAAGAGGTGTACATTTCTAATGCGATCTTGCGAGATCATATTATACTCTTGACTTATTTTCTGCAATAACTACTTTACAATGTACCATACTATCTCTCTCTCCCTCGAGTGAATCAAAGTAATTTCAAAGTGTTGGTCAACATTTTCATGGCAGGAAATGGATGCAGAACAGGCATGCCAAGGAGCCTCACTGATTTTATAATGTCCATTTAGAAGACATTGCAAGTGCGTCAACCGAACCAGTACCAACTTTCCTGTGGCACATTGACATCATCCAAAATGTCAGCAAGTTAGCTTTTTCTCTGAGAATGGCCATGCGACACTGATTCCAGCGCATTCACTCCGTATAAATGCGGAAAGGATTTTGATAGATTGTGTGGCAGCTGGTGTAGTCTGACACGATGGGCTGTGGAAACTCGGCACCAAACAGCGTTGTGGCTGAGTCACAGGCTACTCTTAGCAGCAGTTCCTCACGGCCAGGGAGCAAAACCAACCAGACGAACAAGAGCCTCGAGTCTGTCGGCAGACAAAATGCAGAACGATCCGACAGCAGGACATCATACAGAGACAGTGGTATTGATAGTGCCAAGACATCAGACGGTCAAAGAAGGAGACCTCACCAGACTGCTGGGAATGTGGCTCTGAACAATGATTCAACACTTGCATCGTCATCAGGGAATGATGGCACAAGCCCACGCAAAAAGGGACTTGCATTTGAAGTGATGATGGATAATGACACTGACCGAGGAGAAAGTATAATTGCCAAACATCCTCCGAAAAGATTACAGGTAGGTCTCTACCAATCCTCCAACCCATGGAGATTATTTTTAATGAACTTTTGCTCAATTAATTTTGCTCAGTTTTCACTGCCAACTTGCCAGCATTGTATGACTTTCATTTCATCTTCTATTTTGTTCCTGAAACTTTGTCTGTGAGATAATTTGCTCTTTAAATCAGGAAGGAAAAGATAACACCAAAAGTCAGACTACAAAGTTTAATGAATTTAGCAAGATGCAGGGGCTGTGGAATGTCATTTTCCCATAGTGTGTGTGTGTGTGTGTGTGTGTGTGTGTGATATGTGATTGATGTGTGTATTTTTTATTTTTTTATTTTTTTTTAAATAATAAGGATTATTTGTGTAAAGGGAAAATGATTTTTTGTGAAAATTTATATAGGAAGAATATTTATTTAGTGAAGCAAATTTTGGAAAAAGATCGTATGAGATCAGCAGTATATTTTCACAGGTTAGGATTAGATAGTGAAAATATAGTTAAAGTTTGGGAAATAGGGGAGGTTGTTGTAAGAAGCCAGAAATTTGAAGGAAATATATATGATTTTTATTCTGTTGATAAAGAGGAATATAATATTTCTTTGAAAATGTTTGAGAATGTAATTTCATTGGAAGATGTTTCATTTAGAAAGGTGTATGAACTCTTTGTTACAAATTTACAGCAATTGTATGTTTTACGAATGAAAGATGGCCAAAATAATTATTTGTTTTCGAAAAAGGAAATTACACATATATTTTAAAGACCAAGAATGACAACACTTCTAACAAAACTTAGGGAATTTCAGTATAAATTATTACATGGAGTTGTTTATACAAAGGGAAATCTTTTTGAGTTTGGTTTCGTTGCAAATAACCGGTGTTCTTTTTGTGAGCAATCGGTAGAAACATATAAACATTTATTTTGGGATTGTGTATATGTTAAGAATTTGTGGCAGGAAGCGATAGATAGGTTTGAGATGGCAGATCTTCGAAATATAGAGTGGAGAGACGTTCATTTTGGTGTTACGGGAAGGGATCCAAAAGTAAAATTTTATAATACAATAATTTTTATTTTGAAATATATCATTTTTAGATCTAGGTCGGAGGGAAAAATTCCTACTTTGGAGGAAATTTGTAAAAGAATAATAAGTTTTCGGGATGAAGAAAAAGAAATTGCCATAAAAAGAAATAAGTTGGGATTACATTTGCTGAAATGGGAAAATGTTTCTGAAACGAGAGTTTAAGTATTGTTTTGTTTTCTTTTTCTTTTTATTAGTACAGTGTAGTTATCAGTGGTGAAGGCAATATAATGTGTCATTGGCCGCGCGCGGGGAGGGATAAGTTTTTGGTGGTGTAAAAGTTATAGGATTTTGTCCGCAGCTAGGAGTTTGATGAGTTTTGTTTGGTGAATTTGAATGGGTATTTGGAGCGGTATTTGGGTGCGGGCGGACGATGCTTTTCTGTATACGGCCATTACACGCTTGTATGTTGTATGTATCAATCAACATTTGGAAGTCATTTTCATTAGGAAGGAAGGTGGTATCGCTTCGGGTGTGTTTTGTGTGTGGGGTGTATGTGTGTATGTGCGTTTTTGGTGTTGGTGTGTATGTGTGTTGGTGTTTGGGGTGTATGTGTGTGGTGGTTGTGGATGTATGTGTTTGGGGTTGTGGTGGGGGTGTGGGATAGGTTTGAGTGCATCGGGGTTGGTGGGGATGGGGATTTGATTTTCAATGAAATGATTTCATTCTAGCTTTGTATAACATATTTTTGTTGCTTTTTTATGTATATACCCTTTACCCTTAGTACTCGATTTATAATCGAGTTGTTATGTTGAAGAGAGATGATTGGCAGTATAAGTATACCATAGTCAAAGATATATATATATATATATATATATATATATATATACATTTTTTTTTGTGTATGTCAATACTTTCTCGTGAAGAAATGGTCAGTAGGATTGATTTACAATCGAGTTGTTATGTTTGAAGGGAGATGATGGGCAGTACAAGTTGATAAGGGATTTGTCTTTTGAATGGCATTTGTACCGTTTTTATGTTCATGTTACACCCAGAATGGGTTGATTTATGATTGATTTGAATGAAATCAATAAAATATCATTGAAAAACAAAAAAAAAGTGTATGGTGATGGTGGGAGTTCAAGGTTAGTGCTTGTTGTTGGGTCAAAGGTCAGTACTAAGGTACAAAAATGCTTAGTATGGAATCAGTTTTTTTTTATTATGCTTCTTTGATGTAAAACAGATTTTCATACATGATATAATGGCACCATTGCAACATGTCAAAATAGATTTGAGAGATCGGTGGTAAGACTCTTCACACTACAAGTCATATGTCTCACTTGCTCAAGACCAGCTGTTGCATAAAAACGGCAAGAAACATTTTTTTTCTGTCTTTGATATTTGTAATCCTAAGTGTGGTCAGAACTATGACACTGAAAGTGAGGATTTGATAGCTTAAGATATAAAAAAGGTATAGCAGAAATTAATATGGTAAAATAATTTCTTTTTCTTTTATCATACTGTGAAATTTGAGCAAAAGAAGAAAGAAAAAAGAGGGACGGTGTCCTGCACTTAGAATGTCAATGGGCAAAAGCCGGCAAATTGGAAGATAATTGACTGTATCACTATTTCATCAAACTCTTTTCCCCCCTATTGATTCCAAACTAGAATTGTTTGAGGCCTGCTGAGATCACTGTAGTAGTATGAGGGTTTATGATTTCATGAGAGCTCTTTAATTTGTAACATGTAGCTCTAGAATGCCCCTGACCAACGTTCAGACTTCCTGAAACTCTACCTTATCCAATGCCTCCCCCCCCCCCCCCCCCCCAAAAAAAAAAAAAAAAAAAATGTCCCAAGTGAAGGAGTGTGTATTTGGTTGAAACTTATATAGTAGTCCACTCATAGTTGAGTATATTTACAGAGCTGGACACAGTGAAATCATTTGACCATCTTCTCACATCAGAATGGACAGAGCAAACATAGAGTGTGTTTGACATGCTGCCATTAACAATAGCGAAGAATGCAGCTCAGTCTGCATTGGAACGTGATATGTGTGCCTTTCCATACTGTGGTAACCAGTGGCATTGGCTTTTGCTAGTTCCCCTTTGTGTTCTCTATATTTGTCTTTGGAAGCAGCTCAAAGAAATGCAATTAGGAGAATGTGTGGAGACTGAATTTTTTCCCCTCTATTTTTTTTAGCCTCATATTCCATGGTAATGCTGGTCCAGAGTATTCTCTTTGATACCATTTGCTTCTGCTTTTGCAAGTTTTACTCCACCCCCCCCCCCCCAAAAAAAAAAAAAAAAAATGAAGGTAATTATGATGAAACATTATGTAAGTACCCAGACCTTCCCCTTTTACAAGTTTACAGAACTACTCTGATGTGTGTTTGGAAGAGAAACACGTGCAGCCAGATTTCCTGTAGTATTATTGTTTCCTCAAATTTCTTGACTTATGGTTAAAACTAAATTTATGCAAAGTTTTTACCAATTCAGATGAAAACAAAATATCCATGCAAGTTTATTTTCATGAATAAATTCACTAATTTTATTATTTGGCTATGCCACAACCATAATCTAATACTGTTTGCCAAGTACTGCTTTCAATGTTTACTGATTGAGACTCCTGTGTGATAATGCATCAGAAATGAAATATGACTCAAATGATATTTGTTTTGTCATTCAGAAACTGGAGCTCAGGAGAGAACCCACATTGACAGCTGAGATGATCGAAGAAAAACAAAGAATATCAGAAGAGAGGAGAAGACAGGTATAATTGTTATTTCATTGTACAAATATACATATATTTCCTTAACTTTTTATTTTATAGTTCTTGCAGAGCTCAGGTATAGTTTGTTTTTAGATAGATTGAACAAAAGTTCATTAATTTCAGTGACAAATACACTGGCAGATTTTCTGTTGTCCCATGTGTGTCAATGTACCCAATATTTACCGTTCTCTAATCACCTTCTTTCCCTTAATGCTTTCTTTTTACTTGCTGGAACTTTGTGACAGAGCTTAAGTGATAAACTACATATTTGTGTCAGTTTCACATTGCCATCATATTACAACATGGTAAAAATTAGTACTCTAACAATTTCATTGTCATTCACTCATTCACACTGTTGGGGCAACAAAACCTTGTATCTCAAAAATGTCAAATATTTAGGAAAATGAAGGTACATGGCAGCCAAAACACTATAACAAATGGGATTGCCTTTCCTTTGACATGCTGTAATGGCTTCCTTTTTGGGGGGTAAGACAACTAGGCTTAGGACAGGATATCACTTAATTGATTATCTGAAAACCAATTCAGACAGACGATTTTTACCAAAATTTGAGATACAAGGTCTTGTCACCCCAGCGACGATAAACCTGTAGATTTTGATTTGTACCAAAATAAATGAATGTACATGTATATCAACACTACTTGCTATGAGAGTTTTCAACACTTCTGTATTCTAGGTAATGGAGGAAAGAGGCAAGAGCTCCAAGAAATCATCAAGACGGAGGAAAGAGCTGCTAGCTGCTCAGCAGTTCGGCAACATTCAGCAGAGCTCAGAACAAACTAGAAAGGTATGTTTTCGGGCATTAGCATTCATTCACCTTCTCTATTTTTAGCAATTATCTGCAATGTATCGCCATATGTCATGATGATGAACTTTAGAAAAACATGGTGATGAATTAACCATTCTTAAGGATTCTGATGAAGACTGTCAGTCATTACATGTAACTGATCATTTAATTTCTTAAAAGCTGCATTCTTTACAGCATCCATGACTCTGACGCATTATTGTGAGGTGCAAGCAACTTTGTTTGCCCAAATATTTTTTACAAAAGTACTGACATTTTTGGACTGTAGATGGCATTAAAATTGATGCTATGCTATTGTCTACAGGTAGCAATTTCCAAAAGATTAATGACACCCTCATATGATGTATAAAGTTTCCATGCTGCTGCAATAGATAGGATGAAACTATCATGAGACCTTGTGGTTGCATGTTTGACAACAGCTGGAGGAAAAGATCGACTCGGCAAGCAAGAACCGAGCCAAGGCTCAGGCTGATGTGATTGCCAAGCAGAAAAAGAGGGAGCTGCGTGCCAAGCAGGCCAAGGAGAGATTGCGGAGGATGAAAGAGGAGGAAGAGGAGGACTGTAACTTTGACATGGAGAAGGATGAGAACTTTAATGCAGATGATGGTATATACTTTTCTCTACCTCTCTCTTTTTTTCTTTTTATTCTTTTTAAATGCCAGTAAGACTTTCCTCTTGATGTGCAAAATCTACTCTGAGGGAAATCCTTTTTTTTAAACCTTGACTGGGATGACTTGTTATTTCATCAAAATTGATATCTATGTGTTACTTAGTCTGATGAAAAGGAAAGTATATTGTTTTTCATTTTTGCAATGTGTCAGAATTGAGAGACAGAAAATGTTGCTATCATCCTTAGGCAATAAGTATGTTATGAAATCAGCCTTTCTCTTGGTATGATGGAGAATATTCAAGTTTGACCTTAATAAACAGACATGATGTCTACTTTGAAAACAGGTTCAATTTGCATTTGCGCTTTAGTTTGTAAATATGTTATGCATTTGACATTTGCAGTTGAATGGGAGTTTTTCTAGCAATGTGTGGTCAAATGTGATTATATTTTTTTTTTCATGTAGAACTGGACTCTTGGCTTGATGGAGAGAACAACATGGTCATTGGTTCAGCATCCACCACTTCAGAGAGGATCTACAATGGCCGGAGTAGTCCAGTCAAGAGGATTAGCACAGGTGGAAAGGTCAGGGGCAGGAGCATCGATGTTGACTCTGATGGAGATGAGGACCAAGGCTGGGCAGGAAAGCCTGTGGAGACCGGACCAGGGACTCAGCCAAAGGATGACTTCTTTGATACGTAGCAGTCCTCTCCGCCTTATCCCTGCACACTCATGAGCAAATCATCAGCATCAGATGAGTAATCACGTCAGATGTGGAGTTGATTTGCCAGCTATTAATTGATTATTAAGTCGTGCGTGACATGGATGGACTATCAAATTTTAATGTTTTCTGTCTGATATCATTGCTATCATTTTTGCTCCGTCATAGCAGTGGCTTTCTATGCATTTTGTATCAAATGTGTATGTTCATGGATGTCCATACAGTGAAAGTAAAAGGTTTCTTATCGCGTAGTGTTCTGTCATGAATAATACTAATGTAAAAGTGGAGCAAGTTTTGGATGTTGAGAAAAAAAGAATGCTTGTTTGTTTGTGTTTCCCACAATTTTGCTAGCTCTTGAGACAGATCCACAAGATAGTACTAAAGGGGTATCAGAGTCTGTTGGATGTTTCATTTCCCTAGTGTGGAGGCTGCCATGTCTGTGGTATCCAGTTGGTATCAAGCAGATTTTCCAATGTCTTTATTCATCAGTGCCTTTTTCCAGATCATATGTGGTCTGCCCTGTATAGTCTTGAATCAGACACTGAGGTTCATAGTCTTATGTAGTGGATGGCTTTCATTGCTCCTCACCATATTTCCATACCACCCCAGTTTATATGCTCTTTTCTCCTCTGCAACCCTAACAAACTCCTTCTTCATTCCTCTTGTCATCTTGGGAAGTTGTATTACACATGCACATGACTTTCTTCAATCTAATATGCTTCAAGTCTGTAGAGTAGGAAGTGAATGTGAAATTCACCACAGTTACGGTTAGAAATAGAATGCTTGATAGCCAAGATAGTGACTAGTCGGAAGAGTATTTGCACATTGGGCACAAAAGTCTTTTGAATCATAACTACAACCTATAAAGCTGTATGGAGCTTCACACTCCAACATATTATTAATTTCACTTAATAAATATGTGTTAGATGACAGATAGGTCTACTGCAGCTGTTATTGCTCATGATTCTGTGAATATTAGTCTCAATTTTTATGAACACCTTGCAGCTTCTACATCTATATACCAAGGTATGCAGTTAACCAATGCCTAACTTCACTCAATGCAGTGCCTGAAAACAACCAACACAATGTGTGAGACTCACACTCATGGAATGAGCAATTGCCATGCTAGTGTATGCATTCAACAAAGTCCCTCCATTCCTTAGATTTCAGCAAGAAAGAATGACCTTTGTTGTCCATATACAACCATACCTATCTCAGTGTCTTGTTTCATGACTAAAACAATGCCAGCCTCAACAGCTTCCCTAGCATGTTTTAATAGCTTGTTTGCAAGGTACATACCTTTAGATACGCACCCATTAACTTAGGGATTTCTCCCATGTATTTATATACCATGCTAATCTGTGGTCTTAGCAAAATATTCATATGTATGGAAACTTAAGTTTATAGATTTTAGCAAATGTTTTTATCATTAATTTCTAAGCATGCATTGTATGCAAAAATGCAATATCATGAAATACCAACAGAGTGTACAATGTACATGTATTTAATTCTAAAGAAGAAGTCTGCTGCATTACTGTAAACGCGGACATTTTCGTAGTACACTAATTTTTTGCATATTTCACACTACTTTTTGAATATGTTTTTGAGTCACTCAGCGCAAAAAATTAATTGCGTGAAAATATCAATGTTTTATAGTAGTACACAGACATTTTCAAGGCAGTAACCCTCCTTGGGCAACCTGTTTCACCTTCACCCAAACTGTAGCTCAATATGAAATTTCATCAGTCATAATAGTATCTGTCAATATACAAATCGAGCCACACAATGGGATTTAGCGATGGGAAATTTTAGCATTCATTGAATTTTTCTGGTGTGCTGTAATGATGAAGGTGGCTGTCAGATGTATTGAGGTTTCAATATCATGCTGCCTGTTCGCTGTTTGAATGGGGACTTCAAAATAGTGCTTTGTGCCAGGCAATATACCAGGAATAGTTGCTAATTCAACAGATACAACTCTTGAAAGTGGGTATGATATAAGAATGCAATGAGATAATGGGTTCTGTATGATCCTGACCTGACAGAAATGATGTTCAATACAGTAGCTCACTGTGTGTGGGATTACCAAGTAGCTGATAAGTGGTAAAGGTGCTGCAGTATTTTATAGCATTCTGAGTGGGCTTAATGCATGTTGATGATATAGTTTCCATCTCTGGCAAAAATACAAGGGACACACTGAACACTTTCAATCAAATGAATATCATGGTCTTTGGGAATTAATGTCTCGTATTTTACTTTTTCAGGAAAGAAAATAGCACTAGTCTTAATTTTTTGAAAAAGCTCTACTTTGCATGGGCTATTAAACATGCATTTTACAAAGTGTCTACGGGTATTATTATCCTCACCTATTCTCTTGCATTCCAGTTATGCACACCATAAAGGGGGAGATATTTATTTTCATTTTTTCCCATCCTTCCATCTGTACAAGATGGCTATGTAGCCGATATTCACTTGCAGCGGTTGTCCTTCCAAGACATCCTGTTTCATAATATCACATGATATGTGATATAATTATACAATACTGTTTAGAAATTTGATTTCAAAAGAAAGCTGCCATGATGCTGTCTCATAACATTTGTTTATCCCCAGTATGAGCAATGTGTTTCAATCACCCGTAACTGTGAGTCATGGGATTCAGATATGGACTGTACTGTGCCACAAAAGAATATATGATATAGCCCAGGCAATTCATCATCATTAATCCCCCAGTTGTAGTCGTGACTTTCCTATAGCCAGACATTAATGAGTTGGAGAGCCAGTCAGATAGTGTGCCCTCATTGTCTGCTCAAAATTTGTTAGCAGGTGCCTAACATCATAAGCCATGGTATGTTAATTTTGTTTGTTATTGGTTTATTATTCCTTGTACAGTGTGTCCCTCAGCAGCATCACACTCCATAACCCTGCAGCTATATCACATTCTGTAATGTTGTAAACACCACAATGAATGAAATTACATACTACATTCTTTCATATTTCTTTTTCTTTCATGCTTCTTTTTGAGTATTTTGTGTGCACTGAAATAATGCAGTGTTGCAGTCTTATTTCGAGCAAGTGAGGTTGATGTGGTGTTTGCTTTATCAATTGCACAGGAATGAAAAAATGGTTGTTATTGGAAGAGCTGAATAACAGCTGTTGTATTCATCACTCTTTCATTGCTCATTTACATTATGGTTTGTGACCATATATTGTCCTGTATCCAGCTTGAATTTATTATCTTTTATGCTGTGCTTGTTCAAATGCCTATAGCAATATTCCTATATGCTTGAATACAGGACCTCACTGCATACATACATTTATGTGTAGGATGGTCATAGTGCTTCCAAAACTTTATGCAACGGCTAGTTACCACCTTGAACACCTTTCATACATATGCCGTCCATGTCTTGTGCCAGTCAAGTAATTTCTTTGTCAATATCCTGTTGAAATCTGAAGGTTTGAAAGTGAAGTTTGCTATTAGTTCAGTACTTTTAGGGGGGAAAATGTTGGAGTGGTGAAGGCATTGATATTTTCAGGAGAAATTTTTGGGAAAAAATGGAACTGAAAAGATTGGTTATTTTTCTAAGAGGTAGAGAAGATATTCAGGGATATTAGCTGAAAATTTGTGGTACATAACTAGATTGACTCATATTTCCCTTTCGAGCCTTGAACGTCATGTAAAGCCTCTATTTTTCCATTCTGAGTTTGGAAAGTCACGTACAGCCTTTTATTTCAATTTGAAGCTTGGAAGATCATGCATAGCCTTTAATGAAATATGGTACTTTTATACAGCCAATACCTGTCAAGGCAAGCAAACGTATCAATAATTTAGAATAGAGGTGGAAATAATTTTTGTCTTTGTCATGATACATGTTGTCATGCACATATTTATATGTGTACATATCATTGAGTTTGATAACAAGAGCAAATTGTTACAAGAAGGCATCTTGCACTGATACTGTAATCAGTTTTGCTGGCCAGTGGTATGTTTTGTTTAGTTAACCGTATGTCGATTTCAGTGAGAATTTCCCTTCATGTATCAACTCTTCCATTTATGCCAGTATTTATGTGCCTAAAACTTCATTTCAAATTGCTGCAAACTCTTCTTTGTTCAGATGATATTATACGTCTTGCTTGGAATACATCTGTACTGGTATGTATGCCAGTATTTATCCGGGGAGTTGAGAGGTCACCTCCCTGATTTATCATTCAAATCTGATTTTGTATTTGTCCAGACTGATTGACAAAAGAGGTAATCAAGAGTGAAATAGGCCGAAATTTTAAGGGGAGTACAATATTTATTGATCCAAAGATCCAGTGTTAAAGAGCACTATGAAATAACTTCTGTAGTGATGCAGTGATACATGAAAGTGATAGCATGCAAAGTTCCTAGTTTGCAAAGTTCCTAGTTTGAATGGCAATTGTATGTAGTAATAAAAACGTTGGCATCTTCATCAGGTGAGAACGATGGAATATCTAACAGCACATGCTAATGAAATGAAAATACTTCATGAAACTACAGTTTAAATGGTAAAGAAATACATGAAATGTTTTGTGCAGTGATGCATCAATGAAATGTTTACCATAACATGAGGCTATCTTATTTAACTGACATTTTGTGAAACCTTTGCCTTGATAGATTATGGTCTTGAAAGTTTCCAGTGGAAAGCTATGTTTAGGTATTGTTTATAGGTCCAGGAAAATCACAAAGGACCAGTGGCATGACATTTACTATACAATATTTTGCAGAATACCAAAAGGCTACTAAATTTATTTTCACTGGAAAAGGATTTCACCTGTCAAAATCAAAGACAGATCATTTTCTCCCTCAATTGATTTTATATATCCACTAATATTTCTTATCCTATGTTTGATGAAGTGTGTATTGAAATTCTAACGATAGCTTTATGTGACAAGTGAATTAGTTTTGCTTTGTTTTGTTTATGAACATCTCTTTATGTCCATTGCTTTTGCACCTGCTGGGGCATGCATCATCATTGTCAAACTTTTCACCTAAGTGGGGCCTACTTTTTCAACTGTTTGTCTTATCAAAATTACCATAAGATGCTACCTCTGGATTGATATACAATGTAATTGTTAAAAGATATAAGGAAGATGATGAACTGCAGAATTGCAAAGTAATAGAATGATGATGTTGTGTGATCTTGACCTGATGTATGAGAGAATTCATGACCTCGTAGTTGAGACAGTGCACATCGTACAGATTTGATTTGATTTGATTTGATTTAACTTGATGTGACAGTATGAACTGCAGTAGCATCTAATAGCCTGAAGCTCCATTTATCCCCTAAAGGGACCCATCCTTATAGTGAGATTCAGCATAGAAACATTGATAAGAGGTTAGAATACTATTATGTGCATGCCATTTGCTTTCTTGATTTGAGTGGTTTGAATTAAAATGTTTCATCCAGTGGTGTGATTTCTTACATTGACAACAAGCAGCAGTATCCTATGGACATATCAAACTCAGAAATGATTCAGCCAATTACCATTCCAATATGTATTATATAACAACTTTTATTGATTGATGATGTGTGTCAGTAATTGATGTGGCTTTTTTTTTTGACACATTTGTATTTACCATGAATGTATTCAGGGTGTGATAAAAGATATAATTGTACATAAAAAGAAATTATATTTAACTTTGTGCTGTTTGTCAGAAATGAAAATCATCTGCATAATTATTATGCTTTGTATATCTAAGCTGTTTGATTTGTCAAAAAGATAAGTAAATGCTGACTCATGCAATGCATTGCTACTACAAAATTCATGTGAAAGTGTGTCTTGTTTCTTGTCAAATTTCAACATGCGAACATGTGTATGTATGTATGTGTATACATATACATAATATACATATGTTATTGTTATTATCATTATTATTATTATCATTAGTAGTAGTAGTAGTAGTAATAGTAGTAGTATTACCTACTTTATGCTTTCAAACATAGCATCATCTACACACAAAACAGGTGTATGTATATCAATTGTCATACATTGACTGAATGATTGGCTGGAGTCATTATTTTCCCCGTCTGGAATTCCAAATATATTATACAAGTATACGCCTGAGATTTGTGTGTGTGTGTGTGTGTGTGTGTTGCAGTTTATGGAAAAACAACAACAAACGACTCTTCGAATGATTTTGATGATATTCATCCCAGGTATAAATACTATATAACCGCTTACGTGATATTCATCCCAGGTATAAATACTATACATAACCGCTTACGTGTTGAATAGCTTTGGGCAAAGTCCCTCAAGCCTGAAGAGCCTTTACAAAAAACAAAAAACAAAAAAAAACAAACAAACAAAAAATCATTTTCTCGTCATTATTTCTGCAAGGAAAGTAAAGTTGTAATGAACATCGGAAGGATGGAAGGAAAAATGAATGCACTGATAATCTTAAAGAAATATCATGAGTCATAAGTCAACCTAAAATGAAAAGACATTTAATTTTGGCATCGTCATGTTAGCCATGCACACTTGATAAGGAAAGCAAGTGGAAGTTTTATCTCTTCAAAATGACAATAAATGAAAAAATTAATCTTGAAGTCAAAAGGTCAAGATCAATGCACTTTGTCTTCTTGTATAATAAGGTATCAAAAGCCTATCAGGTGTGAAGGTAAAGTCAACACTGCCGTAGGACGAGTAACAATTTAATTGTATTCGTTTATTGCGAATGGGCTCTTGGAACCGTCGGAACAACAGGAACTGGCGATCGTATAAAATAGTTCGCAGGGACCAATTCAAATCTGAACTTATCTGTTGTAGCTTTGCAGGTGTATCAATAGTCAAACACGCAACTAGTGATATGAATAGGTTCTGTTAATTATGATAAAAGGCTAGGCCCCTATGATATAAATAGCGAACTAGGAGATAAACACACGCAGTTAGGGTTTCAAAACTGAATGTTACAATTTTTTTCTTGGAAACTCCAATTATTATTTTATTATTATTATCATTATTATTATCATTATCATTGTTATTGATATTATCATTATCATTATTATTATTATTATTATTATCACTATCATTATTATCATCATTATTATCATTATTATTATTATCATTATCATCATCATCATCATCATCATCATATCATCATCATTATTCATTCGGCATTTCAGACATGTAAGTGTACATGGGTAAACACAAAACACATTTGATTCGGCATAAAAAGATAAAATGAATTATATTATGACACAGAGACAAAGCACAAATGAGAAAAGACTTAGATTATGACAGTGATTAAAATTGATCTCGTACAATTGTAAATGACTAAATTAAAACGGGCAGTGCAGTGACAGTTTCATTACTATTGGAGGAACAGAAAAGGAAAGAATTTAAGATACCTCATGTTTTCACGAAACAGCACCAGTACTGTCGGTCTCACTCTCACTCCTCCCATTAGTTCATTTATACAGTGTACATTGTACAGTGCGTTTCCAAAAAAAAAGAAGAAGAAGAAGATAATCCCAATTTAGAGGGATACTGTTTAGAAATGTCAATCACAGAGAGTGCAATGTTGGTTGTGAGGAAAGGAGAACTCTTCCTCTTTCCATTGATACCTAATTGTGTTGACAAATGTCATGCATGACTGAGCACATTACTGAGCAGTTGCACTTTTTCCAAGTTTGAGAGTTATCATCAAGGAACACTGAGTGTCTCATTGAAATGGATGAGACTTGTCAATGAAAGTAGTAATTCAAATAAACAGACCAGCCGGTACGACTGCAGGTTTGTGTTCAGGGTTTCCTCTTCCCTTTTGAGGTCCATAACCTTCAACATGACCTGGGGCGGATCTAGCTTTTTAATAAAGGGGGGGGGGGACACCCCCCTCCCACAGTAGGGAGAATTTTTGAAAATCTGTGTGTGAAAATGGCGTTTTCTTGCATCTAAAACACCACTATTTTTGGTATAGAGGTCATTGCCAAATTAACTCCCCATGAAAAATTGTAAAATTTAGTTGCATTTTCCCACGGATTTTTTTTTTTTTTTTTTTTTTTTTTTGGGGGGGGGTTGCAACCCCCCTCTAGATCCGCTTCTGATGACCATTTGTTTGGATAACCTGTACACACTCCCACAAAGGCCAACCCTCTCAATCCATTACATTCTGTTCGTATTTGAGACATGGGATGTCGCTGCGAGCTATGTGTTGAATATGAACAGAGAAAACTGGATTATGTTGGATGGCCTTTGTCGGTGTGACCAGTTTATGCGACAGGTGGCCATGTTGAATATATATATATATATATATATATATATATATATATATATATATGTCACCGACGGGACAAACAGGCGTCCACTCGGTATTTAAGTAAATACAAAAGAAATATAAATATCAAAGTGGGAGAGCAATTTTCTAAATCTGTTGCTCAAATAAGAAGACTGGGGGAGAAAGAACGACGCATTATTAGCAGTTCTTTTAAATTGAATAGTAAATTTGTTTATTCATTCATTTTTTAGATCTGAATAACAATTACAAAACAATACATTTTTTTGGAATACAAGAATACAAAGAATGAAATTAAAATTTAAACCTAAAACAACGCAACACTGTGTTCAAGGTGAAGAGCTAAACCATAAGAGCTACACCATCTTCATCGTGATCCACTCAAGCTGTGCACACCAGAAGAAAGAAAATGATTCAACAATAGTTTAGCGAATATCTCATCACATTAAAAGAGACAGATCCACGTGATAATAACAACGAAAATAACAACTATTCTGTTAATAATAATGGCAGCAATTGTAATAAGAAGAATACACGATAAGATAATCATGATAATGAGAGAGGAAATAAGAAGATGAAGTAAAAAAAGAGAAGAAGTAGAAGAAGACGTAGAAGGAAAAGAGGGAGAAGAAGATAGCGATGAAGTAAAATAATACTTTCCCTTATTTTAACAAAGGAAATCAATAATGATATGGATGACATTAATTATTACAATGAAACACATTATGGTACAACTGGTATTACTTCTACGAATACATTCATACAAAAATCATTATTGACCTGCATGAAACACATTTTCATTTGAACTCTAGAAACCAAGCTTTAAATATTATCTTCACTATTCAAAGCCTAACGTAATAGTGTGTCGATAATAAGGTACATCTAACAAGAAATGAGGAAATACACCAATGAAAGCAAAGACCTGCAAAACCTCTCACATCAGGTGGCAAATTATTGGCGACCTATCCAAAACAAGGGTACAAATATTCATAAAAACATATTGGATATAAGCCTCGCCAACGTAGTATTGTATTAAAAATATTTACAATTTACAAAGGTTATAATTACCGTTAAAACAGGAGACAGACAACAAAGTCCTGACAAACTCCGTGATGGAGAGAGTATGCCTCAGCCACCTGCAAAACATATCCATTTCATCATTACTCACTGTCAAGTAGATGACATGTAAATAATGCAATGTAAACAGAAGGAATTTCATTACACAGCATATGCTAATTAGATCATTGTTAACATAATAACAACAGTATTGTTGACGTCATAATGGCCATTATTTCGTCATATTCCCATCCAGGGTAGCAAGCAGGGGTACGCGCGTGCACCTACAAGGATGCGCGCATCAAGAAAGCGCTACCCCGCGCGTGCCCCAAAAGTAATCCACATAGCGCATTTGGACACCGGCACACCGCACACGAAAATGGCAAAATCCACAAATTTCTTATTCTTTACGTTAGATAAATCTATATTTACAACAATTCAATCCTTCGCATTGACAATGCAACATCAAATAAATCATATCATCAGAGAGGCAGGAAAGATTTGAACAAGATGCACTTACTCAAAGAATGTCAACGAAATTCTTTATCTTAAATTAAATGACACACATTTAGCCTTGTAAATGAATTCATTACGGCTAGAATTCGACAAAGTGTAATCTATCAATATTCAATGACTCTCCTTTACTTCAGCATCCGAGTGCCTAATAAATTTCAATAAAATTACTTCAAATAACTCTGTAAATAATCAATATTTGCATACATTGTCACACAATGAATAAAATGATATTTCTTGTCAAACTTACCGATATTAACTGGTGTTAAATGTGGATAAATTATCCACAAAACAAGCGAGAGTGCGGGGTGTCCGGTAACGTTGGACTCGGATCAGCTCAGTGGATGAAAGCGTTCTTTTGTTATGATTTCTTCTATGACAACAACAAACAATTGCGCATGCGCATTAACAAAAATACACAGAAATAAGCAGTAGTAAAGGGGGCACACGTGTTGAAATATTTTGTATCATAACATATATATACATATTATTATCATTATCATCATTATATTGAAGTATCTTATATATCTGCGTGTGTGTGTGTGCAGAATCGTCAAGCATAAATCACTTCTCACAAACTTTCACAAGCCGTCGTTGGAAGTTTCATTTTATACCTTTATTACGAATTTCCACATTCTTTCGCGCCTATACATTCTCAGCTGCGGCGTCAAGTACTTAGTAAACGATTACATCATAAAATCCTGATCTATTTAGATGTTCAGAACTGCAGTCATTGGAGAAGATGTGATGATGCACACGAGGCATTTGCATATTTCATCATGAAGTGAGCAGAAATTATCCCTACAATAAGAAAGCAAAGAAATGATATATTTTTCTATTTGAAAATGTGCTGTACCATGCTTGCAGAACTTAGCCTCATTTTGTTAAAAAATGATGTCAAACGTCATTATCAAAATTTGTTACAGTGAACATTTATGGACTGGAAGAGACCAAATATGGACATTTTGATGATATCTGTACGAAATTACAAGAAAAAATGACGATTTTATTCTACTAGCATACAACCTTGCAAACTTGCAAACGTGGCGTGCATTCTTTTACAGATTTTCGTTGAATCATAAATCCTTATACTCCCCCCCCCCCCCCCACAAAAAAAAGCCTATACATGACTTATGGTACCTTTACTATGATTGCATTGTCAAAGTGTAACCTAAATTTGCTTTTTTCCCCTCTTTTTTAAGTGAATTGAGTTGATTTTAATGACTCTGTCGTGTTGAAATCATAAATACAGCATTACATGTAACATAAGATGAGATATTGAAATAATGGTACACTGAAAAACAAACCAACTAAAACAAACAAAACTAAGAAATAATAACAGAACATTATATATAATTATAATAAGTTATAAGAATGCAATATAAAATCTATAAAATATATTTTTATATACCAACTGGATATGTTATGTCAAAACTATAGAACACTATTTGCAAATATTGGCAACTCTGCTACTATGAATATAAGTCAAAAGCGAGGCCATAAAAGGTATATGTACATATGATATTACAAGTCAAGAAGTAAGAGTGGCTTAACTACTCTACCACTAGGGAAACTGAGTTCTAATTTGCATATAGCTATATATTGGACTCTTAAATTGCGTCTTTATCTGAGCTGTTAGATTTAAATCCTGCATGTTTCTTGAATCTGGTTTTCCTGTGGACTATAGTGTCTTTCAAAAATCATACAGTATTAGTAGCATGGGAACATGCAAGTCATGCTCAGTCTATACCCCTGAGAAATACAGGGACGGTGCATTTCATTGTCTTTTGTTAGTCATATTTATTGTACAGGGGGGTTACCCCGGGGTTACTTGAACAATGATTGACAGATAATGTCACTGGCAGAATCTTGGTGTTTGGAAGGGTTTTTAATTCTTGTGGGCGTATCCGAGTAATATGAAGAAAAATAGTAGAATTACTCTTAGAAAAATATGATAATGACACTTTATGGCCGCATGAGTGATATTGTTTGAGGGCATCATGAATCTGTATGCATTCCCAGGGGCGGATCCAAGAATTCCGTAAAGAGGGGCGCGTTTACAAAATAAAGGGGGCGGGCGCACGCACCCCTCCCCCCATTTTTTTTTCTTTTTATTTCTTTTGTTTCAACAAAAAAAGAAATAAAGGGAGGGGGTGTGCGCCCAGTGCGGTCCTCCCTGGATCCGCCACTGCATTCCTGCACATTCGCATAACCAGTTTCTAGCATCCTTCTGCAGGTTCCATCATCCAGAGTGTAAAACAAATCTTCCCTGCGTCATATCGTTTCTGGAAAGAAGCGATGATCATGCAAACGGTATGATGTGATGCAAACGGCAATCAGCTGACAGTCAAAAGGATCCCCACTCTCGAGCTGTCCAGCCGTAGCCAGGCGCGCGCTGAGCGCGGCGACAGAAGAGCTTTATAAGCAGTGTGCATGCAGTGCCAAGGTAATATGTACCACGACTAACGACCAGTCCGAGCAACGTTACTAGGCGTAGTGTTCCGTGAACCATGGAAATCAGTCGTGGAAAAAGTTTATTTCCCAGTGCATCCGCCGTGAAAGAGGAGGGTAAAAGTGGACTTGGTAAAAGAGGTAAGGTTGCATGACGGTAAAATTGGATCGCTTATTAAACAACTGAAGTAGAATTCTAGTAACCTCCTGTTTCAAAACAGGCTTTAAATTTATCACCCGTCAGCTAGGTTTAGGACTCGAAGGAGGATGAATTTGTGTACGCAACAAATTGGTTGTAAGAATGGTGTCATTACCGGTCAGTACGGTTCGGCTGTTAGTATTTAGGCTCCTACCTATCTAGTCAGAAATCAGTGAACCTGAAACCCTAGAACCGTCAATCTGAATCTGAATCTGTTCCAGTCGTGGTTGTGATTCTCGGGGCGGGATATAGAGACCATTTCGGTGTACGGTACAAACATCAATCGAGGAGAGAGAGTAATCTAACGTTAGTTCTAACGTTAGATTATGTTCGTTGTTGATATAAATTATATGCCAACTTAACACTAACCACCCGTTAGAGCTAGGTCTAGAACGTTCTTTTCTAGATCTAGCCACTGGTAGAATCTGCAATCATGTACACTGTAGGGACACCAATAAGTGTATGCGTACAGGTACAGATTTGGGTATAATTCCAATGGCGACTTGGCGTTGGCCTTGGATGAATTTGATCAAGAGCAAAAATGCCTACCAACAAAACAATGATTTTATAGTGGTTTCCACTTGCAGTGAACTAAATTTAGTTCACTGATGTGTGTGTTCAAATACATGGATATCTCTGCCGTATTTGCTAGTGACAAATCTTACTCCTTACAATCTAACACCTTACAATTTATAACTGGTGGTGTACCGTACTGAATGAAAGAAGCTGATTAAAGGGATACCGGGATGGTTTTTCTTGAGATGGGGATTCAGGTCTTACTCGGTAACATTTTGCGAGATAAAGGGAAACCACGTATATGAAATTATTTAATGAGCTATGTTAGAATGCCACTTGGATACCAATTTTTATCAAATACACTTTGAATACACTTTGAATTCCATGTAGAATTCAAGTGTATGCTCTTTTATATTTCGTGAGTGGTTTCTAACCATGTAGCAAGAAGTCGAAGTCTGATGAATCCCCATCTCAGCTGAAACTATACCATCCCTTTAAGTTGTGAGATCACAGCCGTGTTCTAGTTTTGAACTACTTCCTTTTGACATTGCATCATATCCAAACTTCATGGTTTCCTGTGTCTGTGTGTGTGTGTGTGTGTTTGTTTGTTTGTTTGGTTTTTTTGTTTTGTTTTGTTTCTTTGATTTTAGAACTTTTTAGCACTGATAGAAGTCGAGGCATGCCCAGGAAATGCCCTAACTGTTACTGAGGTAGTACTGACTTTCCATTCTATTATGTTGCCAAAATACTGAATAGAGTATAAACTAGTAGGATTACTTAGGAAAATCTGTAGTCTTAAGCATTTCACCTTTCAATGCCAAAATTACATTTGGGAGAGTTTTTGTGACCATTTTGACCTCACTCTTTCTTTGTTATTTTGTCTGCTTGGTGTAGATCCTGACTGGCTGAACAACCAGAGTTTTCCCAGAGTTAGTGCTCAAGCTTTAGTACAACATCAACATGGGAGGGAGGAGCTGTTTCAAAGCCAGAATATCACCTCATTTCTGCCTGATCCCCAGGAAGAGGCAGCAGTGATTGGGGAACAAAACAACAGACGAGAAAACACTCCATCATCACATACAGTAGGAGAACAAAGTGATGGAGATCCTGTCCATGCATTTAAACATTCAATGCATCCACTTCCATCCAAGGGAAATGGCTCAGATTTTTCCCCTGATGAGAAGAAGTTGCTGGATGAGGAGTACATGTCTTCATCTGTTTCTACCAAGAAAAGCGAATATAAAGAGTCTAATGTTTCATGTGATGGTGCTACGAGTTTCCTCAAAGATGAGCCAAAAGAGGCTGTTGGGAAAAGATCTGATGAAGGCAGTGATATGCGCAGATCAGAAAAGCGACGCAGTGACCACAGCAGACACTCGAAGAAAAAGAAGAAGAGACATCATCGTGACTCCGAGTCCAGTTCAGATTCTGAGGGAAGGAGACATAAAAAGAAGAAAAGCCGACACAAGAGACGCAGACACAGACATGCTGAAGAATGTGACAAGTATGGGTATATGACAAGATTATAGTGTGCTTTATCCAAAACAAGAAGGTTGAGGGCAAATTAAGATTATGTTTGAGGTGACAGTTCCAGTAGATGTGTCAAGCAAATAAGAAATACAAATATCAAACTTTATGTGAAGTACACTTACTAATTATTATCTTATCATCAATTCATTGATGAATGGATGGGCGAGGCCAATTCTCTGTGCAGAATATTTGTCTGTAGTGAACCAAGCTAGTTTTGACTCATTGCTCAAGCAGCACAGCAACACTGAATATGAATGAGAATCATGTAATGAAAATTTTTACATATGAATTTGTGATTAATGGTGCTAGTGACCCTAAAAATTTAATCAAAATCGTAGTTTGGATGCATTTTCCTCAATAGGTACTGAGGGAAAATAGTATCTATGTATTTCAATGTTTATGTTTTGGGTTTTTTTTTAAAGTGATTGGAGGTTAGAAAGGACAAGTGTGACTTTGTTCATGTGCAGACATATGTGTATTGTGCAGCATTTCTGAAAGTGTACCTTGTTCTCATTATTGTCTTGTCAGGCTGAGAAAAAGACCACCATCCATGTGGATTGATGACATAGGATCTGTTCCTGCCATACCGTTTTACCTAGATGAGAAGTCGGACAAAAACAATTTGTGCTTCAACTCGCTGAACTTCACAGATGTTGCCTTCTACAGAAGACTGGGAAAATTCTGCATGGGACTTGACCCTGCCAAGCAGAGTGTTGACTGGGGAGATGGAAAAAGCAGTAAAGACAGCAAAAAGAGTGTCAAAGATACTGGCAGATATTTTGTCAAGTCTTTCTCCGAGGCTGATGTGGAAAGAATACCAGTTGCAGAAAAGAAGTGCCATAAGGCTAGAGGTAAAAAAGAGCAGGCGGACTATGTGGAAATGCCTTACATTCCTCTGCCACCGCCTCTGCAGTCCTCAGGCACTTCAAAATCACTGGAACCTGATGAACAACAGCAACTGGACCGTCAAAACAAGAGTGGGCTGATCAGCAGTGACGCATCACAGAAAATCACTTTCTTCAACAAGTACCTGCATGAACACCCAAATGACATCACCAGGTGGCTTGAATTTGTGCATTTGCAGGACCAGGCGGGAGTTGATGTCCATGCAGGCACTCCAGGTAATGAAGGCCTTACAGTGGGCTCCTCCAGGAGACAGCAACTGATCCTGGAGAAGAAGCTTGCCATCCTGGAGAAAGCCCTGAAAGCAAACCCAGGCAACCCTGACCTGCAGCTGGAGCAGCTTGAACTGTGCAGAGAGAACTGGGACTCTGCCCAACTGGCCAAACACTGGCAGTCGACAATTAGACAACATCGGGAGAACCTAGAGACCTGGCAGCAGTACTTGGCCTATCAACGCTCCTGCTTCACCAAGTTCTCTGTGTCAGGTATCTCCAAGGTTTACGAGGATTTCCTCAGTGCACTGAGTGCCCGGGGAACAGAATTCAAATTTGGTAAGTTCAGATTTGTTTACTTGTGTGGGAACAGGAACAAAGAAGGAAAATAAATCAGGTGCTCTCTCATACAGCAAGAGATATTGTTGAATCAGACCAACAAGTAAATTGTGCATAACTTCAGGTTTAAAATTAATCTATTCATTTGGATACAATAAGATTGACCAGTAATGCCTTACCATCCATTATGCAACATTTTGTCCAGCCCTTCATAAAAAATGCATGCATGGTTTATTGTTTTTGTTCTTGTTTGCAAACCCTTTGTGTCAAGTTAGGGCAAGGTTGAAAATATTTGCAAAAGTGTAGCAGTAATGATATCTAGATCAATTTGTGTTTGGGGTTTGCAATTTTTGTGGAAGTATTGTATGCTTGAACATATTTTTTTATTTCGTATTTCTTTACCTTGGTAGTTGAATGGTGATATTCAGTTTGAAGATGATGTGCACTCCAGAAACCACTTGAGAAATGATGGATGATTGCAGCACAGAATATACATTTATTCTATTGATTAAAAAAAACAAAACAAGCAAGACAAAGCAAAAAACAAACATGAGTGAAAAGAATGAATGATACAGTTACTTACAGAGTATTGGTACATGTTCTTTCTTCATTTTGTTTTGTTGCAGACATTGTATTACAGGTTTGTCACTTTTGGAGACAGGCTGGGCATTCAGAGAAAGCTGTAGCCTTGCTCCAGGCAATGGTGGAATTCAACTGCTTCTGTCCACAGAACATTGAGGACTCAACAACTCTTGAGGGAAAGGTATTGAAGCTCAAAGATAGATACAGTCAAACCTGTCTATAGCGGCCACCCAAGGAAGATGAAAAGAGTGGTCGTTATAGACAGGTGGCCACTAGAGACAGTTTATTCAACATTTTGTATGAATTGCCTACTTTTACAGTGTAATCCTTGTTATTAACAGCTATTATGTACTTTCATGTACATATACATGCTTCATACGGCCTGTGGCAGCTATTATAGACAGGTGGCTGCTAGGACAGATTTGACGATATTTTGCTTAACAGTGTGGTGTGGAGGAAAAAGTATTGAAGCTCATTCATAAAAGTTTTGTAAATTTTATGGTGCAGAAGTTCCACCTACCTTGAAGTTCTCATTGATATGGAGTTTTACTTTATCTGGGTAACATTGCTGTAATCCCTTTCTTGCGGACAAATGCAAGTAATTGTAATGGGTTTATTTCAGTGTAATTATTTCCATTTTTGCTGTGCGGTGTCCAAGTATTCAGTGCTAATTGTTGTTTTTGCAATTAAATCAAACATTTCTTGGAAACATGCACTCATTTGTGAGGTAGTAATCTGTCTGAAATGAATGGTCTTTGCAATAAGATCTTTCAAAAACAAAACTTTCTAACAGGGAAACTCTTTGAGTCTCCAGGATTTCATGTTAGTTGTTCATCACAAGTCTTTGCTTTACCTCCCTGCTCATTCCTCAGCATCATTTTCATTGTGACACGTGTTGTTGTCATGGATATGTGTGTCATACGAGTGTGTTGTTATTTAGACTTTTGTTATTCTCCCAACCCAGATTGCATTCTTTGAGCCATTCTGGGACAGTAATGAGGCACGGTTCGGAGAGGTGGGTGCCGAAGGTTGGTGTAAGTGGGTACACCGCAAAGAGAAGGGAGGCTGGGCCAGCCAGAACACTCAGAGTAAGTTGCTTGTTGCTTGGGATGCAGTACCATTGTGGTGAATTGTTTGAATTCACACCTACCTGTAACGTGTAAGGATAAGACATTTTCTAGGATGTGTAGCATCATATTGAATTTAACAATATATGCTTAACACATGTTTGATGTTACCATTGAATAATTTTGCACAGAACCCACAGATATTCTTCAGGTATAGATATGACTTCTTATTATGCTATTGCTATGATTTAGGCTAGGCTGAAAGTTATAACTCGTACAGACCTTTATTGATTTGAAATATGTGAGTCAAAAAAGCAGTCATGCATTTTTTTGTTTTTGTTTCGTAATTGCAAATGGTATGAAATTCATGGAGGATATGATCAGTACAATGGATTTCCTGTTTGAAAAGTTCCATACACAATCGAGTTGTCAGTTTTATATCTGGAGTGAAAAGTTATGTCATGATGTCAATCCAGAATACCAAATATTTTCACACCACCACACAAAGGATGCTAGATGGATTATATTTGTAGATTATCCATCCATCTATCAAGCAATCCTCCAGTTCAGAAAAAAAAAAGTGAGTCACATTTTTTTAATGAAGTATGGTGCACAGTGTAGTGTACATTTAAAAGAACTTTTGTCAAAGAATGTGTGGTATGAGGCACATCTGTGAACATTCTGGAGCCTGATGTTGCATCCATGTTCTCCTTTGTGCAGACACAATTCTCTGATAACATGACACTCTAAAGCCACCATTCTGCACTCAGATTTAATAAATTAATGCATTTAAGTTTATGATCAGTCTTGAAATTGTTGTATATGTGAAACACCACATTAAGGAACTGTTTACTCATTTCTATATTATATAGTGATCCATTCCAGCACATGTTGTATAGTATTATTATATATGTTACCTACCAGATCTGTCGGTACTTGACAATTTTTTTCATCAATTGTGCAGATTTTCAATACATTTTGATACAAGCAATGTTGAATATTACCAAACCTATGCCAATTTCTTTACTCACGTACTGACAGAGGCGCAAAGAGTTGAAGAGGACGAGTCAGCTGTGGAAGGAACGGAACCAATATGGCATGCCTGGCTGCAAGAGGAGATCCTGCGTGAACACGCCCATTTCTCACCATGGCTACCAGGAGAAGGTCAGACGGATGATGACTGTGAAGATCCAGACCGCATGGTGCTCTTTGATGACATCAGCTGCTTTCTCTGTGACCTGGACACACAGGAACAGAAATTTGCCTTGATTCTGGCTTTCCTAGACTTCCTTGGTGCATACAGACATCACAGCATGTCTTCTTCTGAGATTGCCATGAACACATTGGAGCATCCCTGGGAAGTGTTTGAGTGTGGGCAGAATTTGAGAAGGAACAATGGAACGTGTGGTGTGTTACTGAATGGAAAGCCGATTCTGCCATTGCAGAAAACAAGCTGTCAGCAGAAAGTTCTAGAAGACTGTCGGCATGTTTTCCAATTTGCAGATACTATCATTGATCAAGCTATTCCCCTCTTCCCGGAAGAAGCACAGTGCCATCTGCGTTTGATACAGATGCAATACAACCTGAAATCAGTGGAACCTACTGCGAGTGTGAAGAAGCGAAAGAAACAGGTGAAGGAGGGTCAGAAGTTGGCCAAAAGTATTCTTGGCCAGGAGAGCAATCGCAGTAACCTTCGTCTCTGGGAGGAGTTTGCTAGGTGGGAGTGGAGCAATGGGAGTGAGACAGAGGCCCAGAGGATATTTGAAACTGCGCTCACATTTTCTGATACAAACCTCTCCCCAGATGGATGCAGTCTAGATGTCTGTAGACTACTTTCTGTCTATGTGACTCTCAAAATGGGTCTCCAAGCGAGTCACCAGCAGCCTTCTATGTCTGATTCAACCAGTGGAAGGAAACCACTTGATGGAACTTTATGTTGCACTGACTCAAAGAGGAATGAGACGGACAACACAAGTCAGTTAGCAAGGAAGAAGCAGGAAGTTTTGCACCATCTTACAACTCTAGGGGAAGGAGGAAAGTTTACAACTCTCAGTGAGAAAAATGTCTCGGCAGCTCGAATTCTGAAAGCTCGCAAGGGTTATGTAGACTTGTGCACGAGACTGGTAGAGTTCTACAAAAACTCCATGCAAAAGGAAGAAATGCATGGCTGCAGGGATGCAGAGACTTTCAGGTGTTTGGATCATCAAGGCTCCAACTTTGTCCACTTCTCCCTCTGCTATGCCTTGTTTCAGTATTTGAGTGTGAGCATGCAGGCTTGTGGAGTGGTCTTTGAGGAGACACTGACCACTTTTGATGGCCTCCTCTCTCAGGTGAGGGACTCTGTCGACGATGGAGACAGGACTGTTGTGCAGCGGCAGCTGGAGCTGGACATGGATCTCATGTGGACGTTTTATGTGAGGGTGGCGTCACACCATGTGAACAGTCACCCTATGCCTGTAGCTCTCCTGAGGAATATTCTGCAGCGAGCCTTAAAGAGGTACTGTCTACCAGAATTCAATCATGTAGCAAGCTCTGCACTTTTCAAATTCTCTGATTATGTTGTTCAATGAAGGACATCTCTTTTTAACAGTACATACAAGAAGAAGTTTCCTCATGTTTGGCATAGGTATTATGCAAATATCTTACCTGCCATGTCAGTGCAAGCTAGACTGAATTTCTGAACAGTGACTTATCATATTATCTCTTTCTGTATTCCGCAATGCAATTCTTCCTGTAAGGACAAGCGAGGATTACTTGTGATCGTTTGATGATGTGTCATGACTTTCATGCTAATGCACTCAAGATTTGAGCATTTTCTTTGTCACTTTCCTTGGGTGGTTCGTCTTAAAGTGGGAGCACCCACTGTTGATATCTGACACTTGATTAACGTATTGGTATTCCACAAATGTACAGACGAGAAAAGATTTTTTAAATGATTTAGCCGATGAACGTGCTGACTGTAGTTATCAATTTTATAATGTAATGAACTGCTTGCTTTTGAATAAAATGTTTAAACAGAAATAGCAACAATCCTGAGCTTCTTGACACCCTGATCATGTTGGAAGAGCGGTCCCACATTGCCGGTAGGCTGAGGCGTTACTTTGACAGGGCAACGTTGGAGACCACTCACCCTGTTCCATGGCTGTTTGCACTCCAGGCAGAACTGAGGAGGCTCCAGAAAATACAAGGGGATCAAGATATCAGTGTTGGTGAGCTTTGACAAATACCTTTTAAAGTAGACAAATTTGTTACTCAAGCAGTATAAACTGCAATGCTGCCTGATTATTTCAATGCAGACATGGCTTTGTGAGGAAGGCTTTGTAGTGATTGTACTTCAAAGTGTTTTTTTTATAAAGCGAAGCAAGATTTAAAAAAAGAAACAAAGCAGTGTCAACCTATAACTTATCCATTTTTTTTAATGATCAAAATGCTCATAGGATAAACAATACATTCTACTCTAAATAACCTACAAATCATGTCTGACTTGTAATTATATTAAACTTTAATTCTCTCTGCATATGATATATGCTTTCCTGTAAAAGTGTACATTTTTGTTCAATTTTTCGCTCAAGAAGTTACGGGTGAGATTAATTTTGTGTGTTTTTGAATTCCACAGAATCAAATCATAAAATAGTGTGATGCATATATAACAAGCAAAAATGTTTGCTTGCCTTTATTTTCTTCCATGTTTCTTATCACACGAAATGCATGAAAATGTCCACTTTTACAATAATCAATAGTTTTGTCTACCACAGTTTGCATTTCATTGCTGTCCAGTCTCACAGTCTTACTGACCACTGACACTAGTACTTGTGACAAAAGTCAAGCACCCAGAGTGAGCATTGTTTGAGAGCCATCCACTGTAAACCTTGGTGTGAACTTATGCAAAGTTCCCACCATATTAATCTCCATTCACACCAATACTGTATACTGTATTGAAAATAGGTGTTGAATTACATATAACCTTGGTTGAGTACATGTGACCTTCTTTGATATTTTCTAATTTCCAGCTGGTAGAGAAACAGGCATCACCCATAGGGTTCGCTCCCTCTTTGACAAGGCTACATCCAATAGACACACTCGGCACTGTGTTCTGCTTTGGCGCCTTTACCTTCACTTTGAGGTGAGAATGTGTTTAGTTTAGTCTGGGACTGACAGTTTAGTTGAGTTTCTCATTGTTCAATCGAAAATTGGTTGATTTTTTGTTCTCTTTTTTTTTTAGGATAATAACATTTTCATTAATGAAAGAAAGATATTATTCAGAGGGGTGAAGGTTCAGTTGTGAGTTTCTTCAGTTTGTCTCCCTCTACAAATTAAATTGTTAAGATGGCAACTGCTGATCTGTAAATTAACAAACATGTCGGAAAAAGGAACCAGTGGGACTGGAACCTGTCAGCGACACTACCACCAGGCTGTCCCTGGTTGCCGGCAGTGACATGATGAACATGGATCATATACCCAAGCTCAGAATTCCGACATTGTTATGTTAAGTAGTCCAAGGCGGACAAGGCATAGGATAAATGAAAGAAAGATATTATTCAGAGGGGTGAAGGTTCAGGTGTGAGTTTCTTCAGTTTGTCTCCTTCTACAAATTAAATTGTTCATTTGTAGGAGGAGACAAACTGAAGAAACTCACACCTGAACATTTTCATTTTTCTTACAACCAGTAGTGGAACAATTAGTAAAATTGTGTTCTCAAAGCAGTCAGTGAGAAAGCTGTGAAGGATATTTTGAGGAAACAAAAGTCTTATGAGAGTTTTTTTTTCTTTAGCTCTTTATTTCTTTTTGCAAACTGTTACACTGAATGAGCAAGTACTGGATACTGTGCATCTTACTCTCATTGTCTTCTCTCCTTTTTTCAGGTTCAACAAGGGGACAAGCAGAGGGGAAAATCCATCTTCTATCGTGCAGTGCAACATTGCCCATGGTCAAAGGTAAAATTATCTACACCTCATCTCCCGTATTCATGTAAAACTAGCCAACCTCCATGTGTGCTGCAGTTGCTTTCAAACTACTAGATTAGAAATTGTATGAACGCAAAGAAGAAATATACTGTACAACCAGAAATTTTCACGTGCATGAAATTTTCTAGAATTTCGTAATGAGCCAAGATTGGCGAAATTAAAATGCATGTGAAAGTTCTTGTCGACACTGTGCATTGAATGCCAATGGCAGTTCACAAAAATATCATGCTGCAAATATGTCTAGGTTTTTAGTACTATACTCTGATACTAAATGATTTGTTGCAGCATGTCGCTTAAATTTTCTTTAAAAAGGATGAGGTAAAATAGGTACTGTAAAGATTGTCTCTTATATATGTTGGTTCAGACAGCCATGCAACGCAACACAGACCAGACACATGGACAAAGGCAGATATAGGTTCAGTGCTCCTGTATTCAGCTACTGGAGTGCAAGTGATGTTACACTGATGATATGGCAGCATACATGAGAGGGTTCTCTTGGTTCCTCACAGGGGTGCATTGCTACATAATAGGGGCATAGCAACTGCACCTAATCTGGCACTGATAAACTGTGATTGGGCATCTCATGGATATGTGCCTTGTTGCTGGGGTTTCGCCAGTCTGGGTATGCAGACTGCATTACACATATTACAGGTACCAAAATATTTAGGGAGATTTATATTTTGTAAACCGATATTCTCATCTGTGAAATTAAACAGGGAAGCTTTCTTTAATTGGCCCAGTGTGGAGAATTAATCGTGCAAAAAAAGCTTGCACTCTGTCACCTCATTGATACTTAGGGAAGGGGAGGGGGGAGTGTATGGGTGTATGAACACTTGTGAATCTACATGTCTCAGCACATTGAGAATCATTCTGTTTCGATATTGGCAAGCTGTACATGTGGCATTAAGCTTCTTTTCATTCCTCCCTGCCAGAGCTTGTACATGGATGCAGTGAGGAACTTCCCTGAGGAACTCCAAGCCATTCTGGATCTTCTGCTGGAGAAAGAGATCAGGTTGCGAGCGCCACTGGAGGAAGTGGAGCTGCTGATGAGAATGGCCCTGTCAAAGCTGAAGAAAGAGTGAATGAACAGATGTCTTCCACAAGATAAAATCACTATTGATGTTACGTAGGATGTCTGAAAAAATGTTGAGGGTACATGTCTGCTTTGTGATGATGATTTTCATGTATGTAGGCCTATCTGCAGGTGATCATGAGTGTGATACATACTATCAGAGATAGCAAGAATTGCTTTGATATAAGTGAGAAAAAACATCAATCTTTAAACCCCTTTAAAACAGGAGGCTGGATGGGGGGGGGGGGGGGGGGGGGGGATCATAGTGTGCACAAATTGTGATGATACCCCAGGGAGCCCCTTGGGCATGGTCTAAATGTTCCAGATTAGCATATTTTCATAATTTTTGAATATCTTGATCCTCTTGCAAAACTTGTACCCCCCCCCCCCCCCCGCCCCCGCCAAGATAAATGTAGAAATCAGAACTCTATTTGGCATGTACACCTGAGACTGACATTCATTCATATGGCAATAATGCTTATTGTTACAACATGATGTGGTATGACTATATGACTTTGATTGTCCATGACAGATCCAAAATAATTTTCTTTGTACAGTATGTATCTTGAAATTCCTCATGGTCGAACATACGGGTATTTATCAGCAACTGGAGTGGAAAACAAACCACTGATCGGTGCACGATCAGTGAAGTCTTGAGATGAAATTTTCTACTTTTCTTTCATAATTGGAGTTGAAATTCCATGAAACTGTCAGATATGATACATCTTACCATTTTTTTTACAGCCACAAGAAATGTTAATGATAAATTACAGAAAAGAATAGTAGATCAAGGATTTGGAACGCTGACGCCTTCTTGTCTGTATGCATGCTTGTCCATGCCCAGCATTCGCAGCGATTCACACTCCACCTCAGCACACGTACTGTGTACAGGTGAGCTGTTTGTTTTCACTCCAGTTATACCGGATGTGGCGTACACACAATCATGAGAATAGTGTTCTGTCAGTTGGAATGCCATAAAAGCACTGAGTTGCTGCCATTGTATGCTGTCCAAAGGTTCAAACCTTTCCTGTGAATGACTGTTCAGAGACTCCAACTCTCCCGTTTTCGACGGGAGATCTCCCGCCGAAAGCCCATTTTTGCAAAATCTCCCGTTCTCCCGTTTGAGATTTGATTTCTCCCGCCCTGGCTCTGTGTCTCTCGGTGGAAAGGATTTCTTACTTATTGCTATCAGATGTTGAAAAAAATAAGCCTTAGATAGCACCAAAGAACATCTAGAACCCTAGGAACTTCGCGCTTCGCACACATCAACTTGGAGTCTCCCGTTTGCTAGGGGTTTCGGGCGGGAGAATCTCCAGATCAGAAGGTGCCTGGGGTTGGAGTCTCTGACTGTTGCATTGATTGATTAATCAATTGTTAAATTGAAGCACAGCAGTTGCACAGGTTGGGCACAGCAGAGCATCTTTATTATGTGTAAATACTGCAGTTATATGGCCAAGCCTTGTAACCTAAAGCATACTCTTTGAGTAACCAAAGAAGTGCCCTCTGTGTGTAAGGGAAGAACAGCCATGTGTGAATCGGGTATACATGTATATGTTTTCACATTTTTTTTCTCTATTACTAACAAGCTTTGTACTGTAACCATATGCATGTCATTGTCACACAGCATCCTGATGAAATAAACTTTCTACTGGTGAATCTTCACGATTAGCATTTGAATGGTTTATTATTATTTAATGTTTCAACTAGAACTGAAGCTGTCAGTCTAAGTGCCAAAGTAAGGTTTTGGGCCTATACAGTGTAATCTTGTTTTGCCATTTGCACAGTGTTATTTCAAGGATACTGAATCTGAATCTGGATATTGCAACTCTTGTATTCTTGAGAGTTTTGAGGTACTCAAGATGGCTGCCAGAATGGCCGCCAAAAAAATGAAATTCATATATATTTCCCTGTAAATGGTGAAAAATTGAAAAAAAAAGGAGGGTTTTACTCAATGTATTTTGAGGGTGCCAATTCTAAATCTGGATGATGCAACTTTGTCAATCCTTCAGGGTTTTGAGATATTCGAGATGGCCACCAAAAACTGAAATTCCCATACATATCCGTGTGAATGATGACAAATTAAATATAAGTCATGGTTTTACCAAAATTTGAAGGTGATGAATCTGGATCTGGATGTTGCAGCTCTGTCAACCTTGACAGTTTAGAGACATTCGAGATGGTTGCCAAAATGGCCACGGGAATAGCTACGGAATAACCACCAAAATGGCCACCAAAATCTGAAATTTCTTAATGCAGTATGTATTTCCTTATGAATGTTGAAAAATGATTTTAAAAAGATATTGCGTACTTTTTACGAGGGTGCTTAATCCAAACCTAGAGCTGACTCTAGGTCACTAAGATGGTGAAACTCTTGTATTCATGGAGGGTATTGAGTCCACTTTTTACTTTTTTCTCCATATCTTGGAACTGGCTCATGTTATCTTCTTGAAACGTGGTATGTAAACATGTACTGCTTGAATGATTCTCTTGAGAATTTTTAGGTCATGGGGTCAAGGGTTGAAGGTCAGGGGGGAAAAAAATCTGCTATTTAATGCTGAAATTACACTATTTCTCCATGTCCTTAAAAATACTCCGTGCATACACTCAATTAAACTAGGCATATGCAATGTACATGTATTCATGTGCAATGACTCTGTAAGAAAAGATTTGGGCCATGGGGTCCAAGGTTAAATGATAATGTTATAATGTCACTACATGTATTTCCTCCATATTTTGAAAATACCTGTAGCTCAAAGCATTGTCATGAAATTTGGATATTACCAGTTACTGATTATTCAAAGAGAGATATGGGCCATGGGGTCAAAGGGCAAGGGTCAAAGGTCAAGTGAAAATTCTCAAATTCTCGAACACTTGCTCTCCAAAACAATTTAGCCATCCAAGTGAAATCTAGTTTAAGGAATGTATAAACAGCAAACACATTTGGGGTTGTGCCATCAAACTTTCTGACATGTCATTTCATATTTTTTTTTCCACCAATCATGTGGAACCTGTTGTCTCACATTGTCAAGATGAACAGCAGACATATTTGAGAAGAATTCGATATGGCAAACAGAGGCATTCTAATCGCCTTAGCGACATTTCTAGGGGGGGGGGGGAGTTGTCACCATTTATAAGGAAATATATCCCAGAAATTTCATTTATTGGTGGTTGGGCGGACGGCAGAACAAAGCTAGGCTCAAAATCTTACCCAGACTTAATTTTACATGCACTCCACTCCTGCCGCAAACGAATGGTTGAACAGCAGAACATAAGTTTATTCCAGCGAGTAGTACTCAAGATAGTCGGGCGTGGACTACTTTGTCTTAACTCGTTCACTACGATATCCT
This sequence comes from Diadema antillarum, assembly GCF_040938485.1. Taxonomy (NCBI): domain Eukaryota; kingdom Metazoa; phylum Echinodermata; class Echinoidea; order Diadematoida; family Diadematidae; genus Diadema; species Diadema antillarum. The sequence continues at coordinate 636,423 of NW_027270935.1, read as the reverse complement.
AAAATCATCATAGATTTCGTAGGAGACCAATCAGGTTGCTGTAAATAATGGATGGACAAGGCACTTGAGTACGATGTAGTTCTAAGCTTACATATCAATTCCACGGCAAATTTGCTCACTGTTCAGATTACCTTTTGGCGTTAGAAGTAGCAAATAAAAAAGCTAAGACACGCAGACGGAGAGGGAGACAGTGACATAAACATAATATGAAAAAAAGAAGAAGATTAAATTGAACATCGTAGAGGAAAGGAGAGAGAACGAGTAGATAAAATGAGAGTGAGATGGGGGGGGGGGGGGGGGGGAGAGAACGTGGAAGGGAGAGCCCGAAATGATTTCGTCAAGCATCATCGACTTAATGGGATTCCAGCGGCATCCACCGTTTCTAAGGAGACCAAATTACGCATCGTCCGAAAGACAACGGATTCATTTTCTGCAACTGCTAGGGGATACCTTTTGTACCTTTTTCATTTCATCTAGCGCTGATGTGTTCCAGCGATACGGAATTGCTCGACAGAGCAGCACGTCATTAGGAACACCATAGCAGGAAAAAAAAGCCTGAGAGGTAATGAGAAGGCGTGAGAGAAGGAGAAAGAGAGAGAGAGAGAGAGAGAGAGAGAGAGAGAGAGAGAGGGAATTTGAATTACCCTTGTTTAACTTGTAGGTAGAACGAGTTACTCATTTTCTTCATTGCTCACGACGAGTGAATACTTCAACATAGCCGTACTGCGGTTAATTTCCTTAGGTTACTTAGCTCTTTATTTGCTTAGGGAGCTAACAAGGTGAGAAAAGGGTGTAAAAGGAATAAAATTGACCGAATGGAAGTGCAGATCATTTATGCTGTGCACTGTAGTGTGAATAGTTGTTACGTATATTTTGAACGTATGTTGTGCGATTATCGAAAACCATGCATGTCATTGTATTGGAATTCAATGTATTTTGTAACACATTTAATACTTTCACGAAACCATTATGTACAGAGATAATTTATACAACCCCTTTCACCTTGCTCATTACCCGCTTCCATTATACTACACTGTACTAGGTGTTTTTTTTCTCTCTCCCTCCCCCCCCCCCCCTCCCTCTCTTTCTCTGTCACCGAAATTATCCATGCCCTTACAATACATGCAAATAAACACTACTAATGACATATCAGTGCAGCGAAAAAAAAAAAAGATGATGATCACAGTGTATGACTTGTATAAGAAATATTAATTAATGCTGCAAGGGGAAAAGTGAGCAACATTTTCATGTGGGCTAAACACGAAAGGAAGGTGACCCTGTATCGAGAGAGTTTGCAGATTCCAGGAGAGTTACGCGTTTTTTTGTCTTATATTCAGATGATAAGCGTGCCACTCATTCTCAATCCTTTGTCTTGCATTAGACAGTTTGTCCCTGGGGAGCTTGTCTACATCTCAAACCTATGTCATATCCCCATATTTGTAGTTTGTTCTTCGAGGGACGGGGGAGCGAGGGTTATTAAGAGGCTCCGACAAGGCGGAATGACGGGAAGACGAGCGTACATAGGACTGTGTTTGCCGAGATTAAATGATGCACATAAACGTTTCTGCTCCGATGGAAGCGTGGGTAATTTACCATTATCTAATGGACTACATGCACTTTATATCCCGGAGATGTATGGAACCCTATTTCGGAATCGTAATCGCCTTGTTAAAGGGTTCTTCAACCTCCATTGCCCCTCCTGCCTCAAATATGATGTTTAGTTCACTGCCGGTCGTCCCCCCCCCCCCCCTTCCCCGTTTCATCTTTATTTTTGTTTCGTTCTTCTAATAAAATCAATAGTTTAATGAGATAGATGCAGACGGCTTGCTTATTAACCTGCTTGCTTGACATGAACACGATGAACGCACACTCGCCTCTCCTTCCTGGAATCATGATGTCGCTCACAAAAACAAATGGATTCGTTTTAGCAATGAATCGAATGAAATAAATCTGACAAGAGAAATACCATCAGTATACTTTACGAATCGGCACAGTGATACTACAAAGTCAAGCTATAGGAGTGATTGATACTGAAGAAACATAACGTCATTCAGTGAAGACAGGCAGCTCGTTCTGAATATTTCTTGCGCCTATAAAGTCGTTCGCGCGCTTTAGATCTGCGGCGCGAACGCTAAGACGACGTGGGATCCGGATTGGACAAAGGAAACAGCCGCCTCGCGCATGTGCACAACAGCATGATAATTTGCCCAATTAACGTCGTCTTAACGTGTCTCATATCTAAGCTCGTTAATATCAGGGAAGTGGATAACTCTTGTTTCTTTCCACCCCCTGGTCAATATCATTCAGAAATACATTGTATATTTACTTTCCGACTGCTTTGCTCTGAATGGCGCTCATTATTATTGGTCAAGTGAACGACAATAAATAAACTAGACGGAGTTAGATGTAGCCCCTTTATTAGATTTCAAAACCAACAAATCAACATAACAGCCAAAATCAAACCATGGATGTACCACTCCAGAGACACTGGTTCGTATTTGAACTGGACTGTCTTGTCACTATCATTTAATTGATAAACTGTGAATTGATTGACTGTGTGATAAATTTGTATAAAAGCACCTTTGTCTGTTCAGTGAGGGATCACGTGACACATTGTCATTGACGTCTCTGGCGCTTCTTATGACTTCGGCCGATATCTGTTTCGTCTTCAGAGTCACTGCCATCATCTCTTTCGTTCATTCCATGCCTCTTTCGAAGAGACTTCAATCTGTTGACTGATAGCTTCCTTCGAGAAGAGATCTGACAACGCCTTCTCCAAGGAGGGTTGTTTGGCGAGCGCTTTGCTACTTCCTGACTCCTTTCTTTAATCATCTTGCGGATGATTTTGACGGATGCCTGGTTGCATCTCATCTCCATGGGAACGGACATCTCGCTAAATTCATCCTCAATGGCGATTAGCGACGGAGCACCATGAAGAAGCGCGAGTTCAACTTCAAGAATAGAGCCTCCGGCGGCGAGCTCTCGATGTCGGCCGAGGACGCGGAGAGGACACACTCTCAAGATGTCTTTGATGTCGCAATAATCGTCATCCTCTTCACCCTTCTCCTCTTCGACACCTTCATCCCCCACCTCATTTTCCTCTTTTTTCTTAGCCTCCGCTTTATTTTCTAGCTCTGCTTTCATGACAAGCACCGCTACATTGGTGCAGGAAGATACTACTTCGACTTCATCGTTCTCGCATTTGCAGCCATCACTCGCTGCGGCGACGTCATCGACTTCCAATACGGCGACATGGGCATTCACTTCCTGACTGGAGTCTGATTCATGGATGGCGTCAAACGTGAAAAATTCCTTCCTGTCTACACGTTCTTGGTGAGCTGATGACGGGGGCGCCACGGGTAAGCGTGGCGCTGAACTCTGTCTTTGATTCTGAAGAACACTGTCATCACCATCCATCATTTTCATCACCATCAGGTAGCAGAGCGCGATCTTGAATGATGTTGGCTTGATAACGCTGTAAGAAGACCACAGGCATGAACGTTTTTAAGTTGGAATCTCATCGAATTTGAGATTAGCGTGAGGCTAAAAAAACAAAACAAAACACACAAACTTACAGAGCATCACCATCGCTGTGCTTTGATATGATATTCACGTGAATTAAGACATTCTTAGCACTACTTTACCCAGCAAAATAACAAATATCGGAATCCTTCACCTACTTGTCAAATATAATAACATTTCGTGATTCCCCATCGTCTCAAAGATGTGTTTCATAAAGCATTATTATCACATCTTCACGTTGAGAACCGTCACATTCCTCACATGGTAAACCTTAGTACAGACTCGGATGACAAGAAGATGGGCAAACAGTGGCGGATTAATGATTTCTATCGAAGTTATAATTTCATTCCCTGTATCGTTATTCACGGTATTCCATTGAAACACTCTGTGACAAAGCCACTTAGCATTTTCTTCAGCCACTGGTAATCAGTCAATATCAGTAAAAAAAAAAAGTGAATACCAAAGCAAATATAAACAAGATATACAAGGATAAGTAGTAATGATACCAATTTTCCCGTGTCCGGCACTGGTCTAGTATACAGGAGTAAGCTCAATGAATCTGCCAAAATGAATGCTATACATAGACGCATATATTCCAACATCAGCAAAATACTAGGGAGGACTAGTACAACGTGTACGGGAAGTATAGAGTGCAACAGTAGCATGCATTTTCTGCTGGTACCATAGTAACGCAGGAAGCAAATTGTTATGACGCAATAATCTTTCTCACCGATTTGCGTATTCACAAGTCACAACGCCATGACGTCACAAGTGACACTCATGCAGCGTATCAACTCGGAACCTCCTACCGTTTAAATTGTCCAGTAATGCAAAAATTCGTCTTCGCTGCGCGCTTTATACTATTGTGACGTCATAATTTCCCTTACGCGCATGGTTGCCACCTGTAACTGAAGTACTAGTAGATAAAGGCAAACAAATTTAGCTTTGAATTCTACCTCTTATAGTCAAGACATAACGGACTTAAAATGAATGAAATAAAATAAGTAGCTGAAGTTGCGATGTTGCCAAGGGCGAGTCCCCAGTGTTGGTCGGACTCGCAAGAGGGACAGAATAAGCCAGACAATGACTTCTTCGACTCGGACAACTTTCAGCTCTTGGTGCTGACTAGGCAACGCGGGGAGGAGACCTGCCGCAAGGCTGTGCTCAAGGCCCGTCGAGAGAGGAGGCGCCGACAAGCCCTGATCGACCAATCAACCTCACAAGAGATCGGCTTTTACAGTCAACTTTTTCGAGCAGACGGCAATCGGAAACCGAGAAAACCGGGCGCTCCTCCCCAGACGTTTTTTGGATTGCGTCGTCCCCTGAACAAGCATGAGCAGCGTGTGGTAGCAGCTTTGCCCTGTTGGGAGAAATCTTTCCAAGAGTGGGCAGACAAGCCATTTAGCACCGTCTTCCATGGGTACAATGCTTACGACGGACACTTTCCGCTTCTCATGCAAGTAAATTCTGAGTCAGAGGACAAAGGCGTGACGGTGATTCAGACTGAGACGAGGAGGAAGTCCATGGTGATCACCAACTACGCAGACGGTGAGATAAAACTCATTCGTCAGGTTCCTCAGGGAATGATTAAAGGGGCATTCCAGACGATGTTCATAATTTCACATCATATAGCACAAATATCGACAACTCCATGTATAGATTTATGGAATTTATTTTGGTCCTTCAGCAGATAAACCAATACTCTGAAAATTTTTAAACAAATTACACATGAACAGTGTTGATGGGGTAGGAGCCTCACATATTTCAGAAACGTATATTAGTGTAATTCCATTACAATACCTCTTGCTCAACAAGTTCACCTGTGCAGAATCTATGTATGCCTTCTTCTTTTGTTTACTTCCTTGAGCCCCAACTCATGCATTCTTATGGCGACGCTGCCATGTCATCATCCTTGTTCACTGCAATTTGTTATACATTTTGAAAACATTTTTATTCCTCATTTCAATCACTCTTAGCTCTAAAACTCTTTACTCTGTATACCTAATTAATAGTTGTTCAAAATCCGTTAATGTAAAAGTCTTGAAATCATCCGGAGGTTGCCTTTAACTGGCGAAGACTATATTGTGTTGTATGGAATAAATCCAGGTTTTACCGAAATATTATTTCTCTGATCTTGTCTGTTCCATTATCTTCTGCCATTGAACGAGTCCTTCAATTAAAGTTATTGTTCCATAGAGCATTCTACACTTAGTCCCATTGTTGATTATTTATGGCAATTATGTTGCTAGAGGAAATTATATTCACCCTGAGCACGCTGGTTTATTGATGGGACTTTATGTTTCCCACAAAGTCCATATTGTTGCCCTATATGGAGTAGGCCGTACTTTATCTCTCAATTTACATTCGTTAAGGATTAGTATTTTCATTCATCTGGAAGCTCTGGACATGTTTTCGCAACTATTTACATTATCAATCCTTCGACCAAAAGTATGAAGGAGACATGGTTCCATAAAGGAAATAATTGAAAACACGTTTACAAAAACACATACACGACACGGAGTTGATAAATACATATTACCTGTACTGTACTTTCTAACATTAAGCGGTCACGTGAGATTCAAGACCTGTTAATGTTCAATTCCTTAATTCACACCACCAGCTACCATTAAACTGGAGGGGGATGACCAGGCGGTTTGCTACGCGGTCTTTCCCATCCTCCATGTTGTCATCGAGAGCGCCGAATCGAGCGAAAGCTCCGATGCCTACAGCAGCACCAATAGCAACGGTAGCAGCGACGAAACCAGCACGCCGAGGAATCGACCGCCACCCCTCCTGCCGCAAGATGTGCTCGATAGACTAACGGCCATCGCTGCACAAAGTCAGTCGAACGACGGGAACAACGATGACGACGAGTCAGATGAATCCGATGTCGGACCTCCCAAAGGTAGACGTCACAAAACCAACGTGTCTAAGATTAGGATATGCTTTGACAAGATCTGGTGGGGGGGGGGGGGGGGGGGGGGGTGGGGGATGGGGACTGCTGCATGCTATTTGAGCCATTGATTACATTTTTAATCCCATATTCTGACCATCTGCACAGATTGGCGTCAACGTTGAATTATCAATGACCAATGATTCAAATTTTATATTTATGAGAGATTAGATGGAGAGGGCGTTTTTATAATCGACATACGGTAGTCATGTGCCACACTAGTTTCATCACAACATAATATCCAGTCCCGTAATAGTCTCAGCACGGTCGCGACATCCTAGCTCAACAGTGTAATATTCGCATTCGTATACTTTATGATTTTTAGATATGCGGAAGATATAAAATATTCGACCATATCAGTGGTAGAATTAAAAGAAGAAAGTTCAAATAAAAAGAAGAACTGATCGCTATTACTCGTAAGAAAATGTTTGTACTGTGCGAAAAAAAAATGGATTTGTCACGCTCCTCTGTATCTTTTCATCTTTGACGTAGAAGATTTTGTGTACAGATTGGGAGGTAGTACCCCCTCCGTCCTGAAATGACTATGAAAGCAGAATTTAGAGATTTGGGAATGTTTTAGTTGATCCCATAAATGCATTTGAATTGTCTTAAAGGCAGTGTCACACCATTCCGGGCAAGCTACGCGGGCTTGTGGCGAGGAGGTAGTTTCCAGCACGTAGCGGGCGAACAAGAATGTTTGCAATTTTCATTCATGCCTGGTCATACCGTACGGGCGTATCCGGGCACTTACCCCCTGGGCAACTACCCTCCGGATAACTACCACCCGGATAATTACCCCCCAGGTCTATTCCCCCTTAGGGCAACTACCCCCCGGACAACTACCCTCCTAGGGCAATCACCCTCCAGGGCCATTACCCCCTAGGAAAACTACCACCCGGTCATCTACCCTCCTAGGGCAACTACCCCCAAGGGCAATTACCCCTAGGACATCTACCCCCCGGATAACTACCCCCTGGGTAACTACCCCCTGGATGACTACCCCCCGGATAACTACCCCCCAGATAACTACCACCCGGATAACTACCCCCTGGATAACTACCCCCCGGATAACTACCCCCTGGATAACTACCCCCCGGAGAACTACCCCCCGGATAACTACCCCCCGGATAACTACCCCCCGGATAACTACCCCCAGGATAACTACCACCCGGATAATTGCTCCCCGGATAACTACCCCCAGGATAACTACCACCCGGATTACTACCCCCCCCCCATTAACAATACCCCGAACCCCCTCCCACCCCCCCCCGCCCCCTCCTGATACCTACCTACTGGACAACCCTCCCTCCCCGCCCCCCGAAAGTTACCACCCGTCGTATATTTTCCATAAGTTCATAACACCATATCAGAAGACGCACCTTTCTCTTACACTGTCATCACTCTTTTGGCTTGTCATTTATTTTCTACCGTTATAGCACATGATAGACGATAAACATAAGAAAAGGAGAGTTGATTTCGCTGCAATTCATATTCCCTTAACATTAGCGAGGGACTCTTCGATATAAAGCCATAATTTCTGATAGGATCCGGGCACGGTTTTATGAAAGTTATCAGTCCTGACAAGCTGTCAGTTCCACACAATTACCAATCGTTGTAGGTCGATCAAAGCAGGTCCATGGTAACAAGTCAGGGACTCGAGCTTATCAATCAAGCAGAACCCATGGTTTTATTGAAATTATTAGATACTAACAAGATGTCATAACTGGCAACTTTTATCAAAAGGTGCCCTAATCTGTCATGAGAGTAAAATTACAGCTTGTTTTACATACAAGTAGAATTGTGCTAGTTTTCAAATTAAATGTTCTCGACACTTTAAGAGGAAATCCAGTTCAAATATAAGTTAGTCTCATTAGAAAGAGTAAAATATTACGAGTTTAACGGTATTTTTTTTTTTTACAAAACACCCCTAGTTGTTAACGAAGTCTTTTGTCCTGCACCCTCTTTTTGAATAGATCTAGGGAGAGTTGTAGTTGACAGAATCCTTTTTACATTATAAGGCTGCTCTGTTTTATCCCGGCCATTTCAAGAGTATTTTTTTTTTCTCAAAAAATTGAATCCTTCTTGGAATAACATGCTCTTTAATATTTAGTAAGGGGTTTCTAATTATCTCACCCAAAAGATGTTTAAAACCTGAAGTTAGGTCTCGACCAAAACCAGACGATATGAAAAAATGTTGGGGTTTTTTTTTCAATTCAAATAGCTAATGTGTTCGAAAATAACAATGAGAGACGTAATTTTCTGGGGGAGAGTTATTGTAAGAGGGGTGATTGTTTGGAGCCTAATTTTAATAAGGAGTAATTGTCAAGGGAGGTAATGTTCTGCAGTGATCATACCAAGGATGTGACAATCTCTTCCCACATCCTTGATATACTAGTTGTTAATATGCCCAATAATGCAGTAGGGCAATTCTGAAATGAGCGTTAACGGTATAACAGTAAAATAGTTACAAAATTGATGAAACAATGCAAAGAAAGCAAATTAAGACAGAGACGAAGTACACAAATAAAGATACAGTGCACTCCCGTTACAACGAACACGGTTATAACGAAATTTCGTTATAACGAAGCAAAACTTCTGGTCCCAAAATTATCGCCATTAAAGTCTATGGTACAAAATTCGCTTATAACGAAGACGGTTATAACAAAATTTTCGTTATCACGAAGTCTTTTCTGAGCGCCACTGACAAAGAAAAACAAAAGAAATGCGCTCCGTTATAACGAAATGCGGATCGCATTCGAAAATGCGTAGCGGAACAAGCATTATTAAAGCGTCTCTGCATGAGCGAACGCATCATTAAATGTTCACTCCGTGTTTCACGCACAGTTTCCGAGGGGAACTTGCGTTGTTGTAATAAAATAATTTGAATTCAGATAAGGTTTGTTTCATTGTTCCGAAGTCCTTTAATACAAAACACACAGATTCTGATACAACTAAATGTCCGTTAGTTCGGAAATGAAAGAGGGTTTGTTATTAAGCACATTTTGGCGTTATTCCAAAGGTTCGTTAATTCGATAATAAAATATGGTCCTTATTCTTATTCTTATACGGTTCGTTAGTCCGAAAATGATAGGAATTCAAAACGTTCGTTAATCGGAACATTACAAAAAGTATCGTTAATCCATGGTGGAAAAAGGAGAGTACACTAACAAAACTTAAGAATTGCAATCTTTATAATCGTCTTAAGATAAATAAATCTTCGAAATAACTAACCTTTCTCATTTTTTTTTTTCATTAACAAAATTTCTTCGGAATAACGAACCTTATTTCATTTTCGGATGAAAAAGCCTTCGGAACAACGGACTTTCTGACTAGTGAACCTTTTTCTTTTTTTTTTTGATTTATAAACCTTCAGAATGACGAACCTCATTTCATTTTCAGATCAACGAACCTTCGGAAAATGAACAATATATTATTTTGATCTAGATTATGAACTTTCGGAATAATGATTCTGCGGAAATGCGAACCTTCACATAAACAAACCATCGGAATCCCGGGAATGGCGAAACTTCGGAATAAGGAGTCTTCGGAGTAACGTACTTTAGTAAGAAAAGAACCTTTGGAATAGCGAACTGTAACCAAATCCTACACCGTCATTTTCTACACATGTGTGACAACACAAACAACTTTATGCTCTTTTTAAAATGTAATATTTAAACGAAATTAAAAAGGTATTCTCCCACTTCACATAGCTTTCCAGCGTATGATGAGGATTCAACAAACAAAATTTTTTTATGCGTGGTTTCCTTCTTTTCGTTATACATTGCATATTATATTTGTTCGGTTACAACGAAATTTCGTTAAAACGAAAAAAAAAAAACTGCCGGTCCTGAGCATTTCGTTTTAACGGGAGTGCACTGCACATGAACACACACGAGATAAATCCCTTGTAATGAGAGAAAGAGGAAAGGTGAGTTATGAATGACAGGAATAGACTACCTTCACAGTGGACAGAGAAAAGCGAGAGGGAAGAGGAAGATGATGGGTCAAAACCAGGGCACGTGAGGCATGAGATATAAGCTCCTCAAAATAAAGAAGTGTTACATGGAGTTGTGGTAAACGATAGACAATTGTGGTTAAAAAAATATTGCAAAAAGTTTAACTCATTCTGAAGTGTAACATTTCTTCAAAATGTCTTTAGTTCAATGGTAAAGGCATTCAAACTTAAAACTTCTTTTATACTATACTATCAAGAGAAATCCGAAATTTCGGAACAGTAAAAGAAAATACAGATTTAGCGAAAATAGTTTGGTTAAAGGCATTGACATTTACTGGATTACCGGGTAGGATATGAAGGGACAGCTTCGTTTTTTATGAACATAGAGTCAAAATACAGAGGGAGAAATTAAGCTTTTACATAAATTGTCCTAAGTGCAAACGATACAAATCGTAAATCTTTAAGATGTTGTTTTCATAAAATGATGTATCAGTATGGCATCTCCGTGATTCCTGGCAAATAATACAAAGAACTTCGTTTCCTGTAGTAATGATATTCTTTTTATTAAAGGTAAGATGGGGGGGGGGCAATGACCCGGGAGGTAGTTACCCAGGGGGTAATTGGCGTGGTGCACTGTCCTGGGGTAATTTTCGTCTTGATAGTTATAGGGGAGGGGGAGTTGTAGGCTTGCTTATCCGGGGTAATCATCCTCGGGAAGTTATCGGAGGGTGTAGTTATCGGGTGGAAGTTATCTGGGGTCTAGTTATCGGAGGAGGGGGTAATTAACCTGGGGATAATTATCCTGGTGGTAATTATCGGGGGGGGGGGTAGTTATCCGGAGGGTAATTATCCGGGGGGGGGGGGGTGATTATCGGGGGGTAATTATCCGGGGGGTAATTATCCGAGGGGTAATTATCCGGGGGGTAGTTATCCGGGGGGTAGTTATCCGGGGGTAGTTATCCTGGGGGTAGTTACCCAGGGGGTAGTTCTCCGGGGGGTAGTTACCCAGGGGGTAGTTCTCCGGGGGGTAGTTATCCAGGGGGTAGTTCTCCGGGGGGTAGTTATCCAGGGGGTAGTTATCCGGGTGGTAGTTATCCAGGGGGTAGTTATCCGAGGGGGTAGTTATCCAGGGGTAGTTATCCGAGGGGTAGTTATCCAGGGGGTAGTTTTCCTAAGGGGGAATTGCCCTGGGGGGTGATTGCCCTTGGAGGGTAGTTGTCCGGGGGGTAGTTGTCCTAGGGGGTAATTACCCTGGAGGGTAATTGCCCTTGGAGGGTAGTTGTCCGGGGGGTAGTTGCCCTAGGGGGGAATTGTCCTGGGGGGTAATTATCCGGGTGGTAGTTATCCGGAGGGTGGTTTTCCAGGGGGTACTGTTCCTAGAACCCGTACGGGGGAACTTCTGCGGCTTGACTTGCAGGGAAACAAATTTATTCCCCGGAGCTCTCCGCAGTTGGTCCGCACCTGACAGTATCTAGCGCGTAGTTGCCCGGAGGTGCTCACGCAAGTCCGATTTAACCGCAGCCAAGTTTTGAGCATGACCAAAAATTTTTTCAGGGTGAGTCGCGGGAATGCCCGTAGAGGTCCACGCAGAACGCCAGTAGGAGACCCTTAGCGGCAGTACTTCCCAGGCAATTCGCAAGCAGGTACTTCGCAGTCCCGTATGCAGCCAAGATAATGAAAATCTGTGAGATTTCAGCCATTCCATTAGAGGAATTCCTTCACTGAGTTGTCAGCCCCCACGCGACTGGTACAAAGGTCACACAGTATACTCGCAAGTTAAACGCGTCCAGCAAGTAAGACACATGCGCTGACTCGCACAAATCCTTTTCCGCCCTCAGGAATGTCCGGTATGCTAGAAAATCCCTACACGTAACAAGCCCGAGTAGCTTGCCCGGAAAGGTGTGACAGGGCCTAAACACGGTTGCGGGTAAAAAAATATGCGTGCGCACCTCCGGGAGACTACTTTTGAGATACATGCTAGGTACTGTCATGTGCGGATCATCTACGGGGACCTCCGGGTAGTCAAAATTGTTCTTTGCAAGTCGCACGCAAGGCTGGTGTGACACGGCCTTAAACTGATGTATAAAATATGTATATTGTGTATTCAGGTTGGTTGGAGCGTCAGCAACAGCGCACGCAAGGGGAACGACGGCTGTCTATCACGACACGCCCATGCGCCGAGAAGCCCCGCATGCTGAAGCGACGTTCTCTTGACTACGGTTCACTGTTCTACCACCACGAGGTCGAGAGTATGGACGCCATCGCGGAAGACGGTGACGAAGAAAACTCCCCGTCACCGTCGGGCGGAGGCTCCGTGTCGCACTCGCCGTTGTCGATTGTCAAAGGTTCGCGGGAAGGCACGTGGGCCATGGAGACCAAGGCCAAATTGCGAGAGTCCAAGGATCGAGACCTCTCTGACATCATTCGCCGTGCCGAGCGAGAGATGGAACTGATGGACACCAACCTCCACAAACTCGAGAAATTTCTGGAGGAAGCTGACTCAGACGACTCTGATTAGTGAAAGTGAAACACGTTCATCACAATTGCCTGTTTTCCAGTCATGACTTTCATGACTACGATTTTTGTGACAAAATCGAATTAGTACCAACAGTGCCAAAATGGAATGTAGTCACTTATTGTACGATTATTATTGTATATTATGAACTGTTACCAGATTTCGTCAAGCCTTAAAAAGGTGAGTTACGCTCCTTGAATGCTGATAAAATGATATGGATTTAAATGTTAAATCAAAGAAATTTCTTAATTCGTTAGTTGATATGACGTCTTTACAATCAGCATTGTCATCTCCAATTTGGGGTTTTCTTATCTTTCTCACCTTAATCACCACCTTTGTCAAATGAGAAATAATAACACTCTTCATTAAATACAGCCATGCGTTTTGTCTTTTGGCGTTAGTTGCCATGGTTACGGTGATATAATGGATGTGTGAATATTTTTAGTATTATCTATCTATGTATATTATATGTATATATACATATATATATATATATATACATACATACATACATACATACATACAAATGTATGTATATAATAATGCATTATGTTCACATCTTGTAATTTGATAAGAAACCAGACAAATTTTTCACAGCATTTTCTCTTTAGAAGCATTGTATTCCATGAGTCAACTTTGTCAAACTTGAAAATACTTTTCACAGCTCTGACTTAAATACAAGTGTGTGCGTGTGGTAATGTATGTGACATACATAATCCAATTATTTACTAGTACATGTACTATTTTCATAACTCAGAATTCGTCCACGTATAAGTAATCATCACAGTATGAACACAACTATCACCATTAGTGGTCACTATTACCGCCATTTCATTTGATGTGATGAAAATAAACAATTAAGCGTGTATAGCACTTTCGATACTAGATCACTCCTCAAGTTTCTATACACGGAGGTGTGTGCTTGGCAATATTTCCTAAAAATACTGTATTCTGACTTGTTGCATCATAATTATACTGTATATATTGAGAGAGACTTCGCCTGGAAATATTTTATGTCATTTTTGCACATGTTTATGAATTGTACAGAATACAGCCAGGGTTTTTGTCGAGCCCACCGGAGGTGAGGGGAGACTAAGGGATCGCCTGCGGCGTCTGTCCGTCCGTCGTCCGTCCGTCCGTCGTCCGTCCGTCGTCCGTCCATCCGTCGTCTGTCCGTAACGCTATAAAAACTTGAATAACTCTGTACTCTGGGCTTCAATTTGAATCAAACTTGGAGGGAAGAGTAGTCATACAAAGTTTTACCTTTTACCAAGTATGAAGGTCACCTCAAGGTTAAATGTCACATGCAGGGGTCAATAAACTTTTAGGGCCCAATGTTAAGTTTTTAGGGCGCGTTTCGATTATGGGCCATAACTTTTGATCCGTAAGTGTATTTGTGACCAAACTTGGATGGTAGATGTACCTTGGGGGGTTGATGGTCACCACAAGATCAAAGGTCACAGGCAGGGGTCAATGAACTTTTAGGGCCCAATGTTAAGTTTTTAGGGCACGTTTTGATTATGGGTCATAACTTTTGATCGGTAAGTCCGTTTGTGACTAAACTTGGGTGGTACATGTCCCTTGGGGAGTTGATGGTCACCACAAGGTCAAAGGTGACAGGCAGGGGTCAATGAACTTTTAGGGCCCAATGTTAAGTTTTTAGGGCGCGTTTTAATTATGTACCATAACTTTTGATCCGTAAGTCTATTTGTGATTAAACTTGGATGGTAGATGTACCTTGGGGAGTTGATGGTCACCACAAGGTCAAAGGTCACGGGCAGGGGTCAATGAACTTTTAGGGCCCATTTTACTGTGCATTTAATTTTGACTCCTAACTTTTGATCCATAGGTCCATTTGTGAACAAAAAAAAAAAAAAAAAAAAAAAAAAAAGGTGTTGTACGTTATTGTGGGCGAGACACATTACGGCACTTGCCTTGTTTTTATTATTTCCCGAAAATGAAGAGCTTCTATCCTCACAGTGGTTTGAATGGAGCGAGTCAGCTGTCTAATTAGAGCAGTGAATAGCATTCCTCCTCAACTCGCCGTGATTAAAGTAGGAGTGCACCTGAGCCCTAAGGGTATCTGTAATCCCTTCACGTGATCATTTACAGGTACTTGTATATTTCTGCCGAAACCTGACGAAATCTCGTTGCTTTACTTGCTCTGTTCGTCGTTCATCGTCCCGACCAGTTTTCACTCCTTCAAGTCCTCGTCATGGATCGCAGTGCAGAGTCAGTCTATTCAGCTTCCTTCCAGTCAGCTTCGTTACTGGAAAGACGGATCGCCTTTTTCCGTTGTGTTTATGCAAAGCCATCTCCCGAAAGACAGCGCACAAAAGAATCAATAGGAAGTGCAAGATGCTGCATGTGATCTTTAGAGAAGCAAAATAACTTCGATCTTGCAAATGAGAGAAAAATAGATGTGATTATTATCGTCATTATACCTTTTCGTGTGGTAGTGGTGGGAATCTTCTCCCCTTGTTGATTGTCCAACGGAACAATTTTATTAGTTACAGTTTGTTATTCCGAAGGTTCGTTAATCCGATACATGACGTAAAAACAATTATCATAAGTCACAGATTTTCGGATTAACGAACCTTCGAAATATCGAATCCTCGGAATCAAAAGAACCCCCTTTTTTCATTTTCATTTTATTTCCATATCAAAACATAAGATTTACATAAATCAAAACACAATTGCCTTGGTACAAATATATATTTTGAATGGAGGAATCATAGAAAGCACACAAGAGGCTTGTTGGAAATGATCCCCTATACAAACTATCATTACATTACAACTGAACAATGATTATTATCAGACAAAGTCCATTGATAAAACAAAGGTGGAAGATACAATGAAAAGAGAAAAAAGAGGCAGAGGTGAAAACAATGCATACTTATAGTTTCAAGTATAATATCAAGAATATATTTTTATAAAGCACTTTGAATTGACTTAAAGTCTTACTACTCTTGATTGATGGAAGAAGGGTATAAGATTTCAAAGAATATAAAAGAATAAATTTAATATGGAAGATGAAAGCTGGTTTACTGTAATTGTGTGTGAATATTTTGAGCATTCCTGATGTTATAATTATGAATGGAGCAATTCAGAGTGAACTGATTGAGAAATACTTCAGGAAGAACATTATAACAAACATTAAACACCAATTTTGTGTGTGTTTTGGAATAACGAACCTTCAGAATAACGAAACTTGTCTTATTTTTGGATTAGCGAATCTTCGGAATAATGAACATCCCCAAATCTTATGTATATTTTGGTCAGTGGTGTCCGAGATTTTAAATCAGTGAAGAATTCTAACGAATATTGATGTGATCTGTAATTAGGTGCTTGGGTAGAGCCGACATTCTGAATAGCCTTGCCTTTCGAGAGCACAGCGTTGAACAGTCATAAAAAGATATGCACCACTGTACACTGCTTTGTAAGTTTTATTTTTATCCTCTATTTTCTGGTGGACATTCTCCAGAGTATCATGTTTGTGAACCGTTACCCCAAAAGTCAAACATTCCTCGAAGATGCCGTGTATATTTTGTCCTTTGGGAGGTATTGGTTCATATCGTCTTTCCGGAATTGATTCGTGTATCTTGAAATAAGCACTCTTTAGATCTAGCAATCCTCCAAGGAGGATAAATTGAGGAATCCCATAAATTTCTGAGGCGGGCTTGATGGAGTACGTGAACTCCCACTTGACGGTTGAACGTCCTCCAGGTTGTGTCTCCTAGCAACGAGTTAGAAATAGTACGGGGGCTGGTTAGGGGTGTAAGGCATGGCATGAAACGTATTGCATCGATTATGACGGTTTGTTATTCTGTAATCAGTAATATAGGATGCAATATTCAAGGCAACGTTAATGATATGACGACTGACTTGCGATAATGACGTTCACGAGGACGCCGCTGGGTTGTTCAGGATCTATGAATAACGGGTAAAACACGAAATATTCAGTCGACTACACTGAGTGGACAATATTTATGTCGAGAAATGAAGCGAATTGATGGCTTGTCTGATATCAGAGAGGAATGAAAGGTACTGCCCTCGGCGAAGTGTCTTCAATAGGAACATTTCGACACTCGACAACAAAATTGCATCATATCGGATTACGGGATTTAAATAGAACAGTAACAAGGAGTCAACATCAGCACACCTATAATGAAGTTAGGATAGCGCACCTGCGTATAATAGCCTTCTTCTAGCAACATGTCTTCAGACTTTGTTTTCATCTACTGAAGACAGCATGTACAATCATGCATAGTCGTAGGTATAAATAAACAGAACAGACTTTAGCACCTCCGACTCGCCATGTATTGCGTGAAATCATTTTAAGAAGTCAAAGGCGAGCGGGAATGAAAATTGAGTTTATGAGAATGGATGTACACTGTGCTGTATTTTCCTACTGGCTGGACATGCTGACAAAGAGAATCCTCCACAAACGGTTGTCAAAATACAAGAAGACTTGATTTCGTGTTTCTCCCAATCGTCGCGATTCTTGAGGTGCGACGTATCATTAACATTTAGACGCCAGAAGCAGAAATCAATGAGAGAAGCTTAATAGCAGACTACCGCAATGCCGGAGCTGTGAGTGCCAATGTTTTGATAGCAGGCTTCAGATAAAATGAATTAAAGTGAGAAATACACTTAGTTTCTCTTTTCCTTCTTTTGCCCTCAACCTCCCACCTCCAACCCGTATTGATCTCTTTGTAGGCCCCTTTACGGGGATTGGGAGCATTTTTTTTTTAATCTTGCGGACGAAATGCTGGAGATTCTAATTATCGTGTATCATCGTTGAGCCACGGTAGGCTGTATGTACTATGCATTCATAGTTTCCGCAAAGTGGACGTAGAACTAAAATAAGTTCTTTGAGTTCACATTATTATCTTATATTGCATTACATAATAGAAACACAAGAACAAACACATTCGATTGGTAGTCAGAATTGAGAAATTTCCCCACATGTAAAACTATAACTTAAGTCTCGAGCAACTACCGAAAATACAGTGTAAGTGGTTCATATCCTGACTGGTATAAAAGCAGGTTGGCATAAACTGAATTTCACACATTATAGGCAATGCCATTTCATCCACTTCGCAGCTAAAGAAATGTTACGCTTTGCGAGTATTGCAGTATGGAAAATTGATGATAGAATAAAAATCATGATGATGACAGATGATAAAAGTAGAGACTACCTATCTTTTACATTTTCCTTTTCCATAATGGTTGAATATGAGAGACACTGATAGAAAAAACAGCAACAACCACACCTTTGCTTGTGATGCTTTCGTGATATAGTTCATACATTATTTCAGTCCATACAGCTCATTAACCCACTTCTTTCTAGTAATTCATATGAATATTATGCAAAACATAAACACACACACACACACACACATAAACACACAAGTACAAACACACGCGGATATATATATATATATATATATATGTAATTATATGTATATATATAATTATATACATATATATATATATATATACAAAGAGAGAGAGAGAGAGAGAGAGAGCCGGAGAGAGAGAGAGAGAGAGAGAGAGAGAGTATACAAACAACTTGTATGAAATACAGATTCATCGTCTGTGACTTCTATGAGAGCACTTAGAATTCATTGGATGGCATATTTCAGATGACGTCAGGGATCATCCAAGAGAGTGAAGATGCGTCACTTGGATGTCCTATCAAATCATTGGCCTCATCATCCATCCTTTATTCTCCACTGGTCCCTATGATCATTCTACCGCGATCATTGGTTTGCAAAGAGGGTATATCCTCTGTGACAATTTAGCTTCGAATACATCACTGTATATTGCCGATCTATATTATTTATACGTAAAGCTAATGAATATTGTAAATATGGGCAAAACAGGCCT
This sequence comes from Diadema antillarum, assembly GCF_040938485.1. Classification (NCBI taxonomy): domain Eukaryota; kingdom Metazoa; phylum Echinodermata; class Echinoidea; order Diadematoida; family Diadematidae; genus Diadema; species Diadema antillarum. Next base: position 617,586 of record NW_027270935.1, on the reverse strand, counting down.
GTTTCCTAATATACCCTTGCAATTATTCCAGTTTATGCATGATCTTCCCCAGTAGACAGTATATAAAGGGTACATAGGCCGCCATAAGATTCGTACAATCAACCTCTAGCCAGATGTGGTTTGCATTGTGTGTTAGCATTTTCTTATGTTAAGCTAGAGCCTTAATTGCCTGTGGTTGACAGAAATAGGGTCTGCAGAGAATTTGGACGCATTAACAAACCTGACTTATCTGAGATATACCTTGTCATAGTAGCTGTCGATGAGTCATTTGGGGATTTAATCTCTCTTGTGACCTATATTATGATCAATTTTTATATTGGTTAAAGCATTAAGGTGTCCTATATTCCTACATGTTTCTATTTTCATGATTTGCATGGTACATTTTACTAAGTATATCCACAATCTTGGGAAGATATTTAGAATTGAAAGGGTAAAACAGCCCCCCCCCCAAAAAAAAAAAAAATAAATAAATAAATAAAAAAAAAAAAGAGGAAAAAAGTAGTAGGCACCTGTATTCTGGGTTGTAGAGAAAGGAGGAATGCAAGCAAAATCGGACTTTCGGCGGACTTATGTCACGGCGGCTTTTCCCAGGAGCAAAAGCACTAGTGGACTGATGCCGAATGCAAATGATATGCATGTTTTGCCGGGTATTCGGTTCACCCATGAAATACGACATGAGTCGTGGATGTGGCCCGCGCTATTAGTCATGTGAATGATTTGCATGTTGTTTCGGGTTGTTGTTGTTTGTTTGTTTGTTTGTTTTTTTCCTTCTCCTTTTCTCAGGCGAAACGGACCATGGACTTCTGTATTTCCATGCAGTATTCATGTACTGTGTATTGCGAGTTCAGAAGGGGGAGGGTGCTGTAATGAGGACATTTATGTTGATGGATGCATTGCCGCATTATTATTGCATTACATGTTGTTGTTATATTTCGAACTCGTCGAAAAGCAGACGGATGGGCAAACTGATGTTAAAGGAAGAATGACGTAAAGGAAACAAAGTACTAAAAAACATGAATGTTCAAAACATCTAAGTTTAAACACTTTCTTTCGTGTTCTTGTTTATGACAGAGTTTTGTCACGATTTAATGAGTTGCCCGCTATACTCCTGCTTCAATAAAAAAAAAAGAACAGGTTACGTGTACAGCATACTGTGGTTATTCATTTATTCCTCTCTTTTTTTGCATACCTGAACATCTAAAGATTAAGGAATAGATTAATTCATATTACATACACTAACAGAATATAAGTTGAGCCTTTTGCTAATGTTATATGCTATATCACGTCAGCTGACGGGCGCCAGCCATATCTTCTTTTTTTTTTACATTATTCATTTTCCTCCATGTGGTTGTATTGTATATGATAGCAATAAAAAACCTAGAATGGATGAAGAAGCAGAATATTGCATCACAATAAAGTTACAGACAATGAGAAAGGAGAAATAAGCTTCAATGAATGAGAAGCAAAGGACTTATAGACTGTACACAGAAAATATATAACGGCACTTGCAGTGCTATGTACCTTTCAAGAAGTGGGTAAATGTATTCTCAAAACTTATTTCTTGGAAAACGTGGCAGCGAACATCATGTGATAAGAAACTCGAAGAAGAAGAAGGGAAAAATATCTCACAAAATGGATCAAATGAACGATTACATTTCCGTTGCCATGCCAACAGATGAAGGTTTCGTTTTCGTCGATTGAGATCTCGTTCTGTTGGGGCCGCCTGAAGCTTTGAGGGCAATGCTTTCAAACTGATGCATCTAAGGATAGTTTGCCATGCGCGAAGTACCGTGCATGTGTTTGTATGTATGTATGTGTGTGTGTGTGTGTCTGTGTGTGTGTGTCTGTGTCTGTGTCTGTGTGTCTGTGTCTGTGTGTGTCTGTGTGTCTGTGTGTCTGTGTGTCTCTGTGTCTCTGTGTGTGAGTGTGTGTGTGTACTTGCGCGTGTATGCGAGTGTGTGTCAGTGTGTGGTCTGTGTCGACAGACAGCGTGTGTGCATGACACGAAAGGATTGATTACAACCACAAGCTTCAGTCACTCTGTAATCAATTTTCGAATGCAATTTCACTCCAGATCGCTTTAATACCATAGACACTGTAGATCAGAAAAAATAGAGTATCAACTGTTGCTTACAACCATATCCTTGGCAAAGTCGTAATACTCGTGTTGTTTCCAAAGTCTGGATGTCAAAATGCTAGCCATCAGGAGATGTACAAATCAGAACCGAACACGAGCAAACCAAAAGTAGATAAAAACATCTGAAGCTAAACCTTTCTCTTTTTTCTTTGTAGGAAAAGGAATGTCATGAAAATCACTGAACCCTTTCATCTCTAAAGATGTGCAAATTCCCTTTACTGCATTCAATTTCCTTGTTTCTGATGCGCAAGTATAGACCCTACTACAATATCGTTTCTTTCATGACGAATTATACTGTTTATGCAAAGGCAATGTCGTCCTGCATGCTAAGTCTTGCTCCTTGGTCGAGTGAGATGGGGATGCTGAATTTCAGGTTTGTTGTTTGAAATTCTAGAGTCCTATCCACTATCACGGAACTCCCTCAAAATAAACGATGTATGTAGGCCCTATTTGCATTATCCATTGGTGTCGATCACGAATATCGCCGACTTAATATAGACGTCTATACGGTATAGCAGTATCTCAAATCATTTTCATGTCATTGCGTGACATCTAGCATCAAGTTTACTTACCGGATAATTATAGCTGTGGCTAGTAGGCCTATAGTGTTTCTTGCAGACATGACAAGAAAACGCCTATTGAAAATCAAGGGAAACGGATTATCGCTAAAATGCCCGAAAATTAATGTAATTAATGTGATTTCGGCTTTGCATTGTCATTTATGTTTGCATATAGACCGTGAGGGTAAAAGACATTCCAGCCACAGTGTGTGTAAAGTAAGGAGAGGTCGTAATGGCATGTATTTCTCATTGCCCATACAAGGTAGTCCTTCTGTATATACGAATTTAAATCAAACACATTCAAAAGATATTTGAGTTATGAAGGAGGTGGGCTATAAATAGTTTGATTGATATAGGAAGTCTATTATATATTCATTTTTTTGTAAGAGATGATTATGTAGCGTTTGATGTTGACCAGTTGGCATTGTTGAAAATCGAAGCTTTATTGATCACATGCAAATGCCACCAATTTATATGCCTGTTTTACAAAACAACCATACTTTCATTTGGAAGTTTACTTGTTGAAAAGCAAAACCTTTGATACCGATCAAATATTTGGATATATTTCGTGCCAATTTTTATAATAATGCATCTGGAACAATTTCACTTGCTAAAAAAAAATAGACACCAAGTTATCATGCGATTATTTTCGATTTCACGCGCATTCTTCTTTTTCAAACTCACAGTTTGAGTCACCAGCAACAACAATACTGTTGAAAACTGAAAATACAACACACACACACACACAGACAGACATACAAACTACAGTTCGGTTTGCGCTTCTCAATATTTTGTTTCAACAGGAAATTTCTGTCTGTCCGTGTGTGCACGTCCGCATTTTCCATCAAGCAACTGTTGCATATTATACAAAGGTAATTCGTATTGAGCACGACACGACTGCAAGCCCTGCCCACATCCGATATTTAAGTCGGGCTTCATGGATATGGCAATACGTACAATGCCGGTTGGATGGCCACACGATTTATGATGAATGGTTGTTCGTGCAACCTACTGCATAGCTAACGGACTCATTATTTCAATCCAGTTACTTGCCAGCTTTGCCAGCCAGCATGGAGTTTTAACAGTGAAATTATCCGGAAAAGACGATCAGTTTGTGTGGTGTAGGGGTATTTGCCAACTCGAAGTGGAAAAAAGCAGCGCTTGAGGTCGAACGCGGAATCAGACAAGATGATTCTGACTGTTAAGCTGCTGTTTTTCATCGTGACTCTGCTCGCAGCGAGTCGCCAGGTTTATTCTCGCCAGGGCCGCTGGGGCAACCAGCGACCAGCAAGAAGGCTCCACTGGACAAGGGAAAAGGTGAGACAGGCGAGGGATTGATTATCATGCAGAATCAGAGACAAAGAGTATATATATTACGAAATGCGCTTTATAAAGCTTTTATCAAAAGATTCTGGCAGTTCAATTTGAGAGGGTTATATATAGACGCTTGATTGTGTAGAAGTGACAAAACGAAAATAAAAGGAAACTTTCGTTAGAAGATGATGAGTGCATGTGTTATTACGATAAAACAACAAGGAATAAACCAATTCATATTGACAATATATTTTGAAAGCAACTATTAAAGACTAATATAAATTGATGTCTTTCTCTCTCAGTAGCTCTGTACGCTTTTCCTGCATTTCACGCATTTATTATAATTATTCTCTTTCTTATGAAAATGTTATCGTTGCAATCTTATTATGATTATTATCATAATTGCTATGTTTTATATAATCAAAACATGTAGCAGACATCTGCAAAATGAGACTCTTATCTAGATCAAGAATACGTGCATATGATTGGTGTATAGGCCCTATAAAATGTTATTAGATCAGTGTATTCAGTTGTGTTGAAATTTGTATCGAAAATCTCTTGACAACCCATCTATGGAAATTCACCCGCCTTCGCCATTCCCGCGTCACTCCTGCCAACCATGCAGTTTTTTTGTGTGTGTTTTTTGATTTCCGTGATAAGTTCACGGTCTCTACGGCCTAATCCGTTTCTGGTGGTAATCACATCACGACCTAAGTCTGCTCCGGCTTTAAGTCTCCGGGTCTGCCAACCCCGAATTCTATCGTACGATTTTAAGCTTGGCTGAATAATTCGTAGCCTTCAGTGCGAGTTAGCACATAAGATTCTCCTTTTTCATTTGTGAGCTTCGAATCGACAGTTTATTTCATCGACTACATTGTCCTCCAGAACAACAACAACCATGAATATTCGACATCCAGGAAGTCAAGACTGTGTTAGTGAATACGCGCGATGCGATAATATAATCTCTTTTCAAATTGAATTCGAATCGTGGTTTCATAAACCTTGCCGTCAGTAACCACAGAATCTGGTATTTTTATATGGTCTCACGCGCCCAGTAACAAAATGATAATAGCCGGGTTCACACGTACAAAATAGCGGGATGACGATCGCGATGCAAATCTCGAGATTTGTATCCCGCTAATTGGTGTACGTGTGAACCCGGCTACTGATACCACAGAAACTTATTCAAACAGATCAAGTCAACAGAGGCCACGTGTGGATGACGAATGACAGCTTGTTGGAGGGTTGCCCGATCTACTGGGTTGCTGATGTCACTCTCTTTGAATGTCAAACAATAACTACAATCCAGGGATCCTAATCTGCATACAATATGTCCACTGATATTCAAATGTTGGGCGCGTTTCACTTTACAAGTGTTGGCCAACCTGATGGGGCCACCCTGTCAAAAGTAGGCTGAATAAATGAATAAATAAATAAATAAATAAACCATGTCTGACATGGCAACTAAACAAACAACAAAGAATTCCAGCTAGAGAAACAGTTTAGACATAACTGGAACCATTTAAACGGACCGGTTAGCTGATCTTTGTAGCAGAGGTTATTTCCCGAAAACCGAGAAAGCTAGCCGAGATTGTTTCACATAGCAGCAACCATGCAGTGCATACGAACTTAATTCAAAATGTCTATTCTATATTCACCCGAAATTCAAGGAATAAGTGACATGAGAAGCGTGTTAGTATAGCTCCGTCTGGAGAAAAAAAAAATTATCTGAAATTAATTGGCTTCATGATGTCAATTTGTCTGTGACATTTGAACGGAAAAGCCCATACTTGGATAAATCAGTATAAGCTGGTGTAATACAGATATTGGTGATCTTCTTGCCCCATATGTATCTATGAATTTGATTACATAGGTGAGATTAGTCAATTCCCTCTCTGCTAGCGGACAGCAGGTCATAATGAAATCACATGTCACTACAAATGACGTCAAACGTGGTCAAAAGCCAAACAAAAGCCGAATAAAGTGCGATGCCCACAGAGGGTCACCCGATGGCACCTGAACCACACACGAAAGCTGCACAAAGATTATGAATACACTGCATTTATTAAGAATAGTGGCTATAATGGCTATGGCTATGGCTATATACACGAACATTTTGCCACCGCTCATCCCCCAATTCAAGTTGCTGCCGGAGCCTGAGAAACTCCACCACAGGTAATACGATGGCTTGATATGATGCCCTCACAGATGACCCGATGTTTAGACGATCAGAGCCGAATTTGAACATTTCCTTTATCGTACGTCCATCTTTTACTCGATTTCGGGACCCTGTGACGCTTGCATACGCCAGACAAATAACATGATATTATTCGGAGTTCGGATGAATTGGAAATATACACATAGAAAGTAGATAATATGGATGAAACGGTCTGGTGTGTTCACTACCACTTCAAGTAACCATAATGATTTAAGTATGTACATTTTTTTGCCAGAATTTGACATGTATACAGGAATGGACACGCAAGATTGGTTAAGAATAGTGAAAATGTCAATTTCATGCCATTGTGTCACTTTCATGGTAGGACATACCTGACAAGGTTATTTCTTGTCATCGCAAACCACGTTGTGACCCATGAAATGCCTATGAAATGTGGGTATAATCAACAACTTCATGCCTTCGAAATTTCACAGGTTTTATGTGAGAAATGAGCATGTAGACCCTACTTCTACAGAGCAAGAGGAATGCAATGGCTTTATTTTTAGCCTTGCATCGAATGATCAGAATTTCATACAATCGTTGCATGCCACGCGGAAACAAGAAGTCAAATTAAATCAAAACAAAAACATAAAAATAAATGTAGACTTCAACTACTAAATTGACTGTTGATGACTACATCAAGGCTCGCCAACATGTTTCACTGTTTGTGGTGATAAAGAAATCTCCTTTGTGCACAACTTCGAAGGAGGAAGAGTCTTAATTGCTGATGTCGTAGGGGAACCAATCTCAAAGACATTTTACCTCACCCTTTTGGAATGTTCCTTGACAGCAATAACGACCAATTAAAGAGCAGCATTCCCAAAATGTCAGGGATTAATTATTACTTGGGGAGCAACCGGCCCGATTTTTCATCATCCGCTATAATTGCATTGCGACTGTACCGAAGATGCCATGTATAGTCGGCCAGGATCATGAACATTAACCATCTGTTTCCAGAGCTGATAACAAACTGTATGTATTCAATTTGATATGCCAACCGATTAAACCAATCCAATTCTACTACACTTGCATTCCTAGTGCCACAATCAAACGCTACTTTCTTTTCTACCCATGTATGTCCATTATACTTCCTTCCCTCTCTTTCTAGTTCCTTCCGTCTGTTCTCTTTTCTCCCGCCGTTTAAAGGGATAGCATATAGTTTTGGTTGAGATGCGGCTTCAGGTTTCCATTCTTTTTTTTTTCTTTTTTTGGTGTGTGTGTGTGTGTGTGTGTTTGTGTGAGATAAAGAGAAACCTCTATGAAATAGTAAAGATAATTTCATTCTAAGAGAGATTCCAAGTTTATTATTATTTGATGACAAAACAAAGCGATCCCATAATAAAAGGTGGGACGCACCTTTCACTATATAGGATTTGATTTGATTTGATTTGATATATTGGTTTCTGTATCATCATTGTACATATACACATTCATGTACAAACATAAATATGATAATATATATAAGTATTTTCTTGTTCATTGCCTGTGTACAATGTACAGCAAAAGTACAACAAAACATACTACAATGAATAATACAGAGGGGCTACAGCATAAGCGTAGCTTGATTTGCGTGCAGCCCCCGTAACATAACATAATATTATAATGTACATCGGAAGGAGAATAGGAAGGAGGGATGACTTGCATAGAGATAGGATTGTTGAAAGGAGAAAAGGAAAGGAGGGGTTTGTCTGCTTTCACCAAAGGTTATACAAAGTAAAGTCACCTGTATCACTGAAATGCAAGACATGACAAAATATTTCCTCAACGAGGTACAGGTGGACAGTTAATACAGGTCATCATGGTCGGTTACATAATCATTATTACATAATAGATTATGTGTCGATATTTGTACGAAAGTATTTCGTGTATATAACAATGACAATGGAATTACTGATATTCAGATAACAACATTGTTTTTACAGCCTTCCTAAAAGAATACATGGACTTTACAACTTCGAATTTCAGAAGGAAGAGAATTCCAAACATCGGGTCTGGTGTGTCTGACAGATTTCAGAGCCATCACTGTTTTGGGATTACACAAGTGAAACTTATCAGATTGTCTTGTTGGATAAGAATGTATTTCCTTATTTAATTGAAATAGTGAGTAAAAAGAAGATGGCAACTGACCATTATGTAAGCGAAACATAAAGAGTGAGTTTTGCAAAAAATTAATGTCATTTACCTTAAGTGTTCTTAATTCTGCGAATAAAGGATCTGAATGGTCTCGATAACCTGAGTTGGTGCATATACGTATTGCTTTCTTTTGCAAAAGTAATATACTATCAATGTGGCTTTTTGAAGTTGCCCATAAAATTGTTGCAATAAGAAATGTGCGATAATATCAACGAATTATATAACATATATAAAAAAATAATATAAAAAATAAGGATTGCTTTGTTCTACTTTGTTTTTACATATCTCAGTCATTTCAAAGCCTCATCAAATAATCTTTGAATCTTTAACATTTCATAAATTGTTTTCAAAGTATCGTGCAAAAAGTTTAAAGCAGAATTCTCATCTCAACCAATGATACCATTCCTTTAACTAATAGCTGTCTCTTTTTGTCATCCAGTCATCCATCCTATCTGACGCTATATACTCCCTTTCAAATCTTAATTTGTTGGTCTATTACTTAGTAGTTAACAAAAGTGACCCAGCTGTAATATGGACCATGTAATTGTATTCAATGGTTATGTCATGCACATGCTTGTCAAGTAGCCATACTTTGTCTCTATAGGTTCTTTATTGCACTCTCATGCTTCCCATGAATTCGCATCCATTTAACTGTATTATCCAGTCTTCCTTAATTTACTGGGATGTTTTTTGCTTCGTTTCTGTTTTGTTTTGTTTTTCTGAATGTTTGAAGCACATTAAAAAAAAAAAAAGATTGCCGACATTTCCGTTTTAACATCGGGGTGGCATCCCGTAATCCTTAGCACCAGGGACATTCCGTACAGCCACCAGGAGGTTCTTTCTGGTTTGAAATTCGGTGTGTATTTTGTCAGTGACAAAATAATGAAAGTCGGAGTGCAAATTGCCATGTGTGACGGAAATAGGGTTATCGTATCATTGTGAAGACAACAGACGTGCCCTGATGCATTCGACAAGAAGCGTCCAAGATCACAGGTAAAACAGGATCCACCTCCGAACCTATCTATACCTCAAGTGAATCCGATGAAGGCAAAGAGTCACCTTAATAGGGTAACAATGCCCAACTATACGAACCCCACATTCGAGAAAAAACAATCAAAAGACAGCCTTCAAATCAGTTAGGTCCAAAGAGTAAGAAGACTATTAGCCCTTCACCTTTCTGAAGAGCAGGAACAGGATGTTGCGGATAAGTCAGTCCATTGAACTGCTGGATACAATAAGTCACTCTTCAACATTTGGGGATATCCAAATATAGAGAACGTACACCTCCAAGTAAGACCGTCAAGAGATGCAGTGGCCTCCGCGTTCTTTCTTAAAACTTGTGTTAGCTCTGCGTGCGTTTCCGAAGTTAAATCTTCTCTGTCCATGTAATCGTATTTGTCCGTGCAGGGATCCGTAACGCGATCGATCAGTGACAGCGGATTACACAAGCTTCTACTTTTTGTCCTAATTCTGTTGCCGTTTTTACACTATTAGTCCAGGCTAGGCTCCATAGAAAGTGCACCTAACCTTGTTTTTTGATATATACAATGTTTTTTTATGGTTTCTTGTCAATTCGAGGGTGCTGATTCCAAATCCGATTGATGCCACTCGCGTAACCTTGAGCATTTTCGGCAAAATGCAAAAATCCAAAATGGCCGCCAGATATGCTAATTTGGCCATGATAATCCCAGTTATGTCAATTTTATGACCAATTATTCCATCAAAGTTTTTTTTTTAATTTTTGTTCCTTGAGTAATTCTACTTGCACTTGCAAGAAATTTTTCATTTGAAGAGGTTCATTTAGCATTTTAAGCTTATTTTCAATCCAAAATGGCCGCCACTCCTATACTCATGTACTATATGAATGGCAAAAAATATGCATAGAAATAGAAGGCGAATTTTCAGTCACATACCTACGCTTTTATCAAATTTTGCATGTGCCATGCAAATCTGAAGAGTGCCACTAGCAAAACAAGCAAACAAACAAGCAAACAAACAGAAAATGTATTGTTTTTAGATTTATTTTATTCTTCTTAATACAAAACTTCAAAATGGATGCCACTCATATACCCCTGCACAATATGAACGGCAAAGTGTACATGGAAAATTTTTTTTTCTGTCACCCGGGTACACTGTTTATCAATTTGTGTGCTGATTATAAATCAGAGGATTGTTACTAACAAAAGCTGTTTCATTCTTAGATGCAAACATCCAGATTTCATACCTCAATCTGAATTCTCTCCAAGAAATTTGGAAAAATCCACCAAAGCTTGAATTGACGCCAAGATCAAGATCGTTTATCAGGAATTATTAGACATGAACAATTTGATACGTACTTGCCTTGAGATGTTCAACATCATAATATTCACGCTGATTTATTGAATTAAAAGGCTGAATCCTAGATGATGACACAATGAAATTTCCAATTACCTGTCCTGTTAAAGCGATATTATACAAACTTTTCAGTCCCCTCACCCGAGAAAGAACATGAGGCAGGGGAAAGTGGAAAAAAGGGACAACCTCACTTCCTGTTGTCAAATCTCTGAAATGAAAACAATGCCCAAAAGTTTTTCATGTTAACCCAGATATTATGGTAGATGAATTCTACCTCCATTTTTTTTCTGAGTGAATGTGTTTGTGTATATGATGTCAAGGGAGACTCTGAGATCTGTACAGTGCTGCCTCATTCTGAAAGTAGTGCAACTTCACACTGCTTGTCTTTTATCTTCAGCACTCAGAGACTCCAACTCTCCAGCTTTCGACGGGAGATCTCCCGCCCCCGTTTTGCAAAATCTCCCGTTCTCCCGCTTGAGATTTAATTTCTCCTGCCCTCGATCTGTGTCTCCCACTTGAAATGATTTCTTACTTTGTGTGTTCATTAGATAGCACAAGACAACATTAAGAACCCTATTAGAGCTTCCAGAGCTCAAGCGGGCCCTGGACCCCAGCCGCAGGAAACTTCGCGCTCGTGATATGCGCTTCACGCACATCAAGTTGGAGTCTCCCGTTTGCTAGGGGTTTCAGGCGGGAGAATCTCCAGATCAGAAGGTACTTGGGATTGGAGTCTTTGAGCATTTGCAGATTCAGGATTGCTCTAGGTAACCAGACCAGCAGTGTTAGGACTCTGAATGATGGCCTCCTTAATGGTGGCTGTAAACTAACTCCACTAGAGCTCTTTTTACTATATACATGGTGACATAACATTCCCTTCACTTAGGAAGTTTCCAGATGATCTTGCCTTTGCGTCTCATAGAAAGTCCTTGGATGGCATGAGCCGAGTACTGACCCATCTCAAGACAATAGAGAAGTTCTTCACGTTCTTGAGACTTTGCCCCAACCTTTATAAGATTATAATCCGACCCATGCCCTCCATCTTAGTAACCACCTTGCCAATGCTATGTTCAAGGTAGTCCTCTATGGCAAGCCTTCCAAGCATAGGCTAAGGAAGTCTATCCTCCTTCACTGGCACTCGATCACTCTCCCTCACGCTGGAAGGAAAGGATGGCAAGTGTCACCAGTGCTGACAACGCATACCCTGACCTTCCAAACACGATAGCATGGGGGCATTTCATGAAGCGTTTTGTCTGACAAATTTGCTCTCAGCCAATCAGATGCAAGGATTTTAGTAGCTTATAAAAGTAAAAAAGAAAAGATCTGACAAAACGCTTCATGAAATGCCCCCTTGAACAATCTGCAATCAATGCGTCTGAAATCCCACAAGCCTATCCCTACCGTAACTAGAAAGCTTTGACCCCAAAACCGGTTGGTGAAGACGCTAGTCTAATGACATCTCTGACACCACCTAAGTTACCTACAACACTGTCTCTGGCCTGGCAACAAAGCCATAGGGCTTCAACTGGTGGTGATCAAGCAAGTCTTCATGTCTTCATTCTGTTTCTATGGCAAATAATCGCCCTCTGACCCCTGAAGAAGTGCTGAACATCACCAGATGTGGTTGCAATTAAAGGAATTGCAGGACTAATATGCCTCTTTAGCCTGAGAATTCTGCAAATTTGGGGCTGATGTCACCTGCTGCCAAACATCCAATTAAAGGGTTCTTTAAAGACAATAAAAATGACAGTTTTAGTTTCAAGACAAGACTGAATGAGATCATGATGTCAAAGTGTATATCATCAACACCTGGGAACTGTGAGAGAACTGAAAGAGGTATCTCACATTGCTCCTTGGTTGATGTTTAATGAATAGTTTGTACGGTATTGCGTTTAGACAGTTTCGTTTATGCCTTCACCAGTTTTTGTCGTTGTTTTAATTCAAGAAGAAAATCAAGTTTGCTCTATAATATCAAGGCGGTACTTCTAAATTATATCATACAAAGTGATGGAGGTTATGATCCATTTCAAACTCGCCCCAACCCCCCAACTCCTTGCTGGAAAAAAAGTTACAATGTAAAGGGTTTTTAGTTGTGTCAATAATGTCCGGTATGTTTTTGTCTGCAACTATGTATCTCTGCACTTCCTGTATAGGATTTTTTCTGTACTTTGTTAGCATGGTTTTAGGGGAATGTATATTCGAAGCTTTGCTTTCTAGCTTCCCCTCCATTTTCAATATTATTTAATAAATACCATGCATCTAGGCTTCTTAATATATTGTGTTAGTATTAAATTTTCATATTCAACCTGCGTGTAGAATAATGATGGCATATTGATTTCTTGCGAGACGTTTGGTGAACTTATATTCGTTGTTGAGACAAAATGAAATAGACAAGAAATTGTGTTAAACATAGTAAGGTTTATGAATATTAAATGCTCAAATATACATGTAGGCCCTCTATATTGTAAGTGACACCCAACATATTTGTATTACACATGCAACACTTTATGACAGCGTAGGTACGGGACTGGAAATACAGTAAATTTGTTCTATATTCTATGCATTATGTTTTGCCATTCATATAGTACATAAGCATAGGAATGGCAGCCATTTTGAATAAAAATGAGCTTTTAATACTAAATGAACCTATATGAAATGAAAATTCTCTTGCAAATGCAGATGGAGTAACTCTAGGAACAGAAATGTACAAAGTTTGGTGGAATAATTTGTCATATAAATGCACATTATTATGTTTATCACGGCCGAATTAGCATATCTGGTGGCCATTTTGGATTTTTGCATTTTGCCGAAAATGCTCAAGGTTACGCGAGTGGCATCAATCGTATTTGGAATCAGCACCCTCGAATTGACAAGAAACCGTCAAAAAACATTGTATATATCAAAAAACAAGGTTGGGTGCCTTCTAGCCTGGACTATATAGGCCTTCCACATTTGCCAAGATTTAAAACAATTTCCAGCATGCTTTTACGCTATCGGCGCATATTTCCTTTCTTGCTGTGTACTAGTTGAATCTGTCACTCGATGTCTACACAGAAGTTTTGCTCGATTACGCTACTCAAAAGGAACATTGGGAAAGAAAACTCTTTCATCTTTTGGAGTAATGTTTCATTCCTACATAAAACGTTCATTCCTATGCATCTGGAAGACAGATTCCCGGATGGAGACGAGTGACAGTAATATTTTACCTCGCCTTTTGTTGATTTTCACGTGCTAGTTTATGAACCATGGTTTCAGTTAACGAAGGAGTATAGGAATAAATCACTCATTGATATTCAGGGTGCTGTTCGTTATTCCGAGGGTTCGTTATTCCGAAGGTTCGTTATTCCGAAGATTTGTTAATCCGAAAATGAAATTCGGAGAAACGAACCTTCGGAATAACGAATCTTCGGACTGAAGGGCCTTATATTCATGGGATGATTGGGCCGAGTTGTTGCAGAGATTCAACGTCCATAAATCACCGCCTTAGTAGTAGAGAGTCTGGCTTGTCTCAATAAAACCTCGACAATTTCTTAACGTATTCAGTATTCACGAAGCCGAAGATCCCCAGAACTACGTCACGTAAACGCGCGCGCACACACACACACACATTCATGATTTATGGTGTTGTCTTTTGAGTTACCTGTTCCTTTCGATCTTTCACCTCCGTTTAATGTTTCCCTCTGAATTAAGTCTTCTTTTCGTCTCTCTCGAAAACCAATAATTCGAATTTAATGTGTATATCAGTTGAGCGAAATAATTGTCAAATTAGCAAGAATGGTATCCAAAACGGCTTCATTAATGGTAATTAAATGGTAATGGTAATATGTCCCAATGTGTCTGAAATTTAAAGATGTTTTCACCCGTATCCTGAAGAGGTTGATATCAACATCCTCTTTTAAGTGATGACAGTCTGAAACGAAAACAAATGTATGATTTGACTTGACCGACTTTCTAACTCCTTCGAATGATCCTTCTCCAGTTTGGTCTTCCTTGAGCTTGATATTCAGCCTCATCACAGATGGTGTTCGTAGGATAACCTCTTCCTGATTTCCTTATTCCTTACAATCTTGCCGACGAGCCTTACGCCAAGAGTTACAACTGACGTTAGTCAGTAGAGTCAGTTGGCCAACAGGGAGGATGAATTCTTTGTAGGTTATCACTTTGAATGATCTATATAGTGATAATCTGGTTGGGCCATATTTATGTTAATTCTAAGGTAGCCAAATGCCTGAACAGCTAATCTGGTACGGCGTTTTTTGTCTTTTGTTACTGAAGGAATGTTACAGCTGAAGAAGACGAAGTTATCAATTAACTTTATTAATGATTGCTCCATTCAGTAATATAATGCGTTTGTCCTGTTAAATGAGTTTGCATTTGCAGTGGTTTATTTTCACCCCCATCAAGCCTCGTTGACACTTCTCAAAGACGAGGTTCATCAGCGTGGTGTCATCTTCTAAAACTAAGCGGTGTCTAAATGTTGGAGGTTTTTTCATCACGGGTCCAAGAAACGTGTTGAAGCAAGACGAGTTTATATGCTATTGTCTGCTTTACTTGTTGGGGCTATGCAGATACCTGTCATGCCTCTACGTTAGGCCTACATACTTCGCTATCGTGCTGTTGGTTTTGTTCGGGATTGTGGTGATGGTGATGATGTGTGGTTACTGGGCGTGGGTGTATAGATGTTGCGCTATAGAATGATGTGATGTAAGACGCAGCAATGTAATGTTTTGTAGACTTGGTGTAAAGTGTTGGTGGTACTTATGCATGGTTGCTGGTGGTGGTTATGATGTGTGGTTACTGGGCGTGGGTGTATATATATGCTGCGCTACTGATGGTAATGTGATATACACCAGGTTTACAAAACATTACATTGTAAGCAACTTATAGTTAAGTGTTGGTGGTGGTGTTGTATGGTAGCGGGTAGCTTTGGTGTGGGTGGTGGTGTAGTGGGTGTGTGTGTTTTGTTTCTGTGGTGGGTGTGTCCGTAATTGCGTGAGGAGCTTCTGATGCGCGTCCACTCACTGCGACCACCAGGGAGAATTCCGCCCAACCATCCGGGGGTTGCTTCTCTTTTATTGACTTCAGGGTGTTCTGCATGAGTGAGTCTCGAGTAGCCTAGTCTTTTCCTGCCAGTCGCTCTCTCTCAAATCTACAGAGGTCGTCGACAGTGTCCAAAAACTCGAGTAGTCTAGTCTTTTCTTCCCAGCCGCTTTCTCTAAAAATCTAGAATGTATACAGCTGTGTCTAACAGCACAATCTCCTTAAGTATAGAGTTATGTGAAAAAGATTTGTGTGTGAAGACCAAACCATTAATAATGTCCGGATCAAGTGCCCACGTTCTAGCTACACAATACAGAGATAACCCTCTCGAAGCCACAATCCCCGAGATCCAGCGATTATGCATTATAGGACGGGTTGTGAATAGCGGTGACAGTTTCAATACACCTGTTGGTAGACCTTACCCGTCGTTGCAGAAAAGGAACTTTAGACACCAATCATTCTTTTGAAGTATGGTCGAGGATTGAAGTTCAAAAGACTCGAGTGGACAACGGATAATGCAAGCCGGGTTTATACGCTATAAGGATTACGTAAGAATGCCTAAGTTCAGCGTCGAAGCTTTTGCCCGCATTTATTCGCGCAAAATGTAAGAATGCAAGAGTTACGTCCCTGCATCCACTAAACACAAAGCAAGGCTCGGAAGTGTGAGACGTAATGTACACCTCACACAAACACTGTTGACAAAGTCACATTTTTGCTCATTAGAATACGGTTTTTGCCTGAATATCCGCTTTGAGACTTAATTTTCCTTTTCCTACAACACTGGTCAATCTCACATGAACTCGTTGACAAAATTGCTAATAAAAGAATACAGACAATAAGTGGAATGTAACTTCAATTATTTATTCAAGCGGTTTCTTTTAAACTATGTATAAGTCTATAGAAATGCCCATCCCATCCCAGCGCAGTTTTGGTTTGAGTTATTTTTAACTGGTTATGGCATTTATTACTGTTTATACAAATGGTTTACCATCACAGTTGGACGAGAGTGTGTGGTGATATAAACACGAGGTACATATTTCCTTGTCAGCCTTCATTGGTTTTCTTGAGGATAATCACGATAATGGAGGTATATAAGTGGTCGTGGCAGTGATAGGTAGGCATGTTTTACCATCACAGGTGGCTCTGCAGAATGGACTCCAGGGTAATAGTAGCACAATTCAAAGCAGACTGTTTTTACCTCCGCCAGTATATTAGATGAAACCTACGGCCGGCGGATGGTATGTTTTCTGTTCCGTATGTCTGTCTGTCTGTCTGTCTGTCTGTCTGTCTGTCTGTCTGTATAATGTATGTGTATCGGGCTGTGTACAAGATAACTGGAGAACGGATGAACGAATTTTCACAAAAGTTGCAGGATGTGTTCATAATGAGGTAAGAGAGGAAGAACACTTTTGGAGGTAAAAACATGACTTTGGCACCCAGACTATCGTCACATAAACAAGACGAGCAGATGAATTGATTTGGCACTCTTTGAACTGCGTCTCAAAATGACAAAATAAGTTGCATGAAAGCAGCAAAGTTTGTCGAAGACTAATAGTGATGAGAAAAATAAGGATTTCCTTCTTTATGCTGATTACACATGCACGCACACGCACACACACCACACCACACACACACACACACATTTACGAGCATAATTTGTGTGTGCGTGTGTGTGTGTGTGTAATCGAAGACTAATGGTGATGACAAAAATAAGGCTTTTCCGTCTTCATTACTGAATACACATACACGCACACCAGACACACACACATGCATTCATATGCGTATGTGTGTATGCGTATGTGTGTGTGTGTGTGGGTGGGTGTGTTTGTGTGCGTCAGTCAGTGTGACTTGTGTGTGTGAGTGCCCCAATGGTAAGGGTGTGTATAGTTCTGGTTGTTTTGCGAGATATTCAGAAACGTCAAAGAGCATGCAATTCTATACAAGGGGTATCAAAAGGTTATGAAAATCGGTTTTGAAATGGCTGAGATAGGCCTATCCAAAAACAAGGTGAAACAAAGAGATCCTAATAAAAGACGTGGCCTGTCGCCTTTTATTATTATCATTTTTTTTTGGATCTTATATCTCAGCCATTTGAAAACCAATTTTCATCAAATAAACGTTGAATCCTTCTTAGAATTACATGCTCTTTCATATTTCACAAGAGGTTTCTCATTATCTCACTTGGGAATGTTCAAAACATGAATCCCCACCTCAATCAGTACTGTGGGACAGTCCCTTTAACACACCAACTGCAGCTTCAACGCAGTACTTGCTTGGTCCATAAAGGCAATTTGTACACTTCGAAAGTCTCTCCACTCTCTCTCTCTCTTCCCATGCACCCTAAAATAGTTGGTACATCATTCTGGATGCCTTCTTATAGCCCAGAAGCTTGTTTGATATCTTTATCGGCACATAAGCGTCATCCAGTCTCACTAAAATATGAGCAGTAACATTAGTCATGTTTGTGACATCGTCAAGAAACAGAAATCGATTTGTTTACATGTTTTGGGGTTCATTTAATTCAGTTGCTATCAGTTTCATACATTATCATCTTCTTATTATGATAGATAAAAGTTCTGTAGATAATGACTAGATCTGCACTACGTAATTTCTATTTGCATTCTTGAATCAACCGTAGATGTTAATCATTTCAAATTCTTTGAATAGAGACAATGGTGCATGTAATACCAATCACATCTCTGCAGCGTCTTCAAGGGATAATGTTCCAGACGATTTATTTAATTTGACACCATGATAGATGAATCCGACTTCAGAGCACTGTAACTTATGGCGGCCACAACTGGAGCTTCCAAAGAAGAAGAAAAGCACTTTCACTGGGTTTGGCAATGAGCCAGGTGCGTTGCTATGTCAGTGCTTAAATTATCTTATGTTAGGCTACATGAAACCCCCACTTGGAAATTATCATTAAAAAAGTACCCAAACCGAATTGGTCTATTGTCATCACAGTGGTGCCATGCATAGACTTGTGGAATTTATTGCGGTCCGTGGGCTGAGATAGCAATACTCTAAAAAATCCCATGACCCTCTGAACAAGGATGATTACAAGCAAGCTCAAATTTTCCAATAATATACAAGCGTAATTCCATTACAATTCGACTTGCTTCATCTGTGTAGAATTTGTGCATGATTTCTTTTGTCCTGCTTCTTTGAGCACCGAATCATGGATTCTTATGTTAAGCTGTTATGTCATCATCCTTGTTCATTTGTGATTTGTTATGAATTCTGAAAACATTCTTACTCAAATTCTGAATTTCCGTAGGCCTACGCAGTATACCCGGTAAGCATTTTGTATGTTCAAATGCAAATGTCTGAAGATAATGCGGAAGTCATCCTGTTATTGGTAACAGACGTTGGGCAAGGGCATTCTCTAACATGTTGTCATTGTCTTGAAATGTTTAGCGAAGGAGTCTTGGTCGATTATGGGTAATGGAAATGCCTAATGCATGATGTAGCACCCTGCCAACGAGTGCATGCGTATGCCTTCCAACCAACCGTGGATTTGGCGCTCTTTTTCACTCAAGGCATCGCCTGAAGAGTCTCCATCGCCGAAATCGAACCGCGCTCAAATTTGCTGTTGACTGCACAGACCATTAAGTCTTAAATGGACACATACCTAATAGACCTGAAAACAGCATTAGCCTAAGGGGGAAGATTTATGAAATGCTGGTTATAGAAAGAGGAGGATGTACGCCCTAAATGGGTAAAATGGGATAATATCAACTCGTAAACTATAATGGAAGTTTGATAACGGAACGATGGACAAAGATTGTGGAGATTTCTCTGCTTCCAGTAAAATGTGTTAATTTTGATGTAGCCAGGCGTTACTGAATTAAGGATGATAACGTACGCTCCCTGCTGCTCTGTGTTTGTTTGTTTGTTATTTTTTACCTCGTTTGGCCGAGCTTTGTCTAAAACTTCGATTCAATTATATAATTCTTGGAATTAAAGCTCCCATGATATATGCAACCATGCATCATACATGTATTTCAAATTCGGAACGGAGCTTGATATCTGACGTATGAAATCGGATGTTCATTTTTCCCCCTGAGAAATATGAAGCGACGTTCCCAAACGTTAGTGTATCGCACTATGTACACTGCAGCCAGGGTACATCGGAAGTTGCAATTCGTCAGTCCCATGCAAACTATCTAGCCCTGCCTTGGGACGTTTGTGCCGTGTCGACGCTTAACGTTTAGTTTTCATCGGTCGCAAAATCAATTCTGCGTCGCTTGAACTCCGTTGAGAAACAAGGATGCGGAAAGCTCGCAGTGTAAATGATTCCCTTACGATGGATCGCGAGCAAATCTTCGATATCTCTGTTTGTTTTATGCATTCATTACAAAGACAGATACAGACGGAGATGTATAAGTATTAGCTTGATGTAAATATTGAGTTTATACAGATTTAGATCTAAATACAAAATTATATAAACTTGATGTATACGATGTTTATGTATTTATGAAGGACAATCTATGCATCTATGATGACCGTGTACTAAGTATATCCTACTCCTTACGAAAGGGAAATAAAACAAACACTTGCACACTTGCACACAGAAATCTAGTTTGACATTTAAAAAAATGCGTCTTCTGCGACTCGGCATTTGTTCGGTCGCTGCGTGTGGAAGTGTGCATTTTCGCGTCACCATTTCGGCACGAACGCTTATCTAACACGTCATCTATATACCCTTATTCGATATTCCCTCCCCTAGCATGTAAATGCCACCGGAGTATACCGATATTGCCTTCAGTGGGGCAAATTACCCTTAGGGTGCCATGAAAGTCGGATTTTCGCTCCAGTTAGTGGAATTGAAATAAAAAAGATAGCCTCTGGGGCGACGGGCAAAGTACCCACTTTGTCTCTTCCGCCCGTTCACCGAATTAAGAGTGAATTTGGAACAGTCGGAAACATACGAGGCGATCGAGTTCAGCTGAGTGTGCTTTGGACTGTTCAAGAGTTACTGAGGGTCGATGATTCACTAACGCCCGACTAAGTAACGTGTATTATTGTATTATAAATTAGTGGTGCGAGATTTAGATTTTTGCAGCAGCCATTTCCCCCAAGATTTCCAGACTTTTAACATGCTCCAAGCAAATTGAACCGCACACAGAAACAATATTGCAATGCACTTATCGTACACAGACAATGCAGCTGAGCGCAGACGAGAGGTAATTACCGGACCTCCTTGGTACAGGACGGTGTGGTATAGTATATCAACGATCTGTGAAAAGAAAAGTTTAGCCTCTAGACGAAGACTGGTCACGTGATGGCTCTCGGCCAATCACTTGATTAGGATTCATATACCATTCCGGCGCCACGACCAACTGTACTCTCAAAAAAAAAAAGATCGAGTGAAAATATTAAAAGAGTGAATACAAAAAAAAAGAGAGTGAATTTAGAGTGAAATTGGAGTGAATTTTGAGTGAAAATGTTCATTTTCACTCATTTTGGAGTGACCTCAAGGATCACTCGAAGATTTTAGAGTGATCCCTGAGGTCACTCTAAAACGAGTGAAAATGAACATTTTCACTCAAAATTCACTCCAATTTCACTCTAAATTCACTTTGTTTGTATTCACTCCTTTCAGAGTGAATATTTTCACTCGATTTTTTTTAGAGAGATTCACACGATTAATAACTACAGCACTTATGCGTATAATGATTATATGCTAGTGTTTCGGCCCTATACCAGCTTTACGTGTGTATACAAATGTGTGTGTGGAATGTGCTATATCAATTTTCAATATCAGTATTACTAGTATTGCAGGAAAAATATCGCCATAATCATCAACATGTTATTAAACTTCAAAGATTTCTACACGGAAAGGGAACCCAACCTCCTGCATATACTCATTACAGAATCTTTTTAGGCCCATGGTTTAGTGGAGATTTTTACGTTACTTAGTCTATTATGACTACTGATGCTACACTTCGTAATTGACATCAATCATAACACCAATTTTTCTTTGAAGACATATTAAGAACGTAATTTTCAGAAATATCGCTTACTGCACTATACGTGATTGGTGTATAAGCAATTAGATTCTTCTTTTCTCTATGTATAATTGTCTCTCTCTGTCTTTTTCACCTTTCTATTCATCCATCAATCCGTCAACCCAACTATCAATCTTTGCTCAAGTTCGCTGTGAGCACCAATGTTATAGCAGCGAATTTATAAGCTTTAACCCTCTGTCAAAAGTGATGACATCTCGCTCGCTCGTTAAAATGCTACTTTCGTTGTTAGGTCTGTCCGTATCATTTCGAATGACAATTCAGAAGTCGTCCCCCCCCCCCCCCCCCCCATAGTGTATCTCAAATGTGAAAGCTTCAAATGATAATGCGAAGTGAATGATGGCAGCGAACCGTTGACGAATACAAAATCTGTCAATAATGGGAATTTAAGTGTGTCTGTTCACAATGCACCGCTGACTTGGCAGTCAATAACGAGTTGATTATTGCTTGACAATGATGGGAATCTGGCCGCGTTGGCACATCAACAACTGCATCGTAATTACACTTCGATTCCAGGTTTAATTTGATGTGAGATTTCTCTGCCGGTGTTTTTTTTTTTTTTTTTTTAATCATAGAAAAATGTAGTGTAAAATATGAAAGGTCGAAATGAATTGATTTTCCTGGCTGGCGGACATGAGTTTTGTGCCCGAGTGATTTACAGTACTGCTGATGACAAATTACTGCAGTATACACGACAGGAGCCAACTCGTCAGGCAAATTGCCAGTGACAACAATATCAGTAGAGGGCTTCGAGACAAGGCACGTTTAATTCTTACTCGCGTTTATTTACTGAGCGGCTCCAATCTCATGGGCTGAAAATCTATTTCAGTCGTCAAATTGTAATCAGAGGAATGGTGATTGCAAAATGTATAACAGAGTATAGAATACGATTCGTCGAGGCAGTTTATCCATCACGGATTTCATTTCCCTTCGGAAGCAAGGACTTAATGCTCTTTAGAGAATGCAATGAGCTATTTTATTCTAAATATGAATGCAGTGGATATAGTCTTTGTCACTTGAGGTATTCTACTTATTGCATACGTTTGTGATTTTTTTATTCTTTTTTAAACCAGGGACATAGATCATTATGGGATAAATGTAATTTTTTTACAACATAATCTACCACTTTTTCTGCTATCACAACTTGTCCCTACAGCCCCCGCGTGTTGCTTTGAATAAACAACGATGACTCTGTATCTTTTTATTTCAGATATTTTTCTTCTGTGTATCCATGATGTATATTGTGTTGTTCGTCATCAAGACCCGTACTAACCCAACCAAACAGAAAGTAATGTGTTTAGACATAATCAATTTATACATTGAAGCTTGTAATTTCTTACGATTATGGGTAACCCATGCACACACACACACACACACACACACACACACACACACACACACGCACACACACACACACGGACACGCCCTAACGTACATCCGTACACACACATACACTCATGCTCACACATAAGAAAAGTGTAACGACAGCAAAGAAAGGAACTTGTAGTATACCGTGGGTCCTTGTAAAATTTAAATTATCATTATACAGTATAGGCAAGCCGAATAAGATTACCACGTAAAATTTAAGATCCATGATTTCACATTTTGACGTTGACGCTGATTGCATTATTAATATGTTATGCCTGTTACATGTCTGCATGTTATATCCGCATTTATCTATCCCTTGTATATTAATATCAATATGCGGTTTCTGACAGAGCAGAATTCTAGAATCATCCAAGGCGTAAAGGGAAACTTGGTAGTGCAAAAGACAAATAAACAAGACAAAACAAATAGATAAATAGAATTTTAAAAATCCGATAAATAGAATCAGATGGAGTAGGGATTACCTATGTCAAGATACCAGTATGGGACACACTTATTGTTTGAACACTGGTAATAAAGCAGAAGTCAGCTAAATGAATATGAACGTCAAATTGCATTTTTTTTTCTTACCGAATTTCATCTCGTTGGAAATTGGTACCACGTATGTATATGCAAAAGACTCTGCATATTGTGTTTCAAGTTGATCATTCAAATCCATTTTGATTCTTCTCCATCTCCCGAAAATATTGGGCTTAGATTTGCGGTTTGCTTCGTCTAATACAGGAAATCAAATTTAGAAAATAGAGCAAAACAAATATCAGGAGGCACAAAAGATGATAGCATTATGGTAATTCAACACAACCCCCTTGTCATACCCTTTCTAGATCATAAGCCACCATCGCTTGTTTGTCTGCACTTCCAAAACCTCAGAGTGCATTACGTTTTTTGCAGCTGTTTTTCTGTCAATGAGAATGACAAAAAGTGTCGTTGATTTACATGGCTGAATTTTTTTTAAGTAACACGATTTTTGATCTCTAGAAAAACCATGTCATTTGCTTCTATTAGTTCATTTAATAGAGTTCCGGTTCGCTTTGATGATTGTGATCTTTGTGAAATTATGTCCAGGCTATTGTTTCTTTTATTATAGCACCGTATTATATACCTGTAGGTTGATCGTATAGTGCATTTCTTAGCACAACCTCCACCTCTCCCCACCCCCATACACACATCCACACATCCGGAGTGTCTCTGGCTCTGTAATATTATATGCCCTTTATATTCAAAAGAAAAAAAACACGATATGATTTTTTTTCTGTAACTATTCTGTCCGCCTCACTCGTAATACTGTTTATGGTATATATACGCAGTGTAGTAATCCAACTTGCTGTATACGTGCAGAGCATCACGATAAATTACCATTTACCAAAATAAACCATGGCCATGCGTGCGCACACATTCCTAAGAAAATTTGGGGTGATATTACAAACTGTTTTTATTTTTTTTGGAACATATATATATATATATATATATATATATATACATATATATATGTATATATATATATATATATACATATATATATATATATATATATATATATATATATATATATATATATATATACATAGAGGGAGAGAGAGAGAGAGAGAGATAGAGAGAGAGGAGGGGAGGGAGACAAGGAGAAAAGGGGGATAAAGGGAGTGTGAGGGAGAGAAAGATTGGGATGGAGTGAGAAAAAGACACAGAAAATCCTACAAATCATGAAGTGAGCTGATCGTCAGTATTCTCTGCTGTGGTTCTTTGCACGTCATTGGTAACCGGATGTATTGTGAGAGAATCTAAAAACGGAGGATGATTGTCAGGCAATATGGTACAATGTGTATTATAGGGAAGATCAATCACTGTCACGCTCAAGGAAAAGGCGCGGGCATATTCAACTCCCTCATGTCATGCACGGCCTGAGTGTCGAACCTCCTTGGTTGAACAACAAGATCGTTTACAATCTTTTTTGTGGATTGAATAATCAAATGCATGGCAAATCTATATACTAAGTACAGCAAAGTCAACGATGGTCTTCTCAGCTATAAGTTGGTAGCTCGCAAAAGCAGGCTCCATATCCTGTTATGGAAAATTTCTTGGATGGTTAACTTCTCAAAAACACGGAGAGATGTTAACAAACGGGTGTCATGACCAATATTCATAGTATTATACGCTATGTGGATACGTATTGCATGCGATGCGTATTGAATTATTTTTGCAATAAAATTTTGGAAGTAATTTGGGCTAATATCAACAAGTGTTTCAGTTCTTTTGCATGCATGAAATGAATTTGATGTATATATATATATATATATATATATATATATATATACATAAACATATACATATACTTCTCCTGTTAGTAGTCAGAGTATACTAATCAGATGAACAGTACACGTATAATAATGTACATGAATGTGTGCGTAATACCACTGAATACAATAATACTATTATGATATTACTTTAGGATACCTTACGGGCTGATATAGCAGTCATAAAGAGTGCAATAGCTTAAAATATATATTAATGTCAAGTATTTTCCCTAAGAATATGCTATGCGAGGAATAATGCGGAGGCTTCATTGTGACTGTTATTGTCGAACCCTGTTATATTCATAATCCTGCTTCCAGAGTTTTACCCTATAGAACCCGAGTATCCGTGATATATTTATATCTGGTGTCAGATCGGTCTCCTGATTAACGTTTCTGGCGCCTCAGGCGTTGCTTAGCAACGGATGTCCCTCAACATCTATACGGTGACACCTTCGGATGTCTACGGACGAAAACAAACAACAAACCTGAAAATGTGTGAGATATACTGATCCAAGTTGTGTATCGTAACGTAGACATGAATTTTTTTTTTGAAAAAAAAAGACAGAGAGAAAGGATTTCGTAAAGTTATATCACGCCTGTATGCATGGCAAATAATGACTATTACTTGCAAACTGAGGGCGATGGATGGCTCCTTAATGTATACATCTTTTCCTCGCTTGTAATTACGTAATTACTTCATGTTGCTGGTCTTGTATAGTCAGTATGATAGTGGTAGATTCACAATAAGATAGTTTGTATTCAGTACCATCTCAAATCCACTCAGTAAAAAGTAGACATGAAGTCGGAGTTGATTTGATAAAAGAAGGCGATATAATATATAGCATAATTTAATGCTATTCAACTTTGACCCCGCATTCAAGTCTTATTCCCGAATTGACATACAGTTTGAATATTGTTGTGTGAGAATAATATTGCACGGACAAATCTAAAGAAACGGTGTTAGGTAATATAAAATTGAGATTTTTACATCTATTCTGATTTTAAAAAGACATATACTCGGCATAGATTTTGTTTTGTTTCGTTTTAGTGTTCTCAGTTCAAGATAATTATGTGCCACTTTGCCTCAATAGTATACTTGCTTAGACTACGACTATTCCTTACTTTGGCACATTAAGTACATGTGGCTGATTGGTTTCCTAGGTCCAGCGTTCTCGTATAGGCCCCAGTTTGCATTGTCAAGTGTCGCTCAGTGGATAAAAACAGTTCCCTGCATACGCTGTGGCGGTTTTGCACCCTGAGCAAGACAATATAAATTATCATTCTTGTTGCTTATAGTCCTTCTATTCGGAAGACAGGTGTAGGTCCCAACATTGTATAAGCTTCCTTTTTATAGCTTCATTCACTAAAACAAAGTCAAATTCAAATGATTTATAAACCTGCTCTGATTACGTCCATATTCAAGTTGTTAGCAGATCTGTTCAATTTCGCAGCTTTTCGTACACAAAGTGAACCTTTTTCACCTCATACTTTGATCTCCTCTATGTTTCTAGTTTGTTTGTATCAAGAAACCCGGAAGTGGAATGAGAAAAATGAGAAAGATTGCTTGTCAGCTGAAGAAACCCGGAAGTGGCATCAGAAGTTGCATGCGCTGAAAGCCGAAGGACTTTCTTTTTCTTCCTTTTTTTTTTTTTTTTTTGCTTGTTAGCTCATGAAACCCGGAAGTGCTACCCTCCCCCCCCCTTTTTTTTTTTGAAAACGCTCCGCCGGCCCTGTACTTGTTGTCTTTTTCCTTCGAAACGCTCTTACCTCTTCCGTATTTGGCGGATTCGAACATTAGTTGAAAACCGAATAACCGCATCACCTAAAATTCAATCACGCCCTTCTGTTGGAAAACTGCTAAGATGAAAAATGGGTTTAAATTTGCAAGTTTAGGAAACTTGATTCCTAACAATTATCGTATAGAATATACAGTATGTTGCCTACTGTAGTAATCTCCTTCCTCTCCACACAGCCCTCTGATCTCAAATCAGTGACACGTCTCCAGGCAAATGAGATTGTCCTATAGGGCTCACACCTGTAAATAAAATAGAATGTCCCAGACCCCTTCACAAATTCGTACCAAAGATACCAAAATAAATGGGAAAAAAATCAAAAATCAGTTTCAGTTTCACTTTCAGTAAGTTTAATTTCTCCACTTGTACATAACAGAAAATAATTATAACAATATCGAACATATTATTCACAAGTCATGAATATAGGATCAAAATTTTGCATTACAAATTTATAATCATGTGAAATAATACATAAATATCATTACAGATCTTTAAGTGTACAGGTGGAGGAGACCGTTATCAATAAGCAAAACGCTTGACTTGGACAACGTCCTCTGAACATAGTATGCCTTGTAACAATTCAATAATGCAGTTTGGCATAAAACTGAATAGCTGCAAATATTGAGTATGAATTCCTCTACAAACTGCATTTTGGTTTGAAGATGAAAGCTTTTCTAATGGAATTTGAAGGGACTATTATTTCATTGGGTGCATGCACGGAAAATAGGTGATTTTTTGAGTAAAAAGAACTCGTAGTCTGGCTTTGCGAACCGGGGCTTGGACGGAGTTTGAGCAGAAGAACCCGCCTTGGAAATTTGATCGATGACAAGGTATAGCTCACTTATCCAGGTTAGTGAAGATGAAATACCTCATTTCTCCCAGCTATTTTACAGAATTTTTTGAATTTTGAATTCTAACACACGTCTCTATGGGGAATTATTTACCCGTGTGAGCCCTATACAGCTTGTGCGTTTTTGTGGCAGTAGGGGGCAGCAGCATAGTCAATGCAGAGCGGGTTGCTCTGAGTCAATGTGTTGTCGGATCGTAGGATCCCCAGTTCGTTCCCCTGAGCATGGGTATGCAGTAGTCAAGTACTAGCCGAGTAGAAACTTTTTCGAAATGGAAAAGTTTTTAAGTACCTGGTTTGTTGTTGTTGTTGTTGTTGTTGTTGTTGTTGTTGTTGTTGTTGATTCGTGTTCTAGAAGAGTATTGGAGTAAATTTAACTTGGTTGCCACCTGAGCAACCTTTTTTTTAAAGCATAATTAGCATAAATAGCATATATGAAATATGTAATATATTACTAATTTTGATACACGGAACAAGAAAACATGGGAAATAAAACTTTTTAAGGGTTTTCTATATCGAGGAATCTATTCATAACATTTATTTTCAATTTCAAATTATGTAAGTGTCTTAAATACCGTAATTAGCATAATGAGCGTATTTGCATACGTATGATAGTGAAGTATGGTAATATATCGGGCCCTACCATTAATATGACATGAAAATGCTGTTAAACTCAAGGTTTTGTTGTTGGTGTTGTGGTTGATTCATTCTTAAGATGGGTAATGAAGTTATCTGAGCTTGCTTGGTACCTTGGCAACCTTGAACAATCATTTTTATTAGTCTCATTAGCATATTCAGCTAATTAGCGCAATACGTCATATGTTTTTAATTTCGTTGCAGAAAGCCCGAAAACATACGCACCCTTGTAACACGATTTTCAAGGGTTTTTTTAAGACCAGGATTCATCTGCAACACTGGTTTGTACTTCCAAACTATGTAACTGTCTTGAATATCATAATTAGCATAATTACATAATTAGCATATCATGTACCTATGTACAGTGTACAATAGTCCAGCAAATGGTGTCATATGCCATGTACTGTACATGACCTATGTTTTCTGGTTCCCTGTATCAAAATTAGTAATATATTGCATAATTATCTTATATGTATAACGGCTAATCACGTAATTAGGCTAATTAGGCTAATAAAAAAGTTGCCTAAGGTTGCCCAGGTGGTAACCAAGCTAAATTTACTCCAATACCCTTCTAGAACACGAATCAACAACATTACAACAACAACAACAAAAAGCCTTCTCGTATTCCCTACCTGTACTTCAAAAAAAAACTTTTCCTGGGCATGTACATGGTCCATGACATCGTCTACTGAGCTAAATAGGAGGCAGAAGAAGAAGAAGAAATACACAAATAGATAGTGAGACATCAAATTGATAGTGAGACCGTGATATTGACGTACAAATTACACATGTATAAGTGGGTGGTGTGTGTTCGTGGCGTGTTCGTGTACGTGCTGCGGTTGCGGGCATGCATACTACAATGTACAGTGTAAGTACCCTCTCAGCTCTAACGAGTTACGCCTAGCCTGTCTGTACAACGTGTCTGTTTATCACACAACGTAAATCCTGTTTGAGCGTGAATCATGTGTCGTTGAATAGCAACAGCAGTATGAAATCTAGGATATGACGTATTAGAGGACCTTCTGAGGGCAGATTTGGCACGAATGTATGGCTAGCAGAAATGGAAAGAGGAAGATAGCGAAGTCGAAGGCGGGAAGGGGCTCAAAAATGAGACAGATGGATATGTTTGAGGACGGTACTATGTCGGATAGCGCCAGCCTAATGACAGAGCAGCCTACGGCACCCAAGCGCTCCTCTCGCCCGAGTCTTCGGCTTATCTTTGGACTCGGTGTCGGTGCTTGTATCGTGCTGCTTGTAATCACGGGGATAGTGCTTGTGTCGATAAGTAATCAAGCGTCGAGTGATTCTTCGTCAAATGAACAGGACGCTCCTGCTGAATTGTGGAAGAAGGACCCTGCTTATGGCCTTTCAACGGAAGAAGTGTTTGTATGTTATTAACCTTTGACAATCGCCATTTGATCAACCTCTATTTAAATGTTTACGTTGCACCAAATCAAAACAGTTACTTTTTATGGTCCCTGCTTCTATTGCACACATGACTAGCACTGTAGCAGTTAAGTTCGCTTCAAGTTCTAGCTAAAAGTTAGGGCAACAGCTTTTTGATGGATATTTACCTTCGCCAAAAAGGGAGGAGGTTTATGTTTTCATTACCGTTGATTTGTTTGTTTGTTTGTTTGTTTGTACATGCAAAATAACTCAAAAAGTTGAGCACGGATTTGGAATATGAAACTTGCAGGAAAGGTTGAGAATGACACAAGGCCAGGAACAGATAATTAAATTTTAGTAGTTATCAGGAAATTTTTATGGATTTTATGAAGGATTTTCAATTTTTTGGCAGGTAGGGTCAATGAACTTTGGAAGTTCAAGCTGCGCATTTTTTAGTTTTTCATACGCGCACTAAAGTGCATGCTCTAGTCTAGTTTCTGCTATAGGGCGAGGCGCGACGCGCAGCTGAGGGTTTATGATGTAACAAAGGTTTTTTATACTGGGATATCGGGCTATTTTTCAGCATGCATACGTATGGGTGAAATCACTGATCTCAAGATCATCGGTGGAAAGTAGCTGTTTGGTGGAGGTCTGTGCTCTCCGAGTGCTTTTCTGGGTTTTTTTTTGGGGGGGGGGGGTGGGGAGTGAAGGGGCCAAGGGATGGGCATGCAGTATCAATGGCTGAACTCAGCAGTAAAGAAATAATCTTTTCTCTTCCCCCCCCCCTAAATATTAGTGCTAGTGCTCACTTCTCCCACTAGCACTCAGTTTTGGAATTTGAAGTTTTACTTTAACATGGTGTGGATGATCCATCCAGGGCTTAGTTGTTGGAGGTCATGCATTAATATGAACCTCCTTTGATTGAAGTCAAAATATCAGCCTTTGATATTTCACACTGTAGGTACTAACGAAATGGCATTCTCAAATGTGTCAGCTTCTCTGTGGATCATGGTATCATTCAGATGTACTTGTTAGCAATAAATATTGAAGCTAGAAAAACACTCAAAAAGTGCAGACCTCCACCGAGCAGGTGATTTTCACCCATATGCACATGCTGAAAATTGCCCACTTTCCTGATATGTAGAAGCCTTTTGTTTATATCATCAGCTTCCAGCTAAATGTCTTGGCAAAATTGTGAAATACATTCACAACTTTTAGATTTATTTTGCAAACAGATAAATCAACGCTAATGAAAACATAACCTAGCCTGCCTTGGCAGAGGTAATGATTATGACAAAATTGCCAGATGTGCACTAAAATCACCAAATGCCACTATCATTTTAACACAACGTGATCTATTTTTCACTTTTTGTTGTTAAGAAAATGACTTGTTGCTTGAGGCGCTGAGATGTATGCTTTGTCAACCAATTACAAATGACTTCCCTAAAATAGGACTCTTCTTGTCTGTTTGTACTGTGCTTTCTGCAGCTAAGGCATCGTGCCACCAGCCTAACCTCCCAAGCCTTGAGAGATGTTGCCAATGCGGTCAACGTCCAGAGCCTTAAGGACCAAGAACTGACCCCTCTCCTTATACCCAGGGTGCCAGACACTACAGGCAGTCAGCAAGCTCGCGATGTAAGTCCATGATGAGGATGTGATGATAATAATAGTGATGGTGGTAATCATGGAGATCTAGGATTACTGGTATCATGATGATGAATATGATGACCCATGGTGGCTGGTTAGGTGATGGTAAAGTTTTGTTGCACAACGGGCCACTGGGACCTTCAGTCTGTTTACTTGATAGGAGAAAAGTGCATGTCATGATGGTAAGTGCACTTTCTGCATGAAGTAACCTATACATGTACTTCAGTAATTCACCAAGTTCACACATTAATCAAAATCAGCAACAGAGGAATCAAAAAGTGCTTGTATGACCTCTTCCTGAGTCACCCAATTAATTCTTGTCTTCCTGAAATTTTGAAAGTCATATGGAAATAGCACTTCACTTTTTCATACAAAGTACTCATCTTTGCTCAAGCTCCTTGCCATTGTGAATAATGAAGAAAGAGGGTAGTGTGGTTCATTTTAAACATTGATAAGGGATGGAAGGGTTAGGATGCAATTTTTGATAAAATGGAAGGATTTTGTGCAGTAGCATGACCATCTATGGGGAAGGAGACAGATTGTTTGGCTTGAGAGTGAGGAACATAGTGTGTTGTTTTCTGTGAAAGAGAATGCCTCTCTCTTTAACTTACTCAGGACCACCAGCTTAAGATACTTATTCCTTTATATATAGTGGGATTGAAAGATTTGAATTAAACTGACACAATATTGCAAAATTGTTAAGGGGGAATAGTGATAATCATGTTTAACAATAATAATAATGATAGCAATAGGCATGGTGTGAGAAATAGTTTTGTAATGATAATTGTGATTACCCCCTGGGCAATTACCTGGGACTCTTCCCGTGACCCTAACCCTAATCCTGAACCTAATCGTAACCCTATCCCAAACTATACCCTAAAACTAACCCTAACCCTAACCTTTACTCTAACCTTATCACTAATCGGTATTTAAAGGGGGGGGGGGGTAGTTGCCCTGATACGGTTTAATGATAATATATGTAGTCAGGATTACTGTGTTGTAGTGATTGATATACTTGATTATGATGGCATCAAATTAGTTTAGTATCAGGATGATTGTGTTGTGTTTATTAAAATGTGCTACTGATGAAAACAATTTATGATAATGATATTATGATATCAGCACAGACAGAGGAATATGAAAAATGTTCAGTAAGGCCCACATTTACATTTTTATGCTACAAATGCAAATCATTTTCTAGTATTATTGAACTTTAAAGGCATTATTTACCATAATTTGCAGATGAAACAAAAACCCACCTTCAATGCTTCAAAATGCTATAATTCTGAAATGGACAATGTAAGTTGGGGATAAAAACAACCAATGTGAAAATGTTAATCAGTATAGTCAGTGTTAAGTAAATTCTTAGATGAAATATGAACAATAGTTATACACTGATGTGATAAGATTCTTTCTAGAATAAACTGTTTACAGTTATGGTTTATTGAGAAAAATAGTGATATCTCCTTATATTTTAGGCTTTATTACAAAATTTATTATGTGGTAGGATGTATTGTGATACAACTGACATACACATATGCATCAAATGTGAACTAGAACATTTTTTTTTTAATCACTGCTCCCAACAGTAAACTGTACCTTTGAAGGGAGTTAATGTCAGCATAATTTTGTTTAAAATAATTCTGTGTACAGTGGACTCCTGTTATAACGAAGTCCTCGGGACCGGCAGTTTTCTTTTGTTATGTCCAAATTTCATTATAACCAAACAGATAATCAATGAAAATACATAAAAGCGGATAATGTTGTGGCCTGATTTTTCACTTTGTTGTAACCGGAATTTCATTATAACCATGTTCGTTATAAGGGGAGTGCACTGTATATTGTGTTTTTCTAAGGATATATGTGACCACCACAAAACCAAACAAAAAGTCGCCAAACATTGATTTTTTTTTTAGTGAAGGACAGATTCTGAAAGAGCGGACTTTAAGCTTTTAAGTGATGTATAACTCAATTCAAATGGACTCCCCTAACCTCTCCTGATATTGAAAAGAAAACACATACTCTGGAAAAGTGTTTATTGAGAAAAGAGGCTGTAAAGTATTTAATCTTACCAAGCTGTGCTAGCTGTGCAATGAATGGGACAAAAAAAAAACAGGATGTGAAACTCTAAGGCATAAATAATGAAGTATCAGATTAAGCTGAAATTGATCATGCTGCATTAGCACATTCTATTCATGACTAATACCAACTTTCAAAGCAGTAGCATTATCTTTCCAAAAGTTATTAGAGCTGAAAATGGAGAATATGTAAAGGGTTTTTATGAAATAAGAAAGAGACTCTAAGGTGCACCAGCTGCTGGGCCCTGTTTCATAAAGCTGTTCGTAAAGTTACGAACAACTTACGAGCGACTGGTGATCAGTTCTTGTGCTGAATTATAGAAATTCTGATAAGTATAGCACATCAGAACTGATTACCAGTCGCTCGTAAGTTGTTCGTAACTTTACGAACAGCTTTATGAAACAGGGCTCAGCTGCAGAAAATGTAATTTCCCATTCGTTTTATGATCTCAAACTTTACTATGATGTAGAGGAAATCTTGCTCTTTCAGAAAATATGATTGACTAGTTTGACCCATCTCACCTATTTTGAGTCCTTACACAAAATCTGTGTGCGCGAATTTTTGTTGGTTTTGTGATGCATGGTCACATCTAGGTTTTTTTTTTTAAGATGATTGTTTAATATCACAGTGTTGTATTCAGCCAACTATGCAGACTAATTTTAGCCCAGCAGTGATTTTTTTTTTTTTTGTCAAACAATGTGATTCATCATCAGAAGGGCCAATAATGGCATCTGTAGATGGGATAATAGGGCTCACTGATCCATGATTACAATTTTGCTCTGTTTGTCAAAATGTAGTTCCTCTACAGAAAAATAACTTGCCAACAAGTCAATTCAGATACTTCAGCATGCATACCAGTTGATGAGCATGTGTATTCATCACCATGTACAAACATGCATATTTCATTTCTTTGTTGTGCGAGTGTCAATAATTTCTATGCGAGGACCAGCGGAGAATGTAGAGAATAGGTTGTGACCTCGAGGCATTCATTGTGGGCTTGAGTCCATTGTACATAGCAGAGTGTATCTAAATTCCACATTGAACGATGTCATGTTCTATCTCAACACTGCACTGGTGCTAACACTGGTGCTATCTCAACACTGGAACCAGCAATAATCCCAAACTTGAAAATCACTTGATTGTGAGTGGGTTGACCTGAAAAAGATGACATAATTCTGGTAGCTAGGGTTGGTCCCTGTGCTGAATATCATCTGCTGAACTAAACTCCACTTTTCACATAGGCAATTATGCTTTTTGCCTGTAGACTAACACCAGCCCCAGGGATGATGATATTATCCCCACTCACATCAAGTATGTACAGAACCTGTGTTAAATGCAGTAGTCGCTGTAGAATGCATATGAACAACACAAGACATGGCCACACACCAGTAATTCAGTGCCAGGAAGCAAACTTGGAAGCAAACTGAAGATTGTTGTATTGTGGATATGTTTGTGACATTTCAAGCCCTTCTTCTCCATCATATGTCTCAAACAAATCATTCATGACTGTATCAAGCTTATTTGACAGAACCAATTCCCCATATATTACCGGAGTACATTACTTAGTTATGTAGGCCTATAAGATAGTAGAGTGAAAACTGTATGTGTCAGTGGAGATGAATAACAAACAGAAACTTATTATCATTTATTCATCATATTCATTTGTTCATTTTCCAACTTGCAATTCATGTAGTTTCGCTAGTAAATATATGTATTTATCTTTCAAACTTTATCTTTCAATCTTTCAAACTTTCAAAACGTATTTAAACCTTCAATAATGATAATAATGGCTTCAAACAAAGACGTTCATAGCTCTGAAGAGGAGAGATAACACTCGAGACATACAGTGCATGCGTACAATAATGATGACACTGAACTTTATCAAAAAGTACATGTACTAATGAGATAATTACAACAGAAGAAGTAAATGCTACAATTCTTACTGATCCATGTATCAATGTAAATTGTATACAAACTCAATGCGGCACAGTACACTTGGCAAGTTTGTGTTCAGTCCATTTTGTTGCTCTGTGCAGTTTGCTCTTACACACTCTAGACCACATTGCAAGATGGTCCACCATGATATGATTGCTGACTCAGTTCAGTCTGGCAGGGTTCAGCTGGGGAGTGTTCAGTTCTAACTCATGGTACACCGTCGTTTGCATTACCATGCTTTTGAAAAAAATTCGGACTGAATGCACCCTTGGTTGTAATTCTCTAGTGGGAATGTCACTCTAGTGGGAATGTCACAAGTGTGTAGATTGTAATTTGTTTTAATGTTTATCTCCTGTGCAGAACTAGGAAGTTTCAGAAGAAAGAAAGTTTAAATGATCATTAGTGAGTCATGCTTTCAAACTGTCTAACAATAGCAGAGGATAGAACCTTGTAATTCACCCCCACCCCTTTCAGTTGAGTCATGTCAAGCGTACACTGATTAGTAACACATTACTCTACCCCACCCTTTGCAGCACATTGTTGGTAAGCTAGCGAACCTTGGTGGCTGGGATGTGGAGCTGAATACCTTCAGAGACAAGACTCCCTACGGCCAGAAGTCCTTCACCAACATCATTGCCACGGCCAACCCAAATGTGAAGCGGCGCCTGGTCCTGGCCTGCCACTATGACAGCAAGTACTACCCCGAGAGCGAAGGCACTTTCATCGGAGCCACAGACTCCGCCCTACCTTGTGCCCAGATTCTCTACTTGGCTAGGATGCTCAACAACTCACTGAAGCAGGCAAATGCCACCAACCCTGTGAGTGGTTTTTAAAAAAAAAAAAGGAAAAAAGAATCTGATCAATGTTAGAATTTTTTAAAGATGTTAATACTGGCTGTATGCATTTTATAGTGTAGTTCTCACAATGATATACCAAATATCTTTGACCTAGCAAATCAATGTTAAAAAAAACAAACAGTATCGTGCAACAGAAAATGTGCCAGAATATATGTGCCAGAGATAACAATAGCAATTCAATATTCAATTCAATAGTTTATTTATATGGTAGATAGTTTGAGATTTGAAAACTGTATCTATGTAGAGAACTTAACAAACTTATTTTATTCATAGAGCCTTCTGAAAGCTTCATTTGAGATGTAGAAATTTTTTTGACAAAGAAAATTTGACTTGCAACTAATTTCAAAATCAACTGTGAAGCAAGTTAGGTAATCTACTTGAGTAACAATTGTGCAAACATCTCATGTGCAGAGCATTTTTCAGCTAGTATTGTTTTTCTATTATGTTTTTTTTTGTTTGTTTTTGTAAGTGGATGGGGCCAATATACATACAACAAAGGCTGTTGAAAATATATTTAAATTTGATTGTTGCAGCTGCTGGTTTTTGCAGTAGACAAATACACTTGTAGCATATATTTAAACTTAATTGTTGCAGCTGCTGGTTTTGCAGTAGACAAATACACTTGTAGCATTGACCACATCAATGGGAAAAAAGTCTGTTTAGTAAAATGAAAACTATATGAATATGATTTAGCAATGAAACAGCTGGTTTTTGTAGAGCCCACTGGAGGTGTGGGGAGACTAAGGGATCGCCTGCGGCGTCTGTCCGTCCGTCGTCCGTCTGTAACGCTACAAAAACTTCAATAACTCTTTACTCTGGGCTTCAATTGCAATCAAACTTCGTGGGAAGAGGGGTCATACAAGGTTTCACATTTTATAATATATGAAGGTCACCTCAAGGTCAAAGCTCACAGGCAAGGGTCAACGGACTTTTAGAGCCCAATGTTAAGTTTTTATGGCGCATTTATACTATGGGTCATAACTTTTGATCCATAACTCTATTTGTGACTTAACCTGGATGGTAGATGTCCCTTGGGGAGTGGATGATCACCACAAGGTCAAAGGTCACAAGCAGGGGTCAACAAACTTTTAGAGCCCAATGTTAAGTTTTTATGGCGCGTTTCTATTATGGGTCATAACTTTTGATCCATAACTCCATTTGTGACTAAACTTGGATGGTACATGTCCCATGGGGAGTGGATGATCACCACAAGGTCAAAGGTCACAAGCAGGGGTCAACGAACTTTTAGAGCCCAATGTTAAGTTTTTATGGCGCGTTTCTATTATGGGTCATAACTTTTGATCCATAACTCCATTTGTGACTAAACTTGGATAGTAGATGTCCCTTGGGGAGTGGATGGTCACCACAAGGTCAATGGTCACAAGCATTGGTCAACGAACTTTTAGAGCCCAATGTTTAAGTTTTTATGGCGCGTTTCTGTCATAGGTCATAACTTTTGATCCGTAGGTCCGTTTGTGACCAAACTTGGATATTAGATGTCCCTTGGGGAGTGGATGGTCACCACAAGGTCAAAGGTCACCACAAGGACAAAGGTCACAGGCAGGGGTCAACAAACTTTAAGGGCCCAATGTTAAGTTTCTGTGGCACATTTTTTTTTTTTTTTTGCCATAAATCTTTACCCTCTTATATCTCTTTTTATCTGTTATATCTCTTTGTTTTAATCTGTTATATCCCATCCGCGTACAATTTCTTGTACGGGAATGGGCGAGACACATTATGGCACTTGCCTTGTGTATGTTCTGTAAGAAATGACAGCTGCACTCATTACGTGGTTTACAAGCATTAGCATATAATGGCAGAAATTTCCTTGTGCACTAGTGTTGTATTGGCAAAGAGCCAGGTGTGATGTATGATGAAAATGCTCTGTGTAGAACACACACACAACAGGGTAAAGCTGGACCTTGTCTGAAAGAAATAGTAACATTTTACAAGCACAACAATGAAGATTTGATCAAAATTGGATACAAATTTGGAAAAATATCAAATTGTAAAGTTTTGCTAATTTATACAAACAATGCAAATAGGTAGTTGATAATGTCATCGGAACACTACTTGCCATATAGTTTGTACATAAACTCTGGAAATATCTTTTTTTCCATACACATGAACTGAATAATGCCTTATTCTCAAATCCTAATATATTTGACTGACCATTATTTTGAAGTTATTTAAGACAGGAATATCATTATGTTTGACACTTTTATAGCAGAAAAATTAATTTTCATCTTTTTTTTTTATACAGTCAAGAAAAATTGTGAAGTGATGACATACAATTCAGCTCACTCATTTGCTTGTTCATATCAGCTGTTCAGGAATTGTTTTGCCAAAACAAGGTGTCGTGGCCGAGTGGATAAGGGCGCACGTTTCTGAATCGCGTGAGCGTGATTTAGATTCGTGGGTTCAAGCCCCACAAAGCCCGACACATTTGCCCTTCAGCAAGGCGCACTTTATCCACATTGCTGCTCTCCACCCAGGAGTACAAATGGGTACCCGGTA
Organism: Diadema antillarum; assembly: GCF_040938485.1. NCBI lineage: Eukaryota > Metazoa > Echinodermata > Echinoidea > Diadematoida > Diadematidae > Diadema > Diadema antillarum. The sequence goes on along the minus strand of NW_027270935.1, from coordinate 578,447 downwards.
GGATGTGAAAGCTTATGTTGGTTGATCAGTATGTGTGCGCCTGTGAAATGGCGACTGGCTGGAATGCTCCCCAGGGAGTGGAGAGTTAGCACTGTTAGTGCTGGTTGGAAATGATGTATCCAGAGACCAGGGTAATTATAGTATGTATGAGCTTTGAGCACTCTACAGAGTGGATTTAGCGCGATATAAATTGATATTATTATTATTGTTATTAAAACTAGAGAATCTCGCAAATTTCTTAACTTCATTACTTTTCATTCAATTTGATCAGTTTCTTCACTTACGTGCATGTAATATTAACTCTTTCTTTTCAGACTATTAATAAAATGGTTCAGAATTCCCTGTTAAGGGACCTGCGATTAATTTATGTGTTTTCAGAACTGACATGAAATACTTTTCTTAATTTTCTGATTGCTAATGTCTTTCTGCTTTATTTTTTTTCTCACAGCCTGTGACACTTCAACTCATCTTCTTTGACGGTGAAGAAGCCTTCGTCAGGTGGACCTCTAAAGATTCAATATACGGGGCACGACACCTGGCAAAGAAGATGTCCCTCACAGCCCATCCGCCCGGAGCTCAGAATACAAATCTGCTCCATGGAATGGTAACACACAAAACCTCAATGCAGCTACCACTTGCAAGATGGCATACAATCATTTACTGTCCACAAAGAAGCAATGCATTCAGCTTACACGATGATGAACTATTTTGGTCGTTGACCCCCTTGTGTAATTCCTTTGTCATATCTTATATTTTGGTCTCCTTGAAACATGAAGATGGGTATCAAACCAACTCAGAGGTAGTGCTTCTTAGAGGAAGGAGATCTTTAAAGTTGGTCATATAGGGACAGTGCCCCCAAGGGACCCAAGACTTGAGCCCCACTAACCAGAGATGGGCTTATTGTTTCAAACCTTCCCCAGCACAAGAATTGTTAAAGCCAATTTTGGGTGGCATGCAAACAGATAATGAGTAACGAATACTATCACTCTTTGGGTCTATATTGTATGTTATGTGTGCATGTATATCTCTGTATGTGTCTTAGTCAGGATATCATGCTTAAATTTTGCTGAAACTTATTCTCCATTGAAACAAAGTGTCTAGATATTGTTTGCAAAACTTCGTGGTGGTGGGTTAGATGCTATTGTTCATATCACTCTCTAATGCAGCTTTGTCCAATTCATGTGCTTTCTTGTCAGTTGTCAGTTTGAGTGATGACAGTGAAATGGACAAGCAGCCATATCATTATTTGTAATCTAATCAAGCCTGCATTTATTTTGTTAGTTTCTTTTCTGATGTTGTCTTAAAAATGTACCAAAATTATGGTAGAAATTATAATGTAGCATCTGTAGTGGTATGTGTAGTTCAAATACACATTGTTGTTTGCTTCACCATCTTACTGTGCCTTATGTATTTATATATGTTTGTTTTTTATCGTTTTCCCCAGGATATGTTTATTTTGCTGGATTTACTGGGGGCCAGAAATCCAAGCATCCCCAACTTTTTCAGGTCAACCAGTACCTGGTACAATCGCATGGCCAACATAGGTAAGCTCCATGATAAAGATAGTCATCAAATATTAACTGCCAAGCTTCTTCTAGAGGAGAGACTTATGGTGTTATACCAAGGAGGTTCAAGAGATGGAGTCACAACAGTCTTATTTCCTTTGATCCCATGTTTGATGCTGCCACTCAAACAATGTGCCAAACTAGATTTGTCTCACAGATAGGAAGACAACTGAATCTCTCTTCGAGGAAAATTGTCTTGTCTTTAGGACAGTAAAGTATTTTTCCCATGCCGACTGTTACATTTTTAATGTTACACACTAAGTCTATAAATGGTATAAAACACAATGTTCAATAGAATTTTAGAGCTGTGATAATCTTTTCTATCTCAAAGATGGTACACTGTATTGTATTTGGTGTAATGCACATTGGAACCTGAAAATAAAGCAACATCCCTGAAATGTACCCTTTTACTGTGGAAATGCCCATTTGATTTAATGAAAAAACAAGCAAAATATACTGAACAATGTGTTCGGGTTCAAAATAAATCGGCAGATTGCTCAGAAAGATGGTAGCATCAAACCCTAGTCAGTAGAGGCACAAGTGCGCCTGTGGAATTCTTTTGTGCATCCGTAGAAAACTGACAGCTGTTGTAATGATTATAGACAGTTGGAACTCCATCTCTTTAACCTCCTCGGTTATACTTTGTAGAAACTCAAACCATATACTTTATGTCAAATCTTGATAGTTGCCCCTTCCATTTGCATTGAAAAAAGAAATAAGGCTGTGTTGTAATAGCACAAGAGAAAAATTATGTGTTTTTTTTTCTTCTACCATAGTGTGACTCATGATTTGCTCAACAGTCGGCTGCATCCAGCTGATGCAGTTAGATGGCTGAATGGCTCGCTGCACATTTTGCATTTTGGCTGCTGGAGTAGTCGAAAGCCCCATTTAAACAGACCTTACTGAGACAATGTCGCGACAACATGCGGAGAACGAAATTCCTAGCGTCGGGCAATAAAATCACAGGAAAGAGCGAGGGGTAAACACACACACCGAAAACCTTCTGTGGGTAGGTTTCCGTGAAGGGGGTGTGTCCGCTGATGCGACTAACCTGCCCACCGGCCAGCACTGCCTATTGTTCTAGATTGTGCACATCTAGGGAGGCAATCGTGTTGGTAAATGAAACATGGTTACAATCATTGATCTCAACTACATAGAGATCAGTGGTTACAATCCATGCACATGATAGGCGCACGGCATGCCAATCATTTTCTGTCTGCAGTGTTCAACATGCATGCTGAGTGTTTCAGAGGAATGTTACTGCAGTTGTGTTCTAATAGAATGGTTGTCTGGGTAATGTCGCCCCAATTACCCTAGCTGGTCAGAGTAAGGGTACAATTTGGCAAAGTGACAGCGACAATGTCTGAGCAACATTTTGCAGGGACTGTTTTAATAGGCAGGGTAATAAAGATTTCCTGGATGCTGCTCGTACGTTGTTGCGGTAACTCTTGTTTGAAAGGCTCTGTTAACTCTTTACGTGCCATGGTGTGAACCCCCGGTGTGCCACGTTATTTTGAGACATCATCGAAGTACTGCTTTGGGAAAACATTCTGTGTTTGAAATCCATGTAACTTTCGCAGATTTTTTGTTACCCTCGACATGTAATGAGCAAAGTTGTACAGAAAATGTCTAGCTTTGCTTTGATGTAAATTGCATTGGCAAATCTATGATCATTTTCTTTCAAAATAACAGTAGCTGCATTGTTTTAGAGGCATGATTTTTGCACTAAAAACACAGACAGAAACCAGGAATGTACTTTCAAATCCAGCAAGGAACACCGGTTGATAATCAATCACAACACAAAATTCAAGCTACGTGTGACGGGAACTGACCCGCAAGAAACGCTTTCATTGTATTGTGACATTTGGCGATTTATTGATCGGTTTGGGCGGGTTTGTGCGTTTGAGCAGAATATGAGAAGTTGGCACGCCAACGACTGAGTCAGGCGTGCGAACGTCGCACATAAAGAGCTAGAGTAGGACGTAACTCACATGACAATATATTGTAGCTTCTTTCGATTTTTTTTTTTTAACTGACAAGAAATTTGTTGGGGATTTACTGTTTGCTCCGTGTACCCATTATCTGCACAGTTTAAATCTTATACATTTAATGGGGATAAATTTTGCTTCAGTAGCATGAAACAGAGTTAACCATTTTCCTCGTGTAATGAAATGTCTGAACACTTGAGAGTAGAATTATTTTATTCACCAGACAAGCCTAAATGCATGTAGTCTTTGGACTGCCTGTCACAGTTTCACTTGTCATATATATATTTTCTGATATATCATCAGAAAATTTAAGCAAAGAAATTAATTTGTATTTTTCATGTGATATGATAGATTTGTCTTCTTTTCATTTCTTCTTTCCAGAACAACGGCTGAAGAGAGCCAAGTTGACTTCTCGTTACAACCGAAACTATTTCAATGGCAATCAGAGATTTGGTGGAGGCATACAAGATGATCACATTCCGTTCCTAGAAAAAGGTTTGTATCACTCGTCTTATTTGATTTTTTTTTCCCTGAGAATAGCTACTCAAATGCTCCATCAACATACACACACAAATGCACAGGCATGCACACATACAAATCTAGAAAATGTGTACAGCAAATCCAAATACTGAAACTAATTGATTTTGTTTTTGTGTGAAACTTTGTGCTAGTACGATATTATTTCTAGTTAACACTAAACATTACTAACACTCTTTTACATACTGCAGTAAGTTAAAGCATGCCATCAGAAATGTCAGTGTGTGATCATCCTGTAAAAAAGAAGCTTTACTTTCTTCATCTGATAAATCAATTTAGTGACATACAATGTGTTTGTGGGTGTATTAAAGTATTTTACTCGTGAAAAGTAATAGTAATGAACATTAAGTTCTTTCTCATTTTGAAGGAAACACTAGATTAACCTTGAAGCTTGCTGCAAACAAGGTCATTCTATCTCCCTAATTTAGAAAGTATATGCCAAAGGTGCATTGAAAACACACTCAAATCTTTTGGCATCAGTGCCTGTCGGGGGAAATTCAATATTTGACCAACTTTTTGACAGGTGGCAGGTTCAGGTGTTGTTTTGTGAATAATATATGACATAACATGCCTCTGCACCTGGATGTTGCATTTTTAGTGGTCACTTTCCTGGCAGTTGACCACAAAAGATATGTTCCGACGTACAAGATTTTCAATTCAATGTTTTGAAGAAGTTGATTTCCATGTCTATGCTGAGCAGTGTTAGTGTTTGTTTGTTTTGTTTTGTTTGTTTGTTTGTTTGGGTTTTTTTTTTTTGGGGGGGGGTAGTTTGTATGCTTATTTGTTTTTATGTATGTGTGTAAAGTACATCCATAAAATCACACAATACAGAAGACCATAATGCCTTGTCAGTGCATGCAATGCAGACTCTTCACAATTATTAACCCGTTGAGGACAAGTCCCGAGTATACTCGGGCAAGCGTCTATGGGAAATGCATGTTGTAGCAAAATCAAACTGTCCTCAACAGGTTAGGCAAGCAGTGTCAAATACGAGGTGTGTCAGAAAAGTTCCAGGACTGGTGTCGTAAAAGATTTATTTCAAACCCAAACTTTAAACTAAGAGGTTTCTCTTTCAAAATAATCTATCTAGCGTATGTAACTGTGATCTTAGCTCTCTGCAGCCATCAGATTTTTTTTCTACATACCAGTAATTTTATATACACATCCTCTGTTTCAGGTCGTTTAGCAATGAGCACAGAACAACGAACAAACTTGAGGTTTCTGGTACAGTTGGGGAAAACTCCCTCAGAAGTGCTGAGACTGCTGCAGCAAGTGTGCGGAGATGAGACGATGTCATGCACACATGATGTTGAGTGGTGCAAGAGGTTTAAAGAAGGACATGGAAAATGACCCCAAGAGTGGAAGGTCCTCAACAACCAGGACTGAGGTCAACATTGAGCATGTCAGGCAGATGATGCATGGCAATTGTCGGCTGGCTGTTTGAATGATGGCAAATGAGCTTGGCATGAATCAGGACAGCGTCTGGAAGATTCTCACTGTAGATCTGGACTTGCGGAAAATCTGCGCAAAGATGGTGCCAAAATTCCTGAGTGATGACCAGAAGAATCGATGCATGCAAGTTTCATGCCAGGCTCATTTGCCATCATTCGAACAGTCAGCCGACGATCGCCACTCACCATCTGCCTGACACATTCAATGTTCACCTCAGTCCTGGTCGTTGAGGGCCTTCTGTTCCTGGGGTCATTTTCCATGTCCTCTCGTCCTTCTTTAAACCTCTTGTACCACTCAAAAACGTGTGCGTGACATCGTCTCATCTCAGTACACTTGCTGAAGCAATCTCAGCGCTTCTAATGGAGTTTTCTCCAACTGTACCAGAAATGTCAAGTTTGTTCGTTGCTCTGTGCTCATTGCTGAACGACCTGAAACAGAGGATGTGTATATAAAATTATGCAGAAAAAAATCTGATGGCTGCAGAGAGCTAAGATCAAAGTTACATATTTCAAATCGATTACTTTGAAGGTGAAACCTCTTAGTTTAAAGTTTGGGTCTGAAATAAATCTTTTATGACTCCAGTTCTGGAACTTTTCTAACACACCTCGTACACTGAAACAACCAAATGTTCACACATCTGTTCTTGGCAAGCGTCAGTTCAGACAGACCTTGTGACTAAGAACTATTCAAACTGTACATTACATAATGTTCTTGCTGCACAATTCCTGTATCCCAAAGTGGGAAATAACAACTGAAGCTCTTTCTTACTTTATGGGCAGCTGAACAACTTCCTGTGCTCTCATCCTGTAATGTTCTAGTCCCCAGTATAGAATCTGAAAGATTTGACCATCAAACCAAATACAGATGTTTAACATACCTGCAGAGCACATATGGATTCATTTCTTTACCTAGCATCCAGCGGTTGTCACCTCGTACATGTTTGTTTGTTTGTTTTCTCATTGTGCATGAGTTTGCTATGATGATCCCTGACATGCTTGGCCACTTTGTTTCCCTTTGACCACAGGGGTGCGAATTCTGCACCTGATTCCGAGCCCGTTTCCGTCCGTGTGGCACACCATGCAGGATAACGCAGCTGCCTTGGATGACGCCACCATCCAGAACCTCAGCAAGATCCTCCATGTGTTTGTAGCAGAGTATCTAAGCCTGCTGGTGTAGAGCAAAGCTCCCAAAACACAAGTTCTGTTCCAGCATCTCCACAGGGCTCATATTTCATTTGCAGTAACACCAGTTTACGTTCAGGTTAAAGGTTACCCGTCATTTCTCTGTGTGTGTGTGGGGGGGGGGGGGGGGCAATTGTATAGAAGAAGACAGGCTTGTTTGAATCTGTATACTAAGATTTATCCCTTTACGTATCCAAAGTATTCAATTCATACTTACAATGCAACAGGTATGTCAAAAATTACATTTTCCTCATCAATGAAAGATGGTTTGAAAGCTCATTGAAAAGAGCTAGTAGTTAGCATCCTCCTGTACCGAGAGTGCTTCTTGTAGTAACCCTGTGTGTATTTTGTTGCAGAATCTTTTGTAAAAAACAGTTTATCATAACCAGCTGATATAACCCATCTTGTATGATAAAGAAAACAAGTTTTGTTTTATGTACTTGATTATTTATACTCAGATCTTACACAGTAGCCAGAAGATGCCTTCATGATTCAAAGAAAGCACATTTCATAAAAAATAGTTAAGACTCATTTTATCACTTTATGTGAAAAAGAAAAAGAGACAGAGTAGCCTAAATACGATATTGGGCAAGTCATTTCTAAAGCTACATGTAGATAGTATATAAGGGAAAGTAGAAAGGTCTTGGTAAAAAGGGTCAGCTACCTTTATCAATGAGTGTTTTTGTGTTTCCAAGATGTTTTTGCTAAATCTACTTAATGGGCTGTGCAAAAGTGATATGTCAGAGTAAAAGTCTGCAGCTTGTAGGATTTTTATCAATTTTATTATTTCTTTGCACAAAAAGGAGAGATTTATCGCAATCTGATAATACAAAGAGGCAAGTTATACGGTGCAATTTTAAGTGTAAATAGGTATCTTTATATTGCTGCTTTTTTCTTTTTCTTTTTGTTGTTGCAATGTGCGGGAAAGTATCTTTTGTGTTAAATCTGTTCCTGTAGGGAAGAGTGGCAAAAACACTATGTAGGTGACATGACAGCATGCACAGGTCTGTGGAATTGACAATCTGTTTTCTCTTGGAGTCTATATTATTCATTTTGGGGTTTGTTGGGCTATAGTTTAGTTTACATGTCAGACAAGTAAAATCTCAGAATCATGTAAATCTCATAGTGGCAGAGTTGTAAAACTGGGGTAGAGTATGGTAAAATCCTCATTAACGATAAAAGCATATTGTGTATAAAATGAGATAGAAGTTAGTAAGGAGGTTCGATAATCATGTGGTATAACATACAATACAGGGAGCTCAGCCTTCACGGGCATGTCTAGACACTCTAGGCACTTTAAATTAATGTTCATGTACTTTAAATCTAGACACTTCAAATCATTTCCATTTCAGATATGTCTATTGTAATTTTCTCGTACAGAATGTTGGAATTTGCTGAATGGTACATTACAGCGCAAGTGTGATAATTGAAAATATTTGTACTGGGTTCTCATCCTGTGAGTTGAAGGTGATTCCTTTGTCTGTACTTATCTTGGTGATGGTGTGAATGAAAATAATGTGCGACATCTGATCATGAATTGTTGGAACTGGAGAGAAGATGGAAGTTTATTACCAGTTTATTAGAATTTTAAGAATTAAATAACATTTATTAAGCACAGAGGTAGATAAATATCACATTAATATGTTCATTCCTATAATGCCAACAATTATGGGCATTTGATACAACGTCTTTCATAGATATACTCGAGTATTGTGCTAAAGAGTTCACATTATGAAAACTGCAAGAAACAGCAGTATGCCCCTGCTGTAGACTATTGGAGTGATGTAAAATCCTTCCCATTCTTTGATGAATATTAATAGGGTTCTTTTCCGTTCAAGCTATCCTTATACCGACCTGATTTCTCACGTATTGTGCATAACAAAAATGGGGCACACGCGGCTGTACCATATGACTGGGACAATCTGAGCTTTTGTGAATTATTTTTCATCAATAAAATGATATCAGATTCCTCTAGTTTTTGAATGACTTCATACCTATTGTGCAGTGATACTTTTTTTCTTTTCTGATGGTGACATTAGGTGAATTTATAATTCTGATTTTGACAATCATTACATTTTAACCCTATTCTAACTGGGCTATTTGAGACCAAGTTTTTACTGGGAGGGGGGGGGGGGTCAATTTGACCCCCCCTTCAGATCTCGGCCGGCGATCGCCGCAAAATTTTGCCTGAAGATAGAGTCGGATGTCAACTACAAGATTACATGGTCATACAAAAGAAAAATATTGGCTTTCTATTTTTTGTGAATTAATTATGCAAAATCATATTTTCATTTATAATTCCATTAGAATGACTGAAGGATCCCTAAATTTTTGTGTCAGAGTTCCTCAAGACACATCAAACAATTTTCTTGTAAAAAAATAGCGAAATCAAAATCTATTTCTTTTGATTTTTATTGTTTTGTTAATTTCCTATGTATTTTACTGTTTTTTCGACCTCTTGTTTTCTATTGTTTTTTTGCCAAAATTTGTTGCAGGCACTTTTTCAAGCTTATCTACATTAGAATTGATTAATTTCAATGGTTTAAAGTTGAAATAATCTAATTCATATCAATTTAACAAAAAAACACAATTTGCATTGGATTTGCACACGATATCATGAATTTTAGCCATTTTTGGGTTGACATGCATATGCAAAACATTATGTAACTTCAGAACAGGGCAAATTTGGTCTCAAAATATGCGGGAGACTTCAATGAAAAAAGTCATGTGACGACGCGGCAAAATCTGTGCGCGTTGCGGAATCGTGGCGCGAAATGTCAAGGGGGGGGGGGGTCAATTTGACCCCCCCAGTTGGAATAGGGTTAATGCATGTGTGTGTATATATGTGCATATATATACAACACGTATATATATATATATATATATATATATATAAATGTATATGTTTATATACACAGCATGTCCCACAAAAAATTCTAATGACACTCTAAATGAGTATAATTTGAAAATTACCAAATCATATTGTATATAATTTTGTAATCGTAAAGGTATAGCATTTATTTTATACAACTGGCTGAAATTATATGCGATATGGTCTACTGAACACAGAGATATGAGCCTTCTTTCAGCACTAATCAGAAAACTCTCAATCCAAGTTTCATTATTACATTGAATGAAGTATGTAGTCCAATCACGTGTGGAACGTTATTTCTCCTGCAACTTTTTTGGGGTTCTTGAATGAGGCTTTGCCTCACGTGGTCCATGTCAATGTTTTCTTGTGTTCGAACTGTTAACTCTTCTCCCCGATCTGCCTTTGTTAAGGTTTTTGCTTGCACCCGTTTCCCTGTATTTGAGCACATTTATGAGTATTGTCGCCTTGCAAGGTGCTCGTTGATTGAATTCTTCCTCGAATTCATCGTGTACACTGTTCAGATTTCGATCAGATTTTGTCGTGTTTCGCTCAACGCATGGGCGTAAATATTCAAGAATTTCTATTCATCAGAGAGGGATGAATGAATAGGTCATCCCCAAGTCCTAAACAAAAGAAAATCCTTGCAGATATATGCCCGTGACTGAACGTGAAAAGATATAATTTGCACCACTTGAATAGATAACAAATCTTGTTAGCCGAACCTGACTACACACACTACTTAATACAAAACTTGGATAGAGAGGTTTCCTGATGTGTAATGAAAAAATGCTTATATCTTTGTGATTATTGGACCATATCTCATAAAATTTCATCCAGCTGTAGAAAATTAATTGTAGTTTACGGGTATAAAGATGTAAAAAATATAATGTTATAATTTTAATATTAAACCCATTATACCCATACCCAGTTCCATTAGCATTTTTTTGTGGGACACACTGTATATATATATATATATATATATATATATATATATATATATATATATATATATATATATATAATAGCTAGTTTTTATATAGCACATTTCACACTTGTTAAGTATCTCAATGCGCTTCACAGACTATTACCCTGGCCTCTGGATACATCATTTCCAACCAGCGCTAAAAGTGCTAACTCTCCACTCATATATATCATATATCATATATCAAATATCAAGATTTGACAATGGCGGTGGCCCATTGGTTCAGAGCCACCATTAAAACGGAAATTATATGTTTTGGTGGCCCTTCTAGTCTTCATGGCCAAACTCAATCTATGCTACGATCAAATTCAGCCAAACTATTTTTTTCCCCTATGGCCAAATGTCACAACCAAATTTCATTCATCTAAAGCTAGAAGGTGGAATACCGCATGTAAATTTCATAATATGTGTCTTGGATTATAAAAAAAAGGAAGGAAATGTATGTTTCTGCCTCAATTCATTATTGAGTATGGAAGACTTAGTAAACTTAGTTACTTACGTGGTGTGAAGCCTCTGAACATAACCTGCCAATTCTCATATAATTACATTGTACCTACATCAACGATCAATATATTGGTTACTCTCGTGACCACAAAATAACAACTCAAAACATCCATCTACTTTTTTGTCATTTATTGATCATCATGGTGGCTTTGTACCACGTTCAACGGATCACTATTTTTTCACCATATAATATAAAAGTTGCAAAAGCACATGTTAACATTTTGAGAGTTGAGACTTGCATATATGACTTTGTTTCAATGCGGAACATATGAATAAATGACACTTGACGCCTACTCAGATTCGAAAGTAGGCCCTTCTACCTTGTCGCTTCATGTTAACTTGAGCACACTACATAAACAGCTTACTGAAATAGCTTTCTTTTTCTTATGATGCACGCACATGACTTTTTGTATGTCCTTGATTTGATCGCTATTTAAAATCAGAGGATCTGCTAGACTTGAAATGCATGCTGGTAAACTAAGACAAAGATTACTGGAATCGGTAATAAAATGATACCCACACCATTTCCAGTGTTTTAGTTTTTGTTTGAGCAATCTCTCCCATTCCCACAATATTCTGATACTGTGAGGAAGAAAGGACCAAAACCGAGATGCCGAGGAGACATCGATTTTACATTTAACTCGTATAATAAAACATCCACACAACCAGTGCATGATTTGTGTATTATTGACATCACATATCGCAAGAAAATATGACGCGGCCGTACAAGAAAGTCAATGTATGGATAGCAAAATAAATTGACTAACAAATATTACATGTAACAGTAGCGATACGAACATCTTGTTTGAAATCGCGCTTGAAAAGATCAAGAATGAGAAAAAATGATAAAAAAGAGAAATATCTATAAAATCTTTGGTTAGTTCTTTATACCAGCAGATCCGCATTCCAAATAAGGCACAGATTCAATAAGGGCCTTATCTGACAGAATTAATTTGCTTCGACAATCAAAGTGATTTCAACTTGTCAAGTGAGGAATCTGTTATTGGCAAAGGTAAGATATCCTAATCACGTTAACATGCTATTTTGAGTCTCCTTATTACAAATAATCAATATGTTCAGTTTGCAACGAGAATTTCGGCGAACCTCGATGAAATGTTTAAAAACACGTCGTCTGTAGTAGATGATTTATACAACATATAAAAATAACTCCTACTTTCTTTATTTACAGTGGCAAGTACGTAATAAAACATGAAATAATCTTGCTGCGATATTTACACTGAATATTTCAATGTGCACTTCTTTGACGGTATGCTTATCAGCAAGTATATTTCATTTTCATGTAAGTGGCAGTTAACCCAAATGGTAGTTTGTCACTCAAGCAGTATAGAATATGCCAATCATAAAGGATGGGATTTTGATGAAAATGTATTATTCTAAACTTAATTAATAGTTGACGGAAATTCTTATTGGTTCCCATTAGCTGGGCCATTTTGTAGGCTTAAACAAACTTCAATAAATCAGCTGTAAATTACAATCACTGCAATTACCATGACAACACCAAGGCAACAGCCTATCAGGTGTCTGTCAGTAAAGTGGTTGCTAAGATAGGCCTACGCGGTATAGACAATATCATTGTCTGTGAGTTGCAAAATGAAGCTCAGCATGCAGACAAATTATTATACACAGAAACCAAAGTCCGCGTTATGTGGTATGACCATTCCTACTTCCAAGACTTAAATGGTTACATATACCTCACAATTCATTTAGTAACACTTTGTTTTGTTAAAATTCGTCTTTGTCTTTCCTCAGCTCGCCAAGAAAGTGGCATTTATTGAGGTGTTCCCACGATATTAACGTTTAACTACATGCGAAAACCCACAAACAAAACGAATAAATAAGTTAGGAGATAAAGAAATAGATTAATAAATATATGAAAGCTGAATAAATTGGTAAATAAAACTACTCAAACATATCGCAATTCCGCGTTCTGCACAGACGAAAAGATTTGGGGCAAACGATAAAATCATGACACACAATCCATCTATACAAACTGTTCTGGAAAAAGAAAGAAAGAAAAGAGGCTATGCCCCACAAGCACATGATATTCTTATATCGCACTCGAACAAGATGTAAACAATAGTGACAGTGGGAATAGCTCTGGTTTCGCTTTCCTTTTCGGAGACAGATGCAAAAAAAAAAATGATCTGATTGCAAAGTTTTGACGCACTTCCGCTCGCGAAAGAGCGATTTCTAGGGTAGCTCTCACACCATCTCGACTCGCGTCAAATCCACATGATTCGACGTGAGGACTGTGATGTCAACTATTTAAAACAAATTTCAGCCCTAGAAAGAGTCAATGGATAATTTCATACTGTGAGTTCGACACCTTCAGATTTCCTTCTCAACTCATAGTCATATACTTGACAAAATGCTTGAAGCGAGTACAATACTCCATGCAGAAATCAGGCGTTGGAGGACAGTTTTCATCTTAAAAAATAAAAAGAGAAAAGAATATAAAAATATGTAAAAAATAAAAAGAGAAAAGAATATAAAAATATGTTTGTATCGTGATCTTTTTAATTTCAATATATACTTTGCTGCAGATAACTATTCAGAATGATCTACATTATTACGTTATTTCGAATAACATAGCCCGTTTCGATCCAACACAGCTTATACGGATATTCTAAACCGGAATCGTTTCAGCTATACCGGTACGACTGTCTTGTTAAGCTGTGAAACGATTACATTCATTGATTTGATGTGAATTCGGCCAGTTTGACGAAGCAAGAGTTCAGTGAAAAAAAGATAATCAAATAGTGATATGAAAAAAAGAAGATCCGTCTATATTCAAACAAAAGTCAAGGCGATCTTTACGAAAAATAGTATTTGCATAGTTTTCCCTCTCCCTTCCTCTTAATCTCTTTATGATAAAATCTGTCGAAGCTAAACGACCATCGGTAATTGTTTCGTAATTTCGTCCAATGTGCATGATGCACTGTAAAGGCATAATACTGTAGTATATTGCATTGATATGAAGAACCTACCAGTACCTTAACTGTGATTCGACGAACGATTTTTATTTACGGTAAACGTGACACTAACATGAAGCTCATGCACACACACCCATCAATGATGTTTAGTTCTATTATTTCTTTGGGAGGATTGTTCAAAATTAGTTCTTTAAAAACACGCCTTAAAATCGTTTGTGTCATAATGACAATCTATAAAAAGATGTTTTCATTCAACCAGCATCATTCAATTCATCGTACGGTATCCAACAACAATCTGTCTAAGGAGGGCTTTGCCCAACAAGCTCAAGTCTGTTTGATACAGGCGTGCCACACTCTTTAATCAGTGCCATGATACTGCTGATGTGAGCCCATATTGTGGCATGTACCAGTTCACCTTTGTTGAATGTTCTCATATTAATTTCGGTTTTTATTCCTTCATTCATTAATTCAGTTAATTTTCTTAAACTCCCTCATGCAGATATTATCAAAAAATAGATTATGACGATAACAATATGTACATAGAATAATCACGGTGTGAAACTCATTCTGGCAATGAATGTCAAGCACGACTTAGGCCTAATTGTGACAAAATCTCCGATCCCTCATCGATCCTTAACATTCTACAGGTGCATGGATCCTGTAAACGTAATCCTCTCTTGTTCTCACATCGCGTTATCCTGGAAGTGCACTTGATTTCATCAGTGCTGGCAGTTTTTGAAGATCACGTGACAGGACACATTTCACACCATGACACCATTTACTGCTGCAAGTCGTCAAAATTCGATCGTGTCCTTCTGTCTCCTCTTCGCCAGTCGTAGGAGTTCGTACGTCTTTTGCCGTGCGCGGGCGCTGCGCTCCATCAACTCCTCCGTCCGTTTGTTCAGCCAGTCAGCGAACTTCACCAGGCGCTCGTTTGGATCTGCAGAAAAAGACGGAAAAGAAAAGAAAAAAGATGTTATTAATTAAAACACGTCTGCTCCTGTGCAATGGTGAACATAATGATTTGCTTCATTTAAATGCATTATTTTCATACTGTGTTTTTAAGACATATGAAAACGATTATAGAGGGAAATATGATCAAGGTGTATAGGAGGAACAAAGAATGCACTGCCACACATCATGAAAGAGTTACTTTTACGTGAAACCGTTTAAAAATCTGAGAGATCGCCCCCTTTTTCCCACAAAACACACATATAATACTTGTGATATATTGCTTTACTGTCACTTTGAATGGAACAATGCAGCCTCGATCCGTGATGAAAAAAAAATCAAACAAATAAGAATGTAATCGTTGTTAGTCGAGCAAAAGAAAATTCGTACTCGTGCAATGCCAAATTGCATCACTTTGTAGTAATCAAGGGACATTGATAATAATTGTCGCTCATAGCCATGAAGAAAGAGAACGAGCAAAGGAAATAAAAATGAATATCAAGGGCTGCTCATGGGCGTAAGAAATCTCCGGAAATCTACCTGAACCTTTAAAGGTCCCTAGTTTTGACCACTGAGTGAACCTGAAGGGGCTAGGCGAGCACCTTCACGAATGAGCAACGGAGATAGACCCGTCGGTGGAGAGGCTAAAATATACACAGGATACTGTTCAGTGTGTGCATCATTTCTGCCACCTACCACTGCCTACTGGTTTCTAAAATTTGCCGGGCAAACGAAACTACGCTCCGACGCACCCCTTCCAAGACGCGGATATTGAATAAGGAAAGGAAACCTCAAGATCTCGCGCTATGCTAAAGAAATGTAATCCCTGGGACAAAGCTTTGGCTGTTGAGAGACACGTTGGAAATAGACATATTTTATCATTTCTTTATTCATTCTAAGAACCTAGTTATTGAATTCAGCCGTAAATATAAATTTTGCATAATGAAAGAATATATAAAGCACTAACAGACGAATACATACATCTATAGTTGTACACTCACATATCATGTGATAATTATGAAAATCATAATCGTCTTAATGATTGCTTGATTGATTGATTGATTGATTGATTGATTGATTGATTGATTGATTGATTGATTGATTGATTGATTGATTGATTGATTGATTGATTGATTGATTGATTGATTGACTGACTGACTGACTGACTGACTGACTGACTGATTCATTCATTGGATTAGACAGATCAATTTGCTAATTTACCTATTGGCATATTTACTTACTTATTTTTCTCAAACAAAATCTTAGCGTTTAGCATAGTAGTTTAGTTTGCCACTGATGGCTAGACTGTCTACTGTACTTCTGTTCGTCTCATCAGACAAAAATATCGTTATGATACTGATGAAGACTATCTTGTGAATCAAACATAACATGACCGTGGTATACATCATAACCCGACCTGTTCTTGAATGTGTATCATAATCCCTGAGGTTTTTTTTTTATAACTTTCCCACGATGTGTCGAGGATTATGGAGAGAGCGGCAGTTCTGAAGGTCTGAGGTCAAGTATCTATAATAAGATGTTTTCTTTTCATACACCCCGCTGATCTCCATACCATCCGTAGCCAAGGAGAAGAGGCCTGGCATCAGGAAAAACTCTTGACGACGAGCGGACCTCCGGCCGGCAATGCTTACGGCGCCCTCCCACGCTGAAGTGCGGGTCAGGGGCAAGATTTTGATCTACTGCTATGGGGACTGATTGCAGCCAGGCAGAGAAGAATGTATTTGACCGAAGCCGTGCACTCTGTGTTTAGATTGACTTCAATATGGAACAGTAGGCTACATGATTGTCTCACCGAAATCGAAAAAGAAAGGCATATAGGTGACTTGAAATTTCATGTTTTCGCCAACAGTGAGTGAATATCGGTCTAGAGCACAATATGATCAGTACAAATTAGGGAAGGTGGTAACATTGTGGTTCTCCAAAACAAGTATTCTTTGATCAGAAATTTATGTCGCGATATGTCTTTTAATCACTAATTCTGCCCTTCTCCACTAATGAAATCGTCAGCACTCAATCATTTCAACTCTAGAACCAGCACTTCTATACAAAGTTTGTTAATATATAGAACAGGGGATATTTTGGGAAGACTGTCGTGTGTACAAGCAAATAGGAGACTCTTAGGCCATTCTATGGCCGATGCTGTATGCATGAAACATTGTGATTGTGAATAATGCTACAAATCTGGGAGCACAAAGGGAATGCTACAATTCGATAACGTTCTATTTTCTCTCCTCCCCCCTGATTTTATTGAAAGTTTCACTGCTCTGTTTGCTCAGTTTAATTCATATATCACAGTCAGTTGGACCATTATTACACAGCGGAGTTTGATTTCGAGTATAAGACAGAATTACATGCATTGCTTTCGTCGGATGCCCTTCTGCTTAAAATATCCATTGATATCTAGGCCCTATATATAGGCAGGGGGAAATAAATTTAAATTTCTGATTGGTGGGATGATGGGGGAATCAAACACTGTAATTTGACCGCAGAGTACTTTTTGCAGTTTCCCTGAACATATAAAAATATGATTATTTTCTAATGATGAAATTGAGTCCTTATAATGTTATGGAGAATTTGACTATTTTGAGGCAAAATGTGAACTATCAAGGAGTGGCCTTTACCCATTCGGAAACGTAATTAACAGCATTATACACGAAGCTCTGATCCTCACATCATTCGTTTCTGTAACAGATGTCAAATGACTAGCATTGAGCACATCCCTTCCTTTTCCTATTTATGAGGTACATTCTAGTGACAGACTGATAAAATAGGTCCTTCCTGCTAATAACAGCGATCTCATTCCAAGGGTATAGCATCGATAGGCATTACGTAATGTCATACGCTTCATGGGGACTTTCCCCGGGCCTCCTTGTAGCCTCCTGTATACAGGAGCATGCAATGGGCAAAGCAGGGTCATGAATATAAACCTCTATGGTGGGACTGAGGCTCATTGTACATTCTTCTTTAAAAAGATGCATATTCACTTTGTATGTGTGATAATTCTAATAACTAACATGACATCTTTTGGACATGCTTTTTGACAGTGATTTAATCGGAAAATGAAGGCAAACATTTTCCGAGAGAAGTTTAAAGCTGAAACGAGTACAGTGAAGAATAAGAAAATAAACACATACAAACAAGACAGTATACTGAAATGGGTGATATGATAGTTAGAAAAATCATTGTGGATTGTTTTTTTTTCAAGAAGAGCCTTTTATGACCAAATTGTTGTTGTTGTTTTTTTTTAACTTTTCTGACTTTTTCTAGAGTAAAGCTGGTCGTATTAATTGTACTGTATCAAATTTAATAACATATTGTTAACCCCGTGGTAGCCTGTAATACAAAACACCTTTGAAGCAAAATTTTTGCAATTCTTTTCAACACATTGTTTATTTTCGATAATGGAAATGATTGCAAATTAGTAAATGCAATGTTAACCTGAGTGATCGTTCACATGCGGTTGAAGACCGACTTCTGAGTCATAAGACTGTCGCGTCGACGGTAAGGTGAACTGACAATGCCAACCACCAACCGTAATTAGATCAATCAAGAACGCTTTACAAGGCACGCAAACCTGGTATTATGGTATCATATTGGGCACTACACACACGCGTGGAATATTTATTACAGGCAGCACGTCTCCATGGCAACAAAATACTTTTAGGAGTTATACGGTGAGTCAAGCGCTCGAAGAGGATTCAAGATCCCATGACAACAAAGAGCATCGCGGTTGCCTCACAGACCCTTTCCTTGAAAGCTTGCATGGTCGACCAAGATTTCAAGGAAAGTTATTTTTTACGTGATGACGACTATCAAGTCATGACAAACTTATTTACAGATCTCTATATAAACAAATATAGAAAGCGACTCTCTTTAGATGAAATCGGTTTACTAATTACTTCACCGTAGGCCTAAATAGATATCCATTTCCAATGAGGTCCTACTATCTAGAAACCATTTCTTCAATTCACCTATTCATTCGGTGGGAAATATGGAAACTTCATGTGATCACCTCACAATAATCTTCCATTGCTCCGCATTAACCCCCCCTCCCCCCGAAAATGAAACATGACCAAAAAGTTGTACAAACTGTTCTGCGTTGTATATAGGTTATTATTTAGCATTGATTGTAAAAGGAAAGTATAGTTGCCAAAATATTTAAGAAAGACATTTCCCCCGTGCACTACGCAACGGACAGTGTAAAGAATTAATTCCAATTTGATTTTCGAACATAATGTATACCTCACAAAACATGAACTCTAATATTCTGTAGTTTTACTTCCTTTGACCAGTTTTACTGAAACTATCCCCGATAGATTATTCTTCATGTCACTTTGATTTCCTATCCATAGGGTGTCTGTCTGTCTGTCTGTATGTATGTATGTGTGTCTGTCTGTGTGGTGTCTGTCTGTCTGTGTGTCTGTCTGTCTGTCTGTGTATGGGTGTGTAAATGTTTGCTCACATTCGACTCATGTCACAGAAAGGGTTAAAATCAAGTCGAGAGTGAAGTATGGAGAGTTTCCCTTGTCATAATGAACTCAAAGCTCCAGTGCATTCCACAGTATACCATTTACCCCTTTCGTCTTGTGCATCGAACTTGTGTCCGAACAAAAACCAGGAAAAATGCTTGTATTTAGAGCACGTCGACTATTTCAGAGGATGGCTTAGCTGAGATAAGAGGATCGCAGCTATTTCTTACCTCGGTGAACCCATTCAGCCCAAGTAGAATTACCTCACGTTTACCACAATCAGTCTTTTACGCGGTATTTGAGAAAATGCGTTAAACGCTGTTCAAAGCCGGCAACCTTGACAAATAGGTGCGTCATTTTTCACCCTCGTAGAATAGGCCTAAGCCTTTTTATGCCAACACCCATTCAAAGTATACTGTAGTAGTAAAAAAAAGACCCCCCCCCCAAAAAAAAGAATCTCTCTTTCCTTGAATCATTGAATAACACAGTCCTTGTTTACAGCCACTCCCCATCATTCTGTTTAAGGGTGTTTTTACTTTGTAAAGGTTACGAAGAGGTCAAAATTTGAATGACCATCAGTTTTGAAGAGTTCAACTTCATTGAATAAAGGTCCCCTTTTCTTTAAAAGTGAGATGGAAAATTGCGATTCAGCTTAATGTAGATGGGTGTATACCAACGACCATCATAATGCGAGAATTGACGTTGTAATTTAATAGAGAAAAGCAATTGTGATTAAGTAACTTCTATGCGATAGAGAAGTACTTTACATTACTCTTTGACTTATCAAATTAATGTACAAACTTTAGGCTAAAAGCTCATTGCATACATTAATAGAATGTTTTACATACAGTAATAGTGACAAAGACAACGTCATTTAACATCATCATTTAATCGAATAAAGAGGAAACAAAGGGAAAACAAAAATGGAAACTAGCTGAAAAAAAAAAAACTTGCTGCATCTCACTCAACAGAGATAGTGCCTTCAGAGAAGCAAGCGTTATGGTGAATCAGCTAATAGCAAACTTTGCTTGGGTGAAATTTAATGAAAACCTTTCGTGTTTCTTGCAACTTATGAGGAAATTCAGCAAAAAAAAAAAGAACATTGCGAGGATTTGCTGAGGTTGGCTGCTGATTGCTGATGTTCAGACGGCCTTATTAGTACCATGTATTCCGCACAATATGCTTTATCTCACTTTATTCATTAACTATCTGCGTGCAACATTGATTATAATAGAATATAAGCTGTCAAGTTTTCGTTCTAGGCACGCTTTATACAAAGCATATACCATTTCGCATCTATTTCGACTAGGTATGCCCAAGCATAAATCAAACCAAAATGTTTGTGTCTATAGGCCAAACTTACTTGTATGAGCACTGTGATGCAAGACTTATTCATATCCATATCTGGGAAGTTTTCCTCCAGATATTTTGTAGTGTCATACCAAGAAGGGAAACTCTGGGTCATTATCATGTGGCATTATCAAATCATTAATATTCATTCATCTCCATCTAAAATGAAATGAGTAAAAGGGCATCATTGTAAACGTCACTGATACTGGTGTTTATTATGGTAAACCGGCCGCGCAATTTTCTGTTAGTCCCATGTAATGTCCCGAAGTCCCTCTGACGGGTTATATCCAACGATACAAATAACAGTGATGGGGACGACGCGACCATGCACCGATAGATCTATAAATACACACGCCATATTTGAACAGTATTGTCGACAAATATTTTGAGAGACGCTCTTTATGGAATGTTCAGATTAAAGTGTGTGAGTGCATGTTTGAGTTCATGCTGTTACCCTCCGTCACCATGGCGACCAACCAAGCCGACATTCACTGACATGACGCTATATTGTTCTTCACTCTCTTTACGGGTGATGACGAAACAGCCTCGCAAATCCCGTAAATTTGCCACCTCAATGAGAAACGGTTCACCATTAAACGGTCCAGATATGCAAACGAACGAACCAGGATGGTGGATAAGGAACAACCGACCAAGTATTGTGTATCATTCGTTTTGTAGGATGGTGACATGATTCGAATCCCGAGAAAGCCAGCTTCACAAGATTCCTATCGACCATCAGCAGTTCTAACTGAACCGCACACACAAACTATCGCGATGCATTTATAATACATCGCACAGCCAATACAGCTGAGGGCAGACGAGCGGTAGTTAATACCGGTCATTAGTAAAACTCCCGAAGAAAAATTATAATAAGTATGGTCTTTTGGCTAAATAAAAGACTGGTCACCTGATGGCTGTAAGCCAACTGTTTGATTAGAATCAGTTATACATCATTATTCTATAAAACGCCTTAAAATTCAGATACGCAGAATATCATTTATGACCACGACATTGGACGATGTTTCTATTCCCCTCTTCTTAGATTTGACAGAAAATCGACCTCGGTAACCACTTTTTTGTTTAGTGGGAGCAATTACATAGTAAATATCTGGACTAACTTCCAGTATGCAACGTACTTATTTCTTGTTTCTTGTGAATGTCCTTCTATGTTTATAACCACTGCTGAGGCAATTGAACAGTTCAAACTTCAAAGGTCCATATACCGTTGCATAGATACCATATCGATTTGTCTATAATTGACGGTATGACAAATTCCGTAATGTCATCATTCTATAGGTGTGTTTGCAAAGTGTTTAGAAGTGTTTGGCCCGCTAATAATACTCTCACATAAATTTACCATCCCTTACACACTATCGATTTGCTGAGTAGTCTGTAGCACATTATAGTTCCCGGCTGCGAGCACCGCACTTCCTAATTAGGTGGCAACCTTGCCACGACATCATGTTACATAACATTAACCATGTTTAGTGGGTACCCGGAATCTTTCAATGTTTTCCACACTTTCAATTTTGTCCGTGTATCTGTCAACTGCTTAATTTTGTTGATATTGAACTGCTCTGGGGACTCGAATGGTAAAACGGGAACTAAGCGTTTGTGTGCGAGGGTGAGTATACAGGGTCTACAGAAGACAAACTAATGAATGAAATTGCTACAGTGAAATAACAGGAAGTATGACCAAGAATCTAACCAATCGGTTCATTCGTTGTCAACGTGGCCGTTCTGTTGGAGTGTGAATTCTGTCGAGTCGCGACAGCCATATGACAGCTGCATGCCTTTGCTGGGCACTGCCGTGGGTAGTGATGACGACCGAAGCTATCCTTCGGTATTCAACAGAAGAAGAAGAAGACGACGACGACAAAGAAGAAAACAAATTTGTAGAAAAAGAGGCAAAGAACACGAAGAAGTAGAAGAA
The DNA here is from genome assembly GCF_040938485.1 of Diadema antillarum. Taxonomy (NCBI): domain Eukaryota; kingdom Metazoa; phylum Echinodermata; class Echinoidea; order Diadematoida; family Diadematidae; genus Diadema; species Diadema antillarum. The sequence continues at coordinate 555,688 of NW_027270935.1, read as the reverse complement.
GAAGAAGAGGAAGGAGAAGGAGATTGTGAAGATGATGTTGACGATGATGAAGAATAAAATGTATGCAAACAAAACAATATCTATCATGCATTATCTTTAGAAGAAATCTTTCAGAGCGTTGTCAGTTGCTGAGTACATAATATTGTGTTGAAAATTATGGTTTTGTGCTAACCATACGATCTACATTTCTCTTATAGTGGTTTGCTACTATGGTAAAATACAGGCACCCGATTAGAAAAAAGACAGTGTGAGTCTCAACTTCAACACTTTCACGTATACCTCCTTGGTTGTGTTCGTCGAGTGTCGATTGCAACAGGATACACAACTGTAATCATATCGGGTAAAATGTGTCAATGGCATCATCTGGGTGCTTTCATCGTGGCTTTAATCTGCTAAATGTTTGAATGAGTGGAGGATCTACAACTTTCAAGTGGTGTTATCTAATAATGGAATTAGAGTGAAAAGTTATAGCGCGCTATCTTTCCTGAAAGTTCATACGCTTCTAACCATGCTAACAGCGATGTAGTTTTATCTCCTACAAGGGGGGGGGGGGGGGGGGGAAGAAATCGTTATTTCACATGCGATCGACAGGCATCATTCTTAAGAAAAAGTTATGGATATGGCGTTTCCATAAAAGGGTTATATAAACAACTTTCTCATTCGTGATGATCTACAACTACATTCAAAGAATAGTATTTTGTGGGTCTGTTTTTGGACAAAATTATGTTGTTCCGTGAATTCCATGTTTATGATAATCATGTCAGTTAACCCATAGTCACTGGCGATTCATCGTGTTTTGCCTTCAACTATAATCTAGATTAATCTAGTAGTACTTCTTTAAACCTATCTCAAGCCTTGATTCAATACCGCCCAAGCATTTATCTCATTGATAGTCTATTTCATAAACTTATACTACTGGTTCTAATGCCCACTAAAAACGGCTGTCATGAGAGTCAAGGAGTAAAGTCTATACATGTATAGCCTTTTTATTGTTTTTTTTTAATCAATTTAGAGCTATATCAATTTTCGCGTAAGTGTATATGGAATTGCGAGTTTTAGTCAGATAGAATATAAAAAAATTCCTTAAATACAAATTCCTATATTTTGATATTTCAGACATCATTTTTTTAATGAAATTGCATGAACAATAATACAGCATAAACAAGCTTTTATTTTTCCTAGCGTGTAAATCACCAATAGAACTACACTGTCGCGTTCAAATGGACTCCTCGATACTTTTTGTTTTTGTGCCAAAAAAAAGTCTATCTAGTGCTACAAATAGTGTCCGTGGATAAATGGAAGCTTTGGACGGAAAATAAAACACCTGCTGCGGGAATTATTGATTAAGATTTTATCGAGGATGTGTCAAAGAGAAAGAAAAGATCCTTACAGAGAGCTGGTCTATCCTCAAGGTCATTGCAATGAGAGAATTAAGCAATGGACACGTCTCCATTTTAATTTTCCCTCACGCACAGCTCAATGGGGGATGAGTTAGGCTGCACCACATACGTGATTTTTGTAGGAAAAGCCGTATGAAGAGAGCACACTGCTTAGAGATATTGAACTTTAAATCAAGTGCAATGCCCTCGTATACCATGTTGGGACTGTGTTTCACAAAATGTGTATACATGTATATCAGATGACAAGAATGGTATAGACATTTTATCAGAAATGGACTTAGAATAATTGCATTTCACATCTTGACATGTTTTCACCTAATGGCGATATTCCTCGTAACAGAACAATTTGATGAAAATTAGCTGAGATGATAATTTCATAAAACTCTTCCAATTGGTTTGTGCTATAATAGCATGATATATTAACCGTGCATTGGGTCAATACAATGTAATAATAACTACAACCCTTTACCCCGTGCTCTAACCAAAAGTAACTTGCATTCTTTGAAAATATGAAACTTTTACATTCCTTACTATTTCTTAAGTCTGACTTTTCGGCTCATTCGGTTCGTCCGATTTTTTATGCTATGGAATATAACTCTTCGAGTCAAATTAGATTGCATTAAAATGGCGCTGTCTCACGAATACTCAGCATATCTTTGCTAATACTCACATTATGATAATAACTGTATCATTTCAATGCATGTGTATACCACCCCCCCCCCCCCCCAAAAAAAAAAAAAAAAGGTGGTTTGCTGGTGTGACTGATTACAATCTTTGACATTCTAGCCAAAAGCTTGTATAATAGGCTCTAATCATACCGGTATTTTCAGCCCTTCTCTTTATTCCAGATAAACTACAATCCGCAAAATGCGTCATTATATTCATTTGGGGATTACTGACAAGTGAATTTGTTTTGACGAGTTATTCGGTATCCAGGTGAGGAGTGCAACGTAAGGGAGGAACAGGCAGTGTTGTGACAGGTGATGAATACACGATGATTCTCTATAATACTACAGTGGGCGTATATCGTCATTGTCACCGTCTCCGAGTGAAGTGATAAACAACAGCGTATGAACTTGCTCTTTCCCTCTATAGATGATCGTTATGAGCGCAGACGACTTTGAGGAGGTGGAAGAAAAAAAAGGGACTTACAAATTAACAAACCGCCAAAAGTGAACACTATGATCAGTACAGTGAAGACTGCCAAATAACTAGGTTAATGATCGCGCTGCTTTGTCTCGTTCAATGAAGACTTTTTTATCGCTTGCTGACGACGAAACGCTAATTCGTGTTCAGGAAATACGCGTTGAAAGCAATCTGTCGCTCTGTTTAACCTTAATCTCTATAATGAGTTATTTTCAGGGGTTTAAATATGGAGATCCATGTAACCTGACACGCAGAGAAGAAGGTATTCTTGGTGGAAAGCCTGAGGGTGTCAGGCGACGAATTGGAATTGTCGTGATCATCAACAAACAGGTCTTGTAGGATGACGCCAGCTTTCTCCGCAAATTGCATTATGATTTTCAATTGTTTTTCTTTATCAATATACAATCTGTTTCCTTGCCTCTATTTTCATTGGTGTCACTAATTTTGGTTTTGTTTGATGCAGCATAACCACAGATTGTGTTCAATCATGAACGCCCAAATTTTCCTGTATATTAAACAGAAACGTTTATATGGGAATATCTTCTCGATGAAATATTTTGTCTGTTCTTGAGTGAATAGATGAACAACTGCATGGGAACATTTAAAGTGGTGTTCTCTATTGAATTTTTTTTTTACTCATACACTTTATCATCTGATAACACATGAACTTCACTTCCTTGGTAAGCATCGTAATATTTTACTGATCTCTAACTGATAGTCTCCAAACACACACTATTAATGATTTCCTAATCTCACGGGATACCACACGCACGACGTCCTAAAGTCGCTTCAGATTTCACAGAATATAAGATGAGCAAATTTAAAAAGTTATCCCTAAAGATGTTTGCAGTGAGTCACAATTTATACATAATAAAATTATGGTTTAAATCACAGTATCTTGCAAAGATTTATGTCATCAGATTTATTTTTTCTTGTCATAGCGTGATTTCAATAAATCGTTTTTCGATGCTACGTTCAGCTATCATTGTGAATATGAATTGTAATATAAGAATTCTTTATTAAGCCGTTTATCCTGTGTTATATACATAGGCCTATACATGCGTATTGATATTCCAGATCAGTCTACACTCTTTAAATCGCACTCATCGAAAGGAGAGGGTCTTTTTTAATTCTTTTTTTTTTAAGAGCACGGGAGACGATCCAAGCTGCAGGACGACATGTCAAAAGATAATACTCCCTTTCCGCTTCAATTAATCCTCCGAGATCGAATGGATAGAGGTAACGTCTCGCTCCCCTCATTACAGGAGAAGAACATGTTCTGCGTGATGAGAGAGCCTACACAGCTCTCATACATGGAAGATTTAAAAAATCCTAGTTATGTTCATGAACAGGAGGAGGAAAAGGTGTCATTACGATTTTCAACTGGATCTGATCTGCAATGGGTCCCTCATACTTTATTCTTTGCTCATGTACGAAACAATTGTAAACACAGTATAGAATAGCCGTAGAAACTGTTTTTAGGGAGCTTCGGCTTTGAGAGTATAACTTATACTTTTATAGACAGTTAAACCGACGACAAATGCCTATCCACATGTCATGTCCTATAGGTGGCAATCCGACTCATTGTTTTTAATATATGCGGCTGCTTCAGACGAATAAGAGCTTCACTGGAAACTGCAGCAGAGAAGAAAAACTTAAAAGTATTTCATGTTTTTACGAAACAATAGTATTGGTTACAAACACCAAATATAGGAAATGACGATGGCCATTAGTTCACAATAATATTCTTCGACCAAAGCAAAAGCTAGCACTGAGAATTGCCGTTGCACTCATTATATCACATAATTGATAGTCTATCATTCAGAGTATCTGTTTGAAGTATAATCAATTGTCTTTGCTATGAAAATGATGTTGCTTTTAAAGCAGAATACGGACCTCAACATCTCATATTCCTTCTAAGTTCTCGCCACACATAAAACTGCACAGGTCCCATTATCCACTAATTCGACATGATTTGACTGCCCTCGTTACTGACTAATTGATTGTGTAAATAGTGAGTACATCATGGATGGCGGATATCGATCCTCATGGACCTCATTTGCGCTATTAAACATCACACGCAGCTTGCGTCACGAGCGTGTCGGCCTGTAAGTTGGACTAATAAGTGCTTTAGGCTGTTCGTTTGATAGGGAAATACATGTACGTGTCAAATAAATTGAATAAAGGAGGCTTGATTTCAGGTTCGATTTGCGTTAGGCGTTAGGCATGCAGGCACCTTAAAAAGGCAGTCATTTCACTTACGCAACAAAACTCATCTACTGCTTATGCCTTCATACACTGTGAACAAGTTGCGAGTTCAGACATTCTCGAAATGAGATTTATGAGATAAAGTGAACAGGGAGAAAAATGGGCAATTTTCAAAGCGAACCGGATAGAATAATAAAATACAATAATGATAGAGAGACTCTTAAAAGCATGTATGGTATAGATTAGACGAGAATGATCAATTTGTCACATATAATCCATCAACAATTATTCTTAATCTCGATTGAGGAAAAACATTTAAAAAACTGTATGTACCTCCAGAAGAATTAGAGTCGAACAAAACTATAAGTATATAGTGAGAGACTAAATATACAGCTGTCCGATTATTCATAATAAACTACGTAGTAAGTGTATTATCATCACTAGCAGTAGGCCCTATATGCCTACAAACAAAAATGACAAAGACAGGGAACGAGCAAAAGAGCCAACAACAAATACACAAACAAACAAACAAACAAACAACCAAACAATAACAACAACAATAACGAAACCCTGCATTAGTTGCCTTAATTATATAGGGGAGGGATATCAATATGGCTATTTGAAAGAAAGCTCGACCAATTTATTATCTGCACGTCGAAATCTTTTGAGCATCTATAGAAGTGGACTATCGCTTTAGGATGGGAGGACTAGTACCTGTGTCTCGGAGGAATTTTTTGTAGAGTATCAAACAGGAAGATCTCATTTATCTCAAAACGCAACGGACTCGCCAGAGAAGCTACAAAAATAGCAATATTATCCCCTTGAATTGAGCGCTGCTTGGAAGCAGGGTTTGAACAGGTTGGATCAGCTGTGGCCTTCGAGAGGACAGGAAAAAATTCCGAAACTTGGCAAGCAGTCGGATTAGATAGGAAATAATCAGAAGGAGCTTAAAACACAATCTATTTACTGGAAACGAGACTAAAAGAAGATCTTAAATCCTAGTTTATAAGTTTATATATCAAACATATTCATGATCAAATCTATTTGCCTCCCTAAAATTCAAGACTGTATAAAGTTTGGCGGGCCTTTACATCTTTTTACAGAACTCCAAGCTTTCCCTTGTAATAATCCCAGTGAAAACATTCTTTAACATATTTGAGTAAATGCTATAAATATATATCTCTCTCTCTTTCTTAAGCCCCTCCCCCCAAAAAAAACACCACAATATTTTTTAATCATGCGATTAGAACACATTACAAAATATAACTGATGCGACAAATCACACACAGAAAATTACATGCCCCCCTCCTCCTACCACCACCACCACTACAACAACAACTACTATACTATACTATACTACTACTACTACTACTACTACTACTACTACTACTACTACTACTACTACTACTATTACCACTACTACTACTACTACTACTACTACTACTACTACTACCACTACTACTACTACTACTACTACTACTACTACTACTACTACTACTACTACTAATACCACTATGTTGCTATACCACTATTACTATTAGCACTATTATACTATCAATAATAATGATAACAACAACGATAGTAGTTTCATTCACATTAGAGTACTCAGTATTCTCTTCAGATTTAGCACTGATTTCCAAGATGGCCTGTCATCTATAACTCTCTCTGCGTCGGTATCAAGAAATATCGGGTCATACGATGATACGATTCTCTCATGTTGTGCACATTTAGAATCAATATACCCGGTACGAAAGATTACATCGTATATGGCAACTGGGGAAGGCGTTTTGAAGAGAGGGGAAATAAATGGAAAGAAATAGTACTGTCATTATTTTGGGACTGGATTGAGGTAATATTTGGCCATGCTAAATAGATACCGAAATATCACCGTCAGATGGAAAGTGGCAGAAAATTAGTTTTTCTCATAAAACAGGTTTCAACTTCAGAGGGAGTGACGCAGGAGAGATGTGGAATTTTAAGGCTTACAGAGAATTGTTTTTCCTTTACAGCATTGTTCATTTTCATCATCACTGTTGTTAATGTTGTCACTGTTGTTGTTCAATATTCTAAATACGATCCAGGGCATATAATCATGTGAACGGTCTCCGCGACGTGCAGCATTACAGCGTGACGTTGTCTCAGAGCGATTACATACTATGCATAAACCTCGTTTCTATAGACGTCACATAGTTGTGGGCGGCGAGCTTGCGGGAATGCGCTATATTCATGCTGCGAGACTGGTGCCAAGTAGGCCTACTGTGACAACCTTGTGACTGTGACATGGTTTCGACTGCAACCCTATCATATGCCAACTATGCGCTTCACAACGCCAAAACAAATAAGTACGTCCATGTAAAGTAAGTAGGTGCAATAAGTATGAATGAATGTAGCGCATTATATTGTAATGCATGAATAAAAAGAATATGAATATTTTACATGAATATACGGATAGATACAAGATATAAGACAAATATTGGGGTAAGCGCATTCGCATTTGTTATTAACTCAAGATAAGAAATGCAGACCGAGTAAGCGGACAGACGGTCTAAAGAAACACACATTATTTTCTTTATCTTAACCCTCATGATTGACATTGCTTGATATGAATGCAGTAAAGCTGAAAGGGTAAAGCACACCCCGCACGACGATCGATTTGATCGTTAAGTCAGAGAGAGAGAATTCACTTCATAGTCTAGTTTGTATGGAAACATCGTTATTTCCATGTTGTCAGGAAAAATAAATACGAGCATAATCAGGCGCCTTCATGATATTGTTTGTTAGTTTGTTTGTTTTTTCACCAACAAGCTACATAATTATACCTGCCATTTTGATCTTTTTTAGACTTCTGCGAGACATGACAATCAAATTGCCCGAATAAAGTCAACACCCTGAATGAGCACAGATGAGGGGATTAGAGGTGAGATATCCATAAAAGTATGAGGAAACTAATAACAATTGTGAATTAAACTATGTTTATCAAGGTATGCCATGAAGACATGTGACTATTCGATAATGTTAAAAAGTACGTAGACTCTAAGATGTGATACTTCTTGGTTTCGAGATTTGATGTCATAATCTGTCTGAACTTCTGAAGTGGTCGACGCTTTTAAGGACGCATGTCGGGTTGTTTTGTTTCCGATTTTCCTTTGTGGTTGATGTTCCCTTTTCGCCTGCTTGTAATAGTCATGCACAAAAGGCTCTCAGTCTGTAATGTATGTTGATCTGCTTATCATTATTATACTATCACCTTCATCGCCCTTCCTACAGACATTGGATAGATTCAGTGATGTACTGGGTTGATTTGATGGTAGTTGCTGGTATCGTCTTATACCATTACATATTTTTATGTCTTGTTGTTTCAGGGTCAAAGTTGAACAGTGGTCGTATCTTTCAATTTCTGGTGACTTTTCATTACTGTCCACACAATAATGTTAAGAGACAAGACCCTATTCATCATGAACCTTACCAATCAATGGCGATCTACTGCTGCGTCATTGCCATGGCAACACGATATCAGCTTCGCCCGTATTGTTGCGCTGAGGTTCCTGAGGTGAACACACCTCTACCGCACACCGTGTCAGGCTGTAATTACATCGGCTCAGACTCGAAACAATCTCGCCTGCCTGCACGCACGGCATGAAGAAAATTAACTTGTCTCTGGAGAAAAAAGGAGGAGGGAACACGGCAGGAATTGATAATTTGCCCTGGCGGGCGCGGGAAATTAGTTGGGATGCCAACGGGGGTCTAAAATGGCGCTTTCGAGGAAGAAGAAAGAAAGAGGGGCGACCCCTCCAATCAAAAGTTCAACCAGTTCGTGGCCCGCTGATAACCATTACCTCGAGAGCGGTTACCTCGCTCTACATTATGCTCATACTCTCGGTAGGGTTGCTCCTCGAATGTACAGCTAAGATAAAGAAGGCGGAAACCGAAGACACATTAGCAAACGTTCTATAATCCAAACAAACGTGCAATGTGTATATCTACAAGTCTTGATCACTTCCAGGTATCACACGCTGACTCTGCCAGCATGCCAGGCGATGCCATTGCCTGCATTTCTAACGTCAAAAGTGCAGGCACATTACAGTACTCGCCTGGAAATACTCATAACAAGTGCCAAAAATGAGCAGCAGGGGTTAATAGTGTGGCAACATTCGATAAGTCTACGCAACGTTTCACCGCTGAGGGTCTGCTGTAGATATTGACCACACCCTTAAAATGCAACCCTTTTCCACTGACACCACTTGTCCATTGGGGCAAACTTCGGTATCCAGACTCTGTCGAAGTCAGTAACTCTCCCTAATATTAAGACAATAGGGTTGAAAGGTGAGCTAACGCGTCCTGTTAATTATCATATTCAGGGGTGTATCCAGGTTTTTTTCTCGGGGGGGGGGGGGGGGGTCGTAATCAAAATTTTTGGACCTTTACCTTTGCGAGGGAGCGGAGCGACCGAGCGGGGGGAGGGTGTGTGTCCCCCCTCCCACGGTAGGAAGTTTTTGAATTGTATTTGGTGCATACAAAAGTGACATAATATCATTAAAACTAAGTTACGAAATTTACGAGGTTTTTGCCAATTTGGTGGAACACCACCTGGTCACTTTTTTTCCCTGTTGGATATAGGGTAAAAAGCCCTCGAAAAACAAAAATGTCTTCTACAAAAAGTGGACCTTTTGAAAATTTAGGGGGGGGGGGGGGTCTTCACGACTATCCCAACCCCCCTTGCATACACCCATGATATTCGGGATATGATGCCAGACTGGAGAGCGGCATGCGAACATAAAACAAGAAGATTATGCTTGGCATGCTTTAGAAGGCCTGGTTAATCTGTGGCTTAAAAATTAGCTCATATCAGCCACGATAGGCCTATGCCCTTGCCAAGCATCGTCCCTCATTGTGCGGTGGTGTGGGTGTCTTAGATGCTGTTTCCATGGCAGCGATATCGTCATAATCAATCATGGCAATGAATGTTGTCATGGAAACGTAATCAATGGAAATACTCTTATGATGATGAAGACTATTCTTGACGATTTTGGTACGCATTTATTCACAATATCATAAAACTGAACTCTTTCGCTGTGATGTTGGCACATCTCAAAGTTTGAGCAATGCAAATGACTGCAGCGCTGTGCAAGCAACATAGTCATGGTGCTCAATACATCGTTTCGCAAAGGAAACAATGAGATAAGGGAAACGGCTAAAAAGTTACCACAGAGAAAATGGCAGCAAGATAAAAGACAATCGTGGTGATTCATGGTCGTTTTTTAAGCGGTCATGATCTATGGAAGTGTATTGGTCGGGAAGTGATATAACATTGCGCATGGCAGGCGAAAAGTCATTCATTTTCAGGGAAGAAACATAATTGATGTCCCATTATTTGCGTCACTGTATACACAATAAAGATAGTATGATATATCTACATGATATTTGAAATAGTCCTCCAATCAATGCCCAATGCTTCACAATTGTGACATCAGCAATGTAATGTATATCAACGCAGGGCTCCCTTGTAAAGCAGGCCTTTGTGACACTGAATGACACTACCCTGCTTTTAAAGAAGACTTAATAAATAAATACATAAATAGATAAGTAAGCCATCTTAAAATCACAATTTCGTTTTTAATCATATCTTGATGATTATACCAAATGAAACATATCGACCCTGCCGATTAACTACTATTGTGATAACAATGCGTGTTCAACGAACCAGGTGCTCAACGAACCCTGCATCCAAAATTCTTTGATCGTTGTTATTCGCTTGCTTTCATGATATTAAAACCATCAAAACCATGTTACAACCGCGAGCACTGAATGTGTACTGATGTTGCATGCGTTTACAATGCAAATAGGGAGGTCGCGTTCATTCTCATTTTCGTCACGTCGGTACAATCTCTCAGAGGATGTCGACTTCTTGATGAAAGCTGATCCATCTTCCTCGTACACCTGCTGTACATTGGGTTCCCCAAAAATTGTGTTGTAAAGACCGTAAAGAATAAAACTAACGAGCATCTATATGAACCATCAAGCCGCTGCAATACCAAGTGACAGTAATTGATGGGTGTTCAAATTTCTTGTGCCAAGAATCCACGAGTCACCAAAAACGGTCTGCAGCAGTCTGATCCCATTTCGAAACACACACACACACACACACACACACACACACACACGCACACACACACACACGCACACGCAACATCCCTCACACACAACAAGAGGGAAAGTTAGCAGAGAAATTGGAAAACATAAAATTTTTCATTCGAAATGGATCCTCGACGAACTTCTGCGACAATCGCCATTCTTTACTGATTCCCTTCGTTCCAAAGTTAATCACGGTATTATGAGCAAGAAAAATGCTTGATTCTAAATAATATAAAGATATGGACGTGATAAGTTTCTATAGGTAAAATCAGAAAAGTTAACTTCATTAGACAACTAAATGATGTCATGAAAATGGCCAAAGAAAAGATAGAAACAAATAAACAAACAAAAATGATCACGATACCCTGTTGGAGAGCTCTCTTCAGTGAAAGAAGAACAAATTTCTAGTATTGTTGCTATCGTATTTTCAACCCCAATACATTCCGATAAAAAAAGAAAAGAATGTTCAAATATATACATGAATACGTCACGCGGAACACGGCGAAATGTAAATCACAAACCTTCGACTGAATTCCTCTATCGGTCATTTCAGTGTCGTATCTTCATCCATAGAAGAAACTCTAGACTGGCTTCGATTGGGCTTTTCGCATAAATTGTGTGAATTCAAAGCTATCTTGAACAAACTACCCATACGCAACTAAGTGGACGGAAGCTCCCTACCATGTGATGTTTCATGTTTCGATTAAAAAGAAAGAAAGGTGAATCTACTCTTCACAAATTCGCTGTTTCAGCAAGGACAGACCCTGCTGATTAATGCTATTTAGCAGAATGCTGTACGGGCTTATCGATACACCTACACGCGTCGGATTAAACCCGTCACTAATTCGAAACGACCGAAATGCGATAACATTTTGCTACTATGCGCTATCGTGATAATTCTGGCATTTGTTTTGAAAATAAAGTAAGTTCTTCCGAAAAAGTCAATTTTATCCCCATTATGGACCATGAGAACATGATTATATCACTGGCAGGGCTTGCCATGATGTCACTGTGATTCACTAATTGCATCAAAAATGGTGAGCAAGACTTTGGTTACAGTGAGAATCTATTCTACCATGTTTAAGAGTAAGGAGAGGGTATAAACTATAATAAAGTGAAATAAAATAAGTAAACAAAGTAAGTAATTCTAGTATTTTAGCTGTATTATGATAACAAAACAAATATAGGTTGGTCATCACACTTGATAATGCAATAAAGTACTAATGCCGATGTCTCATACTGATAAATCTTCCACTGACTTGTACACACATCTTCTGCATTCATGATCACTCATGCTGCAATGAATTTTAACAGAATACATATAAAATCCCTTCATCATTTAGCAACATGCAGAGCTGCAACTATTTAGCAGGGATGACACGTACATCTGACGTCAATCAACTTGCACATGGAGCGGGGTTTCACTTCCGGCCGAGAGGACACTCTGTTGTAGGCCCCTACTCCCCATTTAAATGAGAGGAAAAATGGCAAAATCTGAGGAAAAGACCTGTTATGTCAGTCATTAGGGAGAATCAAAAGTTTACGATAGCCGTCACTTTCGATCTCAGTCTCCCTGAAACACAAGCGCTATTTTGGAGTATTATACTCCCGCCTGCCGCGACTTGGCAGTTTCCATCGTGTTGAGATGCTATCTCAAAATATTAACAGCAATATCGAAAGATGGATATATCCCTTTCAGCAAGTCTCGTGATCTGTAATTACTCCACCAAAGTAGTAAACTCTAATATTTGACACAATAAACTTTTCAGGTAGACCGACTTACAAGACACGTCTGAATGTGAAACGTCTATGTTTCTATACTACAATGTATATTTTGCCATAATCATGTTTGTATATGTTTGCATGCATGTTTGTTTGTTTATTTGTTTCTGCATAGACTGAACATCGTAAGTTTCTTGCTACTTAATCATAATTCACGTATGAAGTCCACTGGTATCATATTCATCTATAGGGTCTATTTCCTTTCATATATGGGTGTGTGCAAGCTTGTTATGATGAGGATGGGTCTTTTAAAAACTTCACCCCACTTGGATGTCGGCCATGCTTAACTTTTAATGCAGTTATTCTGTATTAATTATGTTTCAACACATTGTATTCACAAAACACATGCAAATTTTGAGTCTGCCTTATATAGAAGGGCCCATAAGTGGATTCGGGGCAGAATCCCCCCCCCCCCATTTTTTTTTTATATTGTTGTTGTTATAAAGGACTTTAATCATTGCACATCAATACCAGTCGCGAAAGATATTGAATATGTCCTGGATTTTATGTGTTTTCTTTAATTTTTGTTCACATCTGTTTCACGGAAAAACATTCGCAGGGATGTGGGACCCCAAGTAACTTGTCTTGCTTACTGTCCCTATCGTCAAATGCTTCGCTCGTCATGTGATTTGCTAACATAAAGTCACAAGACATTAAAGTCACAAGCAGAAATATGCGGGCTATTTGCTAGTTTTAGTATTCAAGTACACCTGTGGATGATGGTAAACAATTCGTATTCCAAGGGCAAAGGCAACAGAAGGAGTGAGGAAGAAGGTATACGTATGCGAACGAATAAATATTGCACTGCATTGTAAACACTGCTCTACCGGTTTCCAGTGCCACCTGGTATAAACACAGTTGGTACACAGTTGGTCACAGTTGGCTGCGGTAATTATAATCTTTTGATCAGACATTATTTTGAGTTATGCTTGGTGGACAAGATTGCACAGGCAAACAAACCAGAGTACACCCACTTCCATGCTCAACATATTGGGGGATAGGGGTGGCGAGAGAATTGCAACTTAACTGATATCAAGTCAGAGGTATTTTGGACTGTCTATCCTATTGTTCAGCGTTTTGGCAAAGAAATGAATATCTCTTGTGAGGGGAAAACAAGTACATTCCATCGGTTAGTACGTTTATAGATTCCATTGAGGAAGAGAGAGGGGGAAGAAGAAGAGCAGCGTTTTGATACTGGTAATCTTCTCGTTATCTATTTCAACATCACAAGGTATAATACCATTAGTTATGAGTTGAAGAATGAGGTTGGTCCATCAAGATCGCACAAGCTAAGTACATGTATTCATATTATAACGACATTTTGTTCAGTCAAACCAAGATAGTGTGGGGAAAAAGAAGAGATATTCCTGAACACTATAGTGAGTGAATATACTGCCATACGAACAATGAACATCGGTCTAAATACTCTGGAGCAGGGTTTGCCTTGTCATTTGACGGGCTGACAGAAAATAAAGCAGAATAGTGACGACATAATTTGTCAAAAAATAAAGTTGCACAGCATTGTCATCAATCTAATGCTGACATCGTATATAGTTTAGTCGCAATGGATCGGGGATAGATGCAAGGTATGCTGACACCTATGTGACTTATTTCGCACAGTTAATGCACATCTTCCATGGTTAGAAATCAATTATCAAATATAGAATTTTCCCTGAAATATCTCGTGAGGTGAAAAGCACAATGCGTGTTTTGATGTCTGTCATCCATCAAAAACTTGCCTTATTTGACTTCAAATTCGACTTTCTGAACTCGGCAAACGGGCCAACTCGCGCCATCGGGCATTGCCTCATTATTACAGGTAATGACTCTTTCATGAACCCGCGATTGTCCCGATAACCATCATCGCTTGGTCTCTCCGGAAGTATAACTGTACCTGCTGTGTGCGCTTCGAATCCCTATTGTCTTGATACTTCACTTCTTTCCGATGGTAACAAAACGTGGCTTGATTTGAATTGCCTAGCCTTCTGAGTCAAGCTCTTGGGAAGGCGTTGTTGAAAGCACACCTTGTCGACGTAGTGTTTGAAGAAAGAACTTAGTGGAGTTATTGGAAATTGAATGGCTGTATACATACTACCGAAATTCTCCCGAGTATTTTGACCGCATTTTATTCATCCATGTCCTGTTCAGTCGAGCTCGTTCAACGTAACCACATGCTGATCTAAGATGTCATTCGACATGGTGCCTCTAATACGTTACAAATGTTTGAAATCTGATAAGTTTCTGCGCTCTATGAAGGTGCAGTGGATTTCCCCCTCCTTAGAAAGGGCGATTAGACTAATATCCCACCCTTTAGTCAATGATATAGGGGTCGTTCTCAGGGTAAGGTCGAAATAAGCCCCCTGCTTAGGTAAAAGAGGATTTTGTGTGCGTATGAGTTTTTTCTTTGTTTTTTTTTATTTGTGTGTGTGAGTTTTTTGTTTTGTTTACTTGTGTGTGTGTGTGTGTGTGCGCGCGTTTGTCTTCTCAGTTGATAAAACGTTACTTTGAGTTCGAAGTGTTACATAATCATATATGTATACAGAGCATGACAAGTACAACGTGTGAAGCAATGTGCACAATTTTGAACATGGGAGGGAGGGGCTAACAGGTGAATTTATGTTGTCGATTAACAGATGCCTTCTTTTGAAACTTTCTCTGCAGCAAAGGACGCGTTGCCAATCCAGGCAGTAATGGCTAGCTGGTCTACAAATGATTTAATTTGTTGTTGGTGGTGTTTTTTGTTGCTTCTTTGTCTGCTACAATGTTGTAACTTCATAAACAGGGAAGAACATGAACAAAACCAAAGAAACCCCGGGAGAAACCCAAGAGGACAACTATCATATCTAACTGTCAACAATATTAGACTTTCGAACATAAGGAGATTTGTTTCTTCCTGCGTATATAGCCTCACCCTTATAATCTTTCTTTAGTACCATCAATTTTTTTTTCTCCAAAGAAGTTTATTATTACTAATCCATATTTAGATGTAGTTAAAGAGTACTTTTTTTCCGAAGAAGGTTATTAATACTTATCCATACTTAGATGTAGCTAAAGGGAATTTTTTAATTAAAACTTTGCCGATACCGTAATATTCTTTCTACTGATGCGACATAAACGGAAAAGTGACGTTGAATTAAGAAAACATGGCGAATATCGAAATTGTGTCTGATTCATCGAAGTCCTGCATCACGCTCAACTGTCAAAAGACATCAAAGGACCAAATGATTCTGATGAAATAAGTCTGTATCAATTTGGTAAATTTGCCTCTTCTTTAAAAGACAAAACGAACAGGCGTGAGAGTGGTAAAGGAGCTCTAGCCCATTCAGTAATTATACATAATGAAGCTATCTTAATAAAGTATCGCACAATATATCAACCACTGTCACAGAGAGAATTTAACTTTGTCAACGATCTTAACTGATGTCCGGATTGATGTAGCCTACATCACGATGTTTGCTTGATCTCAATGAGAGCTTCTTTATATAATACAAAAAAATTAAATAAGAATATACGTACATAATATAATATGCATTGCATATCTTTATTTCGATAATGACTGAGAGAGAATAGTATATTTACTCCCTTCAACAAGATCAGCTTAATAATATTCCTGATTATGGGATGACAGAGGGAATCGGCAGTGATTTTTACGTTATATTGGTCATTCACATCAATGATTATGACCAGCTGAGTGCGGTATTCTTCACTTCGTCACCATCAGCTAACGCATGACGAGCATATGTAATATATATATATATATATATATATATATATATATATATATATATATATTGCAAACACAATAAATTGAGATGAGCAAGTTGCGGTAATCTGATAAGATAGATCGGTATTTTAGCATTATCGTATACCCGATTATGTTAAAACCCATACGCAATGGATATCTCGGGCTAATTACAAACCTATACCTGTCTATAGAGTGAAATGAAATTATCGAGAATAATGCCTCTTTCATGCAAGGGTATTCCCCTTTGAAACCTGTGATAGTTGTTCACCCACCTCTCCACGGCATGTCCATCTGAAGTGACAACCTCCTGAACTCGGTTGATAATCTCCTGGTTCTTGGTGACACAAGAGCTGACGGTCCAACAAGAGAGCTCCTCCTCCCTACCGGGGCGTGTCCGTTACCCCCAGCAGACGGAGACGGTGTCGATGCCGAAGCGTTGGAAGAGTGGTGGTGGTTGTGATGCTTACTTTTATGCGTTGCCCTGGTAACTGCATCAAAATCGCCGGTGGCGACACCCATAACGCTCCATCTCCAACTCGGGCTGGTACGTCCGCCCTGTGACTTCCTCTGTCGCCGAACTACCGTCTTTATTCCGGAGTAAGTCTCTAGCTCTTCGACGGTACTGATGGGGCTGGAACTGCGGGGCGAGAGGTCGTGGAAGATGTCCACGTCTTCGCGTATGGCTGCCGTCCTCTGGAGAGGGGGTCTGTTCCGAGGAGACGAAGAGGAAGAGTTTTCGGACTCACTTTCATCCGACACACCCTCCTCAGAGATACTGCTGCAAGCACTGCTGTTTGACCTGATCAAGCTTCGACGACCAGCTAGTAACTTATCCTTTGTCGGGCTGTTAAAATTCAGGTTATTATTGTTGCTGCTCAAGTCTTCCAGTTTCTCTCGTAATGCATTTGCATTAGGCTCCATACTCGACAAGTCAAGCTGCATATTGACCGCATTATCGGTTTGGGATTTTGAGCTAAGAACTTCCATGACACCACCACTTGATGTTGGCGAAGCCCCTGGCGAACTGGCCGCACTACTCGACGCACTGCTGCTCTGACTGCTGCTGCTGCTCCCGACGGCGCTGTCGCTGCTAATCGATAAATTCCTCGTGTCACGTACCGTCACGGTTGGCAGTAGAAATAAATCGTTATTTGGACGACCTGTATCACGTTCATGGGCACAATCTGAAGTTGGCTCTAGATTTACCGAAAACTGACACGCTGCCATCGTCTGGAGCCAGCGAGGAAACACCGAGACTGAGGATGTTCGGCGACACAGACCCAGAAAACCTACAAACTCTCCCCTGTGTGCCCACAGATCCGATGATAATCAGCAGGAGATCGAGTTTTGCTGAACTTTGAAACGCGCGTCAACTGACCTTACAACACTCGCAAGATATCGGGTTTATAGCGCGTGTTCGTGAGTCAAAGCAGGCTACAGCAACGAGCGACAGCAGACTTATGTTTGTGTGTTTCCGTGTGTGCGCTTTGTAAACTCTCCCTCTCTCTCTCTGTAATAAAATGAAAACATCTACGACAGTTCAACATGAGCGAGCCCCAGTGAAGTTGAATAGACGAAATTTAAAAGCCGCACATCCAATATTTGGACAATAGAACCCCCAGCCCTGCTCGCTCAATGAGGTCTTTACTACCATCTCCTTTTCTTCAGAACTATTGAGCCGTCATTCTGCCCGGGGGATCCGATTCAGCTCTTTATCATGGCGAACCCACAACACTTGTGCGCTTGTGACTCAACAATCAATAACGCTCAAAACAGAAAGAACCAAATAGACCTTCCCACTTTTGTTTTATTGTATCGAATGCCTTTACAGTGTTTGCCAATAGTATAACACCCCGAGTCCTTTAATCACATATTAGTCTGTCATCCGAGTGTTCTATGTACAGCCTGTCTGTGTCGGGTAGGCAGGCCTATTTTTTTTTCCAAATGGCAGTAGGATTATATACTCACTATCTAAGATTAATTAAAATAGTTTGAGATTTGTGAAAGTGAATCGTTCATGGTTATAATGCGTTTTCTTCCAACGTTTCATCAGTAGATAACGCTTGTTGCACACCCTCTCCACCAAAAATCCACCCAAAACAAACAAAAAATGGAAAAATACATACGTGTCCAGAAACAAAAAACAAACACGATCTACGTAAAAAAAAAACAAACAAAAAACCATCATTTTTCATTCCGCGAAGAGAAACGATTTTTGTTGTCTTCGCAATTCCCTCTTCTCATTGGTGAGTATGCTCGCAATCGCTCGATCAAAAACCTCGAAATTTCTCTCTTTGTAATGTCAAAGACATTTAGAATCAACTTCCAAGGAAAGGTACATTGTATTCTTGTATAATCATTATGCATTATAATTTTGCATTTTCATAGCAACACAATATTTAGCGATTCAGTCATAATTGTCACGAGATGTCTCGATGGTTTTCTCAACGATGCAGTCGTTTACTACTGTTGTGTGGTGAAATATTATTGTCTTAACTTTCTTTTCTTGGGAGATAAAGGGATAATTTCATCAGACTGGCCGATGACGATAACTTCGTGGAATGTTTTCTCCCATTTAAAGTTTAATGGGTCACTATTCATATTTCGCAGAGGCTCATGGTCTAGTATAGGTATGTTTTCCCCATTCGAATCAATATTTGCTTGATTTAAAAGCAGAGAAACAGATTCAGACAAACAATGGTTGTGATACTACACGATCTGTAATGTGATCAGAAAAAGGTGTTTTGGGAAGAGAGAAGGGAGTAGAAGGGTTAGAGGCCCGTTTCTCTTGAAAAGATCATTATACACTGTTATAATCACATATGACTCATTGACATGTTTCGTAAGTCCTGAGATATCAAAATATTAAATTTTTAAGCCTATACAGTGGACTCCAGTTAAAACGTAGTCCTATATTCGTTCTGCCCGTCTACCTCGTTTTACCCGGAATTTCGTTATAACCGAGTTCGTTATAACGGGAGTGCACTCCCTATACCGGTATACGTTCTCTCCCTCCCTCTCTCTCTGTGTGTCCTTTATCTACCACTTATCTATTTATCTGAGGCCCCCCTCTCCTTCTCTGTCCACAGACACAGACAGAGACACACACGTGCACACGCACGCACACACACACAACACATATATATACATATATTATATACATATATATATATAGAGAGAGAGAGTGTGTGTGTGTGTGAAAGGTGTGTTTTCAGTTATAAATTGTGAGGATTCAAGCTACGTCTATCGTCTCATCATTTCTCTCATCCATATATATATATATATATATATACATATATATATACACGTATATATATATATATATATATATATATTGTAACAAAATTTGGTTGAATCGATTGTTATTAATTGCTTCCAACTACAACTTGTTAAAATCGATTGTAATTAATTGTTTCCAATTACAACTTGTTAAAATCGATTGTACGTTTAACAGTAAAAGAGGGCGTCCTATTTATTTCAACAGTAGTGCCGTATACGGTACTCTCAATAGTCGTTGTTATGGGATAATTAATTATCATGATTTAAACATTGATGTTAAATAATTAGTTATATTGTTGGAAATTTATGAGTTGGCACCATCGTAGTATTTACATGTTTGTTTTAGCCGTCGGTACATACCGTTAGATGGAACGATGAACCCCAAATATGTTTAGAATCAATAATTATGTCGAATTTACTAACCATGACATGATAATAGGTTATTTGATCGATATCCGGAGGATTCGCTCTGCACTATAAGGCCGTGCGGGATTGCATCCTCTATCCTTCTTCTTAAGGAAAGGAAGCATATAAACTGGCCGCTGTCCGACTACGTCGCCAGCAAGTAGCCGTAGCACTAACAGTACAGTAAGTGTTTGCATGAGTTCATTTGCTTTTGTTTCATTGCTGCTTGGAAGCACCAAGTAAACTGTTTATACATTCATTCAACATTTGACTCTTTAGACTCTTTCTTTGAGTTTGACTTATAAAGCAAGTAGTACTAAGTGGTGGCACAAGCAGTGGAGTTCTACCAGCAAGCAGCATTGGATTTCGGGTAGTGGTAATGTGACTTGTCGCATAGTCCGTACCCAATCCAAGTTCCAGTCGTCGCCGTTGGATTTCGGGTATAATGGTAATGTGACTTGTCGCATAGTCCGTACCCAATCCAAGTTCCAGTCGTCGCTATTGGATTTCGGGAATAGTGGTAATGTGACTTGTCGCATATGCCCGTGCCCAATCCAAGGTCCAGTCATCACATTACCTTGTGCCACCACATAGTTGTGAAATGTGTTCCACGAGTTGGTAGCAAAACATGGTAGCAGAACTTGGTAGCAAAACATGGTAGCACAACATGGTAGCAGAACTTGGTAGCAAACCTTGGTAGTAGAACTTGGTAGCAAATGTTGGTAACAAAAATAGGTGTACCAATTTAACATCCTCAACAAGAGACGCTTGGGAGTGAGATACGTTAAGTGATGATGAACTTGTATGTATGCCGCTTGTGTTGGTGAACTGCTTCTGACCCAACATGTTACATGGTAGACATAGACTAGTAGTTTTAGTAATTTAAAAGGGATCGTTGTTAAACTGCAACAAAACGAACCCCGCCTACTCGGCCATCCTGACACGGCTCGCGGAGATATTTGTACAGACAGTCAAATACACTCTCTTAATTCACGACGAGAAGGCGAGTTCGTCACACATGGTGTCAGGAGTGGGATCCCTAGTTAATAATTTTAAGATAGGTAAATGTAATTGAATCTGTTACCACGATGGCACACGGAACATCATTATTGGAACTTTCACGTTTGCTGGAGAGCCGAATAAGTGAAATCGACGACTTAATCATCAAGGTAGGACCTATCTGAGTCGGTACGCAAACAAACTGGAGTAGCACCAACTTCGGTCATGTCTAATTCACGCTGCTCACCGATGACACTTCATGGAGGGAGCCCTAACCCGTCACCACCGTTACGCCCGCCAGTAGTACAACCTCAGTTGTTTGGAGACTCAAATGTGGATGTAGAGTGGTCGGCTCCGCCTTCATCGAAGCTACTTCAGAAGCAGTCGCCTCCACCACATACAAGTGAACAAGCACTGGGATGTGGGGAACAATCAGATGTTATGCCACACCAGTTTGTTTCGAACTCACACCAAGCAGGGCCATCATATCTACCGACAATGCGGCAACGACAGCTGACTGAACCAGGATTGTCACGAGTAACAATGACTCAACCACCTGGCCCAGCACCTCCCTTGGAAATCCGAGCGACAAGTACTCCGTGGCGACGCCCAGAGCTGTGGGACCAGGGACGCCACTATGTTGTACAAGGCAATAGAGCCCACAAGCCAGCTGTGACACCAGATCGATATGATGGCAAGGGACCAGTGCTGGATTACCTCAGCCATTTCGAAGCCTGCGCTGGTGTTAATCAATGGACAGAAGAAGAGGCTCTCCAATACCTGGCTGCCAGCCTCAAAGGAGCTGCTGTCAAAGTCCTAGTTCAACAGACGGGACGTCATTTGACGTATCAAGAATTGGTTAACCGCCTCAAGCACCGGTTTGGCCCTGTTGGACACTCGGAAATGTTCTTGGCAGAACTGCGCACCAGGCGACGCAAACCCAAAGAAAGCCTACAAGAGCTTGGGCAAAGCATTCGCGAACTTACAATCATGGCTTATCCAGAGTTCGGGGAAGCAGGCCAAGACAGGTTGGCTCGGGGTCACTTTCTCGATGCCTTAGTTGACCGGGAAATAAGAGCTGGCCTCTTCCGCGCCCAACCAACTACGCTCGATGAAGCAATTCAAGCAGCTCTGAATACGGAGGCATTCCTGCGAATGGAGAATGACCGCCGACAGTATAGCCGAATGTTGTCACCACAAGATGCAAAACAAGACAATGCGGTCACAAAGGACGAGGCAGCAGGTGACATGCCCATGGAAACTACTGCAAGCAGTGCCATCCCCATGATCGATGCAGTCAGCGATTTGATTAGAAGAAGAGAAAACGAGCAGCCAACACCCTTGCCTACCAAAGGGGCGACAATGAAGCCTGATGCACTCCCCCAAAGAAAGCAGAAGAAAGAGGACAGTAAGCTGGCTCACGACAGAAAGAGCACATCCAAGGAAGATGCGAGTCCTGCCAGAGCCGGACGCACCCATGCTAACAAGGGAACAGGGTCATCTCAACTACCACCTCTTAGCTCCAGAGCTAAGCCCGTACCATCCACATTCCTGAAGGGCCTGTTCGTGGAGACGAAAGTAAATGGGAAGGAGGTGATGTTTCTCATAGACAGTGGCTCATCTCAGTCATATATCTCAGAAGCGGTGTACCTTCAGATGAGACCGGAGCGAAGAACGCCACTTGAAGCAGTAACAAACATTGTCTGCCAAGCAGATGGGTCTCAGCTAAAGACAAAAGGGCACGCAACAATGGAATTACAGCTGGGCTCCTACATCTTCCATGTGAACTTGGTGGTGGCTGATATTAAAGCTGATGGTATACTAGGCCTAGATCTGTTGATGGGTCTGCGAACCACGTTGGACTTCCACGCCATGCAACTGCACACACCATGGGTATCCCTCCCGTGTGTAAGCGAGGAGAGCCAGCACCACAGCTTCTGTTGTCGCATTGCTGTCAGCGAGACAAGCACCATACCCCCCTGTCACGAAGCAATACTCTTAGGGTTCCCAGCAAAACACAACAAAAGTATCCCCGAGGGCTTCGCATTATTGGAGCCACCAGACAACCCAACTGAGTTACTGCAAAAAGGCTTATTGGTTGCTCGGGCAGTTATCTCGACTGACTCGGGAATTCTACCAGTCCGGGTGTACAACCCAACAACGACGGCACTGACGTTGCCAACAGGAACAGTGGTTGCCAACCTAACCAGCATTGCCGCGAATGACGTGGAGGCCAATCCTTCCAAAGAAGGCATATCCCAGGGTTGTGTTCCCACACATTTGGAAGACTTGTGCCAACGCAGTCTGGTGGAGATACCTCCAGAAAAACATCACTCGGTATGTGAGCTTCTGAGGGAATACTCAGATGTGTTCTCTACAGGCCCAGCAGATCTAGGAAGGACAACCTTCGTGCAGCATACCATCAACACAGGTGATGCTAGGCCAATCCGCCAGGCTTCAAGACGCCATGCTCCCGGACAACGAGAAGAGATAGCCAGACAGGTTGACGACATGCTGACACAAGGTATCATCGAACCCACTGCCAGTCCCTGGGCATCAAATGTTGTTCTGGTCACGAAGAAGGATGGTAGTAAACGGTTCTGTGTGGACTACCGGCAGTTAAATGCAGTAACCGTAAAGGATGTATATCCTCTGCCACGCATCGACGACACGTTGGACGCCCTGAGCGAAGCCAAATGGTTTTCCACATTGGATTTAGCTAGTGGATACTGGCAAGTCCAGTTAGATGAAGATGCCAAGCAGAAATCGGCCTTCATTGCCAACGGTGGGTTATATGCCTGGCGAGTGATGCCCTTCGGACTTACAAACGCCCCGGCAACCTTCGAGCGACTGATGGATCGGGTTCTGGCAGGGCTGACTTGGGAGGTCCTTCTCGTGTACCTAGATGACGTTATCGTCTATGGAAGAACTGTGGACGAGGAGGTGGCAAGGCTTAGGATTGTTTTCGAACGACTACGAAAGGCAGGCCTGAAGTTAAAGCCATCAAAATGTCATCTGTTTCAGAGAACTGTCAACTACCTCGGCCATGTCGTGTCAGCTGACGGAGTTAGCACCGACTCCAACAAGACGAAGGTCATAAAGGAGTGGCCTACCCCTAAGACGACAAAGGAGGTGAGGAGTTTCATCGGCCTGGTGTCTTACTATCGTCGCTTCGTCCAAGGATTCGCAACCATTGCCAAGCCTCTGCATGAGCTAATGCAGAAAAACAGACAGTTTCACTGGACCGATGCATGCCAGTCTGCATTCGAAGAACTGAAGATGAGACTGACATCTCCACCAGTCTTGGCATACCCTAACCCAGATGGTCCCTACATACTTGACACGGATGCAAGTGACACCGGTGTCGGAGCCATACTTTCCCAGGTACAAGGGGGCGTAGAAAAGGTCATTGCCTACGCGAGTCGCAGCCTACACAAAGAAGAAAAGAATTACTGTGTAACAAGAAAGGAACTACTGGCGGTAGTATACTCCCTGCGACAATTTAGGCAATACCTCTATGGACGACATGTAACCATCCGGACAGACCACGGTTCCCTCCAATGGCTGGTTCACTTTAAGGATCCACGGGGCCAGCTTGCTCGCTGGCTTGAACAAATTTCAGAGTATGACATTGACATCCAGCATCGACAGGGCCGCAGCCATGGGAACGCAGACAGTTTGTCCCGTCGCCCATGCAAGCAATGTGGGCGTGTAGAACCAGATGGACAACCTGAAGTAAGGGTGCTTACTGCTAGGCCGACGGACAAACCTGTTGGTAACTTACAACAAGAGGACTGTGACATTGCCCCAATATGCAAGGCAAAGCAGGCGGGCCTCCTTCCTACTTCTCAGGAGGCTGCAGCATGGTCGGAACCAGCAAGAAGACTACTGGATCATTGGGAGGCCCTAGAGATCCATGATGATACTCTCTATCGCCGCTGGGAATCATCGGACGGAAAGGAAACAACCAAACAATTGATCCTTCCAAAGCCCTTGAAGGCCGAGGTAGTGTCCACTATCCACTCAAGTGGCCACTTTGGGTTGTCCAAGTGTCTGGGGAAAGCAAAACAGAAATACTACTGGGTTGGCATGGCTGCTGACTTCAGATCAGAACTGAGAGAGTGCAATATTTGTGCCAGAAGGAAGTCCCCTGCAAAAAGTGTCAAGGCCCCATTGCAGCAACGCATCAGTGGTTCACCTATGGAGAGGATTGCATTAGACATACTCGGACCACTGCCAGTCACCACCAATGGAAACAAGTATGTCCTCGTCATCGGGGATTATTTTACCAAATGGTGTGAAGCCTACGCCATCCCAGACGAAAAGGCAGAAACAGTAGCAGAACGCATGGTGACAGAGTTCATCTGTCGGTATGGCGTACCAAGGCACATTCATTCTGACCAAGGAAGGAATTTCATTTCTGAAGTCTTTACCGAAGTCTGCCGGCTGCTAGGAGTAAAAAAAACTCGTACAACAGCATATAACCCGAAGTCAGACGGACTGGTGGAGAGGTTTAACCGTACACTCCTTGGCGTGCTGGCAACTCTCCTCGATGCAGAAAACCACGAACGGGACTGGGACCAACTCCTTCCTTTTGCAACTGCGGCATACAGGAGCTGTCCTCAAGCATCGACCGGCGAAACCCCAAATATGTTGATGCTGGGACGAGAGGTTCTCTCCTTGCTGGATGTAGCGTTGCTTTCCCCCGGAGAAGTGGCTCCAGAAAAGACAGAGTATGCTTCTGCGTTACGGAGACGCATGGATCAGACACATGAACGTGTGAGACTGAAGCTGAGCACAGCGGGACGACACCAGAAACGTTATTATGACAGGAAGGCTGTGCCCGCCAGTCCTGAAGTAGGGACCTTTGTGTGGTTACGGAAGAAAACACGTCAGAAAGGACAATGCCCAAAGCTGCAAGTCCGTTGGCTAGGACCATACCTTGTCGTATCACGACTTTCTGCAGTGACATTCCGCGTCCAACGTTCCCCCCGTGCCAAGTGTGTGGTAGTACATGTAGACAGACTTAAGCCTTACATAGGAAAACAGCTAGAAACCTGGACATATCCTGAGTCACACGATAATACTGAACAATAGTAATGCGTCCTTCATGTGAACTTGAAATACAACATATCTGATGAAACTAATGAACTGTTAATATTTATGTTTTTCAGGCATTCAGGATGTCTCAGAGAGAAGCATATCAGTGCGGACTGTGTGACAAAGCATACAGCAAAATAGCCTCGCTCAAAAGACACGTGACTGAGGCACATGAGAAAAAGTTCCGGTGTGACCAGTGTAGTTTTACGACGGGTAGGAAGACTACTCTTGAGAAGCATGCCGGGACCCACGCCACAGCGCCATCACGGGTCTACAACCACACACCCGTGTTCTCGGGAAACGCTAATGGCCCACGGTATCCACGTCCTTTCAATAATTCGCACAACCGTTCCCCTCCGAGATGCTCCCGGGACCCAAGGAGGTCTGCCAGTCCTCCTCGCTCTTCTCCAAGACCACCTGCCAGTCCTTCTCGTCCTTCTCCCCGACCGCCTATCAGCTCCTCGAAATATACATCTCCTCGTACCCAGAGCCCCTCACCAGTGCGACGTACCCGGTCTCCGGAGAGACCATCCAACCACCAACCTCGATCCCGGAGCCGCTCCCCTTCGAGGCATGATCGTCCCCCGCGTACTCGGAATCATTCGGGCACTCCGTGTCTGGATGAGAGGGAAGACTTTCCCCATGTCAGCTTCTCTGCATCCAAGGGGCAGCCCGGACCGAGTAGCAGCAGGGAAGAAGCACCATCCACCGCTATTACACCGGTGTTGGAGGTGATAGACCTTTGCACATCGGCCCGACCGCGTCGCCCGCAGAGTCCACCGCCTGTCCAGAAGCATTGCACCGTGGCCACACAGACCCCTCCGGAAGGAATGCTGCGGCACTACATAAACGGAGTCCGCAAAGATTGCAGGGAGGATATGCAGGAGACGAGAGCAGAAGTATTCACCCTTCGACCAGGCTACCGGCTCCTCCGCACGACAGAGAGACTGTTCGCTCCACATGGGGAGATTGTGGAGGTCATCAAAGAGGAATTCGTTATGGACAAGTAGTCATATTGGACAGCTTGACAAAGAAAAACTGTAGCTGTAACATTGTCATATGACTGTACCTAGACTTGTAGTTACCAAACCCACAATTGATCTCGTAGTTATACGTTCCTGATATCTGTTCTATATTTCTCTTAAATTCGGCTCCAGGGACGAAGCCTGCATGGGGAGGGCAGCCATGTAACAAAATTTGGTTGAATCGATTGTTATTAATTGCTTCCAACTACAACTTGTTAAAATCGATTGTAATTAATTGTTTCCAATTACAACTTGTTAAAATCGATTGTACGTTTAACAGTAAAAGAGGGCGTCCTATTTATTTCAACAGTAGTGCCGTATACGGTACTCTCAATAGTCGTTGTTATGGGATAATTAATTATCATGATTTAAACATTGATGTTAAATAATTAGTTATATTGTTGGAAATTTATGAGTTGGCACCATCGTAGTATTTACATGTTTGTTTTAGCCGTCGGTACATACCGTTAGATGGAACGATGAACCCCAAATATGTTTAGAATCAATAATTATGTCGAATTTACTAACCATGACATGATAATAGGTTATTTGATCGATATCCGGAGGATTCGCTCTGCACTATAAGGCCGTGCGGGATTGCATCCTCTAACCTTCTTCTTAAGGAAAGGAAGCATATAAACTGGCCGCTGTCCGACTACGTCGCCAGCAAGTAGCCGTAGCACTAACAGTACAGTAAGTGTTTGCATGAGTTCATTTGCTTTTGTTTCATTGCTGCTTGGAAGCACCAAGTAAACTGTTTATACATTCATTCAACATTTGACTCTTTAGACTCTTTCTTTGAGTTTGACTTATAAAGCAAGTAGTACTAAGTGGTGGCACAAGCAGTGGAGTTCTACCAGCAAGCAGCATTGGATTTCGGGTAGTGGTAATGTGACTTGTCGCATAGTCCGTACCCAATCCAAGTTCCAGTCGTCGCCGTTGGATTTCGGGTATAATGGTAATGTGACTTGTCGCATAGTCCGTACCCAATCCAAGTTCCAGTCGTCGCTATTGGATTTCGGGAATAGTGGTAATGTGACTTGTCGCATATGCCCGTGCCCAATCCAAGGTCCAGTCATCACATTACCTTGTGCCACCACATAGTTGTGAAATGTGTTCCACGAGTTGGTAGCAAAACATGGTAGCAGAACTTGGTAGCAAAACATGGTAGCACAACATGGTAGCAGAACTTGGTAGCAAACCTTGGTAGTAGAACTTGGTAGCAAATGTTGGTAACAAAAATAGGTGTACCAATTTAACATCCTCAACAAGAGACGCTTGGGAGTGAGATACGTTAAGTGATGATGAACTTGTATGTATGCCGCTTGTGTTGGTGAACTGCTTCTGACCCAACATGTTACATGGTAGACATAGACTAGTAGTTTTAGTAATTTAAAAGGGATCGTTGTTAAACTGCAACAAAACGAACCCCGCCTACTCGGCCATCCTGACACGGCTCGCGGAGATATTTGTACAGACAGTCAAATACACTCTCTTAATTCACGACGAGAAGGCGAGTTCGTCACAATATATATATACACGTATATATATATATATATCCCTAGTTGGCACCTTAGGGAGACATATTGGGGGGAAGTGTCTTCATTAGGGAGACAACTGGTCATTAGGGAGACAATTTTCGTGTCTCCATTGCGTAAACTGCCATTGAACATGTATATAAAAATTTGCATATAAAACAAATGGAAATGTCTTCCAAATGACCCATCTAGGAGTATATATATATATATATATATACTGAAAGAAATTGAACTGAGGCGGACGTTGCTCTCGATCTCGAGTCTCCCTTTTAATCAGTCGAGCTTTCGGCCTTTCATCAGGCCTTCATCAGGATCTACCAACAGAATAGTTATTATCTAAGTAGTCTGATGTGTCATAATATAATGCAATGACATATAATGCCAATCTTATGAAATATTACCTTTATATACACAAATCAATCATTCAATTCAATACAAAAATCCAATCTAGCATCTTCTCATCGACAAAAATACATATATCCAAAAAATATATAAATTCTTGTATCAAACCGATGTATTTTTGTCGATGAGATGTTAGATTGGATTTCAGTATTGAATTGAATGATTGATTTGTGTATATAAAGGTAATATTTCAGAAGATTGGCATTATAATTATGTAATTGCATTATATTATGACACATCAGACTACTTAGATAATAACTATTCTGTTGGTAGATCCTGATGAAGGCCTGATGATAGGCCGAAAGCTCGACTGATTAAAAGGGAGACTCAAGATCGAGAGCAACGTCCACCTCAGTCCAATTTCTTTCAGTATATGCTACCCACAATGAGGCACCGCGTACGTTTAGGAAGGGAATTATCTCTCGCACTATATATATATATATATATATATATATATATATATATATATCATGCTCAAAATACCGATTCTTGCGTCGAATTAGTTCTACGTTATGTAGGCCTAACTGATCGACCATTTACCCTTCATTGATATACATAAACATCTATTATTCAGTGTTTGAGCAGTAGCCATGATTAAAATAGATAGATAGATAGATAGGTAGATATATGGGCACGCATGAGAAAAAGAAATGTCACTAGCATTTTGTTACTGAAGGAAATGAAAAACAAAAACAAAAACGCGAGATCTTTTAATTTCTCGACATCTAATCGGGTGTGAATTTCCGTCGTGCACTGGATGATCGAGTTTATGCGTTGACAGTAGTCAATAGAGGGAGACATTGACAGTCTCTTAATAGTCCCGCACCTTGCGCTCAAGTGAAACTCCTCTCCGTGTTCCAAGTTGACTTACAGAAACTACAGTACAACGTAATACAAAGCAAACAGCACAATGAACGTTTAAAACAACAATAAGCAGGCGTGAATGAGAGAGCAGTAGGATTTCTAATGTTTGCAGAAAAAAGTGATACATCTGTAATGCCTGATATACTAATCAGAAGGGGTAATTAGATAATGTTAAAGTCTCGTGCACTGACAAATCGTTATTTGAAGTTATTCAGCTGGGAATAAAATTACATTTTACTTTTATCGGAGAAAAATAAAATTTTTATCAGTTTTTTGTACACTGGTGGTAAAACTAGTTACGTCACCATTATATACTTTATCTGATATGCATATATGACTGTGACCACCATCTTTGTTAAAAGAATGCTAAAATTTGATTCCATCACATTTTCATTACATATACATATTTTTGACCAATAATAATTAAATTTTCCACCATTTCATTATTGTTATGATTTCATGCTTTTGAGGATATTAAACTTACACAGTGATTGGAATTGTGCATGAAATACATATAGTGTGTGCATGAAATACATATAGCGTGTGCATGAAATACATATAGCGTGTACATGAATACAGGGCAGGTCTGTCTCAAACTGGTGAAAAAAAGAAAAGAAACAACAATATGTAGGCCTACAAGGGGCTGTTGTGGTTCAGTGGACAGGACCACATACTTTAAGTCTTGAGGTCCTCAGTTCATATCTATAGGCATTAGCATTGGTGCCATTGGGTCTGATACTTTTTCTTATTGGCAAGTCCATAAGAGTGGACTTAAGCTGTGTTTACAACCAAATCCGGCACAGGTCACAGAACAGGTTTTTGCTATGGTGCGCCAAAAGGAACCATGTC
This sequence comes from Diadema antillarum, assembly GCF_040938485.1. Taxonomy (NCBI): domain Eukaryota; kingdom Metazoa; phylum Echinodermata; class Echinoidea; order Diadematoida; family Diadematidae; genus Diadema; species Diadema antillarum. The sequence goes on along the minus strand of NW_027270935.1, from coordinate 524,814 downwards.
TGATTCTGTTACAATATCACTTCACTGCTAATAATTTTGTTACAAAATTAATCTTATTACTGTTGATTTTGTTGCTCTCGATTTTGACATAAGAATAACATTTTGGGTGATTTTGTACGAAATTACTGATTGTTTTTGAACAGAACCAGACATGGTTCCTTTTGGTGAACCATCGCAAAAACCCGGCCCGTTGCCCGTACCGTGCTTGGTGTAAACGCACTATTATAGTTAACAGTCCTATGCTCTGTTTGTTTGTAAGCACTGCAGTAATTACTGCTAAACTGCAGTTCCAACAAGTAAATCCAAACTCAAACTCATACTCAAACTTCAATTCAGAGTGGCTTTAATATCCATATTTTTAAGTACTCTCATCACTTGAGTGAAATATCCACACAATCAAATATAATTTTTGTTCACACATTGGAATCATGATGACAAAATAATCAAGAAAATATACATTTGTGCCAAAAAGTACTTACACATGATGCCAAAACTGGTACCCCACACACATAGCAACCTGAATGGCAGTCTAACTATTGCATAATTATACAAAACATCTTAATAGTTATGTGACTTGCTAATCTTCATCTTGGAGAAAATGATTTGTGGTTCAGTGATTGTCATACTACATGAAATCTCGAGTCAAAAGGGGCCTAAGCTTCTCAGGCCCCTTTTGACTCCATTGGCTCGCCACTGTTGGATAAGCAGTTTTCAGCAGCTTTTTTTTTGCTACATGAAATCTTCTCACAATAAATTGTTTTAACCCTTCACTGCATTTGCTTAGTGATCGGCATGCACACCGGAGTACTTTCTTCACCAATTGGGAGAGATGTCTGGAAATTGATTGTTGATTAATAGAGATTACCTAATCAACTTAATCTATATTGCATCTCAATGGCCTTCCTGTTGGATCAAGGCACAATAATATTGCTACATAAAACATTTTTGAGTGGGATTGCTACTGTACAACTAGGTCAAGATTGGATGGATGACAGAAATCAAAACAAACTCTTGAAAAGAAAAAGAAAAAGAAATGCTTTCACATCCTAAATTGCATACGACTTGACTTAATCATGGCGATGATGGGGGGCAACATTGATAAGTGCATGATATGCAGTATCAGTACATCAACCTGTAACATGGAGATGAAGTATATCAAAATCAGTCTAACACTGCACCATGCATAGAACTGTCAGAGGTACACAATTATATGCACACGGAACACACGCAACCCACTTTGCACTGAAATTACAGTTTCAGTGTGTATTCCCGAAGAATGCTATTGCCCCAAATATTTTGTGCTTTATACAAAAATATGTTGGTGAATAAGACCAAAACAACAGACAATAACCAAGAAAGCACACAGTTGACAGTTTTGCAAAAACTTCAGTTTTGAAATGAGGTTACAGTGTCTCAAAATATCTGTAATGACTGTAACTGACCATATGATTTATTGATAGTACACAAGTGACTCATTCTTGACTTATATCTCAAGTTAGTATGGTTTTTATCGAATGTCATCTCACCACAAAACTTTTTAAAACTACTTTACACATAATAGAACTCCATGAACAAAGCATGCAGAAGTTGAGATTTAATCACTGTCTGGACTAAATGTCCACAGGACTTAACTTGCAAACATTCTTTCTGCCCTATTTTGTCTTACCAATTGGAAGATTTTTTTTTTTTTTTGGGGGGGGGGGGGGGGGGCAACAGAAGACCATGTACTGTAAAACCAGGAATGTTCGCTTGCATTTCAATTTCGCAAATTTCACGAGTGCCAACATTCATGAAATTAAATTGCACGCGAAAGTTCTTGCCTACACAATATGCATTGGATGCCAGTGGCAATTTTCGAAAATTTCATGTCGCGAGAAAGGCCGTCGACTCCAATTCGTGAAATGTTCATGCCGTTAATATATTGTGTTTTACAGTAAGCTCCTCATAGACCAGAAATGTATTAGTAGCCTTGCAGGGCTGCAAATCAGGGATGTTCTAGAGAATATTGAGGGAGATACAACACTTGCATTTCACATGCTCCTCAGTGGCCAGGGATAATTTTTATCTAATCCTCTTGTCAGGACAGGAAAAAATATCTAACTTGTCAGGGAGACTCTTGAAAAATTATGGTGGTGTGGCAGGCCTAGTCTCAGTCCAAGACAAGTTTCTAATTTGTCAAATTCTGATGTCAATCAATCAGGCCAGCTGGTGCACTGTCACACTTGCTGTAATCCTCTGCTTTTGTGTATAAAGGGAAAATAAGGCAGTTATTTGTGTCTTGTTGTTTTTCTCTTTTTTCTGTCTCATTTCATTCATATACACAAATATTAACTTATATTCACCCCATCCCCCCCCCCCCCACCACACACACAATAAGCTATAGTGGTATATGTAATTGCGTAACAAACTGTACAGAGACCACTAAGTCAAGTGAAGTCACAATCAAGCACAAGCTCTAAAGATCCTGTGAAGAAGTATGCTGTAATTGACCCGGGATAGTAGATATTGCAAGTTACATCAAGACAACAAGATGGCTGCCTTGAGAAAAAAAACAACATATGTTTAGGTTTAAAACCAATGAAAGGCAGAAAGTTTCTTGTATTTCATGATTGAATAGCTTTTCAAAGATACTCATTCTCTCCACCTGCATAAAATACACGGCACAAAACTAAACACAAAGAGGTATTTGGCATGGGTAACTGATCTGAAAATAGTATGGAATTGGACTTCCCCAATGTATACTTAGCATGAAGAAGCTGCACACTCATTATATACAATAAAGACTAAAAAAAAAATTCTCAACATGAGTGTCATACATTACAATTCAGAGGAATCTCTTGCCCTAAGTTTGATCATGCATTCCTCACATAAGAGTGGATAATTTTGAAAGACTTAACCAGTCATTACTTGAAAACAAAAACAATTCTTTTTTTCAAACTTAAATGGCCATAACACATCGTTTTCCTGTGTTCAGCTCAAATCTAAATTCTCTCATTGGATTTCTCCACTTTTTCTGATCATAAACATTCATGTTACATCCAACTAAAAGATATAAAGCTTTTCAAAGGGTATGAACTGCAAGAAAGAACTAGGAAATCCACTTCCATATAACAAATCTCTGACCACTGGATGGACAATTGCTGGAAAAGAGAAAAATCTGGCCACCACCATCACTTCACGCACACACACACACACACACATGCACACGCGCGCACACACACACACACACACACACACACACACACACACACAAAGTAATAAAACATAATGTACTCTGCATAAGTGACTGGAACATGCCACAGCATGTGGAAGACAATTGCTACCTGTTCAATTGGGCCCAATGCATAAAACAAGCAATTGCTTGTAAGCAATTGCTTCAAGTAAAAGCACAAGCTCGTCTAGCAAAAGGTCTAGCTCAAGCAAATGCTTAAATCCATATGCATAACCTTTTGCTTGCACCCATACCTTTTGCTTGTCCCGCACAGGCAATTGCTTGCGTTTTCAACAAAAGGAACGTCACGCCTGTGCGAACACAAGAACAAAGGCGAGTGTGACAGCGTGTAGTTGAAAGGGCACGTGTGTGCGAAACATTTCCTGACATAGCAATAGAGCTATGAAATGGCACTCATAAATGCGCACACAGACACACACACAGATCTATACACACACACACACATACTGAATGATTCCCATCACTGCTTATAGAGATAGCTCGGATCTGCCAGATCTCACGTGGAGAGAGGTCTCCTTGCTCTCCACCTACCTGTTTTTCGTCACATTTTGCGTGCTGACCACTGGACATTCCCGTTGTTGAAATGAATAAGTTTCTTACACTGCTAAAGAGTAATTTCTTTTAGATTTATATCACTGCTGCACAAGTGTGGTCTTTCTTGTATGAATGTGAAAATGATACTTAAAAGGGAACGTCTAAGTTAAGCACAAGCTCAAGTTCATTTTACAGAGCTTGGAAAATCGTAAGCAATTGCTAGCAAGAACAAGCAAAAGGTAGTTTTATGCATACGTTTTTAAGCAAACGCTTGGTCTCTAAGCAATTGCTTGCGGGCAGCACGCAATTGCTTGCGCTTGCTAGCAAAAGCTTCTACTCGCAAGCAATTGCTTGTTTTTATGCATACGGATTTGAGTAAAAGGCTAGCACAAGCAATTGCTAGCGTTTATGCATCCGGCCAAATGCGTCTACTATTTGCTTGCAAGTGTTGTCAACTGGGTATAAAACTGCAAGTAATCATCATGAGGTAAGAAACAGATTTTGATGTGAGCGAGAGACGTAGAAGATTGAACAGAAATGCTAATGAAAAGATTACACAGAAACAGGGCAAGAGAACACGTAACAATGGTGCTAAGATTCTTAGCAATTTCAATTACACTTTTGCATGATGATCGAGGGATGTAATATGTAAAAATGTACCTGCATCATAGTCCCAAACATGAGACTACTGGTACATGAGCACAACACGGTATATGCTGCAAACTGAGTGCTGAACATATTATCCACCTGCTTTCCAAATGATTTCTGGTCAGGTAGTCACTGACAAATACCGAGCATCCTACACATAACGGTGGTATTCTTTCACCCAAGTTATCCTCATCCACATGAGAATCAGCTCTTTGGCTCCAGAAATTATGATAGTTTGGATCATGATTATCAAAAAGAAGAAAAAATGGTCTTCAGTCTTTGCAATGGACTAATAGCATCGTCACACAAACAACGGCGACCTTTCTCTATTTTCGCACAAACTGCCCCGTGTCCGGCTCCCTCATTGCTTGTTTCCATGGCAACACCAGGCCATTCAGTACCACAAAGATCCCGTTTTCCGTCATGCACTGGATGGCCCCCAGAGCCGTTCCCACATTGAAGGTGGCGTCAGAGTCCCGAAACTTTTCAGGAAGAAAGGCACCGGTGAGAATGATTTTCTTTGGCAGATTCTGGTGACCGAGAAATGCAGCCGTCTTCAGAAGTGTGTCTGTTCCATGGGTGATGATTATGTGCTTCTCACTGCAGTCATTGCAAATTGTCAGTAGATTCAACCTGTGGAACAAAGTGCAAACTAGTTCATTATTTTAAAAAAAAATCAAACATTTTGAAAGTACATGCACTGACAAGATACACATATGACACGTGCGAACCATGAGGACATGTAGTTTGAAGTACACATGTAGTGACAAAATATTTTTTCTCTTTTAATGATTGGAACCATGTTTGTACACAAACAAATAAAAAATTATTGAACATTGTTGAAATCTGCTAGAAAATCGAGTTAAAAAATAGGTTGACCTTTCAGCACATGCTACTGAAGAAGTAAGGCATATAGGATACAACCTATGAGTCAGTTCAGGTGACTTTTCTTCGCAGATTGTGTTGAAGAGGGCAATGCATCTACCGAATACAACAAAGTTTAAATTAGCAACGAGTCTAGGGGTACAAATTGCAAGGAAATAATAATGAACGTTTTAAAACATTACAATTGCAGCAGACATTTAGTCATGGATTACACACCCTAGATCTATTCGCATGACAGGAAGCATTGACTTTGAAGCATAAGTCATGAACAGTGCAAGTGTAAATTCCTTCAATGAACAATATCAACTAATATCTTTGCCCCAATCTTTCATTTGAAAATAAAAGAGAACAAGAGACCCGCGGGTCTAGCGCTCACCTGAGTATCGCAAGTTCACCTTTCACGCAGTCACTAATCTAAATTATTCACAGCTCTACCAAAATTTGACGAGGCATTCTCAAGTGGAAGATGAAAATGTACAATAAGGGCCCAATTTTTTCAAGATTCCTTAATTTGGGGGAATTGGGGCCCCCTGGGGCCCTCTGGGTGGGGCATGGTGCCCAGTTTGATAAATTGAGATCCTGACCACCTAGGGATGCTACCTGCCAAGTTTGACAAAAATCCATCATGAGGTTTTCAGGAAGAAGATGAAAATGTACAATTCAGGCCCCCATTTGGACCCTTCCAACCACCCCCCCCCCCTACCCCCAAGAGGGGCACCCCTGGATCTCCTATGAACAAACTTGAAACTACAGTCATTAATGTACTCACTCATAGTATTATCTCAGCTCTATAACTTCTGATTCTAGAGAAGATTTTTAAAGATTCCTTCATTTGGGGGGTTTGGGCCCCCTGGGGGCCCCCTGGGCGGGGCATGGTGCCCATTTTAACAAATTGAGATCCTAACCCCCTAGGGATGCTACCTGCCAAGTTTGGTGAAAATGGGTCATGGGGTTCTCAAGAAGAAGATAAAAATGTACAGTTTAGGCCCCATTAGGACCCCTCCTCACCCCCCCCCCCCCCCTGGGTCCCAAGGGGGGCACCCCTGATTCTGCCATGAACAAACTTGAAACTACAGTCATCAATGTGCTAACTCATAGTATTAACCTAGCTCTATCACTTCTGGTTCTAGAGAAGAAGATTTTTGCGGATTCCTTAATTTTGGGGGGTTTGGGCCCCCTGGGGGCCCCCTGGGTGGGTCATGGTGCCCATTTTAACAAATGGAGTTCCTAACCCCCTAGGGATGCTACCTGCCAAGTTTGGTGAAAATGGGTCATGGAGTTCTCAAGAAGAAGATGAAAATGTACAATTTAGGCCCCATTAGAACCCTTCCCCACCCCCCTCCCCTGGGTCCCAAGGGGGGCACCCCTGATTCTGCCATGAACAAACTTGAAACTACAGTCATCAATGTACTAACTCATAGTATTAACTTAGCTCTATCACTTCTGGTTCTAGAGAAGAAGATTTTTACAGATTCCTTAATTTTGGGGGGTTTGGGCCCCCCTGGGGGCCCCCTGGGTGGGGCATGGTGCCCATTTTAACAAATTGAGTTCCTAACCCCCTAGGGATGCTACCTGCCAAGTTTGATGAAAATCGGTCATGGGGTTTTCAAGAAGAAGATGAAAATGTAAAAAGTTTACGCACGACGCACGACGGACGACGCACGACGGACGACGGACGACGGACGACGGACGACGGACGACGGACGACGCACGACGCACGACGCACGACGGACGCCGGACGAAGGGCGATCGCAATAGCTCACTTGAGCCTTTGGCTCAGGTGAGCTAAAAAGGGGTTTAGTCAAAACATTTAATCAATATCATTCTTGTCTTCTGAATCTAAAAAAAAAAAATCCTTCTCTCTGCATTTCTACAGAAGTTTTTTTTTTCTCCTTAATGCAAAATATTGAATGTCACACTATCACACAATGCTTTAAAGCTTCTTGTAAAACTGTTCCACTGTACTTTCTATCAACTCTGGATTTACTCAGCTGAAAATTCTCAACAAACCTGTCTTCGTCTGAGATATACTGGCTGTCTTTTTGGCACACCGTCTCATAGCGCACCTTCAGAGGAATTCTGTGTCGTTCAAGAATGCTCTTGGCCGCACTCTCACCAATCTCGAAGGCATACGCCCCTTTCTTCTGTGGATAACTTTTATCAATTGTTCCTGGTGCAACAAAAAGTAAACAAACATTGGTTAAAAGAAAACAATAAATAGAAAGGCAATTTTGAAGAGACTGGGGTAATAGATGTTACAAATATCTCAGATCTGACATAAAAAGGAACTGCTACTTTCCACTAGCTTGCTTCTTTTCCTTTGATGACTACAGAATAACAGCAGATGTAAAATTCCTTTAGGAAGAATTGTGATTTGCTTCAATATCCACTAATGAGAAAATTGAATTTTCATTGGAAATTTGTTGGAAATTCCTATTGGGAACTAAATGGGCCAGTTTACCTTTGTATTAAAAAGCACCAAATGCATTTGAATACTTGGACTTCCAAGTTGTTAAAAACAACTTTTGTTTGGTTTTCACGATATGAAAGTACCAAGTGTGTCAGCAAACTAGAATACCTGATACACAAATCAATAAGACTTGCTGAAATACTCCACACGAAGTGGACTGAGTGAACTTACTTCCTGATTTCAGAGACTTTGAAAAGAGCTTGAGTATTTCAAGGTGATAGAAGAGCAGCTTGTATGTATATAAAAAAAAACCCACCAAAAAATCTTTTGTCATCATCATAACCAATAATAACATTATTCATATTATTTACTGCAAAGATATAGTACAGAATGGGGGATAGATCTAAAGCAAACCTTTCTGGAAAATGCACCATGTGTGTTTGTAAGTCAGAGCATGTTTGTGTAACTTTATGAAGTGTAAACAGCTTGGTACTGAGATGAGCAGCCATACCTCCTGTCTGGATGACCAGCAGCTGCATCACTGCATTCCGATCCATCTTTCCTCTTTTCTTGTTGGATAGTACTTACTGAAAGAAACACTGAAGATTTTCATACAATGATTATGCTCATAACACAGAAACAAATGCAAAAAATAAGTAAAGGTGTAGCAAGTACGCCAGTCCAGTAATTGGCCCACACTATTCTATATTTTTGAGCATTTGTACAGTATTGGTGAATGGAAGTGTACCGCAGTTCTGAAATACTTGCTTATATTAAATGAACATGATGAAGATATGCTAAAAATATTTCCTATGACTTGGAAGCCAAGTGAAGGTTAGGGAGAGCCCATGAAAAAACAATTCCTCAAATAAACATGAATTGTCATACATTTGAATTTTCATAGTTACCATGTGCATGCCAATGGTGCTTTGTGTAGACTGTATCAACTACCTATTAATTACAGTTATGCAAGGTTTTAAAATCTCCTTGTTCTATAAAGCCAAAAGGTTTCTTTCCTTTTTGTTGGAATTAGCCACATGTAATACTTTCTTCTATAAACATTGCTTCTACACATGTACTTAGTTTTGGTTACAATGTCTGCCCAACATAGCTGTAACACATGTTACACAAGGCCTGAGTGGTAAACATGAAAATGAAATTTGCAACCGTATCTCCAGAATTCAAACTGTTATGTTTCCTTCCACGTACATTTTTGGCAAACCTCCACGAGTTGATTTCAGATGCAAAATTTGAGGATGCAGTGCATGAAATTTATAGTACAATGTAGAATTGCAAGTAAAGAAAAAAAAACTAGCAACAAACAAAAAAATAATGTAACACGGGTATGTTGGAGAACATACTGTTGCTCTAGTCTCAGTTCAAGTTCCATCCTTGGTAAACTCTTTTGTTTTCTGATGAAAAGGCCACCAGGCGACCACCTTAGCACCCGGCGTTTGTTTTGTAAACAAATCCCTTTCTTACCTGAGAGCTGAATGAACATCATCTGGCGTGGGTCAGCACAAGTTCTTCACTTTGCAGAACTGTGTTGATCAAGCCAGATGTGTTCTCCCCCTGCTCTCTATACAGGTAAGAATTATTCTACTTCATATACTCTCTTGCTATCTCTGTATGTTCCACACATTGACATGGCATTAATGAGTATGTTGTGTTTTGATAATCACAGGATTACCAAATTATAGATATGGTTGAGAATTCGTTATATCAAGTTATAATATATGAAGTTATGATTTTACTAATGCAGTTAACTTCTGGTCGCTGTCCTGCAATAGTAGTTTATTCCAGTCGTTGAAAACAACCGATGAGATATATACATTATTCTCACTTTTTTATAGCCTTGATATATTCAAGGAGTTAGGGATTGAAGTGTAGTTATCTTTAACAAAATATTAATTTGCATTTGGTAACTGGCTCAGTTGCGAGATACTGTGGCGGTAATCATATATTGGTAAGTTAAGCGTTAGCGATTATGATAATGCTGTCATATTATCGACAACTTAATTCATTTATATGTCGATGAATATTTTATGAGATAGATCCGTCGCAATATTCAATGTATGTAGAGTGTCAAAATCAAAGTACATGCTGTATATAATGGATAGCTTTTCGTTTAATCCTGAACTTACATTGCATGTGAAGGAACTCGTGGCTTTTCTTAGCATACCATACAATATCATGTTATGTAGAGGGTAGCATCTGTGTGTGTGTGTGTGTGCGTGTGTGTGTGTTTGTGCGTGATTACTTGTGTGTTGTAGGTGTGTGTGTATGTGTGTGCGTGTATGTGTTATCTGTGCCCCGTGTTAGTCACTAGCATATAGAAGAGGTAGTTGGTTTGATGTAGAGTTTATAGGACGATAGTTTTCCTGCTCAGGCCCGCTTATTTGTTAAAGCAAGTTTTGTACACAAGGCAGTGGACAGGGTGTGCATTTGTATGTTATAGTACGATAGGTGAATGGGGTCTGCGCGAGTAGACTGTGCCGGCTGACCACGGCTTTTTAAGACGGCACTACGGCGGAGGACCATTGTCAAGTTTCTTTACCTCTGTGGAGGCCGGAAAGATGTGCTGGTAGCTCTTTTGTTTCAAAGTCTTAATGGGGGGAGTCTCTCCCCATCTCCTTTTCTCTAGGCCTGGAAGAGGCGAAAAGAGGAGCTAACTTTTTGTATAGTATATGTTCAGCGCACACGCTGGTTAACACTTCTTTTGTATACTTTCTTGGCTTTTTATACGCTGGGGAGCCCAGCGTCTTCTCGCCTTAGCTTTTATTTTAGTTTGTGAGTTTACAAATTGCTTAATCCATGGCAGGGTTCTGCATCGGGGCTTTTACCAATGTACAGTATTCTGTTGAGTGTAGTTGGGAGCGTGTATGTAATGTATATATAGAGAGATAAGTTAAGTCAATGTGTACAGAAATGAAGTTTGAGTTAATGAGAAATAGTAAATGTAATAGGACATCTGGTGATAGAGTAACATGTAGTTAATAGTACTAAGGGGTAGTTTGGATAACGCGTTGTATGTAATGTCGGTGTACATAGTGTATGTGAAACTTGTGATTGTTGGTTTTTGTAAATTGGAAGTATTATGTATCATGTTGAATGTGAATAAAGACTTTGCAGAACTGTGTTGATCAAGCCAGATGTGTTCTCCCCCTGCTCTCTATACAGGTGTCATATCTCGCGAGGTTAGGGACCCGTTCTTGCATCGTCACCCCCCCCCCCCTTCTTCTTGTTCTTTTTGTTGAGTGAACGCCCCCTGCATCCCCTTACCCACAAGCAGGCTACGACTATACACATAGGAAAGCAAGTGCGCTGTTAGCTGTCGCGCTTGCAACGAAACACGGGCGTTACACGAAACTGGCGTAGTCGGCAGGATCCTTTTTGTTTATCTACAGTACATCGAGATCGTGGTACCAGAAATGGCAGTTGATATGAGTGGATACGGACGAGTGCCTGCTAGCCCCCGAGAAGACGCCAACATCGACGGCATGGCTGCGGCTAGGCAGGTGGCGAACCCCCCGACATTCATGGCGGCCCAGCAGGTGAGGAACGTCCCCATTTTCTCCGGCCAGCGTGATGGAAAAATCAGCGTGGACGATTGGATTCGGGACATGGACTATTTGCTGGCTGCTGCACCCCAGCCCACGAGTTTTGCATTCGCCACCATCGTACGGAATCTAAGCGGGGAAGCGCGGCGTCTTGTTCTGAACATTCCCCCGAGTGAGCGTACTCCAGAAGCCGCTTTTCATGAACTGAGACTTGAGTACGCAGATGGGAGTTGCCATGGCGACCCAATGGCGCAGTTTTATGAGAGGACTCAGCGACAACACGAGGAAGCTGGTTCTTTTGCTATCGCACTAGAGGGCATCTTGTGCAACATAGAAGAGGCACTGTACGACGGCCTACCAATGGAGGACAGAGACGCGAAACTGACCACGCAGTTTATGAGGGGCCTGCGTGATGAGGAGGTCCGGGCTAGACTGTCGCCAATGCGGCCTCGACTGATGACATTCCGAGCCCTGAAAGACGAGCTGCGTCACCTCGCTAGGGAGAGGGCAACAAGGCGACATCTTGGCCAGGCTCGCCGGGGTGTCAACATCCAGCAAGGGAAGGTGGCAGAGAGCAATAAGCAGAGCGGTGATCCGGCGATGAGGGAGATTCTAGCGGTGCTGAGAGACGTGCGGAAGGACCAGCAGGCCCACCTGTCTAGAATGGCGGACATTGAGAGACGGATGACGGCGCTGGAAACTAGAGCGCCGCAACAACCTTCTCCACAGTCCATGCCACGCCCCCCTCCCCCTCCCCCGCAGAGGTCGACTGCCTGCTACATCTGCGGACTGGAGGGACATTTCGCTAGGAGTTGCCCTTCTCACGTGCCTGCCCATCCTTTAAACGGGTAAGGCCCACAGCGGTGGCTGTGGGCGTTAATAAGACTGACCTTGACCCCCCTGACTTGAGAAAGACTGACAAAACCACAACCCACTCAAATAGCACGACCTCAACCACTCATACCCCTACGACAAGGACAAATGACCTGGGTGTCGTGGGACCAGCCAACGAAACTCTGGTGACAATTAACGGCAAAGAGGTCAACGCACTCATCGACTCGGGTTCGCAGGTCACAACCGTATCTGAGGAGCTGTGGCGTACTCACCCTGGCCTGTGCAGACAACCTCTCAGGGCTGCTGATTTATCCGTCATCGGTGCCGACGACCACGAGGTGCGTGTACTAGGGGTAATCGACTCCAGCTTATCCATCTTAGGCTTCGAGTACACAAAGGTACCGACACTGGTGACAGCCACGACGAAGTACAAGCGTGACGTCCCTTTGCTGGTCGGAACCAATGTTATCAGAGCGTTGGAGGAGGACTGCGTGAGGATGCACGGAAGAGAGTCTTTCCTACATGCTGTAGGGGAGAGGGACTCCATCTGGAAAGCAGCCCTCATGCGTCTGGGGATGGCAGATGTAAGTGGAAAGGGAGACTTCATTGGACGCGTGACTCTGCATGGGCGACCTCTCCAGCTGGTACCAGGAGAGCAGAGAACTGTGAAGGGCCGCGTGCGCGGAAGGACTCCGGTTCCAGACTGCTGCGCTCTGGTAGAACCAACCTCTGCTAATGGAAACCTGACCTGTCTTCACACACTGTCGCCTGTAAGTGGAGGTATCGTTTTTGTTACAGTCAGAAATATTGGCGGCGTGCCCATCACCCTTACTTCAGCTACCTCACTGGCCATACTCAGGGCTGTGAAGGAAATCCACAGCATTGAGTCGCCAAAAGAGCAGCAGCAAACCAGCAGACATCAAGCCCGGTGCCACACACAGACCGCGACACATCTAAAAGACATTGACCTATCGCACCTGAAGGATGACGAGCACAGCAAGCTCCAGCAATTCCTCGAAAGAAATGGCGATGTTTTTTCCCACCATTCGACAGACTACGGCCATACGACGTCCATTACCCACCAGATTCCCCTCGTCGACCCCGTCCCTTTCCGCCTCCCCTACCGGAGGATCCCGCCAGCCCTCTACCAGGACGTGAAAGACATGTTGAAGGAGATGAATGATGCCGGTGTTATACGACCTAGCAGCAGCCCATATGCCTCCCCCATTGTCATCGCCAAGAAGAAGGATGGAAGTCTACGCTTCTGCATAGACTACCGAAAACTGAATGGCAAGACGGTGAGAGATGCATACCCACTCCCCAGGATCGAGGAAGCCTTGGACTCGCTTGGTAAGGCCAAATACTTCAGCACGCTGGACCTTACTTCTGGCTACTGGCAGGTGGAGGTCGACGAGCACGACAAGGCAAAGACGGCATTCACGACTCCGATGGGCCTCTTCGAGTGCAACCGGATGCCATTTGGGCTTCAGAATGCCCCTGCCACATTTCAGAGGTTAATGATGACCTGCCTGGGGGACCTGAACATGAATTCCGTCCTCATCTACCTCGATGACGTCATCGTCTTCTCCACGACACTCGACGAGCACCTGGAACGTTTGCAGACAGTGTTTGACAGACTGAGGCAGCACGGCCTGAAACTCAAACCTTCCAAGTGCCGTATACTGCAGAGAGAGGTTGGCTACCTTGGGCACATTGTCTCTGCGAAGGGAGTAGCGACTGACCCGGAGAAGCTGGCGAAGGTAGCTGATTGGCCACGACCATCTAACAAGAAGGAAGTGCAGCAGTTCCTTGGATTCTGCGGGTACTACCGCAGGTATGTCAAGTCGTACTCTGAGATCGCGGCCCCGCTGTACCGTCTGACAAGCGGCGACCCAAGGAAGAAGAGAGGGAAGAAGACAGCTGCGCCGGTTCCCTATGAATGGTCTGATGAGTGTGAAGCTGCGTTCGCTGAGTTGAAGAAGAGGCTCACTTCTGCGCCGATCCTCGGGTACGCAGACTACTCGTTGCCGTTCACCCTAGAGACAGATGCATCTGGACTGGGACTCGGAGCCGTTCTCTCCCAGAAACAAGATGGCGTACAGAGGGTCATCGCATATGGCAGCAGAGGCCTCAGCCCAGCAGAGACGAGGTATCCAGCCCACAAGCTCGAGTACCTGGCACTGAAGTGGGCGGTCACAGACAAGTTCAAGGACTTCTTGTACGGTAACAAGTTCGTTGTATTCACAGACAACAACCCGCTGAAGTATGCCACCTCCTCTGCCAAACTAGACGCGACAGGTCAACGCTGGGCAGCTGAATTGGCCAACTATGACTTCCAGGTGGTCTACCGGTCTGGGAAGGCTAACGCCAATGCAGACGCGCTCTCTCGGTTGCCAGCCCCCGACAAGAAGGACCTCCCCCCCTCCCGCCCAGGTGATGATGGTAACGTTGAACCTACTGTCCCCACTGCCCAAATTGCCCAACAGGTCAAAGTTCCTCAACCGCACTTCGAGGCCCTGCCATCAATGAGCGTAAAGGAACTCCAGAGGGCGCAATCAGATGATGACGGCATGGCGGCTGTGATCGAGTACATTAAGGAGTCTACCAAGCCTCCTAGGCGTCGACGGGCTCAACTTCCCAGCCAGGTCAAGAACTTGTCTATGGCAGTGGGAGCGTCTATCACTACACGATGGCCTCCTTGTCAGGACGATAGAGAAGGAAGGGAGAGATGTCACTCAGCTGGTGCTGCCTACAACACTTCGACCTATGGCTATGCAGGAACTACATGACAGGATGGGTCACGTGGGACCAGAGCGTACTCTGGATCTCCTGAGAGAACGGTTCTACTGGCCTAAGATGGAGGAAGCTGTGAAAGAGTGGTGCAGTACCTGTGAACGCTGCAGTCTCAGACGATCTGCGAAGGCAAGCCACAGGGCTCCCCTCACCACCATCCAGACGAGTCGGCCATTGGAGCTGGTGTCAATGGACTTCCTGACGCTTGAGAAGTCAAAGGGTGGGATTGAGAATGTGTTGGTTTTAACCGACCATTTTACACGTTTCTCTAAGGCCTACCCGACACGTGATCAGAAGGCATCGACGGTTGCTCAGGTACTGTGGTCGAAGTATATTTGTAACTTTGGATTTCCAGAGAGGCTGCTGTCTGACCAGGGGAGAAGCTTCGAAAGTGGCGTCGTGAGGGAGCTATGTAAGCTGGCCGGTATTACCAAGTCCCGAACCACTTCCTATCATCCACAGGGAAATGGGATGACCGAACGCTTTAATAGGACCCTCATCCACCTCCTACGATCCCTTGATCCCGAGGAGAAGAGAGACTGGAAGAGCCACGTCGAGACCCTGACCCATGCCTACAATTGTACCAAGCATGAGTCGACGGGGTATGCCCCATTCTTCCTCATGTTTGGACGACATCCACGACTACCAATCGACCTACTACTAGACCGGACTACAATCGACGACGACCTTGACCACGACGGATTCGTGCAGAATCTTCGTGATAACTTAGCCTCTGCCTATGCACGCACCAGTGCATTGGCGAAGAAAGCCAGCGACCGACAAAAGGCATTCTACGACCGACGATCCCGCGATGACCCTCTGCATCCAGGCGACCGAGTGCTGGTGAAACGGGTCGCATTTCAAGGAAAGCACAAGCTGTCGGACAAGTGGGAGCCTCATCCGTACGTGGTCACTAAGAAAGTGAGTGAACTTGTCTATGTTGTTCAGCGAGAGGGTGCTGAGACTGAACGTACTCTACACCGCAACCTCCTGACTAGATGCAACTTCCTCCCGACTGAGTGCCATGATGCTGCAGAGCTTCCTCTACAAGACGATATTCCGACATCCTCCGACGACATCCGTGAGATGGAAACGCCGGAGACTAACGTGGAGGAGGTAGGCCAGACCTTCGTCTATGGTGGTGTACGCAACACTCAACCCATAGAACAGCAAAATGTACCTGACATCCCAGTTCTACCAGATGGACTGCCGCCTACCACCCAAACCACTCAGCCCAACCCAGTGACGGAGGAAGGCCAGAGGGACCCGGAGACAAGTGACGGCCAGTCCACCACTCCCGCTGACGACGGCGAGGGACCACAGGCTCCGATGGATGGCGGGCAGGACGTGGTGATCGACATGCCGGCCGAAGATGACGATCAGCACACTCCGGGGGTCGTCACTAGCCAGCCAACCGCCGAGGCAGCGAGCGAGACGTCACAGCACGGCAACACGACTGTTTTCAGCGCAGACCAGGTAGAAGAGGACAGTCAACTGAGGGTACGAAGCCGCAGGCAAAGACAGCCTGTGGAGCGTCTGCAATACACGAGCCTAGGCAATATAAACCAACTCACGGCAATGCAGGACGCTTTTCGTGCTGCTTGCAGCCTCGTTAGAAGTTTGACTAATCCAAATATACATAATAATGATGTTCATATTTAATGGTCAAGTCTCCTGGGACGGCGACTTTTTCAGTAGAGGGGAGGGAGATGGAAGAAGGAAAGATAGATTGGCATAAGAAGGGTGAAATAGGTCAACGTTTGGGGAGCAAAATCAGGGGTATACACAAAATTTTCATCATATTTGGTTTCGAAATATTCCTCTTTTTGCAATTACAATCTTTATCAGTATTCATTGGATATTATGTTAAGTGTTCGATACAAAAGCATGTATTTGCAGTGTTCAAAGACGATCACCTTGCTGTACCTGCAGATGTGATCAGTAGAATTATTGGTTTTACGTATTGCATTTGATATAATTTTAATTTTTAATTTGTTAATGACGAGGACGTCATTCAATAATGATGGGGAGGATGTAACACGGGTATGTTGGAGAACATACTGTTGCTCTAGTCTCAGTTCAAGTTCCATCCTTGGTAAACTCTTTTGTTTTCTGATGAAAAGGCCACCAGGCGACCACCTTAGCACCCGGCGTTTGTTTTGTAAACAAATCCCTTTCTTACCTGAGAGCTGAATGAACATCATCTGGCGTGGGTCAGCACAAGTTCTTCACTTTGCAGAACTGTGTTGATCAAGCCAGATGTGTTCTCCCCCTGCTCTCTATACAGGTAAGAATTATTCTACTTCATATACTCTCTTGCTATCTCTGTATGTTCCACACATTGACATGGCATTAATGAGTATGTTGTGTTTTGATAATCACAGGATTACCAAATTATAGATATGGTTGAGAATTCGTTATATCAAGTTATAATATATGAAGTTATGATTTTACTAATGCAGTTAACTTCTGGTCGCTGTCCTGCAATAGTAGTTTATTCCAGTCGTTGAAAACAACCGATGAGATATATACATTATTCTCACTTTTTTATAGCCTTGATATATTCAAGGAGTTAGGGATTGAAGTGTAGTTATCTTTAACAAAATATTAATTTGCATTTGGTAACTGGCTCAGTTGCGAGATACTGTGGCGGTAATCATATATTGGTAAGTTAAGCGTTAGCGATTATGATAATGCTGTCATATTATCGACAACTTAATTCATTTATATGTCGATGAATATTTTATGAGATAGATCCGTCGCAATATTCAATGTATGTAGAGTGTCAAAATCAAAGTACATGCTGTATATAATGGATAGCTTTTCGTTTAATCCTGAACTTACATTGCATGTGAAGGAACTCGTGGCTTTTCTTAGCATACCATACAATATCATGTTATGTAGAGGGTAGCATCTGTGTGTGTGTGTGTGTGCGTGTGTGTGTGTTTGTGCGTGATTACTTGTGTGTTGTAGGTGTGTGTGTATGTGTGTGCGTGTATGTGTTATCTGTGCCCCGTGTTAGTCACTAGCATATAGAAGAGGTAGTTGGTTTGATGTAGAGTTTATAGGACGATAGTTTTCCTGCTCAGGCCCGCTTATTTGTTAAAGCAAGTTTTGTACACAAGGCAGTGGACAGGGTGTGCATTTGTATGTTATAGTACGATAGGTGAATGGGGTCTGCGCGAGTAGACTGTGCCGGCTGACCACGGCTTTTTAAGACGGCACTACGGCGGAGGACCATTGTCAAGTTTCTTTACCTCTGTGGAGGCCGGAAAGATGTGCTGGTAGCTCTTTTGTTTCAAAGTCTTAATGGGGGGAGTCTCTCCCCATCTCCTTTTCTCTAGGCCTGGAAGAGGCGAAAAGAGGAGCTAACTTTTTGTATAGTATATGTTCAGCGCACACGCTGGTTAACACTTCTTTTGTATACTTTCTTGGCTTTTTATACGCTGGGGAGCCCAGCGTCTTCTCGCCTTAGCTTTTATTTTAGTTTGTGAGTTTACAAATTGCTTAATCCATGGCAGGGTTCTGCATCGGGGCTTTTACCAATGTACAGTATTCTGTTGAGTGTAGTTGGGAGCGTGTATGTAATGTATATATAGAGAGATAAGTTAAGTCAATGTGTACAGAAATGAAGTTTGAGTTAATGAGAAATAGTAAATGTAATAGGACATCTGGTGATAGAGTAACATGTAGTTAATAGTACTAAGGGGTAGTTTGGATAACGCGTTGTATGTAATGTCGGTGTACATAGTGTATGTGAAACTTGTGATTGTTGGTTTTTGTAAATTGGAAGTATTATGTATCATGTTGAATGTGAATAAAGACTTTGCAGAACTGTGTTGATCAAGCCAGATGTGTTCTCCCCCTGCTCTCTATACAGGTGTCATATCTCGCGAGGTTAGGGACCCGTTCTTGCATCGTCACCCCCCCCCCCCCTTCTTCTTGTTCTTTTTGTTGAGTGAACGCCCCCTGCATCCCCTTACCCACAAGCAGGCTACGACTATACACATAGGAAAGCAAGTGCGCTGTTAGCTGTCGCGCTTGCAACGAAACACGGGCGTTACAATAAAAAAATCACTGATTACAGTAACCACCATAGCATTGCCAAATTACTCCTGTTTGGGTTCTTGGTCGGTGTGTTACTTGTCATTTTTCATCATTATTCACTGAGTTCTTCAAACCAGAGAAGTGAAAAAATCCTCCATTTCATCTTTTGGGACTCACTCCAGACCCCCACATAAACAAACCAACACTCATTGCACTTCTCCTCAAAATATGGAGAACGCTAAGAATAGCAGACGTTACCCTCATGGAAAACTCTTTTTTTTTCTTTTTTTTTTGCAACAGTCTTCAACAAGTTGTTCTATATTCTTTTCTTTTTTTAAATTCGCTACAGAGTACACTATATTTCCAGCAAACAGAATTAACAATTGATATGAACACTTACTGGCATCTTCAGTACAAGTGCATGTCACACATTTGGTATCTTTAAGGATAAGCCATTTTAACTGTAACAATGACAGCTGGGAAACAATGGGAATTTTAACACAATGTTCATACTGGGGTTTAGACTATCTCTTTCATATTTTTCACATGTAGAGGAATCATCCCTGTTTGCGACAGGGTACCTACTTGCGGCAGGGGCCGTTTCATTCGTTGATGAAAAAACCCAATTAGGTGCAAGATTCTCTCACTTCCCATGACACTTGCGAGTAACTCCTACTCTTGTTCTACTACTGTAAAACAAGGAATGTTTGCGTGCATTTTAATTTCGCGAATTTCGCGAGCGCCAAGAATCGCAAAAAAAAAAAAATGCACACAAAATTCCTTGTCTACACTATATGCATTGAACGCAAGTGGCAATTTGCGAAAATTTCAAGCCCAAAAAAGGCAGTCGGCTCCAATTCGTGAAAATTTTGTGTCACAAATATATCATGTTATACTGGTACAGTACTATAAGTGGGACTGAGCTCTAGCTAAACACACTTGACGTCCTTCAGCTGTTCTATCGATGAATGAAACTGCCCCTGCATGCTGCAAATTTTTGAAATAGGCCCTAGGTTGGGCTATCCAGTATCATAAAAACACACACGACTCGACTTATCATGGTGTGGTCAATGAATCTTCATTCAGCGTCTCTATAACAAATACAAGCTTCAAGTTCAAGTTCTATCACATTCTGCATTATCATGATTATGCCTTATTCACATGTACTAGCACCAGTAGTTTAAAGGACAAGTTCACCTTCATAGACATGTGGGTTGAGTGAATGCAGCAATATTAGTAGAACACATCAGTGAGAGTTTGAGCAAAGTCGGACAATCCGTTAAAAAGTTATGAATTTTTGAAGTTTCCGCTCAGTCACGGCCGGATGAAAAGACTACTATAGCTTGTGATGTCACATGAGTACAACGATATAAAGAAAGAATAAAGAAAATTCAACATATTTCAATTTTTCTCGCATAACAAAAAAAAAAACACTCGACTTCTCTCTTTCAGAAGGCAGGGGGAATAATATTACCCTTAACATACGTCAGTAGCAAGTCGAAGAACTGTGCACTTTATTCAAAAAGTAAAGTTTTGTGAAATTCTCTTTTTATTTTCCTTATATAGTTGTACGCATGTGACATCATACACTGTAGTAGTCTTCTCTTCAGCAGTGACTGTGCAGATATTTAAAATATTCATAACTTTTGAATGGATTGTCCAATTTTCCTCAAACATTCACTGATGTGTTCTACTAATATTGCTGCATTCTCTCAATCCTTATGTATATGAAGGTGGACTTGTCCTTTAATACTAAGATTACTTTAGAAATATGAAGCAGATTCTACGAAGTAGCGTAGGTTGGTATTACTTTGATGGATCTTCATGATATGAAGCAATCGGCAATCATACTATACAACTACAAGCTCGCTAGCTCCAACTGAATTCAACTCCCAAGTTCAACCAGGGAGGGAGGTGGGACTTCAAGGGAGGTGGGAAGTCCCACCTCCTTGGTTCAACTGACCTACCACACTTGCACTCAGCATTCACTGCAATCTTGAATACCTTAATTTTACGAGTTGTTTTTTGTCATTTAATTCGCAATCCTGATATCGGAGGTGCGAAAGTCAGGTGAACTCATAACTAAGCCAAACAAATAGCCCCGTTTTGTACTGTGTAAGAAGTTCAAACACACTGACGCAAACAACGCCTAACAATATGAGTATGACGCACCACACACGACTCAGAACTAGCAAGGAGCATGTCTTCGCAGTGTCCCACATTGGAGTTATACCAATGAGATTTTACACCAAATCTGTTAGAGTTTTACTCACAAGTTTCAGAAGGAATAGCTCAAACTCGTCACAGTAAATCTGCTGTCAAATGTCCAACATCAATTCCGGCATTATTTCCTCAAACCATTTGGACAGTTAGAGATTATGATCCAGCGCAATGTTTTCCCTGCCAGTAACCCATGCGCAAGGACTTGCTCGACTCCGACCCGTTGGCCGCGCCGCCGCGGCCGCCCGCCCATCTCTTACCGGCCGTTACCGCGCTCTTTCTGTTCGAAGCTTGCAAAACACGCGAACTCCGCATCTGGTGCTGTGCGTGTACTGCCCACTGTTTTGTTCTTGTTTTTTCGTTTGTAAATTTTACAGCATGGTTGTCTTTGTGAATGCCAAGCTGAAGAAATAGTCTGCTTGAATAGACTCAATACGAAAATTGAATATCAAAAATATTATATGCATGAAAAGGTTCTACAAAATACTTAAATTGTCCAAAAGATATGCAATAAAAAAGTACTGTACATGCAATGAAAACATTTTTTAGCTTGAACTTTTAGAATTGCAATGCATTTATTGAAATGCAAACAAACTAAGACTGCATTTCTAATCTACCATACAACCACAAATTGCGCCCCGCCTCCTTCACAGCCATATTCTCATTACGAAGTGTTTCCGTTTATTATTTTTTTAACTGACTTGGCTAATCGTCATTACGTAAGGAACATGTTGTAAACGGTTTCATTACAGCTATAGGCAGAGATCTTCTCAGATGATACTCCAAAGACACATCATGATTATCAGATTTGATTTATCTGTCAGTACCACCTATATCACGTTGAATACCTAAATAAACCATGTTTTGAAATACCTGATATCATTCACAGACTGATATTGAAATTTCTGGTTCAATACAAGCACCTTAAGATGTTCCAAAGTCGCAGATAAATTCAGAAGACTTTAGATTATTTCTTTTGATACGCATTGATGCACAATTCATGTGTCGTAAAACCACTTTCACGACTGTGCTTAGGCAAGTGAAATAGCAGCTTTTTAAAGTACACCTTGACTATTAGCTTTTCAACTCCTTTTCACATTTCTCAATGAAAAATACATAAAATATAGCAAAATGAAATGATGCATGATAGCTATAGCTAGGATACACAATAGGAATATTGCAAACATATATGTTATAGAACATGGTGGTTAATATAGGAATCTAAGTATAAATGCTAAAGAAGACGATGATGAAAAGCAAGCCAGTATTGAAATCAAGTGTAAAGATCAAGATTAGGAGCATGGAGACAACTTTAGACCATATAGAAAACAAAAAGAAAAGACAAAGAAATACTCGGGGATAGAGCAACCATCGGAGAAGTAAACCCAATGCTATAGACAGATTAATGGTTGTTATTATAGCAATGTTGACAGTATAGAAATAGTGCAATTCGGACAATTAGAAAACTATTCATATTTGGGGTCTAAGCAGAAGAGATTGGGAAAAGAAAAAGAAAACATGTACCAATATTTTTTCAAGAATTCACGTAATTATCAGGTGCAGTGAAGTGAGCACAACAATTCCTATACTGTGACCACACCATATGTATATTATGATTAACGTTTGCTCTTTTTTAACTGCTTTCGAATGTATATACAGTGAACTTTAAATGCATGGGGCATTTACATGAAATACTAAAAAGTCTTACTTAAATAATTAACCAATGTAGTTCTGCATGGATGACAACATGCAACCATCTATATTCTTAATGGAAGTTCTTCTGCTTGGAAACGTTAGATGCCATGGCCAAGGTATAAGTGTAGGATACTGCATGTCATCACTGTCTGGCGTATAAAAGCACAGTATGCATACATAAAATAGGTCCTAAATTTAAGAGAAAAATAATATCACATCGATATAGACACATGTACAGGGCTTTTTCCACGCATGGTACAAACGATATTCTGACATGAAATTAAATAATGGCTGTATTTGAGCCGAAAAACACAACTAAACCTCAGTAGGAGAAAACTGAATTAAATGGGACAGCGGTTTTTTTTATGTGTGTGTTTTGTTTTTGTTTTTGTTTTTGTTTTGTTTTTGTTTTGTTTTTTTGTTTTGTTTTGTTTTTGTTTTTGTTTTGTTTTTGTTTTTTTTGGGGGGGGGCAAGGTCACGCCAGAAAGAGGGAGTTTTGGATGTGTTTGTATAGGAATGATGACGTCATGATTATTATAATTGACAGTGCCATCAGGGATATGAACTGCTGCATGTAATAGTTGTTGTCATAATCATTTTTCTTCAATCTTCAAAGCGCTCGGCAACCCAGAATTTGACTTGTGTGCTTGTCTTAGGGAGGAATATCATGACTGATGTGAGATCTTAGAGTTAGGACAATTACAAATTGTCAGTGCAACAAGCGGTCCCTTACCATTGTTGAGGTACCACTGGACCTACCTGATCAAGTGATTTGTTTTTGTAAAGCATTGTTCAGAGACTGAAAAGGGATATTATACATTTTTCATTATTGTTAATTTTACGGGACATTGAAATGCCCTTGTGACTGTTTCTCACCAAGGAACACACGCTCATATGTCCCCCCCCCAAAAAAAAAAAAAACCAAAAAACAAACAAACAAAAACACCCAATCTCCATACACCCTAGGGCCTATAGTTGAACAAACCAAATTATGAGCTCTTCGTCTCGACCGAGTTGTTGTCATCAATGGGCACGTCTGATTTGAGGCTAGGTTGACCTTTGACACGCCCCTGAAAAATTAAAATACAACAACAAAAACTTTGGCGTCGGCGTTGCGTGTACGTGTGTTCCTGTGTGTAAGCAGTTGTTGATAAACTGTGTACGGGATGCCGATGGTATCGGTGGTTGAGCAACAGCGTCAGGGAATTCCCGTTTTCTGACCGTACTCCTGTCTTCATGATGTCAGTGACAGTGGTGCTCAACGTGAATCCAGTCTATAGAAACTCTCCATTAATCCTTATCTATAAATGTATAGAATTCACGGTTGTATAAACCTACCTCCCGAATGAGAAAATATTCGAAGTTTGACGATTTAGCAGTGAACAGTTAGGTAAGTCCGTGGCGTGGGGTCCAAAGACACGCCTATCAATCATACTCTGCGGGCTCGCGCTGGGTCCGCTGTTTTGTTGCTAGTTTGTGAATAACAATGTCCTTTTAAATTCCGAACTGTATAGGCCTACGTGTTGTAGTACGACGTAGCGATGTTAGCTAAGTGCTGATGCGGGGATCGGGATGTTGAATTTGTCTGATTTTATGGTACACTTTTCTTATAGGCCCGTGACTTCTGATTACAGATCCTCTAATCTATTTTATTCAAAAACTTTTAAAACTTACTAAATTCTTGGCAATTAGGAGATCCCCGGCCCTGGGAGCAGAGATTCTGTGAAGCAAATAACTTACTCTGGTCAGGCGTTGCCGTTGTACTACTACTAACTTGTAGTCTAGTATAAAGCGGAACATATCCCCGACAATAACTATTAACAGACTGATCTTTCGGTCTGTATGGGGACTGGCTCATTGCATTTCACTGAAGCCTTCATCATGTTTGACTTTGCTCCATGTAGATGCTCAAAACTTGTTGTTATCTTGATTTTCAGTGGGCCTACAATGTACTAGGTCTAGGTCTAATATTAATTATTATCTATTCTAGACTCTATCTAGATCCAGATCTAGTCATATCATGCAGTTGTGACTGATCAGGATTCACAGAGCAGAATTATAGAAGCAGCAATATTATCAATGGCAGCTGAAATTACTGACCGACAAGTATGTCTAATTCCGCGAAAAACTTCTCATTTATGATAGAATGACATTGGCTGGGTCAGTTTTTCAGCCAATTTCATTATTGTAAATGAGAAGTTTTTCGCGGAATTAGACATATTTGTCGGTCCACTGATATTAGCGATTGTTTATTGAAGTTTTTGCAAAATTAGAAATGATGGTAAGTATGGAAAATATTGGTAACAACAGTGATGAAAAATTTTCATTGCAGTATCAATTAGTAATTGCAACAATAGAGATGGCAACAGCAATAAAGGTTACGACAAGTTATTGTGCACATGATTGCAAAAGATACAGAAACGTACAGCACAGATAAAAACATTTGATAGCAGACATGTTTAACTTTGCTTTTGCTCCTTCTTTGTTTGCAGAATTCAATCATCACAGCCAACATATTGTGGCAGCGAGGCTTGTCCATTGCAACCTTATGTAACAGACTGCACAGACTTTAGTCTCAATGTCTTCTGGATATTTGGCAGAGAGGGCAGTAACGGAAACATCACCAGAAATGTCCCGTCTCAAGAATGCCAACAGCTGTGACAATTTCATGTGGCACCTCCCACCGGAGGTCTGCCTCCAGATCTTCTCTGCCGTGGACATCCAGAGCCTCTGCAAAGCTGCCCAAACGTGTAAGGGTTGGAACGACGTCATTGGGAAAACAGACTACCTGTGGAAAATCCTCTGCCAACAGCACTGCGAGGACTGGAGGGATGTAATGGATGACAGGGCCAGTGGCTATACATGGAAGGTAGCCAGATTGCATTTTGCAGTTTACATTCAAGGATGCATTTGAGGATAGGGATAGGGAGCAGGCCTTCTGCAGTCTGTTTTTGTGTACCGTCTACCATGTGTGTGTGTGTGTGTGTGTGTGTGTGCCTTCTTCTTTGTCAAAAAAGGTAAAATCTCAAGTCAAGGAAACATGATTTTGCCTCTTCTCACCTTTCTTATTTTTTCTTTTATTTCTTGATCAACTCATCAAGTCTAGGAAACCACAAACAGGTATCTGTCTTTTGATCCGCATCTTTTTATTATCAATTTTATCATTCATTGCAAGTACGTATTTCATATCTCTTCAAAAAAAAAAATTGCCTCTTTCATTTGAATCCTATTTTGGTCATATACAAAGATTTGTGTATCTCTGTGGGGAAATTTATAACTGATCAAGAGACTCAAAACACATTCTATAACATTTACTTTTAAAAGCAAAACTTTTTAATTTTTTCTGATTTGTGCAAATCAAATTTAATCTGTTCAATCTAACCTTTGTCCCATATAGGATTCACAGTTAAGAGTTACCAGTGAAATAAGGACAAGATGATAATTTCTCCTGCAAACTTACCCTGGGGCTTGATGAGTGAATAATATTGCATATGAGTCTAACAACCCTCAGAATACATGCTTGTGTATTCCTCTTTGTAAATTTATGTTTTTGTTTGTCAGTACCAATGGCAATTGTACTTTTTTATGTAAGCCCTGACAGAATTTTTATTTTCACCTGTAAAATTCAAATTCAAGGTACAATGTATGTGTCCTTTTCAACTCAAAGCATAAATTCAAATATACTATCATGCAATTTGTGATGTAGTGTTATCTGTGTCCTTATTTATTCATTTATTCAATTTTATTTACAGCAAACATGGTAGTCACATTCAGAGCCTAGGGGCCTTTTTCTAAGTGACCCTGTTAATTAGAGTTATCAGAATTCAGATATTATGTGAATGCGGTGAAAGAAGCAAGCATTTTATGAATACGTTTGAAGTGCAGTATGTAATAGAGGTAAGAAAGCAACATTCCAAAATCATTATTTGGCAGGGTCAATAAAATTGTGATACAGATCGAGATATACATGTACGATAACTACAAGGAAACATATAAAAAGAGGAAAACCAATAAGAACCAATATGACAGTTAACAAATACTAACGAGCATCATAGAGATGTGACTATCAATTACATTGCTTGATATAATGGCATGTAGAGTACTGAGTTTGATTTGCTGATTGAAGTTACAGTAGATCAAGACAGCTGGAAAAAAATTGACCTGACTGCAGTACTAGTCTTGCACTAGTCTTTATAGCACATACCATGTTTAGTATCTGTGTAGTTTAATAGGCTCTGTAATAATTATTTGATGCATTGAAAGATGCAATTGTTGATGAAATGTGGAGTAATCGCTAATCAGGGTTCTTCAGATAGGTTTAATGGGGCTCTTCTTTTGCTAATATATGTGAGACCCACTCCCCCCCCCCCCCAAAAAAAAAAGAAAAGAGAAATAACATAAACCTATTTGTATGTGGATTAGTAATTTTGACATGGCCTTTGATATGTTGCACTGTCTCATTTATAGATCTCTCTAGTTATCTGAGATATTCTTTCTGATGGTATCATGGAATGTCTTTTACAAATAAAATCAATGTTTTGGTATTTACAGCTTTTGATCATACAGTGTTGATATAGTTGATATCGGGATTGTCTGTAGGATATCATGCCTGCAATGTGTCATTTTAGTTCAGCTAAGCCTTCATGTCTGTACATGTTAAACATGTGTTTATTCAATGTCAACAAGGAGCCATCAAGTTCCCCATAAATATACACAATGCAACATGCAAATTACATTTAGGCCTATAGGGACTTGTTGACTTTGAAAGTCAACAAGTGTGTTGCTTCAATCAACTTTATGATAATATCCACAAGCAGACTTGTTGATTACTAAATGTTTTCCAGATTTGTGTTGACTTGCCTGAAAAGAAATAGAAAAGAAAAATCCATGATTAACCCAAAATATTGCCATGTAGTGATTAGTGTGTTCAGGATATATTTGGCCAGTGGTATGGCATTGAAAGAAACATATGCATTTGAGCAGTCCGAAGGCCTCCATAGTTACTTGGGTAGATACATCCATGAATTTGAATACAGCAGTAAACTTGAATGGAAAATGGAAATATGAAATGAAATGTTACTGTTGAGCCATTTCAGAGAAATTTCACAAAGATTCATGGCCAGCAGTTATTATTGCTCTGTTTTGCTACTCTTTGCATCATGTTTGCCTTCAAGATATGCGCATTGAAAGTTTTATTCTCTCTCTCTCTCTCATCTTGTGTTTTGCAGGAAACCTTTCAGCGTAACTTTGCCCACCAGGCCATCAAAAGGAAATGGCTGAGAGGTGACTTCAGTGCCTTCCACTCATACCGGGATCTTCCAAGCAGGGTCATGTGCATTATGGACGTGCACACATGGGGACAAATACTGGAACTTGAGCTGCAGAGATAGACTTCTAGCCATAAACTTACATAAGAACAATATGCCCTATCATTCTTCTTCTTATTTATTTACTTTTTTCGAGGTGATCAGAGTATCCTCTCGGATCATTAGTTTTTGTTTTTGCATGATATGAGATATCCCCCGCAAATCACAAAAATTTGCTGAAAGCGAAAGCAGGAAAATAATAACTTTGGCTCATTCTGTGAGATTGGACTAAAAAGGATCACTAACACTTATTTTGTAGGCATATGACATCTAATGAGATCCTATGAGGGTAAAAAGAAAAACAAATGTTGTGATCACCTGGCTGTTATGTTGCTGACGTGGTGCTGTTAATTTATTTCATCTTCAGTTGTATCACATTGTCTGTACAGTACCTATGATGGTTTGGAATTTTGTTCCTGTGAGACAGTTTGTGCAAGAACATGACAGCATGGATACCCTTGCGCCAGAATTGAGGGGAAAAAGTATAATTGTTGATATTGCTAGGGCAATGATATGATAATATAATGTAAGTAAATGTCATCATCGTTTTATAGCTATCTTATGAAGCCCCTTGGAGACAATTTCTTCAGTATTTCATAGACTTTGCTTTAAGCCTTCACTGACTCGAGGCCTTGGGTGATTTCTCTTACAATTCCAGAGCCAAACTTACTACAGTCAAACATTAGTTTTGTAAATGTGTATTGAATCGTGTGCAATATATTGTATTGTAATGGCCTCACCTTGCAGGATCACAGTCAGCCATGCTACTTTCTAATACGGACTTCCCTGTAAGGTTAGAGTGTGAAAATTAGAGGCATTTGATGGAGCTGTCAGTGATAACTCTTTTAAGCAATACAAAGGAAACAGCATCACAGAAGTCTAGTGGTAGTGAGGCTGCTTTCCAATACATCTCAAATGATGCCACCTCATTTTCCCTCTTGGACAATACTATGGCTTCATTGTCTTTGGAGTGAGAAGATCCTGGCCGTATATTATGAAGTAAATCTAATATAAAAGTTTGTATTTTAGCTGCAGATATAAATTTTATACTTATGTTTGATGTTTTATATTTATGTGTATATATCTTTAAAAAAGATATTTTATTTACTAGCTTTAGATGTTATTATATGAGACTTATTCAAAAGCATTTATAAATACGCTTGTATGACATATTGTTCCAGCCAATTCAGAATTTGGCTTCAACAAGTTTTATCAGATAAAACTGTACATTTTGTTACCAGTATGTGTGCATGTTTGTCAAGTCCTTTGAATCTTGATTTTTAATATTAGATTCCTTGACTGAACTTTGTAATGCTGTTATTCAACATGTCCTATGGCTACATAGAATTTTTAACTGTCTAATCATCAGGTCAATTGACTGTTTATATATATATATATATATATATATATATATATATATATATATATATATATATATATATATATATAATATGCCCTCCTTATTCCTGTTACTATATATCTTAACTACCATGCTGTGCTCTAGTGTTGGATGATGCAAGTGATACAAATTTTGTCTAGTACTGGTTAGTATTCTTAAAAAGTGAATGACTGTGAGTTAGATGTGACTTCAGACACTGCAAATTATACTGCATTTGTCATATATTTGCAAACACAACACATGTATTTTGCAAATCAGGACCTTTAAGAAGTTCAAGAGTAGCTGAATTCAAGATCAAGAAGTACGTTGATGGAATGAGGAGTAAGTGGACGTGTATTATCAATAGCAAGTTCTTTGCACAGTCAAGATTTCTGCCTTGGAGAAAATATACATTGCATTAATTGTATAGTGGCAATTATGATAGTGTGATATCATGTGGATGTCATTTTGTTGAAATCAGCTGACTTTCACAATTTGCAAAGATAAAAGTGCAGCAAAATATGGCATATGCCTTATTCTGTTTCGGCACATTAGGTGGGAATTGTGGCATCGTCAATGTGTTTAAAATCAACTAACAAAATCTCAAACATTTGAGGCTGATTTATACTGGGCTCACAGTCTATTATTATTCACGATGTCATAGAGAACTCTTTATTTCCACTTTTTTGATTGAGCCAGCAGATTTATTAAATTTGGTATGCATTGGATTCATGAACATGCACTGTTTTCACAGTTGGAGCATGTACAAGTACAGACATGTAACATACCGGTAGTCTGCGCTCAGAACCATAAATGACTTGTTTGCCCTTGCCACGCATATGACTGGAGTAAAAATTCCCTGTAGGTCACAGTTGGGGAACACACTGCTAAATATTTCATTATTTCAATGAAATTGAATTTAAAAAATGCTACATGTTGTCATTGTCATGTTTCTGGCACTGTTGTGATGCTCTATGCAGCAAAGGTGAAACAATAAGAGGACAAACACTTTGTGGAAGACAGCAAGGAAATATTAAGTTTTGTGTTGGCTGAATAGTTGGCAAGCATTTCATACCAACTGCACCAACTTGCCCACAGTCCAGGTGTGAAATGGATTCAAATACTTTTGGTCAATGCTTGAAGAGCATGCATCAACTTCACATTAATAAGAAATGTAATTGCCATTCATACAAACAGTTTTGCTTTTATCCCATACAGTCAAAGTCAATGAATTGAAGGCATATTCTCTCTGTGCTGGTGTATTTGTCTGTGTGGACAGCTGTCTGATTTGAAAGATTGTAACTCAGTTTGCAATCTAAAACTTTGGTGAGAAGGTCCAGTTCTTTTTTAATTTTAACGCAGATTCAACTTCAGTGTAGTATTATCCAGACTGTATGCACAAACTATGATAATGAATGAAAAACATTACTCAAATCCCAAATAAAATACATACTCCAACTTGCACAACGATAGGTCAGCAGTATACCCTTTACTATGCCCCTCCTTTTATGATACATTGTGTCTCTCAGTTACATGTACATTTTCTTTTTCGTATAGTACTACTGGTATGTGTTTATATTGTTTACTACACAATATCTGGTCGTATTGCATATTGTTAGTCCAGCTTTATTCTCATTTGCCGAAAAAGACAAAAGAATGCTTATACAACTTGTATTATAGAATTTAAAAGTGTGTGTTCTACCATCTTAAAGGAAAAAGAAATGTGCAATGTATATGATAGTGTCATCAGAAGATATGAAGATATGAAAAACAATATCCAAAAGTTGCATTTGCCTACTGCATGTTGTACTAGACTTCATTTGAATCAATCTCACTGTCTTTGAAGAAGAATAACAACATTTGCCCTTAATTGTTTCACTTAAGACTTTGTTACTAAGGTGCAAATGGAAACATTATTCCCTGTTATAGTATAATAATGTTGCTGAGAAATTGCATTTATTTATAGCAGAAGTTGGCATGAATGGCATAATTGATATGTCTGAATCTTAGAGCATGAATAATTTTGTTCTAGGGAATCTGTCACTGCTAGTGAAAAGAGAGGTCCACTAATTAATATGAATCTGTGGTCATTATTATAAAGAAAATATGTTATGTGGTCACATATAGTTATGAAAAACATATATTTGCTGCACAGTGCACATTAGCTATAGAATAGCAAAATATTAAATGGCAATGTTGACTGTCTCCATGAATATAAAATCTTTATTATGAATAAAGAATTTCTACTGAATCTGATTACACTGTTGTAATAGTGAGTTTCTTTGGTCTGATGTGATAGTGTACCTAATGCACAATGGGTTTCCGTGACATGATGGGAATGTCAGATTTCTGGCAATAATTTCCTTTTTAAATTGCAATGTTGAGCATTTCAGGAAAGCTGACTATACTTGAATACATGTGTACACTGCATGTATAAATGTTACATAGATACAGTTCAACCTCGACTGTTCGGCTATGTCTCGTCTGGACTTCTGTATCATCCAAACATGTTCACACAGTGAAGACATAAAAAAATATAAATCAAGGTGATTTCAAACTCACTAAAAACTCATTTTTCTGTAAGTTGTTTAATGATGTGTTTTCGGTTGATATATACGTAATTTTCTTCTTTTGTTTTTGTGTGTTCTTATACATGTATCTGTCTTTTCTCGTTTCTAAAAAAGGGCTTAGAGACTTAAATGTAATTTGCGCTCTATAAAAATGGTTTATCATTATTGTTAAAAACTCCCACAAAACTCTTGCACTTAACCTGTAACATTCCCAACAGAAACGTGTTATAAATTTTCATTAAATTATTTCATTTTCCGTAGAAAAAAAATGGATAATAATCTTGATAGGCTAACATAGGTAACACCACTGCTGCGGTGTACACCACCTTTGGCTACCACTGATCAGCAGCTACATGTACATAGAGCTGTAAACATTGTTTCCCTCATACACGTATCTGGCCAAATGGCTTATCTAGACGGGCACCAGTCACTGACATAGCCGATAACACAGTTCTGATTGTAGATAGGTAGACAGATAGACACATGTTATGTAAATGTGCGAGAAAGTTGCCAACTTTGGAGTACAAGAAATAATTGCATTCAAAATGGGACTAATATGATGTTGCTGAATATGAATAACATTTTCTCATATTCTTGAACACAGGAAATAATTGCATACAATAACTTTAAAAATATATATTGTAATGGATGTCTATAAACTCCTGGGTTTTTTTAACAGAGACAAAAATATGATTATTTCAAATTGCAATGCTCTTAATTATGAAGACCTATTTCACAAAGTAACTGATTTCCAGATATTTATACAATAATAGTGATTGTCTTGTGATGTGTCAAATTACATTTCATTTAGCACTAATCTATTACTTAGACTGATGCATTGCTTCCATTCAAAGAGACTATCTTCTGGGGCAGATCCAGGAATTCCATAAAGAGGAGGCGCCTTTACAAAATTAAAGGGGGGGTGCACGCACCCCCCCCCCCCCCATTTTTTCTTTTTATTTCTTTTGTTTTAAAAAAAAAATAGGGGTGCCTGCCTGGTGCGCCCCCCTTCTGGATCTGCCACTGATCTTGATTTTGGAAGATTTTTTTTAATATCTCTTTATCATAAGGAAAATATTTTAGAAACACCCCAAGAGAAATATTTATTAGTGATATAATTCAATTTCTTGTATCGAAA
Source organism: Diadema antillarum (assembly GCF_040938485.1). Taxonomy (NCBI): domain Eukaryota; kingdom Metazoa; phylum Echinodermata; class Echinoidea; order Diadematoida; family Diadematidae; genus Diadema; species Diadema antillarum. Next base: position 491,503 of record NW_027270935.1, on the reverse strand, counting down.
CAATATATTATGTACTTCTTTGGATTACTCCAGTTTCTGGATGTCTTCTTTTCAAGAACGAGAACTATGAACATACGTCTACAGAGAAGATACTAGTAGATTTAGTCATGCGACCTCTACAGTTCGGAAAACAGTCGCCCATCGTACACCTTCGCAGAATTGACCAATGAAATGTAACAATTTCTATCACATGACCACTCATCAGGTCAGAGAGGCTAGCAACCCAAACTCGCAATGGTACCGATCTGCGGTAACACATGCAAAGTCTATGCAGATTATAATTCCGCGGCGCCCGATCATGTACCTCTCTGCCTACTTTCATCTGCGGTCGTCGTGAGTGTGCGAGTGTGTGTAATGTGTGGTTCATCGGTGGTGCATTGCATGTTGTAGGTGTATTGGCGATCTGTGTACCGGGAGCTGTATTATTCACGAAAGGGTGCATTGAGAGACTGCAAGGCAGGCAAGCCTGCTAGTAAAGAATCAACAATTTAAGGATTTTTCATGGATTATTGACCAAGCGATTTCATGAGCGCATCGGAACGATTATCATGATTTTGGAGAAAATCACACGCCTGTCCAACTCGCCGTTTTGCCCTTCTTTCGTAGTTATTTACATCAAGGCGCAGACCCAGCATCTGAAATCAACGTGAGAATACATCTCGATCTTATCTTACCCTCAAACTGGCGAGGTTTCCCCATATCGGTGATCAAATACTCACAGTTATCGTACACCATTTCTCATGACGTCAAGAGCATCTGAAAAGTCTTCGGCTGAAGCAGACCACCTATGAAATTCTGTGAAATTAGACATAGAGTCAATAGTCTAGAACCTAGATTCCTCTCGCTGCTGATGTGGACTTGGGAGTCAGGAATTTGTGAGGTTTCTTTTCCTTTGCTTTTGTCTAAATCTTTCTAAATTGTTAAGTGTGAGTCTCAAACTGTTTTAGCTTATCACTGATCAACCCAGCCAGCAAGTGAACCACAGTTTTCCTTCCATTGAATGTCAGTGCTGTGCATGTGCATTCATTCACCATCTGTCTGGGCAGGTCTCGGACAGTTAAACAGTTGTTGTTAGGGTTGAAGAACCCAACCCCACACCACCCACCACCAGTGTTTTCAAGCTGACAACAGTGTTGAGCTGTTCCACAAGTTCAACTTTTCATTCAGTGAATTCATACAAAGGGGTGCAGCAACGACACTAATTTTCAAACGCATCAATGCATCACCTTCAACTGTGAACATAGTGCAATTTTGTCATCTTGTTGGGCCACAATGTCATCAGGGTCTACTGCAGTCGACAAGATTGATCCCTTTGCCAAAAAGTCTTTACGCAAGGGGAAGCAAAAGAAATCGCAGGGGTCGTCTCAGTATCGTCTGAGTAACAACATAGAACTCCAGCCCTTGGCTTTGTTGAAAGGTGAGCACACATCAGTCTGTATAAATGAAGTTGCGTATAGGGTTCTAGAAGACTTGCCTTCAAATTTTCAGGCAAATCTCTGAAAAGAGTAGATTTCCTCCATGCATCCACTCACAGGGGCTGCATCAATAAAGCCAGTGCAGTATGCAGCATGCAGTGGCTGTTTAAAAACTTTGTGACTTGTCAGCAAGAGATTTTGTATTTTTGTAGATTAGATTCTACATACAACTAATTTACCGTAGTTATGGGTAAACTCGGCCTAGCGGGTAAAGTCGGCCCCCAGCACGCACAGTACAACTACTTGTAATGCGCGCGCTAGGGGCCGACTTTACCCGCTAGGCCGAGTTTACCCATAACTACGGTAGATGTTTCTATATAAATTCATAACTCTTAGAACTCAGACTTAAATTACCTTTAAATCTAATGAAGATTGTAGATCATATTTGCTTTGTTATGATATTGATTTTGGCTTTAAAAAAGTTTTTAGAAACAACTTTTCAAAAGTGACAATTCAATGCTTCGTCTGCACACTGTAGACATAGTGTACATGGTCTCGCCTCTGTGCCATGCAACACTCAAAGCAGCACATGCACAACAATAGCTGGAGTGTACAACTAAAAGCCTAGCTCACACCTATGCGTTTCGAGCTTGCGTTCAGCTGTGTATTGCCCGAACACAGTCTAACGCTGCCTAACACCGTCTAATGTAGTACTATGCAATGAAACGAGCTAATATGAGGTCAATATGCAGACTAACGCAGAGGCTTTGCGTTCTAGCTTGCTAGTTTGATTTTTTTTCAAACATCCGCAACTGAACGCAAGCTCAAAATTCATACGAGCTAAGCCGAGGGGCAACCAGCTAATGCGAGCAAGGACAAGCAAGGATGAGCGACAACGCAGCTTTAGTTTGAACTGCGTTTCACTGCGTATGGTTGCGATATCTGCTCGCTTCACCTCGACTTCCCTCGCTTTAGTCTGCATTACCTCGCTTTAGCTCGCATCACCGCACCCTATTCCTGGTACTCTGCTTGCATTAGCAAGGACCGTTGCGGATGTAGCTTGCTACATTGCGAATCTAGCTCGTCCGTCGCTCGCTCCCCCTCGTTCATCCCCATCTTACCTCGTTCCTCCTCGTTCCTGTTCGATGCTGCTCACTTTAGCTCGCTATGACTGCGTATATATCTGTGAATACAAAATCTAGTTAGATTTATAATTAAATTTCACTTAGTTGACATAACAAACACAACATACTTATCAAATCATGAAGCTTTTGTAATGATTGTGTGCTTTCAGCAACGTCAGATCCAAACATATCAGTTTTTAAAAACACCTCTAACTGAATTTCCCACTGTTATTGTAGGTTTGTGGAAAATCCTGTTTATCTCGAATTGTATTACCATGCATATGTATTGCAGAAAAGTGTCTTTTTTCAAAGCAGTAATATGCTCCTGCTCACTCCTCAACAACTGCAGGTATATTAGCATTACTAGCAAGTCATCCCTGCTATGTAGTGACCATAGGCAAGCCATTTTGAAACAACCTGTTATGAAAATAATGTCTTGACCCCAAGCGATATTTAGGGTGACCCTATAAGGAAAGTTGACTTCAGACCATGAAAACAACATCAGAATCGATTTCATTGACCCAGAAAATCTTTAATACAGATTTTTGAAAATGATTGTGAAATGTTTACCATTTTTAAACAATGCAAGTGACTTTTGAATTTCAGATGGCGGCCATATTGGATTTGGCCCTGGAGGGGGCGCCCTTCTTGGCGCCCATCAAAAACCGAAACAGTATGGTTTGGGCAACATGTGTACCAAATTTGGTGCTTTTGGGAGAATTTGAACCAAAAAGTCCTTTGTGCCCCCCACTAAGTGTAAAACATTGTCAAAAACTTACATACCAGCGCAACTCTCTACGAGCTTGTATGCAGCAGGGCGAACTGATATGCAGTAGAACGAGCCGGAACGAGCAACAGTCTAGTTAAAGCGAGTGGATGAATAGTGAAACGAGGAGAGACGAGTTAATGCGAGCTGCTAGCGAGCAACGAACGAGTGGCGAACGAGGTACACACGCAACGGGGCTTGCAATCTTCGTATTGAATCGTACTGTTACGAGCAAAAGTGAGCTGGAGCGAGGGGAAAAGCAACCTAAGGCAACGGTAGCCAATCATTTTGTAAGAAATATACGAGCTACAACGCAACAATGTGACTGCTACAGAATATTTTGCCATGGAGTGCTGCGTTAAGACTGCGTTTGGTTAATACAGCTATACGCAGCTATGTAAAACCGCAAAGGTGTGAGTGGGGCTTAAGTGTAGATCTAACACTATCAGAACAGACAACCAGAGATTGCACACATGCTGATCTCACAAGGAAGCACGTTGATTAAATTTATTTGAATTTACATGTAAAACTAGTGCAGCAATTTGCAGATGGACAGGTTTTGCGGTCAGAAATGCATATTCTACTCCGTGGGCAGTGCGTAATGGTTCACTACATAATGCCCAATATATGTCCAAGCAATATTGATCTATTTCATGCGAGTATTAATTCTATGTAAAATTGAGGTAGAAAGTATGAATATGTAATGTTTTGTGGCTATTACAACTTAACACAAAGGGTGTCTCAATGACTCAGTGTCTTTGTACAATCACAGTATCGTGGAACGAGAGGCCATCCCTTCAAATTATCTGCCATCAATTGTCGTTTGAACATCCGCAGCAACTGTTTTAGCAAAAGAGTCATCCAATCATGGAACAGTTTGCCCTCATCACTTGTGACATCCACTAGTAGATTCTTTCAAACATGGTTTAGACACGTTCTGGTCAGACAAACGTTTTGAAATTGTCTGACATCCACGCCCACGCTTGGTATAGACTGTTACTCGTGCTACCAAGCGCTGACGACCAGGAGACTTGACAGGATCTACCTACACTCCCGTACAGATGATGATGATGACGATGATGATGATAAAAGTGTAAGGATTCTCGTCAAACATTAAGCTTTAAAGAAAAATGGGCAATCTATCTTGGACCTACATGTATCTGTCTCAACCCGATGTGCCAAAGTGGCATTCCACGAACCACCACACATTGAGCAGCTGGCAGGCTTTTGTTGTTGTATGGAATGCTGTTTGACAAGATAGGTTGCTAAATTTTATGCCATTGCGTACAAAGCTAGCCACCACAAAGCAGTGACGATCGGCAAAGCTACACAGTACACCATGTAGGCATAATGTACATGTATCTACAGTGAACAACCCAGTTTGCGGCAGGGTGCCTATTCCCTATTTCATTCATTAGTGGAACAGCTAATGAACATCTTATGTGCTTAGTCCCACTTTAGAACACAAGGAGGAATTACTCGCAAGTATTATGAAAAGTGACACCTGATTGGGCCTTTTCATCAGTAAATAAAACGGCCCCTGCCACAAATAGGCACCCTGTACAAAGCCTGCTACAAACATGGTGTTTTTACTCTAGTAATATTTTAACACTTCTCTCATACACCTGCTGCCGCCACGGCCGGAACCCAATAATAATGATAATGATAATACATTCTGCTTATATAGCACATGTTACACTGAAGTCTCTATGCACTTTACAACCATTCCTAGTAAGATAACAGTACAATGAAAAAGTCATGCAATACAAATGATAATTAAAAAAAATTAAGATGAATGACAAAAGTATTGATTAAATAGATTCATTTTTAGTCTAGTTTTTAAAGTCTCTTGAGTTGGTGCAGTACGGACAGAGATGGGTAAATTGTTCCAGAGGGTAGGTACCATGACAAAGAAAGAACTTAGCCATAGTATTGAGTGTTGAAGCAGGGGACTTGAAGAAGTAGTTGGTGTTATGATCGGAGTGCATGAGGAGGTGTGTAGACGTGGATGAGGTCAGATATGTAGGATGGATCTTCACCAGTGAGTGCTCTGTACACCTGTATGTGAGAAGGAGTATTTTGTATTCTACCCGCGTACAGACAAGGAACCAGTGGAGGTTTCTGAGGAGAAGTGTGGTACTACTACTGGTATGTGTGGTCGCTCTCTCTGTGATTCTTGCTGCTACAGGTGTATGTTTTGTACCTGTTGAAGCTTAGCGATGTCTTTCGCACATGCGCTACCAAGAAGCGATGCGTCCAGTCTTGACATGACAAAAGCATGAATAAGTCTGAGGGTGATGTTACGATCAAGGACAGTACATATGGGAGAGATCTTCCTGATACAATAGTTACATTCAGACGGCAGGCCCTAACCTCGAGGTTAGGAAACCTCGAGGTTTAGCTCTTGCCCCCTAACTACGACGTGTGTCCACACGACGAATCTTAACCTCGAGGTTACGAAACCTCGAGGTTAAGCTTCTGCCCTCCGTAACTACGAGTGGGTCCCACTCAATGTTAAAACCACAAAACCGGAAGTTTCAGCCCACACTGCTAACAAGGCGTCTATTTATTCTTTAGTCCAACCCTGTCGGACTCGCTTACAGGTACTCTTTTTCTCTGTCATGGTATGCAGAGATAGCACTGCACTGATGACTTTATGCCTTTATGAAGATATTCGTCGAATTTTTTTTTTTTTTTTTTAGCGTCGGAGAAGAATATAGAATACAGTAGCGAGTTCGACGTGTTCAGTTTCAGAGATGAAGCGCATGGGAATAAAAGATGATGTTGTTGTGTCGTGCGTCATAGGTTTTTCACGTGTAGTGTATTTGTGGTGTACGTTTGGGAGGTTGACCCGGAAGCAGAGGGAAATTGTGGGGGCTGGAGTTTACGGCGAGGTCACTCTTAACTTCGAGTTCGTTGTTTTTTGTGTCCACACGGTACTTAACTACGAGTGGGGACCCCCCGCGGCTCGTGGTTAGAGCGCTAACCATAAGATTTCTCGTGGCTCGAAACATCGAGCAAACCTCGAGGTTTGCTAACTACGAGTGCGTCTTCACGGTCCCTAACTACAAGCTCTAACCTCGAAGTTTCCTAACTGCGAGGTTAAGGGCTCCCGTCTGAACGTACAATGTAACTAATGTAGCTGCCATGACGGATTGGCATGTACAGGTACTCAAGCAGGCTTGGCGTGTGTGTGTGTGTGTACGGAGGATCGTGTGAGTGTACGTGTATGTTGCTGCCTGTGGACAGTTTACTGAAAAAGACGTGAAAAAAAAACCCAGACAGGATCAGAATATAAGTTTTATTCCCATTATTTTCAAAGAATAAAACTGCCAAGGACTGTGGACATACTTTGGATTAGGTTAGATATTACAAGTAGTGATTCCCTGACTTGAGATAATGTTAATTTATTTGAACTCTAATAGGGTCTACACCTGTAGATGAAGCACTGATGAGTTGAGTCTCACTGCAGATACGCTGTCCCCGCTTAGGAGGCACATGAAAATGTGCATTTTAAGAGCAAAAAGTGCACCATAAGTGTGCCTATTACACACACACACAATTACAAGTCAGGGTTCGAAATTGGCGATGGTCCGCTGGCCATTGGCCACCCAAAATCATGTCGGACTAGCTAAAAATCATAAAATTCTGAAGTAACTAGTCCGTCTGGCTAGCCAAAATATTGCTTCAGTGTCAAAATTGATTCTAAGTAGTCCGCCTGGCTAGTTAAAAAAAAAGTTAAGTGCGACCCCTGCAAGTAATCCTGCACACATGCATGTACAGTTGTAGACATGCAAAACAGTACCGGAGCTGTGGTGCGGTGCCTAATGCAATGTACCGTAGATACCAGTACTTGAATTTACATGCACTGCTTGATTAGGTAGCTATTGCTACCAACATGTCCCTGTAAAATACATGATTGCTGAAAAATGTATTCACTAATGATATGTATCCCGTACAACTACATAAAGTTGTAACTCACAGGTGAGAATGTGTATTTATAGTTGAAATGCAGCGCACTCGTGGGTATTTACAATATTTCATGACATTGTGTATGCCCGAGGGGGCAAGACTTCCTTATGCCCCCCCCCCTCCATCATTCATTTCATCAACCTTCATTGGTGAACACCAGTCAGCTACATGTAGAACTTGTACTGTATACGCTATATATTTCGCGGGGGTTTTATTTTCGCGAATTTCGCGAGTCGGGAGCTATTCGCGAAATTAATAACACACAAAAATATTACCTTCCAAAATGAATCCCTTGCCTTGATGATACGAACATTACGGCTTACCGAACAGACCATACTGGCTAAGCTTGTTTACGTACATATAGCACGTTCACATCTACTTAGGAATACTGCAGAGAGCCAATCCATTATCGCAAGGGGACCACTCGTCAGAAATCTAGCGCGATGGACTTAACCACTTCAAAAATGTTGAATTCTAACTTACTAGTTCACAGAGTTTGGTAAGTTTTTTTCATGCAGTGTATAACTAGTATCATTCTTATTTGGTAGTAAGTTGAAAATTCACACTTTCTTTGCCACTTCATATTTTCTCTGATCCCCCAATCGCGAATTTAACCACTCGCGAAAATGTGTGACAGCGGCAATTCGCGAAAATTTATGTACGCGAAAATTATAGCGTATACAGTACAATAGTTTACAAGACAAGGTGTCCAAAGAAATGTTACAAACACACCGAACACAAACTTAGGTGTTTTTACAGTATGAAACACAATGTTAGTGATTGCGCACTCTTTGCTGACTGCATGCATGCTGCTTAAAAGTACAGTATACATTGTGCCGTTAGTGAGTTCCAGGTATGTGCTTTATACTTTTTTTTGCTGCACACTTTTTGCATGCCTGTGCATGTTAGGAAGAAAATAAATAGTACTCATGTGACTTATTTCAGCCCTTGTGATTGGCAACATTTGTCAACCCATTTTGTAATAACTAGGACTTGCCACTATTACTAGATGTCAGTTGGATTAATATGACACATTCACTGTAGTTGCAGGTTTTCAGTCATTTTAATCTAAGTTGTAAAAAGAGTAGAATGTTGTTTAAGGGCAGCAGGTGTCTTATTCCAATTATGTTTTCCACTAGCGTGACTATGGTCAAGATGAGATCCACTCCCCAATTTTCTTCTCCATCAGTCTCAGTTAGAATTGAGCTGCATGCGCCATGTGTGTTTAGTGCATTGTGTGTACGTGAAAGTAAGACAGATAAGACTAAGAGAGAACTTTGTCTTTTACACGTTGTCGGTGTCAATATTACTGTCGCTTTTTGACTACCGTATCCTAAATAATTAGAAACTACAAGCTTTGCCTATGTGTACTATACTGAATAGGATCATGTAACCATATCCATTGTACGAGATGTAGACTATGGTATACGTGTACACTCTTACTGTATTAATTACAAGTGTATGTGTAAAATACCTACTGTTGTACAGTACCCCTAGTAGATACTGAATGCTTTGTGAATGCTACAGTAAATGCATAAAATAATGTGATCAGTGCTTAAGCAAGCAATGCCTCCATGTTCAGTGGCACCATCTTGTTTTGTTTCTTCTGGTCTATGCACTGGTACAGAGGATCCCCCCCCCCCCCCCCAGCTTCTGTCAAAACTAGGACTAAAATACTCTTGAGTATTTACAGACCCAAATTGCCACTAGACAGATGTTAAAATTATACTATTGGATGCTGAAATTACGTAACACTGTTTTCTCCATACACTGGAAATGAGTGGATGTACATTGTAATACACTTGTAGGGTAATTAAACTTGGTAAAATACAATTTTGTATTGCCACATGGTTAGTATGTAGGGGGAAGCTTTGGGCTAAGAGGTCAAACGGTTAAGAAGTAAAAATGCTAAAATTTCACCTGTTTTCCATATTTCGAAAGTGGCTCAAAGTATGTACCATCATGAAAATTGATACTTACCAAATAATGATTACAGCTGGGCATAATCCTTATGCCAGTCATGTGAAATATTCGCCTCACATTGGTAATACAAACTTGTGTACAAGTACATGTATGTACATGTAAGTACTGTAGACCTAATGGGAGAATAATGTGATCTGGCAGAAGCATACCAGTTGCCATAGGGGCACTTCTGGTTTTTCTATACAGTATGTCCACTTCTGTCCTGTGTGTAAATGTGTCCAGAACTGCATTGATTTGGTACAAATTTGACAAAAAGGCAAGGTACCAGTGAGTATATCATTAAATTGGTTCATAATCACAAGTATGGATAAAGAGAAGAACATGTGCTGTGAGAGAAGTGAGAGAAAGGCAAATGAGAGAAATGCATGGTCTCCCTTACATGGACATTTTTGTCCCCGCCGAACGAGTTCGAGCAGGGGACTATGAAACGGGCTCCGTACGTGTGTGTGTCCGTGTGTCCGTCCGTCCGTCCGTCCGTCCGTGTGTCCGTGTGTCCGTGTGTGCGTCCGTGTGTGATCAAAATCTTCAATTTGCTACTTCTCTGTCATTTATGAGCCAATTTTGATTCTGTTTGCTTTATATGATAGCACTACATGGGAGCTTTGAAACTTCTACACAGAATTTCAGTCGTGACCTTTGACCTTGACCTTTGACCTATATTGTACATTTTGCTACAAAATGCTACTCCTTCGCCATTTCTAACCCGACTTCGATTCCGTTTGCTTTATGTGATGGCACTAGGTGAGGGCTTCAAAACTTCTACACAGAATTTTGACCTTTGACTTCTTTGACCTTTGACCTTGATTTTTGACCTGTATTGTACATTTTGCTACAAAATGCTACTCCTTCGCCATTTCTAGCCCGATTTCGATTCCGTTTGCTTTATGTGATGGCACTAGGTGAGGGCTTCAAAACTTCTACACAGAATTTTGACCTTTGACTTCTTTGACCTTTGACCTTGATTTTTTGACCTATATTGTACATTTTGCTACAAAATGCTACTCCTTCGCCATTTCTAACCCGATTTCGATTCCGTTTGCTTTATGTGATGGCACTAGGTGAGGGCTTCAACACTTCTACACAGAATTTTGACCTTTGACTTCTTTGACCTTTGACCTTGATTTTTTGACCTGTATTGTACATTTTGCTACAAAATGCTACTCCTTCGCCATTTCTAACCCGATTTCGATTCCGTTTGCTTTATGTGATGGCACTAGGTGAGGGCTTCAAAACTTCTACACAGAATGTTGACCTTTGACTTCTTTGACCTTTGACCTTGATCTTTTGACCTATATAGTACACTTTGATACTAAATGCTACTTCCGGCGGGGACATATTTTACGCACCGCGTAATTTCTACTTTTCCTTGTTCAGGATTCAACTGCCACTATTTGTTAGAAATGCAACAAAAATTCAAAGTGACACAGCATGTAAAAGATGGAAGTGTGGGGGTGCTCAAGGTGTCATACGTAGCGGCTGTATAGGGCAGTATAAACTTATGAGTCTATCGACAGGTGGGCAACATTGCTTTTCTAATGTACCCCACAATAGAGATAGCTCACTGGATTTCTAGACTGCCCATAAACTGTTGGTTTCATGTAGCTGTCAGATGACACATTTCCAGTTGGAAATTTATAGGGTACCACCAGACAAGGACTTTCCTTTTGCTATTATGTGACAGATACACCACTCATGAAGACATGTCACACCTTTTTTCATGTCAAAAATTCCTACCAGCTCCACAAAAGGACAACATTTGTGCACTCTCTTGCCAGATTGACTCTTCTTAATGATAATTCCTTGATACAATTATGCATCATAGATGGATTTATATTGAACCCAGTTGCAACCATCATGCTTGAAAATGGAAATGCCTTATCATACAGTTGCACATTCATGCCTGAGCTGTAGCCAATATTCAAGGCACAATAATAATAATAATAATAATAATAATAATAATGATAATAACAATAACAATAACATACATGTACATACATACATACAATCTGTGGATGTCATGCTGCTCAAAACTCCCTGTATCGTTGAAAATATGTGATGTTCATAAGTGATTCAATAAAGTAAGGTACTAGTACTGATTCTGAGAGTAGTGATTTTCACATTTCCAATATTTGGAACCCAAGTAATGAGGTCGAAGATTTGTAGTTTACTGAAATTTATAGATTTTGAACCTCAATTCCGAGTTCATTCTTTCAGCTTTGGTTGTCATCATCGAATCGCAAGGTTATATCGGATTCTTAGTCCCACATGGTGTATATGGGGTCAGTTCGTCAGAACTGCAACAATCACTTATTCATCAACAAAATGAACAACTAAGCATAGTCTGCCAAAATGGTTCACCTGTCTAAATTCATGTTTATGCATATTACGCATTTGAAAGTCTGGGGCAAGACAAATGAGGGTAAGAGAGCTAAACAGTGTTTTTTGTTGTTTTTTTCTCCTTAATTCACCTCTGTCGGTTAGAAATTGCTAAGAGATGAAACGGCATAGATTGTACGTGCATAGTCTCTACAATCTGTGTCCATTTAGGGCTCTCGTCCAGAAGCAGAAGCTCCCTTAACAGTATCAATTCATTAGACTTGATTATTCAGAAGCTATCGGTATTGAAGCCATGCATTACATGAAAACACATAAACAGACAAAAGTCATGCATGGAGCCATGCTAAAGATTTTTATGCCTCCGCCAACGAAGTGGCCAGAGGCATTATGTTTTCGGGTCGTCCGTCCGTCTGTCCGGACGTACGTCCGTCACGTCCCGTTTTGTTTTTGTCGATATCTCAAGAACCGTGAAGTGGTTTTACATCAAACTTGGTATGAGGGTATATCCTGGGGGGATAAAACTTTGTTTGGATTTTAGGGTCACGGGGTCAAAGGTCAAAGGTCACAGGTTATTTTGTGAAAAAAAGGTTGAAAATTCATGTTTTTCTCCATATCTCGCAAAAGGTTCAAGGTATCTTCATGGAACTTAGTATATATGCTTGTTCCAATGGGCAGTGATTATCTAGGGAAGTTGGGGGTCATGGTTCAAAGGTCAGGGGGTCAAAGGTCAAGGTCAACTCCTCAAAATATCACTACTTTCCTTATATTTATGCAATGCCTGAAGGTTTTTTTTTTAAACTTGATGTATACGTGTATTACCCAATATATATTCTGTGGGAAGTTTCTTGCCAAAAGGTCAAAGGTCAAAAGGTCAAAGGTCAAGTGAAAGTGCTGAATTGCACTTTTTCCTTCATATATCTCAAAAGTAACTCAAGGTATCATCATGAAACTTACATATTTATGCATGTTCAACCTAACAGTGATTCTCTTTGGAACTGTGAGGTCAAAGGTCAAAGGCCAGGTTTAGATGATGCTATTTTCCCATTTGATACTGAAATTATACTTTTTCTCAATACCTTGAAAATTACTCAATGCATAAACTTATAAAAGGGTCAAAAGTCAAGTAAAAATCGTCAGTTCCCCAAATACCTGCACTCTTACATTTTAATCATTCATCCAATTGAACCTAGTTCTAGGAGAGTGAACATTCAACACATTTGTGTCAAACCTGTCATTTTGATATTTTGCCAATTGTGTGAAACTGTCATCACACATTGTCAAGACATTGTACTATAGACCTATTACAACTGTAGGAGAACCATGCATTATGGCGGAGGCATATCAGTCGCCGTAGCGATATATCTATTCTTTGGCATGTTTTTGTTTTGTTTCTGTTTCTGTTTTTTTTTTTTAAGAGCAGAACTAGATAAACAAAAGTCTTCCATAGCCTCGAGGCCCTCTTTAAATGTTGTATGTCCAGAGATGCACTTGTAAGTCCTGCTGACAGTATGTGCCAAATGTTTTAATAAGCATCAAATGTGGCTTTAGATTCATAATCTAAAAATAAGAAGCATCGATGATATTTTTTCCCCATGGCCCCAAAGATTACTCATAGTAAGTCTTTCCCTGTGCTGTACAGTTTTGTAGCGGAATTTAGACATCCATTGATATGGTTCGTGCAGACAGCATGGCATGTATGTACAATAGACCTACACACGCGTATTGAGGCCTTTGTAAGGAAGCTACTGACAGAAATTTGCTTCTGTTGAAGCAGGTCATGAACACTAATTATGAAGTTATAGGAAAGAGACAAACAAGATATGGCCAGACTATAATTGCAAGGTGTTTTTACAGCTGACATACAGAACAGTGTGGTAGTCCACTTTGTATTTTGTTGTCGAATGAAAAAAGGTTTACTCATTGCCATAATGTGTGGTGTATTGTGGAGATAATGTCTGCATTTTAAAGGGCCTACATGTACAATGGTAGGTCTATGCATTTCCTTACGTTCACAAGGATATGACTTCCTGTCAGTCGCAATGAGGGCACAACTCTGATGTTGCCGTATTGTCAGCAGAAAAAAATGGTTCATCCAGATTGCAAGACAAAACTCAAGTGAGGAGTCATGTAGAATAAAGTGATATTGCCATATGATATAGCCATGTTACCATGTAAGTTCTCAAGGAGTGCCTGATCGCGATATATTAGCCGACAGTGTATCAGCGTACCCTTATTCAACAGCAAACTACATTTGTACATGTACATGTACGTGTAATTAAGCTTGCACAGTCCTCTGTGATAGTGAGAAATAAATCAAATCATGAATGTGCTGTTGGCTGTCATTGCTGTTCTGATTTCAAAAAAAAAAAAAATGATTGACCTACTTTAATATACAGTAACTATGCACAATGTACTTTATACAAAACTCATGCTAGATTATTATGTTACATGTACAGCCATCTTGTATAGCAAACCAATGTTTCAGGAAACTTCACTCCTACATGTAATTGGCCTTTATCACTGTCTATTCATCTCCAATCTTTTACAGTCACATCTTTAAGATATTTCATTAAAATGTCATCAAGTGATCAAACAATCAAGAAAAATCAATTTGAGAAATCTCATACTTCCATTTCAGTAACCAGTTTCAGTAAACATTTGACTATTACCAAATAGAGCAACTGACATGTTACTTGTGGCTGTGTAACTGTAACACCCTGTACAATGTAGGGCCTACTTGCCAAAACGCTAAATTTGATCTTAGTCCTTGCATCTGACATCACATGACGAACAGTTGCTTTCATTTTCTTGGTTTTAATGTGTGATGTACAAATACCTAGAAATATTTTGATTTCCCTTAAAGGACAAGTCCACCCACATATACATGTGGATTGAGTGAATGCAGTAATATTAGTAGAACACATCAGTGAAAATTTGGGGGAAATCAGGCAATCCGTTCAAAAGTTATTAATTTTTAAAGTATCTGCACAGTCACTGCTGGATGAGAAGACTACTACAGTGTATGATGTCACATGCGTACAACGCTATAAAGAAAATATAAAGAAAATTTCACAAAATTTTACTTTTTGAAAAAAGTGTACACTTCCTCAGTCACTGACGTATGTTAAAGATAATAAAAAGTTTTGGTACCTCAAAAGTTTCCCTGAATTTCCTTGTCTTGGTTTGTGTTTCACGTTAAAGTACGTTGTCTGTGAGAATTACTCGCCCCAAAGTGCTCTCATGTCTTAGTAATCATGCAATAATGGTTTCGTACCAGAGCCGTCGCCGTACGGCGTCGATAAATATTGTACGAAACCACTGACTGCGACCAGCAGCGTGCAGCCCATTGTACGCATAGGTAACTGTGACCAGCAGCCCCATACGCATAGCGTAATGGGGCTTCGCATTGTAGCATTCAGGATCATGACAGAATTAGTATCGCGGGTAAATGGCAACTTAAAATCCAAAAATTTCTTCGATTTGAAGACTTACCAATTAAGTTGAAGTATTGAAAACAGGCTTCGAACAACATTTGGTTCTGCCAATAGTCCCTTTCTTTTCAAATTGATGACTGAATGTGACTCGGTCGAGAGGACCTTGGGAGAGCTACTACACTGACTACTACGGCCAGCGCATGCGCACACAAACATCTTATCCGTTGATGGATTTGAAATTTGTGCGCATGTGATGTGTTCACATGCACTGGCTGTAGTATTCAGTGTATGGTAGCTCTCCCAAGGTCCTCTCGACCGAGTCACATTCAGTCATCAATTCGAACAGAAAGGGACTATAGGCAGAACCAAATGTTGCCCGAAGCCTGTTTTCAATACTTCACTTTAATTGGTAAGTCTTCAAATTGAAGAATTTTTGGGATTTTAAGTTGACATTTATCCTGCGATACTAAATCTGTCATGATCCTGAATGCTACAATGCGAAGCCTGATTACGCTATGCGTATGGGACTGCTGGTCGCTATGCGTATGGGGCTGCTGGTCGCAGTTAATTGCATGATTACTAAGACATGAGAGCACTTTGGGGCGAGTAAGTCTCACAGTGTTAGTTATATGAAAGGTACTTTAACCTGAAACACAAACTAAGACAAGGAAATTCAAGGAAACTTTTGAGGTACCAAAACTTTTTATTATCTTTAAGGGTAATATTATTCCCCATACCTTCTGAAAGAGGGAAGTCCAGTGTTCTTTTATTATGCGAGAATTTTATTAGCAATTTGTTTACATGTCTGTATGTTGACAGTTTTCTCAATTTATGCATTTTCATTACCCGACCTTCAGTATTACACCAAGGAGGTTCAAGAGAATGGAGTCACAACTGTCTCAATTCCTTTGAACCCATGTTCAATGCCACCACTCAAAAATATTTGAAGCATGTGCCAAACTGGATCTGCCATGCAGACAGGAAGACAGTTGACTTGTGTCTCATTGCATAATCACCAGCCACTTTCTGAGGAAGATATAAATTATTTCATGTCTTCATGATGGTACATGCAGTTAGTTTTCATGATCCCTACTTATAAAAAACAGGGGGATAAATAATAGAAATTGCACAAAAAATAATGAAATGATAGCGAAAGATACTCGACTTGGCATGCCTGGGCACTAATTTGATATATTTATTAATGGAGAATTTTACTTGAAAATTATTCAATATCAGTTTTATTTGTTGGAATTATATAGAAAAGTGGAAAACTGGCTTTCCAGGAGGGTACAGTTTTAAACACTTTCACATGATGCAGCTCTAGTTTACACTTTTGCACTTCTGGATGGGATTGACCTTTGTTTTATATGCTTTATCATTATTGTGAGATTTCATTTCATTTAGTACATGCGTATAAACGAGCAAAATGTATAAACCAACATTATGTTAATGTAGGCATTGAACCCCTATCATCAAAGACACAATGCACCTGTGGAATTCCTATGTGCATCAGTAGAAAACTGACAATTATTGTTTGAATAATTACAGCCAGTTGGAACTCCATCTCACCTCCTTGATGATACAGAAGCTGTAAGGGTATGACATTGTGACAAATGACTCATAAATAGATACTGGTTAACTGCCCTGTGTTCTTTGAACATTGTTCCTGTTTTATTGAACGAAAGTTTTACAAACAGTTACCATACTAGCCATCAGCCATTACTGTGGTTAGTACACCATATACCGTAAGTGGGAGGGGGTAGATGTCTATATTTTGTATAACATTTTACCATAGTAACTACACTGGAGCCTCCCAGACAGTGTGCTTATACACATATACTGACAGTGAAATATTCTACATCACACATGTACAAGTATGCACACAATGAAAAATTCACAGTCCATTATCCAACAATTGACCATGCAAGGTCATTGTGAATAGGCTTACTCTCACCTGATTATTCAGATGGTATGGGCATAACACAAGTTTGTGTGTACAGGTAGGCCTACACCAATACTTACATCTTGTTTCATAAGCTGTGCATGGCATTGTGGCTTGGACCAAAATCACACACAAGGGTTGCAATTAATGCAAAGTATCATTGACAATCAGTTTTTCTTTAAAGAACAAGTTCACCTTCATATGTGGATTTAGTGAATGCAGGAATATTAATAGTAGAACACATTAGTGAAAGTGTGGGGGAAAATTGAACAATCCATTCAAAATTTATGAATTTTTATTATCTTTGCAGTCACTGCTGGATGAGAAGACTACCACAGTGTATGATGTCACATGCGTACAACGATATAAGGAAAATATAAAGAGAATTTCACAAAATTTAATTTTTGAAAACATTGCACATTTCCTCATCCTGTCACTGATGTACATGTATGTTAAGGGTAATGTTATTCCCCCTGCCTTCTGAAAGAGGCGAGTCAAGCGTTCTTTTATTATGCGGGAAAAGTGAAAATATGTTGAATTTTCTTTGTATCGTTGTACACATGTGACATCACAAGCTGTAGTAGTCTTCTCATACAGCAGTGACTGAGCAGAAACTTCAAGAATTCATAACTTTTGAATGGGTTGTCTGATTTTCATAGAGGATGTGATACCGGTACTATGAAACTAATCAGGAGTGTTATCCTTAGCAGAGTTTTTACTCCTGTAAAGAGAAATGAGAAGATGTGAACTTTTGAATGACAAATCTTTCATGTGGCTGATTAGACTGGGTTTTTTTTTTCCTCCCATGGAAGAACTACTGTACAACGTATGGTTTGTGGCATTCAAATGAGGGTCAAACCCACTATCTAGGTGCAATTCTTAACTTTTTGGTGTCACTGACTCTTCTTCCTACATTTTAAAGACTGCAGAACCAGATTCTTGCATCTCATCTATTCAGTGGCATGTGGTATGTTTACAGGCAAATAAAGCCAGAATAATGTATTATGGCCAGCTGAGTGAGGGATACAAGTAAAAAAACCTGTCTCTAGAAAAACAAAAAATGACAGTGTACCTAATGTATGTCTCATGCCAAAGATGCGCTTCTAAAAATTATGTGAATTACGTGAAAAAAATGCTAGTCATTGCCATTGTTCACCATACATGTACACTTACACATTGTAAAAATTGCTTTTTGATGGAGTACAGTGAATGTCTTTCCAGCATTTGCCTTATTGTGTCTTTGTGTGTAGTGTACATGAGAGAGTGTGTGTGTGTGTGATTGTAATTGTGCCTCATTCTGTGCAATTGTATGCATACACTGTAGTTGATACTAGGGTACAACTGCACTACCTTATCTTCATAACATGTCCGTTCTATCTGAAAACAAGTATGCATACAGTTGTAACTCTATCGTAAACATCATTTGCGGTCTTGCTGTATTTTACAGTGTGTCCTAGCCCATGTTGCTTGTTGCCAGGGGTCAGTGCAGGACCAGTTTTCACCTGAACTATCATGCAGTTGCTAAGAAGAAAGCATTGTCCCCAGCAACTTCTCCGTGTACTACGTGCTGTGCAGGGCAACTTATTGCGTCATTCATGAAGGATTAAGTAGGCAGCTGAGCAATATGCTTTGCCAAGTATATTTTCATTAGGTCGCAGCACTTCCGTATTCATTTGCACAGTGACCTGCTGTTGAAGATGACTCAGTGGATAGTTTCTGAAGTGCATCAAATTTCATGGATGTTTCTTTTCATACAGCCCAGTAACAGACCATCTGATTCACCTGCTCCCCCATTAGATTTCTTAGACAGGAATTCACTTTGTATTCATCGGTTGTTGCTAGGTAAAATGTAGGGCAAGCCTTCAGCAAGCTTTGTGGTTGTTTAGGCAATTTTGTGTGTGCAAAGCTTGCATAGAATTTGAATACATTACAGAAATGGTCAATTACAAAGTGTCAAAATCTATCGTGTATTAAAATTTCAAATACCTTTTGTAGATGAATTATTTCATATATTTACATATGAGATTTATAAATACTTGTGTCTACAATGTATATGCTGATATTACTTACTTACTCTTACTTTTCTGGAACAGTGTTGTATGTCAGAGTCTGTTCATCGATCAGGATTTAATTTGAATGAATTTGACCTGTTGAGGATGGACTGATTTTACTACAACGCACATTTCCCATTGACACTAGCCCAAGTACACTTGGGACTCGTCCTCAACGGGTTAAATGAATTTCATGTATGTGAAGGTCAAGTGAACTATTTGATAACTGTGTGATGGCAAAATGTATTACCAAAGTGTACCTACATGTAGGGGTGTCATTGCACCATATCAGATGCTTTTTTTTTTTATGATGCATGATTTCATAAAATATGACCAAAGTACAATATGAAGCCGTAATGCTTTACAATTTTGAAGGGTCCACCTTGAAAGAAGACTTAATAGTGTACATGGAATAAGAGTTCTGAAAGAGAATAATATAGAACTGTTCAAAGGTATAAAAAAACAAAACATCAATTTTGCAGCTTAAAACAATATAGGCCCACATGGAATCCCACTGCATGGCACAAATATGAATATGGATCCAATATTACAGAGATGCAGCCAGCCAATACCCTATAGTAAAATGTACGTAACAATTGGTTGTTAGATGCTGTAGATATGATCATCATGCAACAACCTTTAAGACCTCAAACAGTGTGTTGTCCATATTGTGCAGCAAATTCAGCAAATGGTTCGTATGCATATGTACAATCAGTGATTGCACATCTCCCCTCTTGTTTGGGGCTTCCGCAGCATGTTGATTTCCCATCTATTTATTGATTTGAAGCCTTTGTCATGCCTAACACTTGGAGTA
Source organism: Diadema antillarum (assembly GCF_040938485.1). NCBI lineage: Eukaryota > Metazoa > Echinodermata > Echinoidea > Diadematoida > Diadematidae > Diadema > Diadema antillarum. Next base: position 471,665 of record NW_027270935.1, on the reverse strand, counting down.
GAGGATCATTCGTCGGCCGCTGTACAGCCAGAGAAAACTTCATGTGAAGTGACAAGTGGAGGGCTGGCAGGAACTCTCATGCAAATTTATACATCATGAGCATGTCGAACTAGGAGCCTCCATTTTAACATGCAAGTCGTGACTGGTCTTGGGCTGGTGTGGTGTGTGACAAATACTCTGTACAGCACAAAGCATTTTCTTCTTTCTTCTTTCTTTCTACTCTGTCTGTTTTGATCTGTTTTTGTTTTTGTTTAACATAGTGATTTAAAGTTCAGTTATGTTTTTGAATTTTTATTTTTAAGTTTTTGTTTTTGAAATCCTATCCCATCCCATCCCAATTCTTTAAACTTCATGTGTAGATGCATTTACCATTTACATTTATACAGCAATTGTTAAAGGACAGGTCCACCTTCATATACATGTGGATTGAGTGAATACAACAATAATAGTAGAACACATCATTGAAAGTTTACATATTACCATTAGCATACATCAGTAACAAGTCAAGGGAATGTGTACTTTCTGTTAAAAATGTCATTTTGTGAGATTCTCTTTATTTTTTCCTTGTGTTGTTCTACGCATGTGACATCATACACTGAAGTAGTCTTTTCGTCCGGCTGTGACTACAATGTATGCAGAAAACTTTGAAAATTCATAACTTTTGAACGGATTGTCTGATTTACCTCAAACTTTCCCTGATGCGTTCTACTAATATTTCTGCATTCACTCAATCCTTATGTATATTAAGGTGAACTTGTCCTTTAAAAAGAAATCTGTACAAACCATCAGAGCTCTGGCTTCATAATGTAGGTTGTTCAGGACTGCACAGTTTGGTACAGATGATCTCTGATCCCTGAAAGGGATAATGTAGTGTATGATATAATTGGGTCACCTTTGTATTCTGTAAGTGAATAAACATCCCCACACTACTCCATGGATCAGTATAAACTTGAAGGAAATAAAACAGGAGTTGACAATAAATCAAGCTAATGCTGTAAACGGCACATGCAAATTTACTCTGTTTTCCGCTGTACTTAAATTACATACAGTCTGTATAGTGTTGCCCTTGCCTAGGCATATAGGCCTACCATAATGCTTGGAAGTACGTACAAATGTACATACGACCAGGTACAGTCTGCATTGTGATCAGCTGCACCAGCTCATAGACAAGGATGAATTATCAATGCCCTGTAGAGTTGGTATCGCTACCACCAAACAGCTTGCCTACAGGAACTTGAATGTGGTTAACACACATAAAAGTATCTTCTAGCATCTCATACACTGTAAAGGCATTAGATCTATACAATGTACGTATTGCATGACTCCTGGTATATTCCTCATTCAGAAGATATATTTCAAAATGGATTTTTCTCTTCCTGATAGTTTGACTCCTGTCTGTAGTAGTTTATCTCATTCTTTGCTTTAACAAGTATAAAGCCAGGTGCGCATTGCTTTTTTTTTTGGTTTGGTTTTTGTTTGCTCGAACTATTTTTGAAACCCATTCAATGTGTTGCATAGCCTCATACTATAAAAGTGGACATTTTCGCGCATTTCGCGCAACCAGAAGCTAGAGCGAAAATAAAAGCACGCGAATATTTTTGCGTGCAATATGGTCCAGTAGTTGATGTCTTGATTCCGCGGAATTAAAAACATGCAAAACTCTTCTTACCCGGCCAAGCGTGAAAAATTAGTCTCGCGAAAATATCCACTTTTACAGTAAATCATGAATTCTATTGCAGATTATGAATCTGCAATTGCTAATGGAGTTCGGAATGCTTGTTAATAATACTACACAGTTGGTAAAGTCAACCTTTAAAGGCATCAGTTATTTTGAAAAACGAAGAAAAAACAAACAAACCCTAAACGTGATATTGCATCAACATGTACAGTGGCAGCAGAGGGCATGTTCTATATATTGTTTAATGTGTCAGAGCTTTCCATTAATAATGCATTATAGAATTTATTTTAAGTGAAAAAGAGCTTAATTCTACAGCATTGTATCATAGCATACACTGATGGAACCATTCACAATCATTATTTCACAGGAATGCATGCAATCATGATTTAATAATATACAAACGTATCGAGAATACTTGCAAGGTTTCATTCATGCTGATGTTTTAAGCTTAAAAAGTCAGTCATAACTTCAGCCCAAAAACCCTTGAAACAAATCAAGACAAAAAAGAAGAAGGTTGTAGTACGCTCTTTGACAAGATACCAAGAATCAAGATACAGCGTAATACATTATGAAGTCAAACTCACTAATATTTTGCTGTTGACCGCGAAGACCATGCAAGCTCTGATCTTGCAGTAGCAGTACATTATTTGTGACCTACTTACAGTGATCAGATACTGTTAAACATGATATATTCGCGGCATGAAATTTTCGCGAATTGGAGCCGACAGCCTTTTTCGTGGCATGAAATTTTCGCGAATTGCTTCTGGCATTCAATGCATGTAGTGTAGACAAAAGCTTTCGCGTGCATTTTAATTTCGCGAATTTTGGCGCTCGCGAAATTCGCGAAATTAAAGTGCACGCGAAAATTCCTCGTTTTACAGTACTACAGGTGTGTAATATAGATGGGCATTGTATCCTACCTACACCATGAAGGCATGCTTACATCATTATGTTAGGTGTTAAACCCATTATTGCATGACTTCGCTTTTGTCAGCACTTCTCAGAGGCCAGTTAGTATCAGGTCCAAAATGTACAATTAGTGGATGCAGTACACCTTGTTTTCAAAGGACAACAAACAGAATTTTAACCATTGTCAGCATGGTTCCTCTACATACTATACCATTGAGTTTATTCCAGTGGGCCTATAGTGGGTGACTGGAATGTTCACCCACATGTGTCTGAAACCTACGTGTAGTAGGCCTACATTGTACCTGAAAGGGGGAAGGGTATGTGAGTTGAAATGAGCCCACAATATTAGGCCCCTCCGCCTGTGTGATTGCAACCTGGCTTGGGTGGCTTGTGAAGTCCCACGAGTGGCAAGAAATTGGCGCACCGTGTGAACAGGACAAGCCATGATAGCAGCCAATATTCTCCCAAATAATCACACTACCACCTGCCAAGTCCCTCATGAAATTGACTCGCTGCATCCAGCTATCCAGATTTTTCCAGGCACTCTTGCCATACTTATTAGCAGGACACTCACAATGGCCCAAGTGTGTTGTAGGTTCCACTCTGTATACCATAGGTTGTGCAGATTTATCATCACACTGTTCTGTGCTTGTCATCTGCAGGTTTCTCAAGGGAGGTTTGAGTTTGTTTGAGCTGTACACGTTGAAGTAGTGTCTCTCTGAATGGTGAAAATGGGGACGGGCTGAAGCTGTAGGCTTGCAGGCTTACATAGGAATTGCTTTGGGGATTTATTGATAAGTGAAGGCCTGATGTTTGCAGGAGGGGGCAACTTTGATGAGCCATATCCTCACTCACCATATCATATCCCTCTTTGTTACATCAGATACTCCCCCTGCAGAGCAGCCAGAGCTGGTCATCAAGAAGCTGGAACAGTGCTGCATGGTGTTCGACTTTATGGATGCTGTGTCAGAGCTCAAGGGCAAGGAGATCAAGCGAGCAAGCCTCAATGAGCTAGTTGACTACATCACCACGGGAAGGGGTGTGCTCCAAGAACCCCTCTACCCAGAGTTTATTCAAATGGTAAGCATCATCTTATGTTGTATCATGTACATGTAGGCCTATGTGCCATACATATGTCAATTAAGGGTTCAAATGCTTCTACACCTCTCTCCTCCCTTCTTTTGGCATTGTCCAAACAATGTTGAATGTATTCTGATTTCATATCATTATTTTTCTTTTTATGATTGTGTTTACATTGTCTTCACACCTGATCTACTTGCCCCATTCTTTGTTGATGGAGCAAATTTACTTTAATAGAGTCACTGTACAATGTATGTTTCTAAGATAGTACTGCATAATTCTAGAGGAACTACATGTAAACGTGGTTCAATATACAGTGTAAAGACAGGATGGAAAGGAAACATTGCTCTCAAGAAATTTCTTCAACAAAAATTGTGAGACACAAGGAAACAGGTCATATAATCTAGAGCTGAACACATTGCTAGTAAGAACAGTATGACCACATGAGTCATTAAGCCACCTGGCAGTCTTTATAGTGTGTATTTCAAGATGGAGTATATCTGTGTAATCATATGATTCTAGTGTGTCCTGAGTAGGACTCCATGCTTGTACTGTATATAAAATGGGACATTTACACCTTCTGTTGGAAGAACCGCTCTCTCTAGACTGTTCAAGACATCATCATTGAAGACTTTACAAGCATGTCTTTACCCTTTACAGAAGACAGAAAGGGTATTTGCAATATACCTTCCTGCAAATAATGACAAGTAAACAATTTGGGCTGTTTGATGGACATAGCAGATGAATAAAATGCACTGCACTTAGGAGGTGTTATATGGTGAATTCAACTAAAATCAGTGGTCATTGGATTTCATAGTTACATAGTAGAGTATAACCTCATAACAAATACAATCAAACAGTTGTTACTGTCTACATAGCCTGTTATTAGGCCCAAGTTATTTATACATTTACTGCTTTTGCAATGAATTCATTTTCGAAACACCTTTTCCCATTGGGATGGATTCTCCTTTAACCGCACTGATCAAGTGTTTTTGTACTCGAATTGATCTGCAGTAAGAGGCTTTAGACAGAATTGTACGTGCGTCATATAGTTGGGTTGATTCAGCCGTAGAACAATGTGAAGGGTTCTTCCCTTCTCTTCAAGGCATAGATTGAGAAGCTGCCTCTGTTAGCATGCTAATTTTGAAGTCCTCAGATGTAAAATTGCACTGGGCAGAGAAGAAACCCCCAATAATGTTATTGCAGTCCAAGTGTTGTTTGCCATGTATGTTTCCTGACATAAAAGAAGAGGAAAATAATGACTCAGTTACGACAGTTTGCCACTGACACATGGCATTTATTGCAATACACAGAGATGATTACTTTTCTTGTTAGAAGTCAAAACTGTGCTGTTAAATTATCATTTCTTGTAACAGTGTATGAGTTCTCCTCTCTAGATGCAAGTCTTCCATCTTCAAAAGCTTTAAAACAACACTGCATAGTTCCAATGAAACATACTTGAGCTCCCCATTGACTTCATTTTAGTGTTTATTTTAGAATGCTGTTTCTTTTTGCACAGGCAAGAAAATGGCATTCAAGCTTTAATCACTATCCTTGTGGAATGCTGTCGAGTGGCAAAATATAAATAGTTTCAGCCAAGACAAGTGAAATGTCCCCCATTTCTGTGAGAAAAGATACTGAGTATTTAAGTGCACCTATCTAAAAGCATAAAAACTGGATTTTTGATAAAAGAGAAGTTTTGCGATAGGAATTGCATGCATAATGCAGTGACACTTCACCTACACACTCTATGTAGTTTTTCTTTGGGGATGGGGTAGATTTCAGTGTTAGCTGTACAGTAGCTCCCTGAGGATAAGAATGCCCAATGTTTTAGTGTATATTGTTGGTATGGCATTTGATTTTCACCTGTGATATGTAATTAGTTCAGGATGCAGAGAACATTTTTTTTATGAGTACCCGGTACTCTTTATAAAATGTGGGTTGCCACAAGTTCACATGCCTGTTTGGCTTGGACAACCAAAACTCAATTTTGGGCAAGTGATGGTAGAATGGATAATTTCCTTTTAATGGGGCCCTCACCAACTGCCCATCCAAGCAAGTTGGAACTGTATAGGCCTAGGCTACACATGTTGTGCTGCAGTGTTACATCTATTACATACGCTGTGCAGATGAAGATGTACCTGGTAACTCGAAATGGACATGAGCATTGTTCTGCTGGGTGTAGAAACCCATCTACATAGCTGACGAACAGTGTGATAGTGGCTTGCTTTGCTGCCAGTGCTCTTAACTTGCAGGTGAACATCTCTGCAGTGGAAGTAAAGGTATTTCTGACACTAATGTGGTAGTCAGGGGTCCTGACTGGCATTGCCCGCAGAGCTGATTTCCATTGCGAGAAAGCTGCACACTCCTAAGTGTCTCATCATAGCTTGCATTCCAAAATCAGCAGGACACCGATTTGACGTGCGGAGTGTTGAGCCGATTTGACAAGTCTTGAACATGACCGATAATACTTTATATGTAATGTAACTTCCGCATGGAGAAATGGAGAAGATAAATGCCATAGATTAGATAGATTTCACGTATCATTGTATGAAGTGTCATGCCGATAAGGTATCAGAAGTATAGGGTCCAGAAGAGGTATATATAGATAATGATGATTACTTGATAAGGAAAATATTTTATGAATGCCTTTTCTTACGCATGCATTGTATGTGAGGTAAATACTATTGATCCAAAAAAAAAAAGTAGTAATGATAATAATGAAGTAATACAAAAGAAATGAATGAGCACTTTTGCAAGACTTCCTTTACCACTGCTAAAACTATCTACACTACTGCAAAGAGTGTTTGGCCTCGACAGAGATTTGCAATGCACAGACGTACACGTACATGTACATGTAGTTTCTTTGTTATTGCCTCTTCAGTCCTACCCTAGAATTTTTGGAAACTAGAATTATACTACGGCTTTGTCAATACTATTATTATGGGCAATTATGAAGAACAGAAACAGGCATAGCACATGTTCATCGGTATTGGCTTTGTAGGCCCTACATACTTTAATTTTCTTCAGGAAAATGTTTTCTAGAGAGCTGTGGGTTTGTATAAAGTTTTTGACACAAATGTTACTGATATATCGGGAATTCAGCATCTTTGGTTAGATTACGTTTGAATTTCGAATGTCAGCATACCATTTAGCATTTGTACCTGGAAGACATCTCAAAAATAGATCTTTGTCTTGTTGGTGATCTATACTATACATCTTAGGGTGCGTTTATAAGATTTTTTTTTTTTTTCTGGCCAGAAACCGTGTTTTGAAATACTTTTTCTGGCAAAACAGTGTTTCTAGCAAGAAAAAAAATCTTATGATGCTAGCCGTAATTTGAAACACTGTTTTGAAACACTGTTTTGATGCACAAAATAGTGCGTTTCAAAACAGTGTTTCTCTACAAACAGTAGATATATATAGGCCTGTATACTTATAAACGCAACAGCGATCTCAAACACTGTTTAAATGACGTCACAATGCCTTGCGTGCGCCCTCTTTGACCTTTTGCTGAGGAACAAACTGCGCAGAATGAGCTGCGCAATGGCACAGTCTGAGCGAGAGCCTCAACATGCTCGGGGAAAAAATCTTATAAACGCTGTCTTGACAAAACCATGTTTCAAATCAGTGTTCTGAATCAGTGTTTCAAAACAGTGATTCTCGGCACGCAAAATCATATAAACGCGGCTTATGTACATTCTATGTACATCATTTATGTGAGAAACATGGGGCAGTACAACAGCACCAGCATAGACAAATCAAAGAGAACCCTCTCTCGTGAGCATGTCGCATTCACATTTCTGTATTATTATACCCCATGAGCATGCGAATCTATGGGGTAAGGTGGTCAGAGACACATTAATTCAGGTGGCACATGCTGACAGTGCCTACTCAGATCACAAGGGAAGGGGGGGGGGGAGTGTATGATTTAGCATCACCTTACATGTCTAGGAGCCCCATTGGGGCACCCTTCATGTCTGCCATTATTGTCTGGTTGTGGTGCACAGTTCATAGGGGAGAATTGTGTTTGCATGTAGAAGCTAATGTACTTCTTGTTCCCGACTTCCTTTTTCCACTCTTATTTCTAAGCATCCATCACCCCTTGTAATGTAATACCCGTAATACCAAATAGCATACAAGGTAGAATTTCATCCCTGTTATCAGATTTTGATGAATGTAGCCTACATTTAGTGTACCTTTAAAGGCCCTGTATAATAGTGTTAGCCAGAATTTCTCTGCGGTTTAATTTTCAAAACAGAGCCCCCCCCCCCCCCCCAAAAAACAAAAAACAAAAAACAAAAACAAAAACAAAAAACCAGAACAAAAAACCCCCAAACACATCAAGTATAATTTAATGGCCAGTGATAATGCTTTCAGTCATTATGTGGTCTGTTTGAAGTGTTTCATAAGGACATAAACTCATTTGTGTACCAAGGAAGTAACTCCCATTTCAAGTTCAAAAGTGTCATATCCACCATGTCAAGTATTAAGATTTTACTATTCTACAATGTTTTATAGTACAAGTGTTCACCCATACTGAATGGGATTAGTTACTGCTATTTATAGTATCCTTCATGAAAATCAATCCCAAAATGAAGCATGTGTTTAATCTAACACTGCATGCAAAACAATTCCCCGTAGACGGTAATAGAAAGGTAGCCGGCCCGCTGATTGGCTGATCGCCCGATTGCCAGGCCGTCCGCTTCACGGCACTGCGTGGTGTGTGCGAGATCCACTACTCCGTGTGGATCGGTGTGGTGTACAAAGCACAATGCGTGCTTGCCATCGTGTTATGTAGCGGCTATGGCGGCCAGCTCGACATCGGTACACAACGCTACACAAACTACACAATATGGCGACTAATTTGCATCATGGTGTTGAGCTTCTTATGTGCCTCGCTCCATACCCGTACATGTCGCTACCATACAAATCGCATGTATTGATACACACACACCAACAAACACATCGAACTACTTCACAAATTCATACCTAAAAATCATGTAAAAATATGACTTATCAAATTTCAAACGCAACGATAGCTTCGCTGAATACATAATTACACCAAAGGAGGAAAATATTTTGCCAAAAATCGAAGACTTTTGTAAAAATGCCGAGTTTGGTATCAAACTGTTCGGCCAATCGCGCTGGAAATCATTGCACACATATGTTATAACGTTGTGGGAAAATATGTAAATGACGTGGGTAAAGAGCCAATGATGATGCAGCTTCGGTGTAGCACCCGATTCATGAATGAAAAATGACGTCATGCTAACGCGAGCGAGGGCAGTAGCGAATCGCGCATGCGCGGCTTGCCTGTGCAATAGTTCTACGTGCACTGTGACACCAAATTGCAGCCCTGATTCCTGTTGCATGACAGTGGCCTTTGAGGAAATATCACATGGCTTGAGGTTACTTACTTGAGTTCTTTGGAGTTGACAAACTTTCATTCGTTCCGTACGGGAACCTGGTGGTCTATGTATTAAGTCTATGGGAATTTCAGAATTCAGTACGGAACGGGTTAAAATAGCTCATTACTTATCCATTAATAATCTTGATGATCGTCACGTCAGATCCTCTTTCAATAAATTCCATTCAAATTTTACAAAAATTAAATATCATCTCTTACAGGTTAGGACTGTCCTGTAACCCATAGGAGATTTTTTTAGACAAGTTAAAAGTTAGTCAAAAAAGAAAGTGAAATTTGACTAACACAGCAGTGAAAATTTGATGAAAATTAGATAGAGATTAGGGAAGTTATGACATCATTAAATTTTACTAATTTTTGCAAAATAGTTCTAGCAAAGTTCATGTGAATATTCAAATATATGACCTGATGACGTCATCAAGTTGCAGGTTTCCTTTGATCCTGTAAAAAAAAAAAAAGAAAACATAAACAAATCCCCAAACAAAACTGATAAAAAATCTTCTCTCTTCTTCTTCTTCTTTTTTTTTTTTTGCCATAAAAGTATAAAACATGATGTCATTCCTGGTTGAATATGTGGGGCCAAAATTGGCCGCGCATTCGGCCACGCTGTGGAGGTGGTCTCGGAGCCGCGGCCGAGCCCGGCCTTTTCTCAGCGTAAACGCAAACTGGGCCAAATGCGCGGCCAATTTTAGTCTGGCTTCCAAACCCTCTGCCCGTACTATTTCGCTATTCAGGCTATTAACCTCCTCAACGTCGAAAACTAGTATAGTTGAAGGTGGTTTTGTCCTGCAAAGGATTTTTCCTTCGGCAAAGGCCTTTGCCCGAACAGCGACTTCGTCGCCACGGAATTCAGTTGGCAACGGGTCCGAAAAATAGACTATATCAAATTGCGCTTGTTTACAAGCAGAGCGCCACTATGACAAAATATTGAAAGGTTTGAATTAAAAGCGCGGCCGAGCCCGGCAGTGTAAACAGACAAAATTGCGGGGCTCGGCCGCGGCTCGGCCCAGCCCCGCACTGTAAATGGGGCCTAACTTCAAAATAATAATAATTTTGTGAAAATTAGCAAAACTTCTTCATGTATAAATGAATTGTCTTCCTGATGATTTAGTATCAGTATCTAACAAGCAGTTTATTAATTGCCCAGTGTAATTTAGTTCATGTATAGTAGGTAGAAAGTATGTGAAACATGCCATTGCACATGTTTACAATACAGTGAGATTCTTGCTCATCATTGACCCTGCCATACATTACTACTGTAGTCAGAAATTTTATACAACAGTCTCCATGTGTGGAAGCTGTAAAGGTTGTGATGATTACCTGCCATTTGTAGTTCAGTGGTCCAAAATGCTTTGGCAAATTGTGGAAAAAACAAAAACAAAACAAGAACAAGAAGTTCCTGACAGTTTGCAGATGTCCATGGGCCTGTAGACTCAGCATATCTAATCCACTGTTATTCACAGCACAACATTAGCGAGCTTTACATCTACGACGTGAACGCCATGACGATGCAGCCTTCTGGGCTGTACATTGGAGACAGCTGTCTGGCACATATGTGCAGAACACCATTTTTGGCCTAATCAGCGTCGTCTTAGCGTTCGCGTCGCTGATTTAAAGCTTGCTATTATGTATCCTATGCTGTTACAGTCTTTGCCGTATTCAACTCTGTGTCACGTAGAAATATTGTGTCCTTTATGCTGCAGGCTGTTACGAGGAGCACATATATGACTTCATAGTATAATTGTTTCTCACATGATTTCAATCTCCAGATCTCGTGTAATATCTTCAGAACATTGCCGCCCAGTGAAAACTCCGACTTCGACCCAGAAGAAGACGATCCAACGCTAGAAGCATCATGGCCTCACTTACAGGTACAAACAGGATCTCATGTTGTAATTGGGTAGCATGTAATGCATGAGCTTGATTATACTCTAATAGGTAACACAAAAATTTATGTAGGATTTCAAGTCACAAGGACAAACATACATTGTTACCCAAAATTTACTAACATTTACAGAAGAATCTATTTTTCTTGCTGTTTGTGCTAATTGCGAGTTCAATTTCAGGAATTGGAAGCCATATCGCTAAGATCCTCACTATTTAGGACCCACAAGTAATATGTGATTATAAAGCCACAATATTTTTTTTTTTCAAGAACATTACTGAAAATTACACTGATCCTGTGATCATTAATGAATAGCATACGGCTATGGAAAGTGTATGAAACACTTCCGAAATGTGTCATGCTTGATTTAATTTGTGCGCTGTATATGCTAAACAAAACACTTGAATTGATTAGTAGTATTTGCCATATGTTTTGGCTAATTATGATCAATATTTCCATAAAAATCCATATTCAGTGTTGATCAGCATTCTCTAGTACTGATTAATCTTTGATAAATATGAATATATTTGTGAAAATGTTATATAACCCCGATCATTTCAAATTTAGTAACTGAAAGGAAGGTACATTTAGCCCCCCCCCCCCCCCCCCTTAATGTGATACATGATTTATTGCCATTGGCTCTTTGTATGTGTTTGTTTGTATGTACTGTATGTTTGTATGTGATTGCAGAAAAAGTACAAAAGAAAATAGCGTACCTGAATAGTAAACAATGTCAAAACATTTTGTGGAGATTGCCATCAATGTTCCAAACGAAGAGGCTACATTAGTTTGCAATGGGATATAAATTTACATGCATGGAATATGTCAGTATGTATTATATACACATGAGTATGTGTGTGTGTGTGTGTGTGTGTGTGTGTGTGTGTGCATCATTATGCATGTATGCCACACCCTTGTTGTTATTATGTACTTGAAGACTTTGTTAACTCCTGACTGAATTATTGCCAGTCACCTTGAATCCATTCCTACTCTTTATCTGTGGGCGCATTGTATGTCATGTACATTGCACAGATAGAAAGAGAGAGATAGAGACTGAAAGAAAGAAAATATGACATATGAAATTGGAGAGAGAGAGGGAGAGAGAGAGAGAGAGAAAGGGATGGTGAGATAGGGAGAGAGATGGAGGAGAGGGAAGAAGAGAGTGAAAGGGAGATTCAGCGGTAAGCTTTTCTACTAAAAGTATTCAGCAGTCAGCATGGCGTACCTTGATGAAAATCAGCATGGATAAATGCCTTCAATGAAAGAGGGGTGGAGCTCGCACTAGATTTTGTCATTGTTTAGTGATACACTGTCAAGATCAAAGCATTTCTAGCTAATGTTTTATTGATTTGTTTATTCTATGATAATAATAATAATAACAATAATAGTAGTAGTAGTAGTAAGAATAATGATAATAATGATAATAATATGATAATGATGATGATGATAATAATAATAATAATAATATAATTATTATTATCCAAATTATTATCCACAAACAGGTATTATGCAATCAGCTACTAGCAAAGCAGAGCATTATAACTCCCAGAAATGATATTCACAAAGGGATAAGCTCTGTATTTCATACAACAGCTCAAAACCTTTGTGTGTACTCGTGCATGCACATATTACCATTCCATAGATGTAAGAGCATGAACATGAAGGCCTAATATTCTGAGCTCCTTGCTAGTAAGATGACAGAAGTGCAAAATGTGTGCATCAGACTGACAGAAACAAGTTTACTTTTCATTACAGATGAAAAGGAAGTTATGATACAGAAAAAATTGAGCTGAACAAGCATCTAAAAAGCATAAATGGGTACCCAATGTGTATGAGTTCCTTGATAATGATGGTTTGACTTTTACTTGAAATACACATTCATTCAATTACGTTTGGATACCTGGAGTTTCTTCTTTCTTTCTTTTTTCATAGTCAGCCAGACAGAACAGTGAGCATCATATAGACTTAAATCCACCAAAGTTCTAGCAAACCTTGAACAATATTTAGCCAGTTCTGACTAGTTACTGGCTCATGGGCTCCTGCTTATTTCAAATGCAGTGCGTGCTTATGTGATAGAGAATGTTGTTCTCCTGTCTGATACACTGTGGGGCCCCTCCGGTTCAGTATTCTGGATATCCCATCAGCTGCTATCCCATAGGACTGCAGCCGACTATACGTCACTACCAGAGGTGTCCCTCAATTGCTTTCATACACTCTAGTGTAGCAGAGTGCCATCATGGCAACAAGGCACTTGCTAACTGTTTATTGATCATCATGTTTGTCTCTTGTTTCAATTTCAGATTGTATACGAATTCTTCCTGCGGTTTTTAGAGTCACCAGAATTCCAACCCAGCATAGCCAAGAAATACATCGATCAGAAATTTGTGATGCAGGTAAAGTAGGCTGATGAAATTAATCTCATGTTGAATGTCCTTTTTGATGGTACATGTACATATGTCTTTCTTTCTAAAGTTGTAGCCTATGCTTTAAGATTCTATGACATATTTTTGCTAGTGGTTTTTTTTTATATCTTACAATACAACAGAAAGTAAGAATATCGGCTAGTGGAGTTGCGGTGTCTATTCATATAAATTGCGTTGTCAACCTCTATTAATTATTCTGCTTTCTTATTGTGAACTGAAAGTCATATGTCTACTCTAATTATTGATTAATGTTAATCAGTAGTGGTAGCTTTTGCTCCTCAAACTACTTTCAAGTTCCTGCCATTACTTGTAATGTGTGATAAATTATTGAGCAAAGGATAAAAACTTTCTGTGTATTAAAGTACTTCCTATGTTCTGAGTTGATGGTTGTAGTGTATAAGTGTTGTGTCTGCCACAGGCCAGTTAGCTGTGTACAGTGTGTATTAAAGGGACTATACAGTACTGGTTGAGGTGGGGATTCAGGTTTAAAGCATTCCTAAGTGAGAGAAGGAGAAACCTCTTATGAAATATGAAAGAGCAGGTAATTTTAGAAGGATTCAACATTTATTTGATGAAAATTGGTTTTCAAATGGCTGAGATATCCCCCCAAAAATGATACTAATAAAAGGCGACAGGCCACGCTTTTTATTAGGATCTCATTGTTTCACCTTGTTTTTGGATATCTCAGCCATTTCAAAACCGATTTTCATCAAATAAACTTTTGATACCCCTTAGAATTGCATGCTCTTTGATATCTCATAGAGTGGTTTCTGAATATCTCACAAAACGTTAAAAGCTAAATCCTCACCTCAACCAGAACTGTACACACCCTTTAAGCTGTGGTTGTAATGTCAAAGTTGATATAATGGAGGAACCTTGAAGTTGCATTGCATTAGAAAATGTTGGATTGGCACTCCTTTACAACCAGGAAGCAAAGCACCAAAGAGAGAGAAAAGGGGGGGGGGGGAGAGAAACTAGTTGACCAAATCATATATTAAAGGTGATGAGACCTGGTTTAAATTGCTGTAGGTATGCTATTGTAGATTGCTGCTACTGTTTGTTGCTCATGGGGAAAGAAAGAAAGAAAAAAAAGAATGGAAGGAGAGAGAAGGAAGAAGACTTGACATTTATGCCAAGACATAATCTTTAAACGGCTGGGTCAGGGTACCTGCAGATTTATTTCAGCCTAAGTGCCTAGCTATTTACAAACTTTGACATGATGAGAAGCTCACTATAACCGGTAATTAAAGGTAGGCGATGTGTCATAGAGATTAGATTTCATCGTTGAAAAAGTCACATGCATTGTCGTGTGGCTGGAGAAGCAGTTATAGAGCAGAAGAAAAAAAAAATCAACAAAACAAAACAGTACAGAGACCATTACAGTACTGCGGTAGCCTGTGACAGTAGTTTGATTACAAAATTTCACATAGGTCATTCACAATATTCTTGTGGTATTAAAGATAGCTGTGTGATTAGCCATTAGTTTATACACCAATTTTCCACACATCTGTCATTTCCCTACACATGGGCTGTAGTTTCAGCGAGATAGGAAGGCCTAGGTGCTCCATGGAGAAAATTGCCTCTGTCAATATGAGCCACTCCATTGTGGTTGCCCAGTGTAAATATTTGTTTTCCCTAGGTGCCAATAATTGTGAATCATATTTTAGCTCCCACGTGCATTGTTTGTGTCCGAATTTACAAAAGATTACTTACGACTCCTGTTGTTAATGGGGTAGCCTAATGCTTGAAGAGAAAAAGTGCATGGTATACATCTATATAAAGCGATTTAAAGGGTGTGTACAGTTCTGGTCGAGGTGAAGATTTAGCGTTTAACATTTTGTAAGATATTAAGAAACCACTGTATGGGATGTCAAGGAGCATGCAGTTCTAAAGGGTATCAAAAGTTTATTCGATGAAAATCGGTTTTGAAAAGGCTGAGATATCCAAAAACAAAGTGAAACAAAGAGATACTAATAAAGTTGGGGCATGTCGCCTTTTATTATTAGCACTCTTTTGGATATCTCAGCCATTTGAAAACCAATTTTCATCAAATAAACGTTGAAACCTTCTTAAAATTACATGCTCTCTCATGTTTCATAAGAGGCTTTTCACTATCTCACTTAGGAATGTTCAAAACATGAAACCCTACCTCAACCAGTACTGTACAGTCCCTTTAAGTATGTGATAACAACACATCCGTATATACAAGTCATGTTCATCTTTATGCAACACACCTATTTGTGGAAGAGATCAGCGTGGAGATTAGAGCTAAATGTAGTTTAGTGTGTCATTGTTGTTACCAAAAGTCTAACTAGTTCAAATGTGTTTGGGGATACTTGATTTTCCAACATTATATAATTAATTTTTCTGTTCCGCAACCTTTTATTTACTGGCATTATAAATCCATCAGTTATCCAGTTTAATGTGTTGCAGTGTTACATGTATGTGCAGAATTTTGGCTTGCCGGTTTCGGATTGCTGTTTTGCTGTTATTGTCGTTAACATTTGTCCTCTTTATCAGTCGTGATACAGTGCACTCCCGTTATAATGAACATGGTTGTTTTGAAATTCTCGTTACTATGTGAAAAGTTAGGGCCCAAAATAATCATCTATCATATATTCGTATGTTACTCTTCGGCTGTAAAACAAAATTTCAATGTAACAAAAGGAAAATGCCGGTCCAGAGGATGTTGGTATGATGGGAGTCACCTGTAGCTAAATGTTGACTAATGTAATTCATGACCTGATGCACAAAGAAATATACAGTCAGAAGATATTTTCCATTGATTTTACATGAGAGAATTTGACACCTGTATTGCAATAGATGACATGATGAAAATGTAATTGATCTGTGAAATATGTAGTCTAAGCTAAAGAACATGTGCATTAATGATATGCATCATATCAGCATACCTTTTAGGGGATCTAGAAAGCATATTTTGAGTAGGTTCCATTTTGCACTCACAAATGGCAGCTTACACATAAAATTTGTCCAAGTCTCCATCCTCATTATAGCTCATTGGAGGTGGAAGCCTTGCAAACTGATACTGAGGAATGTAGATGTTTTTCTCCATAATCAAATTTGAGCACTCCATTCGTGAAGATTGGGGAAACCAGGTGCCGTTATCTCATTACCTTGTTGTCAATCAACTAGCAAAGGAGTCGTGGTGTTTGACGTTGACACCTACGGTGTAATGACAGTGGGTGTGAATGATGATGTGATAGTTACTAGGGCCTGTCATAAGTAGATAGATTTCAATCATTAAATCACATATCTTTTACCTAGTTCAGCTTATTATATGTGTGTGTATTTCAGTTGATCATTTTCCAAAATTATGTTGATGCTGGATTAGAACAGACAGTTTAATGCATGTTTTTGTGAATACAGTTTTGGATGTCTCATTCTAAAGTGAGCTGTCAATGGTATAAAAACTAACCTGCTGTCCATTGCAAGTAAGCTAACACTTTGATACAGTTCCTATACCTCAAGAAAATGTAAATCTGCAGATATTAATTGCAGCCACGCTGGTTTTATCATGCCTGGTTACTCCACGAGCCAATGCCATGAGTGACTAGGCACTGCATATGGTAGTAATGCTGGTAAAGAGAGATGACTATGAAGGGATTAATGCAAAGCTGCCAACTATAAGTAAAATTTAGGAATTGTTGATAATTTCAGCATATATGTGACTACTGTTTTGGCTGCGTGAAATTCTGCATATCATTAGTTATTTTCTATAATAGATACTTTGTGCCTCTATGCAAAACAGCCCACTATTAGTAATTTTCATAAGAATGATTAGTAGATTGTACACAGACATGCTGGCAGCTATGTTATTAATGTATCTGTTCAATGATAGCACTTGATTCACATTGTTATATCTTGTCTCTCCCCTTTACCCCTTGCTCATTTCAAGCTGCTGGAGCTCTTTGACAGTGAGGACCCTAGAGAGAGAGATTTCCTCAAGACAGTGCTTCATCGAATCTACGGCAAGTTCCTTGGCCTCCGGGCATTCATCAGAAAACAGATCAACCACATATTCCTCAGGTAAGTTAACCCATACAGATCCTTTGTCCCCATGAAATTATTAAAAAAGACAGAAAGGGGTGGGGGGGGGGGTGGGGAAGGGGGAGTGGAAGAATACGGTGGGTAGAGGAAACGAATCAGGTATACTTTTATCAAATTTCCATGAGGAAGTTTGCTTATTTTAATCATGAGGAATTCAGTAATGACTATTGTATTCTTGGTGCTCTGCTGCTTTTACATGCCTTGCAAAGGACAGTTCTCTCTCCTATTATGTGATAATGTTAACTTGTCTCTCGTGGTGTATGTACAAACCTGTGATCTATTGTTTTGGCTGACACTCATTTAAAGACTCGGGAGGCGCAAGTGCTATTTTTATGTCCTGGATGGCTGGCCTAACATTCACCGACATTGCTTTGTGGACTTTGCTCCCTGATTGTTGTAAGACATTGCAGTCCTATGCATACTGGTTGTGATTGAGTGCTTCCTTTTGACATTACTGTCGGTCAGATTAAGTGTGTGACATGAGCTGTCAAGCAGTGTCTTATGAAAAGCAGTTAATTCCTTCTCCCTCCCAGGAGAAAGGAATCTAATGACAAAAGGCTTGATTGACAGGAATTCCATCCACTTGGCAGTTGTACAGATGGAAGTGTGTTCTGTCAATTTTTTGCAATTGCCCTTGCATTCTTTTCTTGCAAATTTTAGACTCATATACAAGTATTTAGTTCATTATAGCATGTGTGCAGAGCTGTTTACATTGCCATTGCACCACTACCGGTACATTAAACTGTCAGGTATTCATGGAGAAATCACCCTCTAGTAGAGATATTTGAATCGACGCAAGGAGAAAATCAGGGAAATTTTAGGGAAAATTCAACGGGATGTCAAAAGGTTGTGGCCATTTTGTTAAAATCATCTAACATGGATCCTCGTTACTCTTTGTAGAGTTGCGTTTGTTGCTTGCAAAGGACTGGTAGTATTCTGGTATTTCCTACACAAAGTACTGCTGGTTTTATGCCTCTTTGAGATTTAAAACAAAAACAACAAAAAAACCCTTACAATAAGTCTGCTCAAGATGTCTCTGGGAAATAATGTTCTGACACGTCCTACTAAATGGAAAATCAGGGAAATTCATGTTGTAGTCAGATTGTGGAAACAGAGCATGACAAGGGATTTTGTCCTACTTGCCTAAATGGACATTTGGGCAAGGGCCCCATGCTTACGACAAGCAGGCAAGTGAGTTTGTAGCACCCAGGAAAACATGTCTAAACAAATGGGCCATCTTTTTCATGTATATCAATATGTAAGGATGAGGGCTATCCCCAAGGTATGCCAGAAGTACATACAGTGATGGTAAGAATTAGAGAGGAAATACTATATTGGTGAATGGCAATCAAGGCAGAATTTTTACCGTACTAACAAGTCAACCATGTAAAGTACATCTTATTACAAGATAATTTCAAAGGAAAAAAACCCTAAAAACTTGTAAGTGTGAGAATACTGTCATAAGTGTACCTTTAGACGCTGTTGTTTCTTGTAACTTGTTTGAGAAATGTGTCAAGACCTGTTAAGATATTATGCAGTAGCTTGAGATTCAAGCAAGCTATGGTGACACAATTGTCATAACATCAGCTTTTATGATAGTATAGGAAGCATGAGTGATAGATCTGTGTCTAATAAGAGAAAGGATATCATAACAAAGCTTTTGCAGGCTATTCATCTGTTGTTGTAGATATCGTTACTTCACATCAGTAAAAATTCTTGCTCAAGATCACATCAATACTGAGTAAATGCAGCACAACAAAATGTGTCTTTCAGGATGGAGTCATGTTGAGCACACTTGCAGTTGTTATCATGTCAGTATTTTAGGGGGAAAAAAATGAGGCTGGAGTAGAACATTTGCAGTAATAACAACTGTGCTAGGATATTACCGGAACACAGCCCATGTAGCAAAGGAAACTGCTGGCATTGTCTGTGTGGCATTCACTCTCATAAGAGGTTTTAATTTTCAGTTTCACATGAATATGGATTGATAATGTCGTAATGCACAACTTTGTTTGTATGCCGTCCGACATGTAATTACGGGTGCCCAATTTAATCTGTAGTTTTTTGTTATATATCCCACACACTGTGCATGAGGGGTTGTGTGTAATTTACATGCTCATTTCATTGTGAGAGTGTCTGTTTGCTTTGAGCGGCCAGCAGATAATGAGTAGTGTTTTGGAACATGAACATGCGTGAAGGGGAAAAGGAAAAAATGAAGAAAATGTTTATAAGGGAAAAAATGAATGCCATATTGTGTTTTCTCTGTGTGTAGATTGCGCGAAGACATAGACTCGAAATGGATTAAGATCTTTGCCTCATTCTGTATCGTGCGTGACTGTGCACTCCATTAGTTATGTCTGTGTGTGGCTGTCCTTTCGAATGGTGCATGCAATTATAGAGATGTTAATGCATTGACAAATGAAGGGCAAGTGTAGGTTAATATGGTAAGTGACTTCATGAGTGTGGAGAAAGTCAAAGACTCCTTAATTACCTCAAAGGCCATGGGGTAGTAGACAGAAAATGACATCAACTACCAGCTTTATTAAGACAAACTACAATGGCAGTATGGGGTGGCTGATAGAGTATGGAGTGATGAGTTCAGAGCACTTTATGATCTCAACAAAGTAGTGTCTGGTGTCAAAACACAAAGCTCCTTTTCGTAGTGATGACAGGAAGAAAATGTGCACAAAACTGAGTCCTGCCTTTCGTTTTTAATATTGATGCTTGTTTCTCTATGCCTCAACCCTTACAATAACTTAGTGTTGTTATACTTTCAGTGAATAAACAATATAGATAAGTAAAATGTAAATAGATTGTAAAATGTTATGTATATGGTATGCACGAGGAGCCAGTGTAGGCATGCTATTGGGTGAGACATACATTTGTACATGCACACATTAGAACCTGAATACAGCTGTGTGAGTGCATCATGCCTTTATTTGCGCCTTGCAAGTGCTCATTCCAGTTGCCGAGTACAGTGCGCACATGCATGGTATAGAGATCAAATGTTGCTGAATTCCTGAAGGACTACGTGGTCGAGTACTGTAGCTTGAAGTTTCACCCTGCACACAGTGCAACTGGCCAGGTACAAGGAACTATCTGCCCATCAGGAAACCAGCTTATCTTCGGTGCTGTTGTTAGTGGTGACATTCGTTAATCACACAGCCACTCTGCTGTGTAGCTGCCATGAGGACTGAAAGCCCTTTGTAAACACCGTGTCAGCCCATGAACCCTACCCTGGGATTATATCTCTGTGCATTTTTCCCCCTATCTCATCTCTCTCATCCTGTCTTCTGCTGGGGGAAGGGGGAAACATTAGGGGAAGAAAGGCAGAAAGGCAGCCCTCAAAATTAGAATTTGAATGTGCGGTTGTAAGCCAGGTTTTCCTTTGGAAGTTGTACGAAAGGAATTTTTCTTGTCTGTTGACATCATGTGACATATTTTCCAAAGCAGTGCCTTAGGGTATAGAACATGTTTTAGAACTGGGCCAGTTTCATAATGCATTCAATTTTATGGATGGAGTGTTTTACTTTCAATCACTCAGCAACAAGCAATCCAGTGTTCGGGTTGTCAAGTGAGTTTCTGCATGTAGAATTCAGGAGTGGCTATTTTAGTATAATATCAGTCAATGCCACACAGGGGCATTGGCCAGGCACTATCTGCGGCCTGGCATAGCAAAATCATTTGAGATTGATTAAACTCAGTAGACAGTCTATATTTGAAATATTCTATTGTATCATCTCATTGTTATGATTGCCGGACCTGAGAAGCATTCTGCTGTCTGCAGCTGTTCAGTGAGTGATTGTATTCAATACTGACGTACACTTGTCTTCCTCCCACGCTGCATTTTGCTGATCATTGAGCAGTACAAATCGGCATGAAACAAACCAGTGCTTGTAATATTTTGACAATATCAGCGTAGAGTGCATAAGACATCTTCATAGATGTCTCCACCTTAGAAAAATTGAGTTGTGATGGCGTGCTTGTCTCCAAGCCTTCTTATTAACCTTGAATGGAAATATGTTACAACCCACTTATTTTTGTTTTCCCCCGAAGGGAAAGAGGATGGTTTCCAGAAGGGCCTAAATAGCACTTTGAGTCAATACTGAATGTGTCTGAGTGGATCTCTGACATAACTGTTTGCAGTGTATCTTTTATGGCATTCCTGCTGGCATTAGGTGAAATATATTGGCCGTATCCTTTGATGGGATTATGCAGAAAAACACACTGCCCGTTCAGTCTTCTGCATAGGCAGCAACGCATGACTCCCAGAGCATTTCAGTGATTTAAGTTTGTGGTGGTGTTGTTATTGCGAGGAGATCTCCAGACTAATCCCCTATTCTGTGTGGTGCGAACTGATGTAATGGTTAAGTGGTTGTGAAAGTAGTTCATGTGCGATGATCAGACTGGAGTGTGGTAGTTCAATAAGCCCTCTCCTCCCCTACCCCCCCCCCCCCCAACACACATCTCACCACATTCACTTTGTAATTGTATCAAAACTTCCATACATGTATATGTATTTGTCATGGATGGGGTATCTTCTGGATGGCTTATAGGCTTGTAAGCTCTCAAAGTTTCAACAGTTAGTTGGTCGACATGTAACAATGTATCACTGATATTAATCATCTAAGTAGCTTGCATGTTCATGTCCATTGCAGTGACACTATGGCTGCGTTTATCTAAAAAATTTGTGAGGCAGAATCATGATCCTAAACGCGTTTGAGGCATTTTCAGGGGTTAGATAAACGTAACCGTGGTTTCAAACGCGTTTAGGAAGGCCGTTTTGAAACGCCTCTCAAAGGGCGTTTTGAAACACGTTTGAGACCACGATCGCTGTTATGTGAGTAGATAAACGCAATGCCATTTTGAAACGCGTTTATATCTCAAGGTCAAATCCCAGCTGTTTCCGGTTGTGCTCTCTGCCCATTATTTGTGTGTGACTGATGAGGCAGGTTTGGTGGTATGAAGTTGACCTTTACTTCCCGGGTCAGACGGCGCAAAGCAGCTACGCAGTGACACCACTGGAATCACGATTGTATGATGGTTAGATAAACGCGGCTCCTCGAGAATCGCGTTTCAAACCACATTTACAAACACCGTTGCAAACGCGTTTGGAAACGTGATTCTCTCTCTCAAGTTAGGTAAACACAGCCTATGAATGATTGTCAATCTGTTCTAAACTCTTAACCAAATAAACATTTAATTTCAGTGCCCCATATGCCCATATAGGGCTTTTTACACTTGTAAATTTTTGCTTAGCCCCGGACCAACGGTGGGGCTAAGGGGGGGCCTTAGCCCCACCGTTGGTACGAGACTATCCTTAGCCCACTTTCTGTTTACACTCGTTTTTGCCAAAGTGGGCTAGCCCCACCGATAGTACGGTACTATCTGGCCCTGCAAAATAGCAGGGGTTAGCACCACAATTGCGGTGCCAAGCAAGTGAGTGTAAACAGAACGAAAAACTAATTCTGGGCTAAGCGATGGAGACGAAGTCCGACCCTCACTGACCAATCAGAAACGAGGTAATCAAGTGCTGCCGGTGCGTGCGTTTACGTGTACAGTACACAGCGTAATTATGAATATTCATGTGGTTTGGAAAGTCCGGGGCTAAGAAATACGAGTGTAAAAAGGTCAGTTTTCTCCTTAGCCCCGGAAAAGAGATAGTACGGGACTAATTGGCGAGTGTAAAAAGCTGAAAAAATTGGTACGGGACTAACGATAGTCCTGGGTCAGAGAAAGTCCGGGGTTAAGAAACACAAGTGTAAAAAGCCCTTATGATGCATCCCTGAGAAATGCCGATTGTCTCTTCGTGAGGAGAGGTTCCAACTATGTTAAAGAATATTTTCGGGAACATACACTCTAGAACTCTATGTTTAATATAGGGCTATGCAGACAGACATGGCAAGCATGAGCACATTAAAATGTATCACTTGGCAGTTATAGCAAAATGTCCTTCAGCCAGCTGCACAGGGAAGTATGCAAATGTGAGCAATATCACTGAACAGCCAAAGTTAAAGTCAGAAATCACACCCAGATCTCTTTTCTGAAGCTCATTTCCTCCAGGCTGTCCTGTGCTAACAAGAGGCTGGAACTTCTCTCACAGTGACTGCACATTGTTTGCTGTTGTGTGTGCAAATTAAACATATGGACTGGGCAAGGGTGTACACTTGATACGTCTCTCCATTCAAAGGCATTTGTTTATGAAATGCCTGACCAATAGTGCTTGGGATGCCTGCTTTCTCTGTTACCAACTAGCGGAAATGCAGAGCCATGCTCCTCATTTCTAATGGATCAGGTGCGTGATGTCAAGAGCAAATTTCTCAGTATCCACGGCAACCTCTCAATGAGCCTGTGCCACAACTTTGCGCGCCTGCAGTAAATGTTCTGCTCTCGACTGCTGTTCACTTGGATGGCTCTGCCATTCTTTGTTGCATGCACAAATCATGAAAACATTTCTTATGCGCTGGCAATTTACTCAGCATGCTGTGGGAGGAATGGCATTTGTGTTAAATATTTCTCTGAGGCCATTTTCTCGCCAGCACATAATTACTGAGTTTTGAAGCGCTGTCCACTGTGTCGGGAGAACTGATTGACGTCCTGTTGTTGCTTTCAGAATATCTAATCAGTAATGACCTTATCATATGTCTTCTCCTTGTCATGGGTCCATCAAAGGGAGAAATCAGAATGGAGTCAGCTGGGAGAGACTAACAACTCAGCTGCTGTGGGATCTCTCTCATATATAATTGAATTGTTGCTAAAATAGTGTAGACAGTTGATCTGGCAGTATGATGCATGAAATCTCCGCAGCTGATATGATAACATGTATTAAAATAAGCCCTCTTTGTTCCCCACCTATCTACTAGCTGAAATATGACAAGGTTAGATAGGGTATAGAATGGCTTAGAATCACTGCCAGATGGAACTCACCCCTTATAAAAGGCAGTCATACAAGCATGTTGGCTTTTCAGCTGTTTGTTAAAAAAAAAAATACCTTTTCATTTTAGAATATTGTGTACCACTCATTTGCTCTATACACTAGGTATCAGAAAATGGGTTGTGTGTGTGTGTTTGTGTGTGTAAAAATGTTTATAATTTTGACTTTGTCTTTGAAGATAAATGAGAATGTGATTTTAAGATGCATAGCCTTTGTTCAATCAAAGAGATTATGTTATTTGAGAAAAAGGGAAATTGTGTAATATTTAAAACACAACTCCATATCATGGTCAAGTTGACTTTTAAACAATGAAATTGAACTTATGGTATGTTGCATCAAAAGTGGACTAAAAATAATGTTGTGGAATTTTGAAGTTTAGTATTGATAGTGATACAAATAGGCCTACATGATTGATTATGATATTTGGTTCTGGGTGAATTTTTTCCTACCTAATGGCTTTTCGTTCACTACTTTCAGCCCAAACTTTTCAAAGTGTTTGGATTCTCAGTAAGACTATGCAATGTTTCTTCAGCTATTCAGAGGAAATTTTGCATGGGGTCCACTCATAGTCATAATGTCCAGTGACCTTAAAAAACCCACAAAAACGAACAAACATGGAAACGTGGCACATCTGTGAGTTGCTGTAGGCAGTGGTGAGCTTTGTCATGTGATTTTGTTCTCTTCATTCATTTCTTGGAATTGCATGTATATTCCATATCAAATATAACCTAGGATATTAAATTGTTTTCCTATTCCATTTCTGCATTCATTTCATTTTCCAGATTTATTTATGAAACAGAGCACTTCAATGGAGTTGGGGAATTATTAGAAATTCTCGGAAGGTGAGTATTCATCGGATGTGTGCTGATTTGTTATTTTGTAAAGTCAGAATAGAATCTAGCTGATTCAGTTTTGTATTTCTCTCGTTTCAATATTTGAATCTAATTTTGGATATAGTTGTATATTCCTTTCCAAAGTATTTCAAATTGTATTGATTTGAAAAGAAAGGAAATGTATAGTCCTGGAAGCCCAGCATGATATTTCATAAACTGAATGGCTATTATGTACGGCTTCTTTGCGTAGGTGGTTAGATTTTCTGTCATTAGTGGAGATGTACGTTGTATACATGTGTGTATAGCAGTGCCTGATGTCATACTGGAATGCTAATAAACCGACCGAAGAAGAGCCAGACACATGTGCTATCATGGCGAGGATTTGGTGAAGCTGGTGTCCCAGCGTAATGTAATGCAGAGGTCTAAAGATAGGGCAGTGGGTTCCAGGACAGGTGCAGGCAAAGAGCAAAGGTTTAATCTGGAGAGAGACTGCGTTCATACCAGTCCAAGGGCACGAAGGGGTAATGGCTATGCTCGGCCAAGACGGATTTGGGGGGGGGGGGATGGGGAAGGGGAGAGGGAGAGAGAGAATGTATGTGCTGTCTACGTATAGGGAGAGGACAGTGCAAAGGGAGAGGGGGTAAAAAAAGGGAATTCAGAGCAACGACTGGTAGAAGGCACGATTCATCACTTCGGAAAACGGACACCATTACGGGCTTACGCTTGTTGGGTGCATAATTGAATGAAGCTGCAGCACGGCAAGACTGTGCCAGTATGTGCACATAGTACTCGTTTTTGATTACACAGCTCACTTGCATTTCGTGAAGTGCACGCCAGGATGTGTATGCCCCCCATACACGCGCTGACTTGTTGACCACACAAAGCCAGCTCCGTGCGTGCCCCTGTGTTTTCTGATATTGTCTATCGGCATGCATCTCGGTTAGATGATGATGTATGCGGCAAGCTTAGTTGCAGTAGGGCAGTTCCTGGGAATGTAGGGATGTAGAGCTTCCCTCGTAGTCTAGCCAAACCATAAAAAAGCTGTGTTGAAATAATTGTACAGTTTATTTTAAAATGGAAATTTCTATTGTAACACGACTGAATTTTTCTTCCATTATATAATTCCATTTGATTTCAAGCCACTGAACCTCTGCATTAAACGAGAAGTGAAAATTGTAGATCATTCTGTACAGCAAGCATAAAATTGTTATATTTTAATGTCAGTTAGACAATTCATTCTAATGAATGTTTTCTTTTATGTAGTGAAAGCAGTGAAACAAAGGAAAGAGATTAATGCAAGTAAAATCTTGACTGTTGTGTCCAAAACAGTTATCCCACATGTTTTATTATGGGCCACAACTCAATCTTATCATCTTGGTAACCAGATTGTGACATTAACTCATGTAATGCTAGTGATATTGCATGAAGTGTCGCTAATTTTCTATGAAATATTTCCTGACTCTGCTGAAGCTATGCAAAGGATTTAGTAATATCTTCCAAACAGAGCAAGCTATTCCATTAAACCAAAGTCTGGAAAATTCTGTTTCAGGTCTTTTATGAATAAATCAGGTGGGTGGTTATTATGCAAGTGACACCACAAGACCATTAAATAACCAAGACAGCTACTTTTTGAGATGCCCATTGGATTTCATGGTAGATGATCATACAGGCGTTTAGCTGGTCATCTTTTCCTTGGTCTGAGCCTGCTCAAAAACTTTGCTAATCTATTTCTTTTAAAACAAGATTCTCCTTTTGGATTCCTGTTTACAGGAAATGACAAAAATTTGATTTTCATTTAGATATAGGCATTCAGAGATTGGTGTCCCCCCCCCCATATTTCATATATATGCATGTTAATGTGTATATTCTCAGATGTCTGTATGTATTTGATATTTCATGTTTGTTTTAATCTTCTTATATCAAAATATAGTAATTATTGAGGTTGAATTATTTTCTTGTAAACTTCTGTTTGCAGTCATGCATTGTAAAATCAGATGATGAAATCTGAACATGAAAATATATGCAGTACTAGATATTGCTTGTTTACCTTTGAATAACCCATAAAATGTTAATAAAGTACTTTTAATTGTATACATTGCTTACACCTTGGCATATTATGCCATCATTATGATACTGATAACTTGGTCAGGGTCTGTGTGATCATTATTAAAGCTGCTTATGGAATTCTGTGCTGTCATAATGAGATTATAATTTAATTTCCTAATGAAGGATCTGCGCTGCAGGGAACTATGAGGTTCTCTCTCCCATGCTTGTTGGTGGGTAGAAATAATCACGGTGAAATGCACTTAATGAAATTACTGATTTTGTAGAACAGTCATAGAGGGATTTCATGAAGATTTGCTATCATTTAAGAATGGTAAGTTTTCTTCAGTTCGAAGTACTTGCTCTTTCTAAGTGGGATATACTATAAAGATCATCAGTGCTTTGCACTTTTTTAGTGTCTGGTCTTCAGTAAATAAAATGTTTGTAATATTTCTACCCTGCAGGATGGTTTGTTATTTTGTATGCAAGTTGGTATTGATTATTGCATCATAAGGTTGCTATGCACACTTCAGTGGAGTGATATACAACGTAATAGATATCCTGATATATTTCCTAATGATTTCTGAATTTGATTTTCTGTTTTCTTTCCTTTTTTTTTTACGTCAGCATTATCAACGGGTTCGCACTGCCACTGAAAACAGAACACAAACAGTTCCTCATCAAGGTTCTCATCCCCTTACATAAAGTCAAATGTTTGGGTCTCTACCATGCACAGGTATGTGAAATTTAGAAGAAAATGGAAGCTGGACTAGAATGCCATATACCAGGCAACATTTTTAGATGCAAAGTGCAGTTAGTACTTGTGTCTTTGTACAGTGGTGCATGCAATATCTTGTTCTTTTATCACTTTTGCTAGTTGTACACTGTAGGCCTCTTCTTCTGGTATCACTGCTGCTGTTATTACTACTACTGTTACTACTACTACTACTTCTGCCGCTACTTCTACTTCTACTGCTTCTACTACTACTACTGCTGCTGCCACCACTTATCTACTACAGGTACTACTACTACACTACTACTACTATTACTACAACACTGCTACTACTACCACCACTAATACTACAGCTACTACCACGACTACTTGTACTTCTACTGCTACTTCTACAACTATCTGTACTTCTAAAATGTATAAATAATACAATTAGAACAGCTATATGACATTTCCCTTTCAATCAGTGTGCCTTTAGGGCAAATTCACTCAAGATTGATGTGGAAATCAGTGATTTGTGAAGTAAATGCAAAGTCTTATTCATTCCATCTCACTCTCATTGCCAGTCCTACATTGTATGTCAGGAGTGTTGTCTATACCTCTGTGTCTCAGCTGTATACCAATTGGCTGGCATATGTCAAGCTTTGTAGAAGCATTTAAATGACAGATGGATTTTTATACTTTGATACTAAATGATTGTAAGATATCTGCAGTTTGAGGGCCAGAGGCTGAAGGTCATGATATTGTATGCTGTTAAAGGGGTAAATAGACCCAGAACCTGATGAAAATGGACAGGCACTAGGATTTAACATGTGCACTTGTTACCTGTTGGAATAGGATTGATTGAATGTCAAAGGTCGTAGGTCATTTGAAGCAATACAACAGCAAATTGATAACAAAGCTGATAGAAATTAGTGTGTGTGATTCAAAGCTGTGCCAGAGGTTACATGTTTAAAAGGCCAGACA
Source organism: Diadema antillarum (assembly GCF_040938485.1). Classification (NCBI taxonomy): domain Eukaryota; kingdom Metazoa; phylum Echinodermata; class Echinoidea; order Diadematoida; family Diadematidae; genus Diadema; species Diadema antillarum. The sequence continues at coordinate 442,688 of NW_027270935.1, read as the reverse complement.
GTCTCTTCTATGCCACAATTTGATAGCTGGTATAGTGACTGCACTGTATGCATTGGTTTGAAGGGTCTCACGTGAAAGTGATCCACCACTCGGTGATCTCATGCCAGATTTTATGTTAGTCGTCCTGTTCTGAGTCACCCTTCACCACCTGCACCAGGGAGGCATGCCTGGTGACTTTGTCATCTATGGTTCGTATGTACTGATGCATCTGAGTGTCTCGGTTCTCACCTATAGAACCAAGTGGTTGAGGCCTTGGAGGAGAATGCTTCTTTGGAATCCTTATCAATTGTGGACTTTCTGGTCCAACCAAAATCTTTAATGTCAGTCTTGTCTTGTAATTTTTAGATATTTGTGCCCATGGTCATCTGTTATAGGAGGTGCACATCATGACATTTGATAACAAAAACAAAAAACAGACAAACCGTGGTAACTTGCATCATACATACATTTGTATTTCTTACACATATATACATATATCTATGAAGCAGTGGTAATTGATTTTGCCTTAAAATGTCCAAGTGAACATGTGAGAAAAGACTGCCATCAATTAACGATTGATTATGGGATGGCCATACATCATCCCCTACCAGGCATCCAATCTACACAGATTGATTTAAATGCAATGAGAGTACATCAAACAACCATGTGTGAGTTTCTGTCAGATTCGGGCAACAGATCAATAACCACATTGATGTTGCACTCTCCCAGCCTCTTAGTGAGATAGGTGCTTCACAGCTTGGCTGGGGGATGGCATAAATTTTCATTCACAGACCATTTTTTTTGCCTCAGGTTTAAACTTAAATCAAGTGATGAGTTTGTCAATGTAGTTATGCAAGGCCAAGTTCCACCTCCCCACTTTGTTGAAATTTTCAATTTCTGTAATACCAAATGAAATTCCCGGTGATCGCAACATGATTCAAGATGAAAATATGCATTTTGTTGCAGGCAAAAAGTTTCCATGTGTAAGGAAGAGATGAATTGCTGGTGGCCCAGAAATGATGAGACAAATTTGAGCTGGATTTAGATTATGCACTTCACTTTTGAGAATATAGGCCAGGGCTGTTGGTTCAATGCCTGAACATGCAAGGCAATAACACCTTCTGCACAAGCCTCTCAGCACCCCAGGGCAGATGGGGACCCAATCTGATTTCCAGTGGCACACGAGCAGAACGGGGTTTGTGCACATGTTGTGCGCAGATGAGATATAATGTATGACTCGGGGTAATTACTGCAAGATGTTCAGATCACTACCTTCACATTATCGGATGTTGGCTTTGGGGGGGATGTACAGTACATGTAGCTTTTCTCGCTGATGTGTGAACGCTGTTTGAAACTGATAATACTGTATGCTTCCCTTCGTTGAAGCTAATGGAAATGCATGGCATTTTACACTCCCCTTGTGTGGTTAGACCGTAAACCTTGCATGGATGCACACTCTTTGACCATGTGAGAGACTTGTGCTGTCACTTGTGCAGTTGTGGTGGATAAAGGAAACAGGGCGATAGAGATATAGATGCATGGATAGATGCGAGGATAGACGGATGGATGGGTAGATAGTAACATGGATGGGTGGATGATGGATAGACATATAGGCCTATCTAGATAGATAGATGGACAGAAATAATTAAGATAGAACGGAAGAAGAGATTTACAGAGAAAATAAGAAGGTTGAGAGTGGAAGAGCAACTGCTGAATGCTGATGGGCCTGCATGAGGAACAGTGAACTATGGCCACGCATATCTTGACATTTATCCGCGGACCCAAAGAGTGTATTGACTGTAGGGTAAAAGAATGAGGGCAGTTCAGTATCCTGGCTTTGTGCAGCCGCAAGCCTGGCATCCCTTGTCTAGCGTGAAGGCGGTGACAGCAAACTGAGGCTTAGTCCCAGGCAATCACTTTCCACGCTGACCCTACCTCCCACCCGTCCCCTTATGTAGATGCCACACCCTCCCCCCCCCCCCCCCCAAAAAAAAAGGAGAAGATAAAAGAGTAGTGCTAATGAAGATTTCTGTACCTTCAGTCACACATTGTAATTTCACTACTGACAGTGTGTGTGTTTTGATTGGAGAGACTGGTCAATCAAAGTGTGTGTAAGAGCCATGTATAAAGGAATTTGCAACATAGCAGAGTAGCTATTTAGGGTATTATAGCTGCATTAAGGGTAGGGTGGATGTCATTAGGCAAATAGAATTGCTTCAGCAGTCACTCTCCCTGCTTCCCTCAGTCCCAGAGGGGACTCCCATTATAATGGTACTGATGATGGTAATAATAATGATAATAATAATAATAATAATGGTAATGATAATGATAATGATAATAATAATAGTTATAATAATAATGATACTAATAATAATGATAATAATAATAATAATGATAATGATAATAATGATATAGTAATAATAGTAATAATAATGATAATATCATCTCATGTTCCTCTATACTGATGCTGAAAATGTTCATTGTCTTGGATGATACACCCATCGACTATTCTTGTAGTTTAGAATGGTAGATGAAGTGACTTAGCTGTGTAGCAGGCAAATGCTGGAGCCAACCTTCCCCAGTGCTGTACATTTGATGCGCTCTCCTAACGGAGTATGAGCTGCTGGAACCAGATCATGCAGTGAGAAAAGCATATTTGTTCAGAGGGCTCGTCTTTTTATGCTGAATACCAGCAGGGGTAAATGCATGGGAGCGTGCAAAGTCATTAATTGAATTGCCTGGGAACTCAAGAATGGAAAGCATTGCCAGATGGGGATATAGTCACAGTATTTCCTGGGAATATGTTCATTTTTAAATTTCGTATAAGTGCTTCATTTTGGTCTCTGATCATAAGACCAAGTGAAAGGAATTGTTTGAAATGTTCTGTGTGTATGCTAATGTCTCCATTTAAAAAAAAGGAAAAAAATCAAAGACAATTTTTCCCCATGACAGAATTTTGATGCCAGATGAAGACAGATGAAGTTTGATTAGTCTTGAGGCAAATGAGATTATGTTCTACTTTCCGCTGTATGTCTGTGTGGTTTAATGTGATGGTAGTCACTCTGTGTTGCAAGTTCTACTTCCTGTCGTATTTGACACATAGGCAGTGCACACGCTTACTCTGTGTGCTGGCACTTTGCAATCAGAGTCTTGCTAGCTACCGGTAATCCTTCTAGCATTTCATGTACACCTTTGTATTTACGACAAAGAAACCAAGTGCTTGTAACTTGAAGGGATAGAGAAATGTGGGTTGGTGTACACCCTACACAGAAGCACGCAGACACACATACAAAAAAGGTGCCTGACGTTGGCATTTCTCTGTGTATCCAGTATGATCTCATATTACTACCAGCATGTGCGTGTCGTTTGAGGCACATGCCCAAATCCTCAACTGGCTTCAGTCTGACAGCTTGAACTGTGCCAGGTAGGAAGTAATAATATAGGCAAGTGGTCAAATTTGAATGCCATTGAATGTTGATGTTTTGACTACACAGCAATATTTTGTCATCAACTACATAGATAGCTAGCAACAACTTTCAAAGCCAGATTAGCAATTTAGAAGAACATAATCAGATATCAATAATCAAACAACAGATTAATAACTGATTTTGGATATTGTGCTTTCCAAGTTATACATATGATGCTTTCATACCTTGATATCTTTTCAGAATGTTCAGGGATTTAATTGATTCTTATGAATAAGTATAATATCTTGAGGATTAGGCATATTTCATACCTTTGTCATAGACAGTGTTTAATTGCTTAATTCATCTTTAGTTGGAGGTAGTATGTATACAGGCAAGATTCATGGGATTTATTGTTTTGCCACTCACCACCTAGATGCTAGATTGAAAGAGATTGTAGATGCCTGTCCTTTGACACTGTACATAATGTGAGCAGTGAAAAGCTAAAATGACCCTTCACCTTTCTTCCCCAATGGTAAATCATGAGAGAGAACCTTGTCACACTTCAGACTGTTCCTAATGCAAGGGGTTGGGCAACATTCTTTCTGTCTGTCGACCATTATAGCACAGACTGTGCCGTTCTGAGCTACATGAATATTAGCCTTGCATGTGCTCTTTGAAGGCAATAATTGGCCAGTTGATTCTCTGCCTCTCTCAATTAAGACAGAGAAGCAGAAATGACTTTGTGACTTGAGGAGACCTCGCACCAAGTGTCTGCATCAGGTCACCAAAGTAATGGTCATGGACGGTGACGTTGATATATGATGCCGTTGTTGGCATACTGACTGTTTGCCAGTCTTCACTCGTTACGTGGACGGAATGGTGGCAGGAATTCGCCTCCGACATTAGTAGTCACACACTGAAGAAGCTTTCAGAGTGATTATTTAGACCATTGAAGTCCCACATTTTGGTCGTTTCAGGTGCAGGTGTTTACCTCTAGCTGTACTGCGCACTAATGATATGTGTGATGGCCCTCTATGTAAGGTTATTCACTTGGCATGTTGTCAAGGGATTATAACAATTATATTCATATAATTATTGTGCACACTGTTGTCCAGATTAAAAGTAGTTTCCCATTATGGCTTAGCATGTGAAGTGAGCTTTAAAAAAAAAAAAAAAAAAAAAACTTATCCTATCCAATATGGTATGAATGGAATCTGCAGTGAAAGGTCAGAGGTAAATGCTGACACTTGTTTGTGCAGTATGATAGCTTTGTGCATAAACATGGTCATACCTTGGTATGTCGCAGCCTCCTTGCCTATGCAGCTCAAAGCAGTAAATACTTCAAATGAAGCTTAACATCATTCATGAGGCTGTGGTAAATAAAAACGATGTATGGCACTCGCCTTCATCCCTTTTGTTTGTGTACTAGTAGCACAACAGCATGTTTAGCAGCTGGCAGGGGAGTTCAGTGTCACTGATTCGACTTACCCTGACCAGTATATTCATGCTCAACTTCAGTGATTGCCCTGTCCCTAGGGCCAACCACAAATAAGTCTACAGTTAACAAGAATTGTAGAAATTGCTGCAATTAAGCAGCTTGTCGTGGAAACCCAAATGTCTGAATGATCATGCCAGGAGTAGCTGGTATTTCTGTGTGTTGTAAATGGCACTCGTGATAAATTTTGCTCAGTTTGTATCCTGCTTTACCTTGGCATTTATCTCTACATGCAGTGTGTGCTGATACATGTATGTAGTGTTATTATGTGACACATACTCGTAAGTCTGCAATTGCACTGCTTCCCACATAATTCCGCATGGCCTTTCAGACTTTTCATATGGACAGCTGTTCTTGATTTCTATGTTCGTCTCCCCATTTAATGCCTTGTCTTTTTTATTTTTCTCTCAGCGATAGATTCTGACATTTAATTTTGAAAGCGGATCATTTATTTTCAGCTCTTTGTTTTGTTTCTTTCATCCTCAGCTGGCGTACTGTGTCGTGCAATTCCTGGAAAAGGATGCTGGGCTTACAGAGCAAGTAAGTAAACATCTGAACCAAGTTATGAAATGGTGATTTTTATCTCAATTGCTCTCATCTGTGCATAAATCCATACCAATTTAAGCGCGGAGACAAGACAATGAAATCATCAATAACTTTCTGTGTGTCTGTGCAGTCTGTAAATTTGCCCCTGGCATGACATCAATAAATCTGGGAGAATGGAAGCTGTACAAAAAATTGGAAGCTGAAGGACATATCATGATAGTTGATGACCCGTGTGCCTTGCATTTCTGCAGATGCTCTACCAGCATTGTAACTGACGCTTCATTGTGTAATGAGAAACAAGCAATGAATTATTCCTGCATGGTGTCATAGTGCTGGTACTTCACGAGATATTCCTGGTCGACAATGTGCAATGATATTAAAGCTGAAACAAAGCTCTCAGAAGCACTCAAAAATTCATTGCCACCATGTGGAATTTGCTTGTAATACATCAGAAGGGTCCATGAAGAAACTTACCTGGCTGTCACATTTTGCAAGGATGATGATTTGTTTTTAATAGAGTATTTTGAGATCAAAAAGTGTAGAGTAATTTTGATTGTAGTACTTGACTTTTATTCGAGAATTGCCCATCCTGTTCAGCATTGTGGGACTGTAGAACATTACGAGATGATCGATCATGCCCCTTTATTTCCCAACAAGCTGCATGTGATTCACTCAAGTGCAGAAGATTGCTGCTGCCCAATTTGTCGATTATCGATAATGGAATATGAAAAATTACATAGCAACCACAATTATGTAAGTTCTGAGATTGTGGACTTTGGGTGAACTTTATGGGCTAATACTTTGCATTTTTGCTGTTACCCAACTGAAATTGTGTTATTACAATGCTATTCCACACATTTCTTACGTGTACATGTACTTTTTGGAGCAAAAAATTGACAGATCTGCAGGCATTTGAGAACTATGTTTTGGCTATAAGTATGACATCCGTCAAGATCTGCCTGATGATGTGTAACGGCAGAATATATGGAGAGGATATGGACTGCAAGGTGGACCTACTGGATTTCATGAAATATGTGGAGGGGAAATAGAGACCCTGTTCAACTACCCTGTCACAAACTGTTTATTTGGTATTCAAGCCTGCACCAGTGTGGTCTTGTTTGTTAGACTATGTGATAATTAAGGAAACAATTTTCTGGCTAACTACGATGTATTGCCTACATCTATCGAAATTCAGTGCAGCTCTTGAAAGGAAGCCACCTTATGAAGGCTAGAAAACCAGACAAGACTCCCAATGTTGAAATTGTGCTGGTTGTTACACTCATGTCTGTAGGACATGCAAGGCCCCTTCCATCAAAATGTTTGATTCCTCTTTTCTTCTTTTTTTCTGTCTCTCCAGTTTTTCAGTGTCTACAAACAGCTAACATTTATGTGCATGCATTAAAAAAAAAATAATTCCAATCATCATGTATTAGAGCCCCCCCCCCCCCACTACATTGTGTACAAGTTATAAGCATTCTATGATAGTGAAAATATCTAAATGAGTTGTATCTACAAAATGTCAAATGTTCAGGAGAGCCAAAAAACATGATGGCCAAAGCACTGTAGCGAATGGGATAGCCTTTCATTTGATATGCTGTGGTGGCTTCATTTTTGGAATAAGACAGATGGGATTTGGACAGGACATCACTTAACCCGTTAATTGACCATTAATCAAAAAAGCCATTTTCACCAAAATTTCAGATACAAGGTCTTGTCACCACAGCGACGATATGCATTTTACACATAACAGACATTTCATGAAAAAAAGATAAAGCAATCACCCTGTGCAATTTAAACAGACATGTACTGATAACTGATGCATCCATTACCAAGTTTCCTTCACACCGGTTCTAACCAAGCCATCAATAAATAAACAGCACTGCTGTTGTAATATGAAATAAAAAGCCATGCATTTTCTTTCTGTGTTATGTACAGTTTGATATGCACAGATGTACCCTACACTACATATTTTAATGAGCAGTGTAAGTCCATCTCCAAATTAACGTACAATTTGTGGGAAAACAGAATAAAATCAAACAAGCACAAAGCTAGAAATATCTTTTAGGTACGACATGAATTTAGAGTTTAGCACATTTTTATCAAATAGTGACATTGCTTGCAATTATACACAGTGTATGTGCAAATTAAAGGAGAGGTAATGTTCATCATCTTCCATAGGTTTGACAGTCTTAGAATTTCATGGTTTCACATGGTTTCATGAAAAAACAATGTTGTTTGCACCCACATCTGCAAATTGGTGGAAGTGATGATCATCGCCTCCCATAGTTTTTGTTCACAAAATGTCATAAGAATTATGTCTTTTGTTGGTAGTTGAACTGCTACAACCCCTGTTTCCCTAAATATCATCGCGACACAAGTGCAAAACCACAATAACTTGACACAAAGGATACAGGACATCTGTTCCAATTTTATCCTTTTAAAAAGAAAGTTTGTTGAATATTTGTGTGCAAGTCTAGTAGAGACTTAGACTATTGACGTTGCCACCTCATATACTTTGCATACTGAGTAGTTGGCCGCAGTATCAGTATTTTGTGATAAGGTGTGAAACTTCAAGATCTAGTAACTTGTTTATTCTGCATCCAATTTCAATGAAAGCTTCACAAGTTTTTATTCTTCTTTTCAAGATTACCCTACTAATTCATATTTTATTATTGAGTACTACTGCTCTTTCAGTTGACACCATGAATATCCAGCCATGCTAGTTGGAGAAAGATACAGGCAAGACAGAACAAGAGAGAGAGATTGAGACATACACAGAGAAAAATTAAGGGTCATTGCTGCCTAATTGTATTTCACTCAACTGATGAAATGATTGTGCCACTTTTCCTTGGGGGTATTAGCATGACATAAGAGATGAAGTGTGCACTATGATATGTTTTCATATTCCATACGTAAATGACAGGCCAGGTCCATGGGAGAGATATGTTACCTGCCATTTCTTGTATTTCATATGTTTTTTACATGCAGACTATGATTTTGAAAATGTGTCATGGGAGATTAGATAGACGTGGTTGAACATCGGGTTTTCCGTGTTGAATTGTGTGTATTGCTGTCAATATCTGTATAGGCATTGCAGTTTTATGGGCAATCAATTATTATTAGATCAGTGGGGATAGTTAAAAGTGCTGAACCACTGCTTTTGATAACTTTGCACAGCTTTCAGTTAGTTTCACTCTGTCTGTGTCTGGCAGTTTCTATTGAAGCCCTGTAATTAAGTCTGAAATTAAAAGTAGAAAAATGTTAAGATGTCATCGGATGTTGAAAGTCAATCAGGTTTCTATGTGAGCAGTTTCGACAAATCTGTCAATAGCTCAACAAAGCTATTAACATTTTTAGTCTATTGTTTTTATTTTGTTATGGTTTTTGCCAATGTTTGTATATACCTTAGAAAAGGAATTCCTGTTGTTACTCATGATCACATGTACGTTTTCTTTGAAATTGTCACAAATATGTTCTGTTAATGTATTGTATATTATTTTTTGTTTATTCAATGGAAATGGAAATAAAGTTGAACTTGAAATATTGTATGTATTCACCCACTTTTCAAAAACACTTGCCTGTATTTATGTACACTGGACAAGTATTCACAAATATACTATAGTTTTGTCAGTTAATATTTTGGTTCTGCATTTGTGTGTCATGCATTGTTTCATGTAAGTTAACATGACTTTACTGACATCCTCAATTTCCAAGTATGAAGATATTTTTGCTCTTTGCTATTTGTACAAGGGTCTGTGAGATCAGACTCCTCCTTTTTTTTTTCTTTTTTGGGGGGAGGGGGTGGGGAAGCTAGTGAGAAATGGTCCCTGTACATTTAATGGACAGCATTCCTTCCCTCCTTTTAATATGGATCACAATTTTGAAAGAGAGGATTGCTTTCATCGAAAACAAATATTGAGGAGACATCAAACTGGCAACTAGCATCTCTCAGCTCTTTCAATATCATAAGTTTGATTTACTTGTTGTGGGGGGGGGGGGGGGAGGGGATATGTTCTATGCAGTTGACAGGTGTACGGTCCTTTCACTCCACCCCGTAGACCATTTGAGGCTCTTATGTAGGGGATGTCATTTATATCTTTCAAAGATTGATCCTTTTCATTTGAAACAACTAGTGTCAAACTCTCCTCTTGTTTGTACAGTTATTGTACTTCAACACACTTGTTACACGTTTGTCTCTCACAAGAAATATCTCAGTCGTAGTTAGTATATGCAGAATATTTAAGGATGATTGAAAGGTATCAGAGGTTGGTAAACTTGCAGTATTACCCATTCAGATTATCTAGTGTCTCAAGATGTTTCAATACCATTGACCGATAAAGTTCTTCAAGAATAGAATCTCTCACTTTATTAGATGTTATTGTTTGTTGAAATGATGAGTGAAGTTCATGTATTTCACAGCCGTTATTCCAGTTCTGCCATGTTTTGGTTTATATCTACTTTAATTATGACTACATACAGTTATCTGTAAAGCAGATGGCTCTAGATGTGAATCTGCTCTTTTTAAGTGTGCTACAATATGACATGTACAAAGTGTATCACTATAAAAAAGTAAGAGGGAAAAATACACAGTTGTGAATATTTAGCTGACACCTCTGTAGAGGACACAGATGCATTTATGATTCTTCCAGGTATCCGTGACTATTTTTACTCTCTCGTGCCAGCTGTCTTTTTATTTCAACTGATCTCAAATGGAAGTGGCTTTGACCTCACAAAGATTCCCGATTCCGAGCCCCGACGTGCATTATGCAGTGCTCGTTCAGACTGGAATACAAGCAGCAGAAGAATTGCAGCCATGCTGTGAAAACAGTTTATCAACCGGGTTTCAAGCTGCATGGTGCAAGCTAAGCTGAGAATGTGCCGGTGGCAATGAAGAAAATGCGTAATGAGATTAACAGCGTCCCTTCCGTCCAGGGCCTATGCACATTTGTACCTCTGTAGAAATGGTAGATAGTTATCTTTTCTTTGTTTTGATATTATTACATTTACAGTTTAGTGACTGTTGATGGATTCTACAAGAGTAGGGGCCCATTTGGCAATTATGAATTTGTAAGACTTCCTCCTTTGCGTAACATCTGAATAGTATTTTAATCTCATGCTCCTTGTGATGACATTTACAATGTAATATGGCCAGTTGTTAATCAATTCTAGTATCTGCTTATTTTTCTTGACTACAGGAGCCCTGTAATAATAAAAGCTATGGTACCCTTACCACAAATATTATAAAGTAGTGATAGTAATAATCATTATTATAATAATTATAACTTGATGATGATCACAATATTATATCACTACTACCATGATGACTTCAAATCTACAACCAAAAGAACTGTAATGATTTTTTTAATGGATCAGATATAAGTAGTTACTGGTAGTTTAATACAAGCTGGCTGTAACTAATTAGTCTTTCCTTAAAAGTTCACTCCTCAGTTGCAGGCAGTTTTGAAATTGATTTTTTTTTCCAGTCAAAGACACTTTCCTTTAAGATATCCTAGTTTACAATTGGATATGATTAGAAGATGATATAAATGAAGCATTCAATGTGTCTCCTTAGATTTTATTGTGGGTCATTCTCTCCATCTGAAACCTCTGTAATGCTAATATGTAGCTGCCATGCCTTGAAGTTTTCCTTTCAAATGTATGCAAACACACACAATCATTAATTTGGGGATTGTGTTCACACAAGAATGCAAGCAAAAATTCAATTCAGTTTGATGCTCATATATATATCTTATATTGTGCAGATAATAAGGATATTATATTTTGATAGACAAATATTGATGTATCTCCACTGTGATCTAGTGTGCCTTCAGTGCTGATAGCCTTTCCTTCTCTATCTTCTTTCTTCTCCTCCTCCTCCTCCTCCTCCTCGCAGGCATTTATCCCATACCTGATTTAAAATTCTCTGCAGGAGAGACCAAAATGACGTTACTTGGTTGAGGATAGAAGTAAACACAATCTAGCTTTATTGCATGTAGGCTGGTCTAGTCTCCCTGTAACACTGACGGTGGTGTGACGTAAGCTGGTACGACCATTCTTGACATTTAGGATAGAAATTACAGAAAGATGAGCAGTAGCCCTTCTGTTTTGAGTGGGGTATCTGAGGAAGTTGTGTGGTTGAAGAAGAGTGCACAGCCACTCTGCATCCACGCAGAGACCGACACGGGCTCCTACGTGGCGCACACCACACACACACTTCTTGTGCATGCAGTACTCAATTTGCAGACAATTAAAGATAAATGCACATGTGTAGTTGCAGGACGGGTTACCCATGCGCACCTGCGTTACCTGCGTGGCAGGCAAACTACGGGTGTATCACCAGGGCTGCGTCTCCCTGACGCGTTCATGGCGCACACATCTTGTGTGTCTGTCCAATTAGTATCCACATGCTGCAGCCCTGCCGGTGTTATTGCATTCACGATTCAAGCAGAGAATCAATACTTCGGCTGCACAGATTTCTGTCAAGTGCGGCCATGCCAGGGCTCAGCTTAGCAAGCTAGGCACTTGTTGTTGTGATACTGGGGGTGCAAAAAACACAAAATGATTTGTGCCGACAACCAGGGCAATTTCCTAATCCTTATGATTTGATGGAGGAGAATATTTTATGGGAAGTAGAAACAAAAAAGGAATTGACTTGTGCCAACTTGAATTTTATGAGATGATTGTATTCGAAGAAATGCGTGCAATATGTTTTATCTAGGCACTCATGTTCTTGCCAATAACGTAGGCAACTCAAGAGGGGAGGGGGATGCATTGGGGTGAAATAATTCTGGACAGAGAATGTTCAGAAAAATGTTATTGAAAGGCCACAGCAATGATTGAACATGTTAGCTGTTGTTCTTGCAATTGTTATCAGTGTCTTCAATATTATAGGTGGCTATATTGATATTATTTTTATCTGACCGCAAAGTCGCACTAATTGGCATCTACGTTTTAAATGGTATGAACATTGGTAAATGATTAGAATTGGAAGAAGGTTTTTCCACTTGACCAGGAGAAGTCAGAATGGAAGTCTTGAAAAGTTCATTGATCCCAGAAGTGATGAGTAATCTCTCTCACACTTGGCAAATCAATTGACTTGTGGTTGTCACACAGCATGAACTTACCCAACAAACCAAATGACAAATGGCAGTTATATTTTGTAAATGGCATTCCTGTGTCATATTCATTGTGTGCACCACTTCCAGGCTTTGTTTTGCGTGGATGCAGGATATAAAACAAATATGGGCCACATCAAAGCTAGTCATTGCTTGACATCGCACTGCCCTGGATGATGTGGAGATGAGTTGCCTAGGGCATTGTAGAGTCAGCCAGTGTACATTGGCCCATATGTTTGTATACCTTATTTCCCTGCATGTAAGCCATACCCCCCTCCCCCTTTGAGATATTCAAAGGCAAACATTTTCTCATGTGGCATCACCCAGTGACATATGGTACATTGTATGTTATCAGTGCCCGTTTGCATAATAGACTTAACTGTGGCAGTATCTACGGATATTACAGCATGCAGAAATAAAAAATAAAAAAAGCTGACTGGCTTTTGATGTGGTAGTTGTCATTGCATTTAATGTGATCCCTCTTGAAGTAAATGTTTGATATAGTAGGTACCATGTGTTGTATGTTGTCAAACAGAACACTATTTGCACTCTAATCACACAAATTAAGAGGTTCAAAATTGTCCGGCACAGGAATTGTGAAGAAAGGAGGGGGAGGGGGACAGTATGTGATTAAACTTAGCCACTGGTATGTTGCCATGCTAGTTAATCAGGCAGATGTGTGTGCGTAAGATGCATACCATTATCTGAAGTTATGATAAATTACACTGCAAAGTTTGTCAGAATATTTCTGTGAAACTTAGTCCTGTCCCTGATGAGACATGCTTTATGATGTCCCAAGCATTTTTTTTTTTGTTCTCTCCATGTTCTCTCCCACAAGTACCCAGAACAGTTTAACTGCATATTAGCATCATATCAATCTTCTCAATTCTGAATATTCAGAGAGCCAGCAATGAATTCATAATAGCACCAGCAGCCTGCAAATGATAGTATGTGCTTATTGAAAAGTATTAGGTGTAAGATTATGACAGCAGCGAAGAAAATTAGACAGAACATATTCTCTTTATATTTGTTAGTCACAAATCTGTTTCTTGGGAAAAATATACTACAAACACTACTATGCAGCAGCAACCAGGTATATTGTAAGATTTGTTGCGGTCTTTGATTCATCTTGTTTGCCTATTCCTTCGTGATGCATATCATTGCATAGTTGTGAAAGAGAACCTCCTGAAATATTTTCTATTTGTGCATCTTGTCATGTCTGTACGGCCATGAGGTCATTATGATTATGATCAGTACATTTTGTTTGGAAGAGTCAGTGATCCATCCAGCCTCTTACTATCTGGCAGTGTTCAGTGCCTGAATACGCTGCTTCCCAGTTTAGCAACGAACTCTTCCATGCACCCCATCAGCGGATTTGCGGTGGCGTCGCACAGTGAAGATGGCGTGGGGCAGAATCGAAGCTTTCTAATTGCATCTGCTCTATCACACTGTCTTAATGCTGCAGTATCGTACCATAATTTGGTCAGTGGAGCACACACACCACTCACTGTAGCATTGACTGCTAGATACTTGCCTTAAGGGGCAGGTGACTGGCCCATCATTTTGCAACTTTACCACGTACTAGTGTGTACAGTAAATTTGTGTGCATAAGGATGTGAGATGTAACTAACATGTGGGACTGAATCGCTGTGAATTTGAATGTAATTTGTTTTAAAGGCCATAGCTAATTGCAAAATGCAGTGCTTTGACTGGAGATAAATGTGGACACAGAATGCTGATTATCATCTTAGTTTTGAATAGAAGGTCAATGTTATGGAATTTAGAGGTCAAAACATGACACAGGTATGTGCGTCCTCATGTACAGCTAGGCATTTCTGCCTGCATAGTTCATGATATATCCCACGACAGCATTATTGCCAATAATAGCAATATTGGGACTATAGTATCAACCCAGTCTACCATTTTGTTTAAAAGCAGTAAAATCCATTGCTTAAAGGGGATGGCTAGTAACTGATCAGTGGGAATCAGTGGGAATGCTGAGGGATGATTGTTCCAATCCTTGTGGGATTCATTTAAGAGTACATTATATATCTATTGCTGTGTGAAAATTATTTGCTTCAGAATGGTCTCATATTCAAGTGATGTGCAGTTTAATGTTTCCAGGTTAGCATGCCTGTACAGTGATGGGGCGATCGTTAACGGGCCATCAACGATTGCCCCATCACTGTTTAGGGCTTGTTTTAGTCCACTGACTAAATTTAAAACCAGGGATTTGATTTAAAATATGTTTGGTAATTTGGGCCCTTATATCAGAAACACAAGAGGAGTGCTGAAGTCATGTCTCAACAACTTGACAAAGATGTCAATGAGCAGTTCTGAGTGGGTCTGACTCGTGGCTGTATTCAGTAATTACCTCCGCCAAGGGATGAGGTTATGTTTTCGTTACCATTGGTTTGTTCGTTCGTTCGTTCGTTCGTTTGTCTGTGCGCAAAATAACTCAAAAAGTAGATAACGGGTTGGGATGAAACTTGCAGGAAAGGTAGAGAATGACACAAGTAACAAACTATTAACTTTTGGTAGTGATCCGAGAATTTTGGAAGAATTTATGAAGGATTTTTTATATTTTGGCAGGTAGTGTCAATGAACTTGGGAGTTCAGGCTGCGCGTATTTGAGGTTTGCATGCGCGCACTAAAGTGCGTGCTCTAGTTTTTGCTAGGGTGAGGCGCGCTGTGCAGCTGAGGGTTTATGACGTAACAAAGGCTTCTATATTGGAAAATCGGGAGACTTTCAGCTCACTATTATAAACACTTTCAGCATGCTATAGTATAAGTACGTATGGGTGGAAATCACTAATATCTCTATGGAAGAACAAGATCAGTGATGGAAATGAGCTGCATGCTTGGCAGAGGTCTGCGCTCTCAGAGTGCTTCTCTAGTTTTGTTAAGTGTCAAGCAGCATACTTTGGCTTTACTTGGTCTTCAACTGAGCTGTTAATCATCTTGGCATTCCTTTATTCAGCAAAGCATAAGTGTACTGATGCACTTGTTTCCTGTAATAAAGGAGGTAGAATTTATACTTGTATGCCTGATGGTTGTCTAAGTCAGAGCTTGTTCTCAGTGACCGATTCACACACAGTGAATCTTGTTCTCTCTCAGGAAGGGATGGATTAAAGCTCTCTTAGCGCAAGGATCAATTTTCCATTAAGAAAAAGACGAACGTGGATGGTGTTGATACAGTACGGGCAGGTGAGGAGGAAACGATATCATGTGTACCGCGTCTTGCCCCCCAAGTCTGCTGAGATCAGTTGAGGTGTACTGTGCCATCTACACATGGCTTTCTGACGTATTACGTTTTGATAGAAAACTCTTCATTGGCCCTGTCTCAATCTATCGTTCATACAGTGGCTATTGTGACTGTGCACCTGTTTAAGGTGGTAACCATGGCAGCAGAAGAAAATAGTCAAAGCTTATGGAAAGACAGAGAGAGAGAGAGAGAGGGGGGGGGGGGGCTTGAAGAAATCAAGACTAGTTTCTTTGCTGCTATTTTGTCATGTGGTGTGTAGTTTGACTAGGCATAAGAACTGATGAGCTAGTGGGGAGATTGTGCATGGAGTTAGCTCCACATTCCTCGAATCAGAGATCTTGCATTTCTTGGATTGTGAATTGCTCATATGAAGTACGCATGTGTTAAGTAAAAGGAGTTTTTATCTGTAGAGAAAATCTTGATTCAGAATAATGAAAAATAAACAGAATACCCATGACATGATGATGTCACTATTTTGGAATCTTTCTAAGATGCTGTTGTACATGATTTGTACAGTGAATTGTTGTGAGGATCATTGCTTTTTTACATCACTGTCTTTATTTGAAATAACTTTGCGCTTGATTCTTCTTCCATTGAAGATTGCTACTTTCACCATGGATATACTAGCTCCATGCTGTCGCAATAAATTGTGCTTTTCGTATATTTTGGATAATCTTCATCATTCATATAAATGTACAGAGGCCATCGTACTTGTTGCAGTCTACAGACAACAATATTTTCATATTGTAGCAAATGTGACTAATGTGAAATCACCTGACGACTTTTAGTCACAATCTGCTCCATGAATGCAGGACTCTGTCTTTGCAGTTTATAAAGGAAAATAGTGAATAGGCAATGCCTAAATTAATATTGTTCAACACTTTAAAATGTAGGTCATGGCTACTGTAGTGATAGCCCCCACATGTTTCTTGGGGACAAGGGCAAGTAGAATCTTGTTGAATGTACACACAGCCTACATGTAAAGAACTATGCTTCAACTAGAAGATTATACTATAAATATAAGTTTTGTTTGTCTGAAATAATCAGAAAAATTATCATAATCGGCTTTCCAGGAGAGTTCAGTTTTAAGCACTTTCATATTATAACACACAGCTCTGATTAACACTTTTGTAAGTATTTCTGGATGGGATTGATGCTTGGTTTGTGCATTTTATTTGGAGAAATTTCATTTCATTTGATAAATAAACAAGCAAAACATATCTGACATATATGTAAGAGTTCAAGATGAATATTCAGATTGCTCAGAAAGATTGAGGCATCAAACTCTGACCATCAAAGTCACAAATGCACCTGTGGAATTCTTTTGTCCATCCGGAGAAAATTGACAGCTGTTTGAATGATTACAGCCATTTGTATGACAAAGAGGTTGTTCCTTTAGTGTGTTTGAGGCACATTGGAGTCTCTGCACATTTTGGTTTCTTTAAAGGTATTGTTTACCATTGGGAGCAGTGATTTAAAAAATGTTGGGCGTTATCACATTTGATGCATATGTGTAGGTTAGTGGTATCACAAACATCTTACCATATATAACAATTTTGCAATAAAGCCTAAAATATAAGTGGATATTATTTTTCTCATTAAACCATTTTATAACTGTGATGTGTTCATTCTAGAAGCAATTCTATTATAATTATTGTTCACATTTTGTATATTTAACAATCCTTAGCATTGATTATTCTGATTAACATTTTTGCATTGGTTGTTTCTATCCGAAACTCACATTTTCGGACTATTTTGAAGCACTAAAGCTGGGTTTTTGTTTCATCTGCAAATGGTAAATTATGCCTTTAACAGCAAGCTTCGTGTTGACCGTGACCTTTCAAAAATGAATGTCTACAAGAGTTGAGAGGATATTCAATTCCTCATGGTCTGATCTCAAGGCGTTAATGTGCTCCACCCCACAGTGACAGGAATGTTCGACTACACGCCAGCTTTTGTCCACATTGCAGTCATACACATGATTCGACATGTCTTCAAACGGGAGGGAATCAACACTTATGGCTAATGGCTCGTAAATACTGTTGGGAAAAAAGAATGACAAGTCCAAATTCTGGCAGACTAGTAGAGGGAGATGATGCAGTAGTCCATGTGGCCAGTAATTAAAAAAAGAAGAAGTTGGAATTCTGATCTTACTCGAAATTAGTCATTCAAAATAAAAGTTGGTTATGTGGCTTGTGTGAGGATGAAAGATTTGCTCTGGGGATGACAGATTTGCTCTGGGGCAAGGTGAACAACATTTAAAAGAACACAGCTAATGCCTATCCCCTACTCTTGGTTGCCAAGTAAATTAACCTTTTTGACCTCTGTGAACATACAAGCTTGCTTTATCGAGATGGCTCACATGCAGCTGCAAATGTAAGAGGCAGGGAAGAAATTTTCTCTGATGTTGCATGTGAATCGTATTGAAGGGAGCAATGAAAAGATTATGTCTTTCCATGCTGTTATGATTATGTAGCCCTAGGTTAAAGGCACGAAATGTGGGGTGATATTACACTTGCCGGGACATGTTGCGGTAATTTTGTGGTCTTAGTGCCCGTTTTCCTTCATGGGGATGAACGATAATTTTTCAGCTTTCTTTGCCTCTGTCGTCTTTCAAATGAGTGTGTGGTCTGAATGGCGTCCCCATGATGAAGATGTCCTGCCTGCTGCCAAGTGGATTTCTCCAGTTTTGTGTGCATTGAAACCCAACACGCCTCCCTCCTCTCTCTCTCTTCTCTCTCAAATCAACCCTTTGACTACCTCTTCCTTGTCTCTCACCTCACTCCTTTCCTGCAGCTCTTTATACCGTGCTGCCAAGGCAGTATGTATGCACTGGATTTCTTCTGTGCAGGCTGCATTCACACCACGCCTGCGTGTTGTTTGACATCACGTCTTGACAACGAAACATAGCATCGCACACTTGTACGCCGACATCTTCGCTCTCCCAATGCCCTATCCTACAGACGACGGAGATTGTTCACATTTCTGTGTGCAGTTGATCGCCGCACTTTGCTGCATGTCTGTGCTGAGCTGCACGAACGTGACATAGCAGAATTAATTTAGTCCTGTCGACTGCCACATCCCGCTGTAAATGTAATTTATATTTGAAAGTATCTATGTAGTGATGTCTCGTCAAATCTTTATGTGACAAGATTTGAATCATGCTATCAGCTCAGTGGAGTCTTCCAAATATTTTGGAGCTGACAAATCATGATATGCCTACATCTGTGCATATGTGACATCCAAAAACGCGATCAAACAGTCAGCCTTTATGAAGGAGGAGCAATATAAAGCAGTGTCCCCTATTTATTCCCTGGTCCCAGTGGTACTCAGGGAACAACTTGCTCAGATGAGCAGCGAATCCATTGCTATTTCCTTGCTTAGAAGACCCAGATTATGTCAGAGATGTGAAGTACGCCAAATGTATTCAGCTCTAACATGTTAGGGATTTCAGCTTTGTCACTGACTCCCTTCACTTTCAATTCAATTCAATTCATTTATTTCCATTTCAATCACAATAAAAACAACATGAAGCATTCAGTGTTACAGATGAACATTAAAAAAAATGACATATAAAAGAAACCACAACAACAACATCAGAATTACAGTCATAAATTGTTCCAGGTTACAACAGGCAACAAGTAAAATGGAAAATGGTGTACAGATAAAGAGCCAATAAGGCCTGTAGGTGCGCGTACACCATTGTTACAAATCATGTAAAACTGGAATCTAAGTTACTTTCAAAAATCATAAATCAGTTTTATACAGAAGATACACAAACACAAAAGAACATGCACTTTGAGACTGTTGGATTGCTGACTTAGACTTCATAAATTGGTGATATGATATGTCATATTCAACCTTCTCTGCTGTTTTCTTGGTATCATGAAACTTGAAATTATCAGTCACTTCTTTATGAATCATTTTGAAGACAAATATTTTTTTTTTATTTTTTTTATTTTTTTAAAAGCATATATTATAAACATCCCTGACATGCACATCAATACATGACAGAATAGCAAGTGATATGGTGAAGCTCTGACTATTTTGAATAGTATTTCTAAGGTTTACATGCACCTACAATGCTGGAAGAAGCCAATTATAGATCCACCATATTTTGGAAGAATGGAAGAGATTCAGTGTGACAACTACAGCATGTGCAGTGTAGTTTGAGATTGATGTTCCAGAACTGAAGAGCTGTTGTGGCTCAGTGGTTAAGACCACAGATAGCAAATCACAAGGTCCCTGGTTCAAGTCCCCTAGCTACAGTGGTTGTGCCCCTTTTAAAGCAAGGCACATTATCCTCATTGGCCCGTCTTTCAGAGCCGACTATAATTGTTTCGGTCCCGTGGAAATTTGCTTATAAGCATTCAAAGCTTTCTGCTAGCAGTCATGTTCAAACAGATCAATTGAAGTCAAATCAAATAGAAGGACTTTGAGAATGAGAAAATACTGGTGGGGATTGTTGTACCTCCAGCACCACAGCCATTTGTTGACAGACAGGCTTGTCTTGTGACCAGCCCTACCATGTGGAGGAATGGGAGTGCTTTTTGTGAGTTGGAATGAGAGAGAAAGAAAGAGAAAAATGTACTTTCATGCAACATGTAGGACCTTTACTGAAGACATATAGATAGCATCTCTATAGTACTATTGGCATGCTTCAAGAAAATAGCAGCTATTACTAATATAATGACGGCACCTGTGTATGTAGCTCATCAGAAGCAGTTGCATTGTTCATTTCTGTGGCTACCTTACCAGTATTTGATATTCAGTTGATGGACTTTGCTTGTAAAGGACAATAATCCATCAGCTGCTTGCTACTACTATTCATAGTACAAGAGGCTGAACATTGTAAAACGATACTTCCTTCACACTTTTCCCACACATATATCAAAGGAGAATTTGTTTCACAATGAAACTTTTGTTTTCATTGAGAGAGGTGAAATAGAAAAACAACAGATCATTGTTAGATTAAAACAAACTAGCGGATGACAAGAGGTTTAGACTGCTTTACTTTGGGAGATTCATCTCATGTGGACACTATAATGCTTCAGATTTGTGTTGTAGTCACATGACAGTGTGACTTAGAACTTGTTATCACTACCTTTGTTTTTTCATGAAAAGACAAGCTTGTGCTGTGAGGATTTGAAGAATAGAATACATTAAAACTGTTGTAACATCTTATGCAGATCATATAAGAATTATGTTCTTTGTTGTTGTTGCTGTTTTAATAAAAACAAACTAGAACATTGTAAAATGACCAGGGTAGCCAGTCTGAGATACACGCTAGATGTTGTAAGAAAGAGTTTCTTGCCATGGGAATTCGTGGCATATCTTCTACATTGATATTATGTTTCATTCCGTGATGGTTATTACTGAGTTAATATATTTGTCTCATTGCCATGGTTATGATTTTCTTGCACTGCAATGTTAGTTCCCATCTGAAATCTGCCTACTCTCATGTTGGAACAGAGAATATGAAATTCATGACCACATATCCCTCATTTGCTGAAGGCACTTTATGTCAGTGTATGCAGTTTGTTTCCATGTTCATGTTCACTTGGGGGGGGGGGGGTGGTTGGAGACTGTCTATGCAAACAGAGTATAGAATGAGACATGCAACCTTCAGAAGACGCTGGAACACATGACGCCGGCTCTCACAGTATTTCTAGCTTCTCTGACTCATCCATTAGACGTCATCGCTGAAGAAGTATTTTTGAAATCACACTCAAAGCACCCACTTTGCGGCATTACCCTGATCAGAATGGAAAATGCAGCAGAGCCATTCGTAGATGAACACAGTAATCAAAGTTAGACTCTTTCTCTTTTCCCCTCCCTTTTTATTCCCTCAGATTATGAAGACCAGCTCTATTTGTAAAACAGTCTCCTCTCTTTCTTTTTCTCTCTCAAATTGCAGGTTGTAAGCGGATTACTAAAATTCTGGCCAAAGACATGTAGTGCAAAAGAGGTGAGTGAAGACAAGAAGTAACATTCATTATCATTTGTAACAGGCCAAATTCGTCGTATCCACAGGAGAGGAAGGGGAGAGGTGGCAGACATGGAGCATTCTTCAAGGGCAGGATGGATGGCCTCCAGGAACTGAATCAATGCATCCAAAAATAGGACAACAGCCGCGTGAAAACTCTCAAATCACACACGCCTCCCCTCTCGCTATTGTTTTCTTGTCATTTTCTGTTCAGAAATTTTTTGCGTTCATGTCAGACGCATCGCTCAAGCTTTGGATCGAAAGCAGTAGAGCTGAACTTTGACTCACATGCTGGCAGAGGTAACATGCAAGCCAGGTGTTAGTATCTACGTGAGGTGTAGAGCCCAAGCTTCGTGAGGTTACCATGCAGTCAGAGAGCACTACAGCGCTGGTCCACATGAAAGTTCAAGTTGACTTGAAATCAAACAGAACAGTAGAAATGCCATTGAAACCTCAAAAGGAGCGACATACAAATCTTCACTAAATTTTCTTTTTAGAATAAAATCAGAAGGAAAAGTAACAATTTTTTACATCAGACTTCTGATAACTGAGCCTTATAATGACTTTTAGGGTTGAAGGGTTGAAGTTAATTGAATCATCAAGCCAAAACTTGACTTTCACATATTTGAGTGCAAATGGGACAGTTGTGAGGTGATAGCTTTATTACCTTGTCTGATTTGGAAATGTGGTAGTAACTGATGGAGTTTCATGAAAACATACAAGACTTTAAAATCCAACAACTGTCTGTTTCATATGGATAGTAATGTAACTTGTACCATTCTGTTTAATCTTTCATGAGGACTGCTGGAATATGTCTTGGAATTGCGCATTGATAGGAATGCTCTAGCTACTTGAGTAAGAGAACAAGTTGCACTGCATACAGCAACCTTTATTTTCTTTTTCTTTCATTAGGTTCATTGAAGCAAGGAAGCTATGAATGCAACAATCACTTTCCAATCAAGGTCATAGGAATGCACACTGTAGATCGTTCCCTCAAAGTATACACCATTTTCTATGAGAACAAAGAGTTGGAGGACCATTACTGCTGCAGTTATTTTTTTTTCCAGGGAGTTGTAGCATATCGTCTCTGAAATGAAAGTCCAGTCTTTGTCCCACCAACCTGAAAGAAAGGGGATCATCTTCATGTAGATTATAGAGGATTGTAGATAATATATAATAATAATAATTATGTCTTATTTATCCAGGGTAGCCTCTTCAGTGTTGCCACTGCTCTGCCAGAGGGCCCTGCCATTATTATTACCCTAGCGTTGCCAGGTACCCATTTATACACCTGGGTCGAGAGGGACATGGTGGGTAAAAACATCTTGTCCAAGGACGTAAGCACTGGGACGGGATTCGAACTCGGGTCCTCCGATCGGGAGTCGGGAGTCTTATCCATTATGCCACAGCGTCCCCTAATTATTAATTATGAGTAAATCATCCCATAGTCTTACTTGCAGTGGTATATACTTACAGCTTAAGTCAAACTAATAATTTTATCATTGTTATTATTACCATTTATTCAACCAAAAAAACAGAGCAGTATATCAGTACAAATACAATATAATGTAATTAATACAATATAATACATACTGTGTAACACATAAGAATGACAATGAAGGACATGAAAGACAAGAACATTTCCCTCTCAGCTGGTAGGAATATTCTAAATGTTCGATGTATCTGTGAATTACAATGGTAAAACAAGTTAGAACCATTATACAATAGCACTGTTTCCTGACTGCCTTCAAGCACATTGAGAATTTCTTCATGTGTACCAATGTTTAGAATAAGCAGTTCTTCATAGGAAGCTGTTGGTTTTCCTCATACATGTGCCATAGACTGGTGCCTGGGTACTCTCAGGGAGAGGTACTGTACTGGGCCCCTGGTGTAGGGTTGGGCAGCATTTCTTTCCTGATTAGATTTAGTTGCAGCAACCACATCACCTTCTCCTATGAGATGCTGCCCTTGTTCCCAACCCCAACACCTAGTGTCCATAGATTTTGGTGTGGTGTCGTAACTTGGCAACAAACATCATGCAAATGTGAGTTGGTTCTTCAGTCGGGGTGGAAAACCATGCGTTAATCCTCAAAGGGGAGATTTGTTTAAAATGAGACGACAGAGTCTGGCCAAACATAACAATTTTTGCCATTCTGATAGATGCCTCTGACATGTCACTTTCTATGAAATATGTTTGAAAGGTATTGAGATGTTTAACTGTAGTGCACAAAATTCAGACAGATCAGATGAGAGTCTGTGTCTTCATAGTCCTTCTGTGCAAGTAATGGAGTTCAAGTGAGCTAGAACAAAGGCTGTATGCTATGTACTTTGGTATGTGTGTCATTATCCTGAAAGGACTGTTGTGCAATGCATGCCATGACCTGCTTCTTTGGTCACTGTTTGTCGCATATAAATACATGATCAAAATACATGATAAAGCCAGAAAGTGTGATGTCATTCCCTATTAAAGCACAAAATGGGATGAGGGAGGGGCACTGATTTTCTGTAGATCAGAGTAACTAGTTGTCAGAAGTTACTCTAATTATGTATTCATACCAATTGCAGCTTAATGAGCGATATTGCAGGAACAGTCACAGGTCATGAAAATCATTATCTGTTCAAAATCAATCCAGTAACCTCTTTGTTATCACATTCTCTCTCTCTGTTTGCAGGTAATGTTTCTAGGTGAAATGGAAGAGATCCTAGACGCGATAGAGCCCTCGCAATTTGTCAAGATCCTCGACATGCTGTTCAAGCAGCTAGCCAAATGTGTCGCAAGTCCACACTTCCAGGTGAGGTGTCCTCGGTGTGTCTGCGCCTGTTTTCATTGGTCTATATTTGTATCAATGAAGTGTCACATGAGTATCAAAAGCAAGTGTTAATAGTTTGCCCTCGCTTGTCAAAGCTCTCCTGAGTGTCAAAGCACATTTGAAGTGTCACATGACTGGTGTTGGAGAAAGTGTTTGGTTGCAAAATCCTCCCTGAAACAATCCCTTGATGGATATTGATGGATATTTATGGATTCCGAAGAGTGAAAGAAAACTTTCTTTTTATGTATTACAAGGGCATAGTTGGTAAATGAAGACGAATGTAGCAACGACACAAAACAATGTGTGAAATGTCTTCTCACAACATATAGGAGATTTTTCTTGCTGTATGCAGGTAATTTCATCTTCACTAAGAGCTTATTATTTGATAGAGTTAAGGCATTATAGATTCTTCTTCTTCAATATTGTTATCATCAGCAAGAGCAATACCAAGTATAGGTGCTCGTCAAGCATCCTCTTGGCAATACATCTAAACACATGGCTGCTGTTTGCTCTCCCCTTCACACCCCCCAGGTTGCAGAGCGTGCACTGTACTTCTGGAACAACGAGTACGTTGTGAGTCTAATTGAAGAGAACAATGCGGCTATCATGCCCATCATGTTTCCCAACCTCTACAGGATATCCAAGGACCACTGGAACCAGTAAGTATCACTGATGTGGTTGCAGTTGAAAAATAGGGACCTTTTTAAGTCCATAATTGTTTGATATACAGTCAACCTTGCCTAAGTCGACATAATCGGGACTAAGCAAAATGCGTTGACTTATGTGTAAGACGACATTTTGTCGACTCATAAATGAAAATTAATTTCCCTTGTACAGAGTAAGATTTGGATCGTGATGCCGATCGCAATCGAAATCTCACTCCTTTTGCCGTCGAAACACGCCTACTGTATCTTAGCAACGATCCTATTTTACTTCATGCATATCTCGCCCAGATAGTGAGGTAACGATACCTCACAATTGCCCAATCTCTAGAGAGATTTTGAGAGAGCGGGATCGGAAACCTTGGCCCGTTTCTAGAAACTTTACGTTTTAAACTTTATTTGAAAGATCAAATGCAAATTCCCCTAATTGCATGCAACTTTGCTGTTTAAATTCATGTGCATTGCTGAAAAGATATGCGTGTGATTTCTTATGATTCTGTCGACATGATTTTTCAGTGCCGACTGAGTTAAAATATGTATGATATTCCTTCCATAAGTGACAATATTTTTTTTGCTTAAATTTCTATTGCCATACTCTGAAAAAGAATTGTTTTCGGGCTCCGATTTGCAGCAGTACCGCTCTGTACGGCGCGGACCCGTCTGAAAAGAGGAAAATTTGTTCATCCGAATATGAAATTTTATTTTCTGATTACCTAACCTACGTAAAAACAAACCTCTTTCCATTGTCAGACTAATTAAACTTTGGACTGAGATTCAAACCTTCGGCATAGCGAACTGTAACCATTATTTGTTATCATTTTTTCATTGATATTTCGTGAAGCTGCATGCATTTCAGTAGTTTGAAACGTGTAAATGTTGCACTGTCTTTCCCCTACTACTAAGTTCAGTCACAGCGATAGTTCCGTTTGATATTTTAATTTTGCATACGAAAAAAAAAAGCAGGACTTTTCAACAACGCACTTGCTTTGATTTGTAGAGGTGTGTTTAACGTTTAGATGCAGTTTCCAGTTTCGTATCAAAAATTGCAAGTCTTTTCTGTAACGCTCTTGCATTTAAATACAGCGTTGCCTGTGTTTTGAGGAACTTACATTTGATTTTTAGAGTTGCATTTAAACGCAATTGAGTTTCAGTTTCGTAAAATTTTCTAGTTTCTGATTATTAAACGCAAGTCTTTTCAGCAACGTACTTGCGTTTAAATGCAAAGTTGCGTGTGATTTGATGCACCTGCATCTGATTTTTTTTAGTTGCATTTAATTAAACGTGAAGTTTCTAGAAACAGGCACAGGTTTCTAATCCCGCTACGGAAAATTAACATTAAAATATTTGCTTTAACGAAAAGGCCTATTTCATGTTCGGAAAACGAATATCTACTAGGACCTAGATGTACGAATTTGTGTGTTTTAAGAATAACTATCGAACCTCATTGCATTTTCGGATAAACAAAATCACCCATAACAAACATGTCCTGCAAGATGCGTGAACAAATGATGAGCATGCCGAGAGGTGTGATATAAGTATATTTGACAAAATTGTATACAATACTGACTGTCACCACACAAAACATCTTTATGACTTAGCTTTGAAGGCAAGTGTACATCCCACGGTACAATATGCATGTAATTTAAAACGAGACCAAAAGCAAGAAAAAAATTGTTTAAGAACAATTTCCTGTTGCATCCTCATCGGACCATGCAGCTTTAGCTCCACGTTTTGCACAGTAAATTGCATCACGCTGACCTGCACCAAATGATACACACAGACACAAACACTCAGAGAGAGGGAGAAAAGGAAGAAAGTGAACTAGCTTGGATACTACGTGTAGTACTCGAGTGTAAATGAGTGTATGCCCTTTATATTCAGGCGTAGAAAACAACGGCTGCATGGCACGAACGGTATCGCGCTGTACACTAGCAAATGCTGCGAATCGGAGCGGGAAAACGATTTTTTTTTTCCCAGAGAATGGCGATAAGAATTTGAGCGAAAAATTATGTCGACTTAGACGAGGGAATTAACACGTATTTCAGCTCAGTTGGCACTGAAAATCATGTCGACTTACGCGAGTTGTCGACTTATAAATGTCGACTAAGACGAGGACATTTTCAAGGAATAACGAAGGCAAAAATCGGGACTTTATTATCGTGTCGACTTAAGCGAGTTGTCGACTTATGCGATGTCGACTTAGGCGAGGGTTACTGTATGTTCAATGAATCTTCTAACATTCTCTGTGTTTGCTTTTATCAAAGTCTCCTCCATCATGTAGTGGCATTGCCTTCAATGAAATGTGAAATAAGTCATCAGATTGACAAGTTTGTCAGGGACTTAATCCAGGATGAAACTGTGACCAATTCATAGCTAGTAGCATACACATACAGGTAAATTTCCCCTTCGTTGTGACCCATACGTGTGTAGCATATATATATACCACAATTCTGCCTGAAGCCATTGCAATTTATGTGTCGTATATCCTTTTTGTAAATGTCACAAAATTCTGCTTGGTTGAAGAATCATGTCCCCCAACATTGTGTATGACATCTTGCAGTAACACACCTTAGAGTTTTTAAAAAGAAACAAAAAAACTGAACCCATGTCACTTGAGAATATGCTCCCCTTTTGTACCGAGAATAATGGTATGAATTCTGTCAAGTCTTGAATAAGTTCTTTGGAAATCTTTAATATTGTTCCCCCTCCATCATAAAGAAGTTTTAAGTTTTATTATTCTGATGAAGGGTCTGAATCAGCTACCTCTACAATACACCAGCTTATGAAAGGAATCTAACTCTCAGGGTTAGCAAAAGGGACACACAAACTTTACACATGGGAATACATAAGAATAAGAGACGAAGAAGTTGAGATGATGAGGCCATGCATGCATCCAGTTACTATGCTAGAGAGTGAGGTACCGGTAGATGGATGGAGAAGATAAGGGGGAGAGAGAGAGTATATATCCAGAAAGAGTATGGGTGCCGATTAACCAATCATTGTCTCTTTGGTTTGTTTGGATCTGCATTTCTACACCCCCCCCCCCCCCCCCCCAACTCATGGGAAAAGACTTATAAAGCCTCAGCTTACTGGAGTTGGGTCAAAATCCAACATTTATCTGGAAGTGAAGATAATGTAAATTTTTCAGGTTCTGTAGAAATTTTGTCCTCAGAAGCTCTTGAGATGGAGCTCAGAAGTTTAAATCCTTACAGAAGAGCAAAAAAAATTAAAAACATTTTTTTTTTTTTTGTTCTGTCTTTGTCACCAGCGATATCCTGCCAGGATTATCCTACTGATGTCATTTTATATGCAGTGGCTTCAGAAAGAACGTGAGAGTGAAAAGCTTGCAATATGGTCTGAATTTCCTCTTTTCCCCCACCAGTTATTTAAGTCATCAGATATGTCATCACATTCCACCTTAGCCACCTTTCCACCTTCTCTTCCTCCCCAGAACCATTGTTGCCTTGGTCTACAATGTACTCAGGACATTGATGGATATGAATAGCAAGCTGTTTGACGAGCTCACCACCAGCTACAAGGCCGAGAGACAAAAGTGAGTTTAAGCGTTGATTCACCCCAGGGGTTTGCCTTTCCGTTTGAAGGGAGATCAGATTTTACCTTTCTTGTAACACTAGTATGACAGCAGCTAAGTACATGCATTCATACGCCCAAGCACGCATGCATACAGACACAAGCACACAGACTTTTTTTTTAAATCATCCTGCGCAAGACTTTCATCTGAGATCACAGATATCCCACATGCCAAAAAGAAATGAGAGTGAATATTCTACACCTTTATGTGACTTACATGTGCGTATGAGATTTGACAGATAATGCAACACACACACACACATGCACGCACAAAGGACACATTCAGTGTTATGTTCCACTCCAGTATGGACCCAAAGACCACAAATTTTTCCACAAGACTGTAGATATCAGGCTCCTACACTGTCTTGAATAGATATATCACATGACATTACCACAACGCTCATTTAAACATAAGCCCTTCCTAACACTCATCCTTTGAGTGCAATGGCTTGCCCAAACTGAGTGTTAATGGTGATGTGCCCTCATCACGGAGGGAGAATTCATCCACTATTAAGATTTGTTATATTGAGAGCAGTCAAGTGGAAGTGGTTGATTAGCGAAGGTACACAGTTCCAACAGTGTGCTCATCAGTACACTTCTCAATATTGTGTCCTTTAAGCCTTGGTCATTTATTTGCTGACCCTCAGGGGTCATTATTTCCTCAGTTGACATTATACTTGCCTGGGATTTTGAAAGGGAAAAATGGCAAATAGATCTAGAAATGTTCTCTATCAATGCCCAAATTTCATTTAGATATATACTTTGACAAGAGAGAGGATGATATCTGAGGTGTTGTCACTCTGAGAATCAGACCAAGGTCTGCTGATCTTGAGGTCCGTGGTTCAAGTCTGCTTAGAGCAGCAATATTGCCCTAGGGCAAGGCACTTTATCCTCATCGCCTAGTCCTTTGGGTGTGATTGAAAGCCTTATGTCTTGCAGATGAGTGCTAATTAGCAATGAGTTACTTCATTGTGGTTAATTAAACCCAAACTTCTGCTCTGTCCGTGGCTCATTTTACATTTTTGCAATTCCTGAAGTAACTTTAATCTAGTGTTGCACATATGATGGCCATGATTGGAGAAATGATATCGTGATAGGTTCAAATCAAGTTAATCTACATTCAATACAACTGGTTGCCCATCCCTCTAAGTTGGCTATTATCTTACTGGCTATGCCTGATTGCAAGAGCATATAAACACAGAGGAACCACAATAAAAACCATCACTTACCGCACGCATCGCCACGCGCCATGCAGCACGCACCCCTGATGTGCGCTAGTTTGTCCATAAATCCTCTTTTTACCGCTCGCGCTCTGAGATGTCAAGACGTGTCTTTGGCTTTCTCGTCCTGCTCGGTAGTTCAAGGATTGAATCAGCCCCTTCCACGCACCACTCCTTATTACAGTAGTTTTTGGAGTAGAGTATAGAGCTTTTTCCTTTACTTGACCTACCCTTGTCAGTAAAGGAGATTTTTGACGGAGAAACCTCGCCTATCACATCGATTCTCTGCCGTGCAAAGGTTACACGTAGTACCGATGAGGGTTTTTGCCTGTGTTCACGTGCAATCCCGCCCTTACTTCTGGTGGCTTTTTTGCCTTAATTCTTGGTTTGTCTTTCTTATTTACCATGCCAAGTCAACCTTGCTAACCTTTTTTCAGGATGGCAGTTATAAATTACAATGAATCCTCATTTTTCTGCCTTCCCATGCTCCATGTGGGGGGTTTTAACTATGGCATGTCGAATGGCTCACTTCCATGATGTCAAATCACTATGGCAAGCTGCATGGGTCAAAATTGACATATGAACTTAGTGTTTCTTTGGTTCTTTGGTGCAGGTGGGTAAGTATTTTGAAAACACCTTCTTACAAATTGTTTTCTTGTTCTTTTTCCTCTGTACAGTAAGCCACTGTTTTGCGTAAAGTGTTGCCGTCCCCTCCCAGACAAGGACACCCACACAGCGTGCCCTCAGCATCGGGCTTGCAGCCGTGACACCCCATGTGAAACTTGCGCAAGGTGGACACAGGCCTCCCGGGCTGCCCAGAAGTCCTGGCTCGCAAGGAGGGCTAACCCACTCCCTCCCTCTACTGACACGCCCTCGCCGCCGGCAGAGGGTCTGACCTCCAACCCGCCAGCAGCATTGGCTCCCCCTCTCCCTGCTCTGTTGCCATCTGACACAGAGCCGGATGATCTCTCCCATTCATGGCTACCCTCGTCCTCTCGTGAGAGTGCTCCCGAGGGCAGCAGCTGGGAGCCTCTGCCCCTACTGGTGTGACTTGTCCACCACCGGGGCTCGTGAATACCTCCGGTGCCCCCTCCCCCGTGCCCTCTCCCCAGCGCTGCTGGCCGGCCTCCCTGCCGCCCGGGGCCTCCCCCACTTTCCAAGCGCGTGGCTGGTCTCTCCCGCCATCGTGGCTGGGCGTTGTCCTCGAGCGCCGTATGAGCACCTTGCTGCTGAAACCCAATTTCGCGTGGGCCCTCCTGGCTTGCGCCGAGCATTCCTGTTCCAGCCAGGGGATTATAAACGTTTCTTTGCCCCACGAGCAGCTCTCCCCGGAACTACTCTCGCTCGGCGATCACGTCACATGTGGCAATCCCCTGCGACATAAGCTGTTCCTCAAGGAGAACAGGCACTGGGTCCTGATGGCCCAGCTCGCGCGCTCGTCCATGCGACTGTCTGAGTACGCTGGCGCACTAGCTAACCTCAGCGCCCAAGCCGATGAGCTCAGGGTATCGTCAAAAGACAGGGCCCTATTATCCTCTCTGCTGCTCACAGTGACAGAACTCCTGTGGCTGCTGACAACAAGGATGGCCCTGTATACCACCAGACAGCGCCGAGATCTCACGCTACAAGCTCTCGGCTTCTCTGATAGGCACAGTGCACAGCTGTTGCATGGACTCCCGTTTAAAGACCCACAGCTGTTTCCGGGACAATTTGCACCTCGTCTAGAGGAGGAGATTGCAGTGTGCCAGCAGGCCCATGAGCTTACCTCCCATCTGTGGCGCCTGCCTACCTCACGCGGTCGTGGTGCATTCGGGGCCAAACTGTTGCAAGCTGCACTGCATCAGCCCCCTAATCCCCCACCCCCAAGGGGTGGCCAAGCCTACAGGGACTTCCGCTGCCACCCTAACCGGCGCATGGGACGTGGCCGCGGCCAGTCCCCAGCATGCGCTCTGCCCCAAAGGGCAAGAGCGGCTTGTAAATTTGCAGCCCAAGTGTGGGTTATTCCATGGGAGGTCAGGTGCGGGCTCCTAGCCTTTGCCTCTGCTTGGCACAACATTACAGACATTTTTCTCTCATCCTATGTATTTATGCAGTCTTGTACATATTTCATAGTAATTTTACTTATTTCTGTATAATGTCTGCAATTCAGCCTGTGGGCTGCAATGCATATTAATCAATAAAATACCCTTTCAATTCAATTCAATTCAATTCAGTTTGATGCCTTCATTCTCTCAGTTGTAAGAACAGGCTATCAGAGCTTTTACAACCGCTCCCGGAGGTGTCGTCCACCTTCCATCCCCACCCCCCCCCCCACCTTGGACAGCAGGCAATAACAAGGGAGGTCTCCTCCCTGCTGACCAAGGGGGCGATAGAGGAGATGGCAGACCACCCACGATTCTGCATCTCACCTGTCTTCCTCATTCCCAAGCGCTTGGGCAACATCCGTATGATTCTAAACCCCAAGCGACTCAACCAGTATGTACTGGTATGCCGTGTCCTTCCACATAAAAACCGTCTTGTCCATTCTCCCCCTGCTCCACCTCGGGGACTGGACGGTTTCCATAGACCTGAAGGATATGTACCTTCACATTCCTGTAGTGCATTCCTCCAGGGACCTTCTCGGTTTTTCCTTCGTGGGAAAAATGTATCGCTATCGTGCCCTGCAGTGAGTGAATTTTTTTTGTGGTTTCTCCGTGTTTATATGCGCTCGGATTCGGGCGTAGCCGGTAAGATAGTAGCTTACTGTGAGAGATGGGCACGGCCACTTGTATCTCGTAGATAAGAGAATCACTGCTGATTCTCATGTTCATGTAGAGCCACTGTCATAGCAACGGCCAGTCAGTCATCAGGATTTTTTTTTTCTTCCTGCCATGCTGTAAATTTGCAGTCATTGATGTAGTTTTATCTTATATGCAACAGTACCCTGGACATTAGAGCATCATTTATCATTTCAATGCAACGTTCCGCCCTTCATGGTAGGTGTGTGGGTGCTGTTGCATGCTATTCAATGCGTAGGGTATAATGTCAAGCTCCCAATAATTCCATGTCTCTTTTTCCTCTTGTTATATCTTTCCCACCTTTTGCCTGCCCCCCCGTCCCCCCTTGCAGGGAGAAGAAGAAGGAGAAGGAACGGGATGAACTGTGGAAACGTCTAAGTAAACTGGAAATGAATCATCTAAATAACCAAACCAACAGCAGTAATTAGAAGGAAAGGACAGTTGGTCTGCGGACGTGGCAGCACAGACATGGTGCATGGATGGCTGCCCCCCTGGATGCCCCCCAAGAAAACTCCACCTCTGATGGACTCTTTGCTGTCTCTCCCACAAAACGGGATTGTTTGGATTCACAGACTGAGGGCGCCATATTGGTTTAGTTGCTGCATTGGACAGAACGAGGAGTTGGGGCCAAAGCATGTGGTTTTGCTGATGTTACAATGGATGTGCATGAGTGTTGGTTGTTCATAATTTTGTTAGCTTTTTTTGTTTATTTATTTTCTCATCACCTACTTAGCAATTGGATGTGAAGGAGCCAAATAAGTAGATTCTATGTGTCTTGTTTGTTTCTTGAAAGGACGACAGCCCCAACGGGAAGTCTGCTGCTGCTACAGTCAGGCTTTTATGAGCTGATTGTTAGAGGACACGAGAGGTAGTGATGAAGTTTGTGTGTTATGCTGCCAGGATGTGCAGTAGGAACTAAGATTTTATCTGGGGTGCTGGTACCGGCATCCCACCCCCTGCACCTTGCCTCTATAACCAGTTCATATCACCTACGGTGGGTATCTGTGTGGTACCCATATACCTCAAGTTGGTGCGTGGTTGTTACATGAGCACACATTACAGACATATCAATGTGCTACGTGCAGGAAAGGAAAACAAACAAAAAAGTGGAACCAACCTATTTTCTCGACTATGAAGCAGTGAAAGATCTTTAGCCGAAGAATGTACTTAATAGAAGACAATGGATAATGACTCTCTGTCCTGTATTAAGCCCATTTAATAATGGTGTGTATATTAGAGGGACATTTGAGGACTTGCTCACCAAGTACATCTTATGTAAGTATGCATGGTATTTGCAATAATCATAATCTTCAAGAGTAGAAAATATGACACAGAGAACAGATCTGCTTTTCCATAACCCTGTATTAATTAGTGATCAGTCTGTAATAATCATAAATGATAGAATCTTTCCACAACAGCACTTTTTCCCCCTAATGGTCCGTGGTCATAGTTAATCCAATCCCTATGTGTGTATTGGGTTTTGTTTTTTCTTGTTTGTTTGTGTGCGTATGGGGGGGGGGGGGGTCTTGAGATACAATGTGGGTTGTGAAGTATTCTTGCAGATTCTCCCATATAGTGTGTGTGTTCTTTTTTCTCTCACTCTAGGTTTTGTACAGATAGCTTAACTTATTCACAAATATGTAGATAAATGTTTTGTTTCATATAACATGTAGGTCGTTCATGCAGTCAAAGCTGATATAACTGGTTCAGAGAATTGAGAGATAGGCCTTCCCATACAGTCCAGAGAGACCTGCCAATGATGTGAAATTACGCCTGTGATTGAAATTACCCATGTCTGACATTACATCGGAATGTCACAATCTATTTTGGCTGCTGTAGGCTCTTAATTCAGTGAATGTGTGGAATCAGTCAGGTTCAAGTGAATGAAGTAGGAGCAAGGTGTATCTCCCTCAAGTTTTGTGATAGAGATTTGCACATAATAGCATGGGAAGCCATTTTTTTTTTTATGTCGCTTGGGAGGCGTAATTCTTTACTTCATAGACGGAAGACCAAAAAGGCAGTCCTGTGTAAAGAAGGTGTCTGTAATATGTCGTTTTCTTCTTCTTTCTTTCTTTATTTTTGTTGTCGTGTGGAATGGGATAGGGGCAAGATTTAATATGCGGGGTGTTTGTTTATTTCTTTTCATACACTAATGTTCCGTGGTGATGTCAGTGATGACAAAGTGCAGGAGACATAGAATACACAAAAGACATCCTGTCAGCTTCGTAATGTGAGGGTAGGATATGTAACAAATGTTGTTGTGGTGGTGTTTTTTCTTCACTTTAAATTTTCTGGAGACCTTTGTGAGGAAAACTGAACTAATGATACCAAGAATATGTGTAGAGACCACGTATGAAACTAAATGTGGGCAAGATTGATCTTTGGTTTTTTTTTCCTCACTATCTTTGGCAATCATCTAAAGTTTCATGTTATCAACTAAGTGTGAACTGTGTCAGCTTAGTGACGTTCACGTGTATGATTGCACCTCTTTTTGTCACCTCCTCAGCTCAAGATAATGTCATTAATAAGAGACTGCACAAGCATGTTAACGATGATAAAAAACGGTATGCATGTTATCACCCTGCTTGGCAACTTCATTTGATTTAAAAAAATATATATCAAATCTAGAAGAGAATGACTATTGCAACTTTGTACGAGTCGGAGTGTGCTGAGGCTTTAGTGTATGAAGAAGTTATATCACTTCTACACATATGAAGAAGTTCAACATGTATTGCTTGTAGTAGGCACAGCTATTTGAAATCTGCTGTATTATGCACAAGAGTACCCTTAAGGGTCCATGAGAGGAAGCATTTATAGTGTTTGAACCATCCCATTTTCTTTCTCTATGAGGCAACAGAAATCGATGCTAAAATGTCATAGATGTGTTGGAATGATCGAGGGTGTCAATTTCATCGTTGTAGATGCAGTGCTGATTAAAACAAGACATGGCCCTCAAATTTAGGGTATGCTGCCAGCCTCTTTTTTTTTTTTTTTTTAAAGCAATGTATTGTTGTTTTGTGGAGAATGGAGATATAATGTTTCCTTTTGGTGGTTGTTGTTTTTTTTTTTCTCCCCATCCTGGCTGGCCTCTGCTTAGTGGATCTTGGCAATCCAGCGGAATCCCTAGGCAATCAAGCCCATTGCCCAGTCTAACAGTGGGATCAGCTGTGAGGGGATCAAAGTGAACCCTGCATTCATATAGCTGTCTGCTGAATATGTTAATTTGTTGAAAATATTATAACGATTTGCCAAAGATTTGATGATATCCTTTTTTTTAGGAGAAAGGCAGACAGATTAGTATCAGTTCTACAGAAGATGGCTCTCTGTTGGCCTTTTCCGTTCCATCAGCGGTATATTGCATTAGTGTTAATCTTTGATTGTATAAATTGTAAGGTGCATACAAAATTGTGCATGTAGAGGATACTCGCTGCAGGGGATAGCCAATACTCAATAGGCAGGTCATTAAACAGATCACTCAATCCAAATTTTGTATTTCATGAATTGATCCTCAGTAGATGCCAAATATGTATGTGTGATTTGGAATTGATACTTTAATTTCGTTAGTGTGGAAGTGGTAACCCTTAACTTGAGATGTGTATGAACTGTAACCACTTGTCTTTGAAGTGCCATATTCACCACACAGATGATAGAAACTAACATCGTATTATTTCACTCTGCACATCCTTTCTTTTCTTTCCACATTTACCACATTCATATGCTGTTTAGCCTATCAAGTTGTGACCTGTCGTCAAATGTGATGTGTTTCTGCTCACTGTTTCTCTTTGTATTTGTCTACTTAGTGTTAAATACTCCAAGACCTTATCTCGTTCGCAACCTCGCCACACAAATTTGACCGAGTTGCTGGTTAACCCAAGAGTTTCAAGCTTGACCAACTTACATTGGAAACAGTTCTTTGGCTGCATTTTGACATACTGATTATATGCAACAATCAATGTCATAAAACCATTTGGTACACCTGCCTCATTGCAGTGTGTGAAATAACACTCAGTGACAAGTCTTTATAGGTAAATTCTGTCATTTGAGTTGACATGACGGTGATTGGATTCACCTTCTGAACCCAGAACTTAGGCAAAGGTGATAAGAGCTGTTGACACCCTCTTAGTGATTTGTTGTATTGTACGTTGAAGTCCAGGAAATGGGTAGTAGATTAAATCAGTATAATGGTAACCCGCTCCCTTCCATATGAGTTATTGAACATGTTCTGTCAATCAGTCACATGCACAATCCAATGTTCCGTCTTGCTCCACCCCAAGGAAGCCTGCATTTACTTGATTGTCTCATGAGAGAAATAGAAAGGGATCCTCTAGAATAGTGTACTAAACACTGAAGTGGCAAGTGATTGTATTTTCTTCTCTGATTTAGAGAAAAAAAAGCTTTCCTTTTTTGCACGTAAGGACCGATGTATGTCCAGCTTGTGTTGCGTCATTATGTTGAAGTCCTTTAGTGTGTGTGAACATCTCTGATAGTTTTGTGCCATCCTCAAGCTGAAAAAATGTGACAGGTTTTCTAGGTACATTATTTTTGAAGCAGTTGTTTTTTAGACTATTTGATTTAAGACGATCAGGTGCATTTTGGTGTATTTTGCTATCCACTGTCACATAATTGTCTTATTAGAGGTAAACAGCTTTGTGATAATGTTCAGTGTCATTTGCATATCTACTAGAGGCCCATACTTACTAATGTGAGTGTTTTTGTGAAACACCACAAGTACATTTACATGCAGCAGCGTTTTAAGGACCTGCAAACTATGTACAAGTGGCATATAGTAAGCCAGTCGTGACTGCAAATTTGTACAGGAAAGCAAGGAGCCACATAATCTCTTTATTTTTGTTTTGTGTTTTTATGGGGAGGGAAGAGGGGTTGAAATTTGGGCTGTCTAGCAGATTTGTGATTTACTCCAGAAGCAACTCAAGATGTGCATCATTGAAAAGGGAGGCACTGAAATAAGCCTAGCCCCATGATGTGTTTGATGCTGAGACATGGGACTGTGATTTGGACGTTAATCTAGTTTATGGTGTTCCACAGTTCAGGTCAAGGCAGAGTGACTGGTGCGACTTTGCATACATTCTGTATCTGCAGCATGCGTATTAGTCATAACTCGAGACAGTGAAACTTTTTTTTCCCTGGTGTCAGTTATTGTGTCATGTCGTGTTCAGTAGAGGATTTTGTCAGGGCATCGAGTGATTTTCCGTACAATGTTAACATCACTGTGAAACCACTTACCGAATAAGTGTGATTACCTCCCTCCCAAGCCCTTCCTTCCCACCCCTTTCCCATTATGGGGACTCCATGATGCATGCTTTGACCATGTAAACACAAGGAGGCAATGCAAGATTTCTCTGTGAATAAGAAAGAAACTGCAAGCTAGGCCAGTTTTAAGGTGGAAACATGCATGAAATCGGAATAAATTAGAGTGTGGTCTCTGTGTCTTTGGATATGTCACCTAACTCATCCCCTAAGGTTATATAATCCTCCCCCTCAAACACGTCTTAATGTGGATTGTGCTTCAGTGGTGAGGTGGTAATATGTGTGCAGGCTGTTGCTAGGGGAAAAAAAAAACACTGCGCAGAACAGGGATGTGTATGAACAGAATCCATTTTGTTTGCTTGCAAAACCACACATTTTTAGACAATGAAATGTGCTGCCCAACAAATACTGAGTTCTGCTGTGCTGTCTGTTAGTGGCTTCATGCTGATATCAGTAGGTGGGGAATTTAAGTGACATCTTTAACAAAATTGTTGCCATAGGCCTCTTAGTTACAACTAAATTGTGTCCAGTGGTTGTGATTGCAATGTCCAAGGGTAGTGCAGTCTATGCATGGCATGTTGATTTGCATATTGTATCATTCACTCTGTATTCAAAAACATTGGGTAATTGTATGGCATAGTAGATTATTTTCATGAAGAAATATATGTATTATCCTTTTAATGATACACACATACAAATGCTTTTTTTTTATACAAAAGGAATATCAACAGCTGTCCAGTTGTAACATTTTATAGAGTAAAGAAAAAAAAAAGTTGGAGGTGCTGTGGGTG
This sequence comes from Diadema antillarum, assembly GCF_040938485.1. Taxonomy (NCBI): domain Eukaryota; kingdom Metazoa; phylum Echinodermata; class Echinoidea; order Diadematoida; family Diadematidae; genus Diadema; species Diadema antillarum. The sequence goes on along the minus strand of NW_027270935.1, from coordinate 403,776 downwards.
CGTATGCAAGCTAGTGGCAGTTTTTGATCGATTGTTAGCTCACCCAAGCTTATTCTTTTACATTTGTATGTGTGTGTGTGTGTGACATGGTAATCCATGTCTTGTAAAAAGAGAGTTAAGAGAGAAGTCAAAAAGTATTCACTCAAACATTTTGCACTTGTGTACAGTGTGATGTTCACAGCTTCTACAAATGCATACATAGGACATGGTAGACATTTTCGTCCTCTCTTTACACATAGTGACTAAAAACGTAGTGAATGTACCGTGTGAACATATTTTTTTTTTCTTGGTTCAAGTTGTACAACTTGTTATATTTGTAAATATAGTGTACATTTTGTCTGTATATTCTACCAAGAGAAAAACAAGAAATTAGAGAGATAACTATTGCAATTTCCCTAGCTTCATGTCATTTTTGAAATGGGGTTTTAAACATAAACATCGAGGCATCTGCAGACGTGGAATTACTTCTAAATGTATGCGCAGGTATCTCTTCCTTTATTTCTTATTGGATTATTGATATTTTTGTTTTTGTTTATCCATATGATGAAATATGGAAAATGAGTAAAAACAGGAAATGTTCATGTGATGTCTCCTTTGTCCCTTGTGTGTGTTATTCCTCTGTGCAGCCTTCAAGCTATGAATGTGTGTATGATGGCACCAACTTTAGTGACAGCACATTGTGCTGATGGTACAGACGTAAATTAGATTATTTCCCTTTTTTTTTTTTTTTTTGGGGGGGGGGGGGGTTAGTATGTTCTGTACAGGGATATGTGGTTGATCACTGAAAATGCAAAGGCCCTGAAACGACATTCAGTTCAGAGTCACCATAGTCCAAACTCAAGCCATCTGCTATGCTGTCCAACTCTTCATCACATTGCTATACTGCATCCATCAACTCTGATCATTTCAAACCTTACTCTTGTGAGACAAATACCGGACCCGAGTCAACTTCATTGTAAGGAACATGTATACATACATATATGTATATATATATATATATATATATATATACTGGCATCAAAAGACTTAACCACAACATGGCGGGCGGTGCAAGAACAGTAAATGTAATGTGCAAGATTTGATGTCAATATATATATATATATATATATATATATATCACATACATGCATACACACACACACACACACAACTATACATAACTGTATGTATGGAAATGGGTATGACTTCTATTCTTCCACTTTAAGAGTTACACAATCCTTAAAGGGACACAGTCCTCACGAAATTTAAAAAAATATGTTGTTGTTGGTACCTCCAATGAACTACTTTCACCAAAAACAAACTTTAAAATCACCAAATAAGCTCGTACATTTTGGTTGAAAAATTGTGACTCTGCATGGTGAATATGCTAATGAGCAAGTCTTGGCGGAGAGTCATACGTCGTCGATGCACAACTCTTCCCAGCCGTGTTCTGCTCGTTATCCGTACGCTCCCTAGTTTACCCGGATGCATGAAGACGTCGGTGGCTACTCCGACTCGTATTTGACATTGTTTCTACGTTGTGTGTGTGTGTGTGTGTGTGTGTTTGTGTGTGTGTGTATGTATTGTGTATTATATTCGCACGTGTGGACGGTACAACTACTAGTAGATGATAGATCTACGGTAGATACGCGTACGCACCTCGCACGCGGTTTGCCCTTCGCACTTTTCCAGTCTCAAGCGCAGCTGCAGCCCTACCTGTCGCCGCTCGTCATGCATGTTCTATAGTACGTACAGAGTGTGTACATATTTGTAGGTAGAAACGATTCTACACAGGCTAGGCCTGCTAGTACACTACAGGGGCGACCGCATTCAGCGTCGTCTGGTCAGGCTATCTTACATCAGTAGTTTTGCTCGAATCGTGCAGAAAATTTCCCAGGAAAATCCTTTTTTCCGTCCCAGACCAACAAAAGTATCGTGAAAGGTGAGCTGTATGGCTGGGAAATATCGGTACAACGATGCCGAACTGGGACATAAGAAACTTAGGGCCTACAAAATCTCGAAATCGTGTTGTGACCTACCTGTGCGTGGACAATTTGTGAAGCGATGTTTTTACGTGGACCGGCAGGCTGTGGCCCTCGGTTATAAACCGAGAAAACTCCTGAAACCAGATGCAATCCTGACCATTTGCTCACATGAGTTATAAAACAGAAAGGGTAAATTACAGAATACCGGCAGCCAATCACGGAGAGCGCAAATCGCTCTGAAAAGAGCGTAATTACGCTTGCCGATAGCAACCATCTGAAATATTAATCCGCTCTGCGATACGGTCCGTGATTCGGCTGTCGACGATTGCATTTGTTTACGTGTGTTTTCTTTGATCTGTGCGGTGAGAAGTGTGGTATCTTACGTTGTTCTCGGGGGTTTCGGGGGTGTCCCCCGAATAATGTAGTTCTAGATCCTGACGATGCTAGTCTAGATAGCCGTTAAAATTTACCCGAATTTACGATGAATACTCACGTTTTTAGGAGTTGAGGATAGTCCGTATCCTAGAAATCGACAGCAATTTAGGTGAGACTAGAAAACAATCACTTATCTAATTGCTGGTGCTAGCTTACAGTAGAGCTTACGCACTGTGTGGGTTCTCTTGACAGCCCACCATGTTGACTCTATGCAGTCGTACAACAATACCTACACACAACAGCTTATGATGCGTACGTGTGCAGTGGTAGCGCGTATTGAGTCTGCAGAACGCGCGCATGTTTACTAGTACAGTGTACAATACGTGTAGCAGTTGAGTGCGCACATGTCTCTTGACAATACGCGTATACGCGCTGCCTTGCCAAACTAGTGAGTAGTGTGATTGATCGTGAATGACTTGTGTCGAAAAGAGATGAAGGAAGGAGGATGTCAGCTGTGATGACGTCATCAAGTTTAAAGTAGTTCCGCCAAAATCGGCTCGATTTTCTTTACCGACGATTTACTCGAGTTATCTTGATTTAGAGCAGTTTTCCTCTGAAACCACTCAATTTTCATAAAAATTGTGTGGTCAACCTACTTTTTGACGGCCGTCCCGTTCCCGGGCTTTTTGGGGCCCCCAGACGACGGGAAAGACGAATTTCAGCCCTTCGGGCTGAAATTCATCTCTAAGGGAGAGCCGCCGGAGGCGGGGCCGAAGGCCCCGCCTCCGGCGGCTCTTATACGCACTAATATGCTAATTTATATGATGCAAAACCGGTATTCTGTAATTTCCCCAACAGAAACACCTCGAGCATCGACTTCGAAGAGAACCGAGGGGAAAAAGCGTAGAGAGGTAAGGAAAGTGGCTAGCTATGTTTAATTTACCGTGGGCCTGCAGCCGGGGTTGGACTGCAGTACAGTGCCACTGAGCTAGCTGCTGCCAGTGCCGACTGGACATGCACGGCAAAGTGGAGCGAAATCATATCCCTACGACCCCCTGTGTTTATCCTTCCCGGCTCACGTCATATTTTTTTTTTCGAGGAAAGGCGATTATCTGACTACTTACAGAAATATTGAGATACAAACAATATTTTCTTAAGAATTCGACTCTCTCATGCACAGGTTATCTTCGGTTTGAATGCCAAAATTGACTGGACGGAGTCGAGTGTACTGTTGCCAGTGTTGGTATGGAAATGGTAAGGATTTGCGCGCGAGAGTGGTTTCTACGCTAAGAAAGTATGCAACACGGACGGAAGCTAGAAAACGACCGTGCCTATTTGATGTCAAGTTCATGGTATATTTGGTTTAAAAATACATATAAATTTATGTTTACAATATTAATTTTTCGTAAATTATATATATCTAAGCTTGAAATATTTTGTTTGAAATTATAAAACCACAAACTTTCACATTATATGATAAAATTGCAACTAATCATTTGAACACTTAAATTGGTTTTTAGAGGCACGGCTGTCAACTTGGTGAGTAGGGCATGCACTCACCGAACTAAAACATAGTGGAATGCGTGTTCACCCAGGAAATACGCAGCCACCAAAACTTGCTACCACCGCCATTTTGTTCGGTCAATTTTTTCCTTATATGGAGTGCGGGCTGTGTCTCCGAAGCACAAGACCATTGTCATGAACAAACATGCATTGTTACGTCATAATCACTTGCCACTGGACGGCGTACTCTTGCTTGCGCGCGTACCAGTGGCCCAGTCTGACCGCGCCTGAGCGTGCACTCCATATAAGGACAAATTGACCGAACAAGATGGCGACGCAACACGGTAATTTGGCTGCACGGTCTCGCGTATGTTGGGAATAGGGACACGCATTCCACTATGTTTTAGTTCGGTGCATGCACTACGCAGGCATCTTTTTGCCGGCTCTTTCACGATCGCTTGCAGGAATTATTTTTCAAAAATCGCGTACGGAGACAATTTTTGATGTCCAAGCGTATAAATTGGTGAAAGTTTATATTTTTTACTCGTCTTAATTAACAGTACAGTGAAAATCTCAGGACTGCTTCCCTTTAACTTCAATGGAATGTTACACCTTTCTTAATTACATAGAGGCTCATTTGTAATGTGTATATGGGCGTTTTTGCCATGTTATTCAACGCATACAGATTTCTGAAGTGATACTTAAATTCGACTGTATTTCAGGTACATTTACTGAGTGTACATGTACTAAGTAGTGCATTCTTGTAATGAGCACACTAATGATTTTTAGAAGTTTTCCACAATGGTGGCTTTTGTTGAAAATATTTATTTTGGCATTTTCTTTGTGACTACAATGAAAATGATTAACATCTCCAAAGATGTGAAGTTAGCTGTCAATGACTGAAAAAAGGCAAAAACAGATAACAAGATGTACACATCCATGATGTATCGTCATACAGTCACCATACGTCCCTTGAAAAGGGGAAATAGATACCAAAAATACATACCAAAAATAGCTACCAAAAATAATTCTACAAACGGCCCTTTCACTCATATTTGTTTATCCATACTGGCAAGTGTATATCATCCATGCACAGTCTTCAGTTTTTATGCCTCCGCCACGCAATGTCGCCGGAGGCATTATGTTTTCGGGTTGTCCGTCCGTCCGTCCTTCCGTCCGTCCGTCCGTACGTAATCAAATTTGTGGACAATATAACTGAAAAACTGTATGAGGTATCCCAATGGAACTTGGCAGGTGTATGTATGAGGGGTGAAGTTGTGCCTATCAACTTTTTGGCGCAGATGCTGAAGGTCAAAGGTCAGAGGTCAAGGTCAAATGCTCAAAATTTCACTATTTCCTCCATATCTATGCAATGCCTGAAGGTATTTTCATGAAACTTAGTATATACGTGTATTACCCAATAGAGATCTCTAGTGAGAGTTTCGGGTCATGAGGTCAAAGTTCAAAGGTCAAAGGTCAAGTGAAAATGTTAAAATGTCACTTTTTTTCTCCATATCTCAGAGATGGTTCAAAGTTTCTTCATGGAACATAGTACATATGCATATACTGACTGGCAGTGATTACCTAGGAAGCTTTGGGTTCACGAGGTCAACGATCAGGGGTCAAAGATCAGGGTCAACTCACTTGAAATGAAAATTTCACTTTTCCATCATATTTGCGATGCCTGCAGGATCCTTGAAACTTAGTGAATACATGTATTAGCCATTAGAGATTCTCTGGGAAGTTTTTGGCCAAAAAAAGGTCCAAGGTCAAAAGGTCAAAAGTTAAGTGAAAGTGCTAAATTTCACTTCATCCTCTAAATCTTGGAAGTGGCTCTAGGTATCATGAAACTGATATTTATGCATGTTTTGTCTGATAGTGATTCTCTTGGGAATTCTAAGGTCATTGGGTCAAAGGTCAAGGGTCGAAGGCCAGGTCAAAATGCTAACAATTTACTATTTAATACAGATATTACACTTTTTCTCTATACCTTGAAAAGTACTCAATGCATAGACTTATACAAGGGTCGTAAGTCCTCAAATCCCCAAATACATGCTCTCTTAGAAAATGTAGCCATTTATCCAAATAAACCTATTTCAAGGAAAGTGAACACTTATAACATGTCATTTTAGTATTTTGCCAATTAGATGAAACTGTTATCACACATTGTCAAGACGTACTATAGACCTATAGGAGAATCATACATTATGGCGGAGGCATACCAGTCGCCATAGCGACATTTCTAGTTGTTTTTGGTTTTGTGGTGGTTTTTTTTTTTTTTTGGGGGGGGGGGGATCGGAGGGGTTAATGCCAGACAGCTAGGCAGAGTTTGTTCCAACATACCTAAGAAATATCCAAGATTTTCTATAAACGTGACAGTCCGAACTGCTACCTCTTGAAACATTCATGTATTTTTGTTTTTGAAAATTTCTACTCTTTCTTAGAGCTAAGGTCAGTTAATTGAGTGAAGACATCAGAAATCCCAACGTAAATCTAGTTATTTGCAATATTCAGCTATCCCACCCGGGTATGTATGCCCCATGATTTTTGATCGCGGCTATTATACATTGAATGAAACATTGAATGACTTTTACGTCGATGAACAGCAATTTGGCAATCAGTTGCAATTTAGAGACTGGCGTTGCACATTATGTCAGAACTCCTGTGCTCAATAGATGTAAGATTCGAGTACATCAAAATTTCCAACAATTTGAGCTATGCTCTAGTGCTCTGCTGATATGGTTTTATACAAAATAAGGGAACCAAAATTGCACTTTAGGTAGGAAACTCGTTATTATATATTACATGTTTCTATACATATAAAAAAGTAGGTATAAAAATGTATAAAAGGTAGAAAGGTATAAAAAAGGAAAGTATGTGTTGAAAGTATCACAGAAATGTGTTATTGTGGTTTTAAGAAAAAATTAGTCATGAGTCAACAGCTTTCAAAAAGTCTACATGAATATACAAGTATACATATCATATAATGCATTTGTATATCTGTATATACATTTACATAGGATATGTATGTAAGCTTATATGTATATATACATGGATATGTACATCGTCATCCCACTTGGCCAACTAAAATTAAGTTGTATTGCATAGAACCCTTATGACATTAACCTTCATCCCTGGTGGAAAGGAACAGTGTGAACAAAAATGAAAAAAAAAAGGACAATTTCAGTGCCTTTCACGTTGTGCAAAGCTACAAAGAAGATGGTTAGGAGCAGTAATATTGTCAGCAAGGGATGGGGATATTAAAGTGTCTTATGATATTGATTGATCCTGTTCCATTTAAAAAAAAACAAGAGGAAAAAATATCGGAAGTTACATGGAGATTTCTCATACTCTAGTACACTCTTCTATTGCACAAGTAAAAATGGATGACCCTATCGACTTAGCTGGCAAGCATCTTGAAGTGGTTTAGTTCATGTGACCCTATACGCCACTTTAATTATAATCTTTCATAGTTTGTAATTGACAAACTGCAATTATTCATTTTCCCCTTGAAAATACATATTTCTCTTAGAACAGGCCAAAAACGTATTATTTATTTCCTTTTCTTTTCAACAGGGTAGTCCTTTCAGTTGGACCACCACCAAAAAAAAACAAAAAAACAAAAACAAAAAGAAAACACCACTCCATCAAGGGGCCTTGCACTATAAAAAAAAAAGATACAAAAACATACATTAAAATTCACAAAATTACTATCAAACAAAAGTACGTGTATATATACCAGATAACAAAGATAAAGAATGTTTAACAAGATTGAGATAGAGAGAAAAAAAAATGTAATGAGCATATACAAAAACAGCAAAATAAATGAGTTGCCAGTATCTGGTGTCACAGAAATAAATATATTGCACTATGTTTTGTCTTTATTTTTGTTTGTTTGCTTTTTTAAAGAAAATCACCATCAAATTCAAAAATTAAGAGACAAACTTCTACAAGTTTGCTTCTTAAATACAGGAACAGATGGTGACACTTGCATACTATGAGGTAACATTCCAGCGGTTTGACCTTTGATAATGTAAAGATCTCTTATAATATTCAGTATACGGGGCGTTTTGATTTTCAATGGGCAATAGCGAATTCCCGGCAAATGGACATTACGAAAAGCAATTTCTTTTGAATACACTGGTATACCATATCATTATTTTCTGTACATAATGAGATATCTCAGATATTGTCTTCTTTGTTTAATTGTTTGCCAGTTTAATTGACGGGTATATCACTGGATATAGAAAATCAGCATTTTATACCACAGCGAGCATATCAATTTTTTGATTTTTGTAAGAGCATCCTCTGCCGCAAATCATGTGCACCCTGAAATATGTTTACAGAATAATCATGATTATGGAAAGGCTCTGTCGTTTGTTTAACAGAACGTAACGACGCACAATTTTACGATTTGAGCCTGGTAACAAAGGAACGTTTTTTGGACATTCAACAGAACTTTGAAATTGATCATTGCTCACATTCGTATGTAAAATACACAATTATTATGACGTATGGAAAAGACTTCTAGTATCAAAGCGTACGTGTCGAAATTTTGTTGGGAATACTATACACTCCGTCATGGAGTTTTTGTCAATTAGTCGTCTTTGACGTACAGCTTTCCAATGAATGAATCTTGATGCACAACATTGGGAATCTCGAGCACGTCAAACTTAGGAAACTGTTCCTTGAGCTTATAAAGCGTCCCAAGGGTGTCCATCGACGACGTCGCTTCGCTGGTCAACTTTCGGTCCTCCTTGCCGACGTACATCTCCACGTATCCAAGTATGGTGGTCATCCTCGGCAGCGTTTTGCGGAGACCTCGCAAGAGCTGCTCGATGAAGATGCTGCACTCCTCGCATGGTGAGTAGAAGCTGAACAGGAGCAGGGTGTGGTCGGCGTCGTTTAGGTAGGCCATGTCCTCCAGGTTCGAGATCAGGTGGCAGAGGATGCGCTGCTCGGCGTGTTCCACCTGCCCGTGGCGACTCCGGCTGCAGGTCGCCACGGCAAAGTCCCACGACAGCAGTCCTCCGTCGCCGAAATCCTGGCCGCGGAAGATCGGTCGGTCTGGATACAATCCGGCCAGGTCGAGCGAAAATGCGGCAAACTGCTTCCGATTTGGCGATCGGACAGCTATCTCATCCTTGAAAGTCAGATAAAGACGTTTAAAATACTCTAATGCTTCTTCCATGGATGCCGTCGAAGCCATGGCAACAAAAGAAGACACTGAATGATTGCTAGGGGATCGCTCCTTGGGATACCAATCTTATTTTGGTGTCAAGAAAGTAGAGAAAGTAGTAGGCCTACAATGTGAAATAATTTCTGCCGTGCCGTGAGGTTACCATAAATCTGACTCTAAACCCTCGCAGGAACTTGAAACGCGACATCAGAATCACTCCCTTCTTTTTACTTTCCAATAGACGTTACCACAGTAAGTCGTAAACTATGTCGATAATCCACATTCATTTCTCTCAGCAAATCCGCTGGTGTGCGTTCAGTTCAAATGGTGTGCATGTATGACTTTTGCCAACACTCCTGACGCTGCGATATTTTCTACTTTTGGAGCGAAATATAAGCTCATCCTGTGAGGAAATATCAATGAACCAGTGAGCTGCCGAAGAAGAAATGGTGTATAAATGTCGGAGATTAATCGAAAAGACACAGCGAATCTTGGACTTCCCGTGGTAATTGCAGAGACAGTTTCCTCGCAATTCAGTGATGTTATGAATCGTGCCATTGTGACCCCACCCCCCCCCCCCCCGATTTCACGACATGCTTACCATGTCGACTGGCCGCCTTACGCAGTCCAGCACGTTCGTGGGGAATACCCACTCTGGGAACGCAATATTAGATACACAGGGTCACAGATTTCGCAACATTCAGAACGCGATGATGGGCATTGCGTTATGCTGTTCATAATATGTGTAATGTTTTGTCTGTGTCGCAAAAAGGACGGAGCTTACCTTACCCTCTAACTGACTTTCTACCTGCAATGCCAAGTGTGTCCAAAGGTTGATATGATATTTCTATCGACATAGAAACAAAGATTTCTGTACAAAGCATCATGTAGCATTACAATATGATTACAGTACATGTAGTACGCTATATACTGCAGCGTTTTTCTCTCCGAGAAGAAAAGGTGAAATCAGCCTACCGACATAGGCGCCGGAAGTGGGGGGGCAGGGGGGGCGGACGCCCCCCCCCCCCCCCCCATCCAAAAAGTGAGGGGGCAAAACGCATTTTTGCCCCCCCAAAAAGCCCCCCCCCCAAAAAAAAAAATAATAAAATAGAATAAAATAAAATAAAATGAAATAAAAATGAAATAAAATAATAATAACAAAAATAAATGAATAAACAAAGAAAATAAAATAAATATGCATATAAAAATATATGAATAAAAGGGAAAAAATATTGCTACAAACTGCAGCTTTTGGACTGTAAAATGTCAAAATTTTCAAGCTCGCTCGCCTCGCTCGCTCGCATCCAGCAGTTGAGTCCGGTGCGCCTCCCCCTTAATTTCTAAAGCGAAAAACATAGCTACGACGGCAGTTGTTGGACTCTAGAATTTCAAAATTTTCAAGCTCGCTCGCTTCGCTCGCTCGCATTGAATCGTTATGCCATTCTCCTAATGTTGCTGACAGTAATTGCGAGTAGTTGCACCCGATGCCCCCACCCCTTAATTTCCAAAGCGAAAGATGAATATAGCTACAAACGGGAGTTTTGGGACTGTAAAATGTCAAAATTTTCAAGCTCGCTCGCTTCGCTCGCTCGCATTGAATCGTTATGCCATTCTCCTAATGTTGCTGCCAGTAATTGCCAGCAGTTGCGCCCGATGCCCCCCCCCCCCTTAATTTCCAAAGCGAAAGGTATAGTTACAAACGGGAGTTTGGGGACTGTAACGTGTCAAAATTTTCAAGCTCGCTCGCTTCGCTCGCTCGCATTGAATCGTTATGCCACTCTCCTAACGTTGCTGCCAGTAATTGCCAGCAGTTGCGGCCGATGCCCCCCCCCCCTTAATTTCCAAAGCGAAAGATATAGCTACAAACGGGAGTTTTGGGACTGTAAAATGTCAAAATTCTCAAGCTCGCTCGCATTGAATCGTTATGCCATTCTCCTAATGTTGCTGCCAGTAATTGCCAGCAGTTGCGCCCGATGCGCCGCCCCATTAATTTCCAAAGTGAAAGATATAGTTACAAACCCCAGTTTTGGGACTGTAGAATGTCAAAATTTTCAAGCTTGCTCGCTTCGGTCGCTCGCATTGAATCGTTATGCCATTCTCCTAATGTTGCTGCCAATAATTGCCAGCAGTTGCGCCCGATGCGAACCCATTTATTTCCAAAGCGAAATATATTATAGCTACAATTAACACTCCAGTTTTCCAGTTTGTAGGGTTTCGCTTCGCTCGCTCGCATTGAATCGTTATGCCACTCTCCTAACGTTGCTGCCAGTAATTGCCAGCAGTTGCGGCCGATGCCCCCCCCCCTTAATTTCCAAAGTGAAAGATATAGTTACAAACCCCAGTTTTGAAACTGTAGAATATCTAAATTTTCAAGCTCGCTCGCTTCGCTCGCTCGCATTTTATTGTTATGCCATTCACCTTATGTTGCTGCACAGTATATAATTTGTCGATCGTTTCACACCGTCATTCCATAATCCATGTAAGGAAAACTTACAATGTTCCTCAATGACTGCGTTGTTCAATGTATCACATTCCGTAACGTATATTGTAGTCCCATTATTGCTCACGCACACACGCACAAGCATACAGACCGTCAAAATTACTTTATGGTTCCCCCCATGTTTCGACCAACCGTATACGCCACTTTATATATATATATATATATATATATATATATATATATATATATATATATATAATAGATGTGTGTGCGTGTGTGTGTGTGTGTGTGTGTGTGTATGTGTATATTGTGTAACATATGCATGGTCTAATCTTGAGCCCCCTCCAATGTTTGCCCCCCCCCCCCAATCCAAAACTGCTTCCGGCGCGCCTGCCTACCGATACTGAATTAAAACGATTTTGTACGATAACTAAAAAGCGTCTATAAAATGAAAGATCATTGCGTGGCTTCAGATCCAGCGATTTTAATAGGAACAAAGCATAGGCATATCAAGATGATAACATTTATAATCTCCGTCTTATAATGACACTGTTAAGAAACAATAATGGAACCGAGTAGAAGTTATAGTCCCAAGCCAGTTATGCCATTTGTATAGCCAAGTGTGACTGGTCTCATGTTTAAACCTGCCCAAAGTTTTAGCATAGAAAAGATAGCAAAACGATTTTCAATCCACAAACTCTTTGGAAGATACTTCCAAATGTCCCCCCACCGTGAGGAATATTCTAGATTTTCACAGAGCAAGACCTTAGTTGTTGTTTTTTTCATTCTGTGAATTCCAGAGCATTGTGGTTTTATGATGACTCGATATTGTGATTACGAAAGATCGCTTTTGAAATTGAAACATACCCTGTCCACTTGCAATGGAATATGATATACATGGCGAACACAAAGAAACAATACTTGGGCAAAGTGAATAAAAAAAGTGTGTGTAATGCTGTACCGTGCAGTTTTGTGTAAGTGTCTTTGTGTATGCTCAGCTGTGCATAATATGCTCTCCGTGCCAGCCGATAATGAGTCATTCTATAAGTTAACGAGATTTTTTTTTAATGAATTCTCACATAAAGTTCGCTTGCACTTCTTTATAGCACAAAATTCCCCAAAACAATCATACATGTGGATTCAGAAAGAATGCAGCCAGAATACTGGCACACTGAGTTCAGTTTTTATAGGAAAGTTGCGCAATCCCCTCAGAAGTTATAATGTTCGAAGATAATTATGACGAATCTAATCTGTCACTATGTAGATGAGAGCTCTATGACAATATTTATGGTCACAGCAGTGTGATATCACAAATCAGTATAAAATTCCAATATAAAGAGACCTACACGTGATATTTACGTAAACCATGTATGTAAACATATTGATCTGTGTTTAGAACCTGAAAGGACGAATGAAGAAATATGTTAATTTGTCTGATTTTATTCCAAAAACAAATATAAATCAGCATACAGTACAAAGTGAAGACGAAAAGATAAATAATATTGTGCTTAACTTGATAGATGGTCCGGAGGAAAACTCGAATTTAGCTGTAATGATAAATGCCACTGTTCGTGCTCGTTCCTTATTTTCACTTTAAATTCGCACACTTCCCGTCACAATACCCATACGAGTAATGTATACCAAGAAAGATTTCTGACACACACTCAAATACTCCCATTATATATTTTGGAACATAATTAGACATAATGCACAGCTACATTACACGTGTCTGTCTTTGGCCAGTAAAGTAACGGATCTATAGTCAGCCTCGTCCAGCAGTAATTGAAAGAATGATCTATTTTGCATGAGCCATCATAAATATCATTCGGCTAAAAGATTATCGTGCAAATAGTGTCCGATCTTAAATGCGCTATACACTGTACCAGCTAATTGAGCACCACAATGACACAGAGCCTATTTGGCCGAGTTGGCGGGAATCACATCAAAGCAAATTGATTTTAAGTTTGTAATCATATACATATACAATCTATGTGTATATGTATAAATGATTGATATATATATATATATATATATATATATATATATATATATAATCATTATATATAAACGTTGTATTATAGATTCTTAATGTAAGAAGTATTAACGTCTCACAACCGTGCTTGGAAACGTACATAATAGTGAACACCTATATGTACATGACTCCATTATTGATAATAATGACACTGAAGTGCTATTATGCACTCATGTTATATTATGCATACGTTGCAATGAGAAGATATCAGCGTTTGGGTTAACTTCCGAAACTGAGCGATATGTTCTTTTACTTCTATGGTATATACACACACACACACACACACACACACACACACACATATATATATATATATATATATATATATATATATATATATATATATAGTGTGTGTGTGTGTGTGTGTGTGTGTGTGTGTGTGTGTGTGCGTGTACTGTACCGGTAATCTATGAAATAAGTGTAGTATTTTGTTAGCTCACAAGGGTTGAGAAAATTGTCCGTGGGCCACAATACCATACAATACTAGCTTTAAAGAGTACTGTTCTAAAAAGGCAATGAGGACATTGGCATGCTGCTTTCATTTTATTTCATTTCATTTCTTTTCTTTTCATTTATTCATTTTCATTTTCAATAAAAGATAATGTACAAAACATATGCTGAAAAAATATACAATTGTATATTTCAAAATACAGCATAATCTTACAATATAAAAGGTTGTAAAGCAGAAATGAACAATATTTACTAAATAATGTTGAAAATAGAGGGGAAACTAAGATACAAGACTTGTGATATGCGCTCCCCTCAAGTTTGTCAAAGCAATATACAGAGAAACATATTGCGTACAAAATGACATAAAAATATATAATACATCTATAATCAACATCATCATTCTGGTATTTGGTTTATGGGAGACCTTGGCTATATACTTTCCTCGCTCCATTTTCCTCATTTACTATATACAATGTACAACTATTCACAGAATACTATCCACCAACGTATATTGTTAACAAAGAACGAAGAAGAATTTTCACATAACCCCCATTTTGAAGCAGCTATATTGGCTCTCTGTTCAGTCACGTATAGTTGTTAAGATACTGTTACTGACTTATCAGTGCCGGCATTCAATGGCACCAGAATATCTCGGTAAGTTCTTGGTAAGGTACGCTCCCTCTCGTAATCTAAGATCAACTCAGAAAAATCTTCCCCAATGTCCTGCTATCAAAACAAAGTTTTATGGTGAGCGATCTTTTGCTCATGCTGCTCCCACACTGTGGAACGCTGTTCCATGTTATCCCACAGTGTTAAAGTTTAAAACTGCTCTCAAGACATTTTTGTTTAAAGAAATATTATGAATGAGTTTGGGTTTGCATCTATGGTACATTGAACACTACATATCCTCTTTCTACTTTCATCCCTCTCCCTTAAAGCGCATAGAGACACTACGGTAATGATATGCGCTATAAAAAGCACTGTGTTCTGCAATTAGTTGTATGTCATCGTCCGATTTCTGCATTTAGCTTATACATTTCAGTTCTGTCATCTGACTCATTCACAATTATAGCAAAGTTTTAGGTACGAGGACATTGTTCCACATTAAGTGTTATGGTCATGTCGGTTAATATGTACAAATTTCATGTACTAATTTGTATCGACAGCAACATGGCAAAATGCTAATCTAAAGTACGTTGTTACAAGAGTGTTAGCGTAGAAGATGCATAATGGCATAACATTATTATTTAGCGACATGATTCTAGAAGTTTCAACAACTTTAATCATTCTTCTTATTACTATTACTAGGCCATTCAACAGCAGTGATTAAAATATGTTTAAAGCCTTTCTACATTTCATAACAACGCTAAGGCAAGAATATATCAAATAGTATTATGACATTATACATCACCGTAGCGTCTTGGTATTGCTGTTGATAGTATCAAAGTGTACATAATATAAGAATCAAAAGATGATAAAACGACGATCATGTCATCATTAATATTATAAGAGAACATTAGCAGTCATAACATAAACAATATCCGGATTATCATTCTTCTGTTTACAAATTATATTCAAATCTATACTATTCAGAGTTTTCTGCCTGAAATGTGTATCACAAATGGATTTTTTTCTTTGGTGTTTTTTGTCATTTTCGAAAACAATAAGACGTTTGTATGGGTTACAATATATCATAAACATAACTAGAATTACATATACCATGAAGCTACAACACACTACACAATAGCCTGGTAAGGGAATGGAAAGATACATTTATCTATAAAGCTATTTAGGATCGAGGAATAAACAGTGATCTGATGATTGGATTCGAGTAGAAGGTATTTTATACATGCTGTAGTCAGGGTTTACAAAGCCGCTGGATTTGTTCGATGAGTCCACGGGACATGTAACGTCTTATAACGAAGAGCTGTCGCGGTGATCGCCGTTCTCGCTCTGGCATATCCATCACTCCGAAATTGTGGTATTTCTCTTCAAGCCGCTTGATAGATTGCTTAGGCCTACTCTCCTTCTTAAATGTCCGTATGAATCCTAATATCAAGGTAACGTGAGGCAAATAATTTCTCATGTATATCAGAGTCTGTTCGATAGCTTTTGCACACGATTCACACGGTGAGTAGAACGAAAACAAAAGCAGTGTGTGACGGCGATTCGAGAACTTTAGGGCTTTCCTCCGCAAAAGTAAACCTTTCAGATCGTCGGCTCAATGGAAAAAGGGGTTAGCGCACCTTCGGGCTCAAATTTTCCAAGAAAATAAAAATTTGTCATTCGAAAGCAGATGGCATGAGCTACATTTTCATATCAACAGATATGTCAAATTCGATCTAATTTTGTAAAAAATCCCAAAAGAAAAAGGCGATAACGTGCCGTATGCACGTCTTTGTGGTAGCAAAAAGGGGTTAACGTGAATGCGCTCTTTCGCTTCTCTTGCCTAAAGCATGGTACGAGAAGCATAAAGGGGTTATCGTTCATGCACAACCACATAACGCTTTCTCGTAATTTCGCTTGCAATGCGTCCTGACAAGTGAAAAGGCGTTATCGTCGTTCTAACTGTACTGACGCGCGCGCGCGCGCCGCCTGAGATGAGCTAGCGCATCGGCTGCATGCTCAATATGCCATGTACATGTACAGTATGCATAATGGGTACGGTTAGTACGCAGAGTCTACCGGTATTAAAATTGACTTCAATATGATATCATTAATTGCATTGGACTGCTGAATTGAAGGACGTCAACTATCTCATACTCCGTAGATCTACCCGTGATCGACGACGAACGTCAGAGTTCAGACGAATCGGAAAAATGGTAAGGATAAACCTTAGTAGATCTAGATCGATCTAAGGGCCAAATCGTGAAATCAGCCACCACTCACCTCGCTCGTGCGCTCGCTCCGTATACAAAGTCGATGGGAGAGGGTAACGGGCAACAGCACTGACGAAATAAACGGCAGTGAATGGACTGGGGACTTATTTCACGATAATGCCGATCTAATTAAGTTAGACGACTTTATGTTAACACTATTTTAATTGCTGTTGGGGTTTTTTTTTGTAGAATTAGCAGCATGATTCTCATAGGATTACTTACAATTTAGATTTGCTGGACCTCGATCTAGATCTAAGTTAGTAAGTAGTTAGATAGACCTAGACTATAATCTAGTCTGAGACTAAAGTTAGATCTGGTCTATAATTTTAATATTATAGAATATAGATATGTATAGATATGTATAGACCCTAGATCTAGATGTTAGTTTGGGCGCTAATTTAGTTTCGTATCCATGCTCATAATATATGTTCTCCCGAGTAGAATTTCACGAAATTTCTAGACCTAACATTTAGAGGCTCGACTCTAGATAGACCTAACACTAGTGGTTAGATCTAGATCTAAATAAGTTACACTCGCAGGAAATGTTCTCAAACATCAAGTCAGTCTTCCAAATTTTGAGCGAGATCGGATCACGGGTAGGGTCGATATCGGCTTCGAACTTAAGTCCTACATTGTCACGTCACTCGCATAGCCCCATTCATTATTTTGTGTAAAATCTAGATCTAGCGTTAGGTAATATTTCTAGATTCTAACGTTAGAGAGGCAAAATCGTGTTTCCGGCCCCATTACTTGAATCGATCATCGCGATATAAGAGACAGATTCACGGCCTAGGGTTAGGAAGATCGCGATAAGGAGGCAGACTCACGGCCTAGGTAGGGTTGGGGAAATCCTGATATACATGTAGGAGACTGATTCAAGGCCGAGGGTTAAGGAAATCGCGACATATTGATAGGTTAGGTTTAGGGTTATATAAAAGATGCACGGTGGATATCAGCCCCACCAATGTGGTAAGCGCGCAAACGCCGTTTGGTGGGGTCGTAAACACGAGTAGATCTATGATACTGTGCTCACCAGCCCCACTGCCGTATAAATCCTGTAGGCCCTAGCTGTAGTCTGTACAATTCACATCTGTTGGTTCTGAGCGCGATCAGTAATTTGATATAGAGAGTTATGATCGATCAGCATGTAAGGTCCCATATCATATGTATTTGTAGTGATGGGGCCTATTTCACGAGTAGATTGATCTATGCCTCTACTAGAGACTAGACAAGTAGACTCGTCTATCGCTAGCTATCTCGCGATACACAAAATACCGACTGTGGCTAAGTCAGTGGCTGTGCGAGCGATGACTCGTCGCAAGAATAGCCACTACCTCAATAATATGCTAAGTCTTTAGATCTACTGTAGTTTGAGTTTGTCTAGATCTCTATCTAGACGTGGAACACCATTCTATTTTTCTAAAAAAACGTCATTTGCATTGCGTAAACCCATCCATTTGTCCATTTGCATTTAACAAAACAAAAAATGACACTGGAGTGGACCGTAAGTACGTAACAGCACAAAAATATACAATTTTTTGGACAGCCATTATGACTGAATTTCATACCGTTTTCAGTATTCACGTTGCGTACATGACATGTCCAGCTGCCCTGAAAACTACCCTCTTTACTTGACCTTTTGGACAACCCTTAGATCTATACCATTTTCAGATTTACAGTGGGCTCGTGAATTCCATATAAAATATCAAATATATGTAAATCTTCTGTATCTGTATCCTCTTAAATCATTTTAGGACACCATTTAACTGTTACTGGAAGCCTCACAGTACAATCATATAGACGTCAGCATGGAAGGGCCTCTGGAGAACAAGTCTGATGGTAAGGGTGAAAATGCCATTTAAAATTGATCCATCGTTTGTTGCCAGATATATTCAATTTCAAATGTTAGGGGAGGGGAATGTTATATGACATTTCCATGTCATGATGTATAAGAATGCTATTCGCTCCGTCTTTTAATTTGTAATAATTTTGTAATATTTATAACATTTGTGATGTACTTTAGTATGCAGCTAAGTGGCTAAATGTAATTTAAAGTTAAACGGAATATCTATGTGTTTATTCCTTGGCATGAATGCAGATTAATATCTATTAATTTTAGAGCAAATAACTGAAATGAAGTTTGGCAGAAACTATTAACCCAATTACCGTACTCTAAAAGTACTCAAATACTTGTATGTTTCACTCATCCAGTTCACCCTGGACCTGAAACTGACTTGTTGATGTATGTTGAATGGAAAAGTAATAAATCCCGCTATTTTTACTTGCACATTCTCAAGTCTGCCTGAGCATAATTATAATAAAGGACTAGAGCTTGGTGAAACCTATCAAACTGCTTGTATTATAACTTGCTGAGAGAAAACATTCTAAATATTGCCAGTGTTTTTAGTGATTTATTGCATATTCTTTCAGAAATGAACCACACAGCCCAGCCCAGCCAACTTTTCGAAGGCCCACTTAGGGAACCTTGTACTACCGATGCCAAGAATGAATCAGTGCTTCATCGTGGTGACAAAGACGACAGCAGTGACGACGACGATGACTTGCCCCTAGCAGTATTGATTAAGCCAGGTATATACAGAAAAAACCCCAGCTACGGTAAAGTGGTAGAGAGTAACGTGTTTGTAAATTCCCTCTTAAAAAAAAAAAAAAAAAAAAAAATCATTGACAGATATGCAATTCCATTTTTAAATTACCTATCTTAATTCTTCAAGGTATGTTGATTACAACGAATTGCAGGATTGGAGTCGATCTCGTCAATTAAAATTTAATGTATAAATAAACATAGCCAACTTCCGTAATGCTGATGAGTTGCCCTTTGGTAGAATTTACTAAACAGGGTGTGTAATATACATAAATTAGCACTTATGTAGAAATAAGTGAGCGTGAAATTGAAAGTTCATTTAATCTACATTATCAGGGACAAGTTCATTATACCATTATTACTGCATATTCTAAAGTCTTCCTGAGCATGATTAAAATAAAGGACTAGAGCTTGGTCAAACCTGTCGAACTGCTTGTATTATAATTTGCTGAAACAAAACATTCTAAAAATTGCCTGTGTGTTTTTAGTGATTTGTTGCATACTCTTTCAGGAAAGAACCACATAACCCAGCCCAGACAACATGGTAGTGACAAAGACGTCAGTGGTGACAGTGGTGTTCACCCTGGACCTGAAACTGACCTCTTGATGTATGTGGAATGGAAAAGAGATAAATCCCGCAATGTCGTCAAACTGAGTGAGGTGAAATGTATCGGACTTCCTCTACCAGGGAATACAATAGAAATGAAATGTGGTAAAAGGAGGAAGGACATCTGGAAGGCGACAATTATAGACACTGAGGAAATTTATGATGATGACTGCAGTGATGATGAAGCCCCAAGTACCAGCTCCTACATCGAAAAAGAAGAGGAGTCTCCTCGTGCTAATTCAACCCAACAAGGTTTGTAATGATTTGTGCGAGATTGTATTGGGGCATCCCATATCAACCGATGTATTTCTTTAAAATGATAGGATAACGAAAACAAAGGATTCAATATTAATGGAACTAATCTCAGTCACCTTCGGTGTGTTGATGTGATTGTCATAATTTGAAATACAACTAGCTGAGACTGAGATGTTGTCACAGCTTGATAAGGAGAGTAAAGTGTGTATTACAATTAATATGTTCAAAACAAAAGTCATCGGCCAGTGTTAAGTAAAAATAAGATTTGAAATGGTAGAACAAGAAATTTAATAAGAATCCAAAAAAGTTGATTGTTAAAACCAGAATTGTATAGTTCGAACAATAACATGTGTAAGGACCGAGTGCAATAATTTCCTGAACAATTAGAACACGTATGGTCTGTGTACCTTGGTTAACGTTGTGCTACTCTGCCAATATTTATTTACACACTTCTCTTCTGATATACTCTTTCAGAAATGAACCACACAGCCCAGCCCAGACAACTTTTCGAAGGCCCACTTAAGGAACTTTCTACTACCGATGCCAAGAATGAATCAGTGCTTCATCGTGGTGACAAAGACGACAGCAGTGACGACAACGATGACTTGCCCCTAGCAGTATTGATCAAGCCAGGTATATACAGAAAAAAAACCCAGCTACGGTAAAGTGGTAGAGAGTAACGTGCTTGTAATTTCCCTCTTTAAAAAAAAAAAAAAAAAATCATTGACGGATATTCAATTCCATTTTTACAACTCTACATTATCAGGGACAAGTTCATTATACTATTTTGACTGCATATTCTGAAGTTCTTCCAGAGCATAATTATGATAAAGGACTAGAGCTTGGTCAAACCTATCGAACTGCTTGTGTTATGATTTGCTGGAAGAAAACATTCTAAAAATTGTCATTGTTTTCGAGTGATTTGTTGCATACTCTTTCAGGAAAGAACCACATAACCCAGCCCAGACAACATGGTAGTGACAAAGACGTCAGTGGTGACAGTGGTGTTCACCCTGGACCTGAAACTGACCTCTTGATGTATGTGGAATGGAAAAGAGATAAATCCCGCAATGTCGTCAAACTGAGTGAGGTGAAATGTATCGGACTTCCTCTACCAGGGAATACAATAGAAATGAAATGTGGTAAAAGGAGGAAGGACATCTGGAAGGCGACAATTATAGACACTGAGGAAATTTATGATGATGACTGCAGTGATGATGAAGCCCCAAGTACCAGCTCCTACATTGAAAAAGAAGAGGAGTCTCCTCGTGCTAATTCAACCCAACAAGGTTTGTAATGATTTGTGCGAGATTGTATTGGGGCATCCCATATCAACCAATGTATTTCTTTAAAATGATAGGATAACGAAAACAAAGGATTCAATATTAATGGAACTAATCTCAGTCACCTTCGGTGTGTTGATGTGATTGTAATAATTTGAAATACAACTAGCTGAGACTGAGATGTTGTCACAGCTTGATAAGGAGAGTAAAGTGAGTATTACAATTAATATGTTCAAAACAAAAGTCATCGGCCAGTGTTAAGTAAAGATAAGATTTGAAATGGTAGAACAAGAAATTTAATAAGAATCCAAAAAAGTTGATTGTTAAAACCAGAATTGTATAGTTCAAACAATAACATGTGTAAGGACCGAGTGCAATAATTTCCTGAACAATTAGAACACGTATGGTCTGTGTACCTTGGTTAACGTTGTGCTACTCTGCCAATATTTATTTACACACTTCTCTTCTGATATACTCTTTCAGAAATGAACCACACAGCCCAGCCCAGACAACTTTTCGAAGGCCCACTTAAGGAACTTTCTACTACCGATGCCAAGAATGAATCAGTGCTTCATCGTGGTGACAAAGACGACAGCAGTGACGACAACGATGACTTGCCCCTAGCAGTATTGATCAAGCCAGGTATATACAGAAAAAAAACCCAGCTACGGTAAAGTGGTAGAGAGTAACGTGCTTGTAATTTCCCTCTTTAAAAAAAAAAAAAAAATCATTGACAGATATTCAATTCCATTAACATCAGGGACAAGTTCATTATACTATTTTGACTGCATATTCTGAAGTTCTTCCAGAGCATAATTATGATAAAGGACTAGAGCTTGGTCAAACCTATCGAACTGCTTGTATTATGATTTGCTGGAAGAAAACATTCTAAAAATTGCCATTGTTTTCGAGTGATTTGTTGCATACTCTTTCAGGAAAGAACCACATAACCCAGCCCAGACAACATGGTAGTGACAAAGACGACAGTGGTGACGACGACGACGACTTGCCCCTAGCAGAATTGATTAAGCCAGGTATGGAAAGGAAAATTTGAAATAAAAATTAAAACACATTGCACTATACCAATTTGTAATTGCCTAGCTTAAATCTTCCATGGATGTTGATCACAACAAAGTGCAGGTCTGGATTTGAGTCATTCTGGTCAATGAAATATGATAAAAATGAACATAACCAACTACCGTAATGCTGACGAGCTGCCCTTGGCAGAATTGACTGAACAAAGTGTGTTTATATAAATATAAATTAGCACACACATAAATTTAAATGAACGTGAGAATTTATCTGCATTATTTAAAATACTTTTAGGGACAGGTTCATTATAGTATTCTACTGCGTATTCTAAAGTCTTCCTGAGCATAATTATGATAAAAGACTAGAGCTTGGTCAAACCTATCGAACTGCTTGTATTATGATTTGCTGGAAGAAAACATTCTAAAAATTGCCATTGTTTTCGAGTGATTTGTTGCATACTCTTTCAGGAAAGAACCACATAACCCAGCCCAGACAACATGGTAGTGACAAAGACGACAGTGGTGACGACGACGACGACTTGCCCCTAGCAGAATTGATTAAGCCAGGTATGGAAAGGAAAATTTGAAATAAAAATTAAAACACATTGCACTATACCAATTTGTAATTGCCTAGCTTAAATCTTCCATGGATGTTGATCACAACAAAGTGCAGGTCTGGATTTGAGTCATTCTGGTCAATGAAATATGATAAAAATGAACATAACCAACTACCGTAATGCTGACGAGCTGTCCTTGGCAGAATTGACTGAACAAAGTGTGTTTATATAGATATAAATTAGCACACACATAAATTTAAATGAGCGTGAGAATTTATCTGCATTATTTAAAATACTTTTAGGGACAGGTTCATTATAGTATTCTACTGCGTATTCTAAAGTCTTCCTGTGACATAATTATAATAGATAACAAATGACTAGCACTTGGTCAAACCTATCCAATTGCTTGTATTATAATATACTTAAGAGGAAACATGAACTAAATGCTAGAGTTTTCTGTAACATTTTTTTTAAAGGAATGGATGACATTAACCAGGCCACTGAGCCCATGCAACTTTCTGAAGACTCAATTGAGAAATCAGTGGGAACAGCCAATGACAAGGATGGTGGAGATAAGTCACCTCTACCAGAATTGACCCCAAAAGGTACTCAATTAAGATTAAGAAATGTTAACCAACATATAACTTGCGAATAGCCTGAATGAGAGATTAAGAGTGGATATACGATGTTCAGAAATTATTATTGACAGAAGCACAACCGTTTCACAAGCATATGCCAGAGTTCCGGGAATTAGATAAATGTAAATGGCTTGAATTCAACTTGTCATGCTGCTTGAATAGAAATTATATATCTATTTCATTTACAAATAGGCCTGTATGACAGTATATGTCTTGACAAGAAAATATAATTGACACAAGTTCGGGTAATTCATCTACAATTTTGTTAGATTCCATTTATGATGATCCATTCGATGTCAAATCTGCAAACCCTAGTGATATAAATGTGATTATTGTATGGAGTCTGGAAACTGAATTAAGGAGCAAGATAGCCAAGCAGACACGATAAAGAATTCATGTATACGTTCTTACAGTTGGAATAAATATCACATGGTTATGATATCACCAACAAAATATTGTTCACATTTTGAAAGACAATGAAAGGAAATAAGTGGCACATGTAATTTTTCGATGGCTACCCCTTTTGTCTGGGGAAAGGGGCTTTCACAATTGGTTGTGCGATCGCTATTGCCATTATTTCTTGATAGTATACTTTGTACAGGATCGCAAGCAATCGCAAGCGATCACATGACCGATTGCGAAAGCCCCTTAATTAGCAGCAGTGCGTATGATAACAAATTGCTAGCACTGTGAAACCTATCCAATTGCTTTTATCATAATTTGTTGAAAAGGAAACATGAACTAAATGCTAGAGTTTTCTGTAACATTTTTTTAAAGGAATGGACCACATTTACCAGGCCACTGAGCCCATGCAATTTTCTGGAGACTCTATTGAGGAAGCGGTGGGAACAGATACTAATGACGAGGATGGTGGAGATGAGTCATCTCTACCAGAATTGACCCCAAAAGGTACTCAATTAAGATTAAGAATTGTCAACCAACATATACTTTGCGAATAGCCTGAATGAAAGATCAATAGTGGATATATATGATAAGAAATTATTATTGGCAGAACGCACAGCCGTTTTATGGGCATGTGCCAGAGTTTATGGGAATTAGAGAAATGTAAATGGCTTGAATTTAACTGGTCAGGTTGCTTGAATAGAAATTATATATTATTGCATTTACAAATGGGACTGTATGACAGTATGTGTCTTAAAAGAAAACAAAATCGACACAAATTCGGGTAATTCATCTACAATTTTGTTAAATTCCATTTATGACCATCCATTCGATGTCAAGTCTGCAAACCCTAGTGAAATAAAATTATTATTGTATGCAGTCCGGAAACTGAATTAAGGAGCAGGATAGCAAAGCAGACACGATACAGAATTCATGTATACGTTCTTACAGTTAAATAAATATCACATGGTTATAATATCAACAACAAAATCTTATTAAAATTTTGGAAGTGAATTAATATGAATAAGTGGCATATGTCATTTTCCAGTGCTACCCCATTTTTCTTGGTAACGACGGTGGGGTATTATTTGTGTGAAATATAATTTTATGTATTACTTAAGCCATGAGTTGGTAACAGTTAGTTAAAACAATGTTGGCTGTCACATTCTACGTAATTACCTAATTCATGGTCATAAGGGAATATTGATTTGAAAGTGTAAGATAAAACAACATACAAGTCCTCTCTAACATATCGGGCGAAGAGGTTATAATTTCATTAGTGTGAAAACATGAAAATGAATTTGTTGTCGAAGACTTGAAGTAAGCCATCTCCAAAATGGAAATGAGCCACGCCCCCTTAAAACACAAGTGAGCAATAAGGCAACTGACATTTGATAATGTGTTTGGAATCATTCAAAGTAATTAGTTGTTTTACTAAAAAGAGGCATTTGATCAATTGAATGGAAATATAAATGAAAAGTTAAAGTGATTGGAATTCGGCAACGAGTGTTAACTTGTTTTCCATTTTAGGTACTTTCTTGGATATAAGTCAAGCATTTCCTGAGTCGTTGTATGAACTGCAACAGGGCCTACCTATGTTCTGTTGTAATAGAGGATGTACTCGTGAAGTTTACCAGGAATGTATGACATGTTGGAAGCTGATCTGCTATGAACATTTTGTCGCAAAGGATCCTTGCAGTTGTCACGATGGCAAAGCTTGGGAGGTAAGAGTTAGCACGTTAAGTCTAAGCTTTAATTTAAAAATATCAAAAAGAAACTAAATACTAACAGTTCACCAATAATTCCGCGTGAGGTTTCACATACTTGACATAGTAGACAGACCTTGACATACTATTGTTATTTTCATGAACTTCTCATAAAAAATATTGTCATGGTGACTTACAGTAAGCTTGGAGCTCGTTATTCAATATACACATGCATACATGAACTTGAATGTGATAAACATTGCCAGTCAATATTTATTCTAATTCTTCAGAGACTGTACCACAACATATGATTATTTCTAATGTTTCTATGTTGTAATCAAAATCAAACAAAAACTTAAGTCAATGGAAATGAACTAATATTTCTAATATTGATTTCTTCTTGCGAACAAACTAATGCAGATAGCATAAGAACTAAACAAGAAATCTTCAACACTTCGTTCACATGTAAACGGAAATAGTGTCGGAATTGAAACCAGATATGTTTTGATGCATTGTGTGTGACTCGTACTAATTATAGATAATTAAAATTGCGTTTAGTTCTTTATGAGAATTACATTTCTGTTTGATTCTGATATATATATATATATTATATATATATAATTATATATATGTAGGATGTTACAGACTTCGAGCGAGAGCGAAGCGACCGTGAGCAGCAAGATCCAGAGGTCTCACTTAACCATGCAGACTTCGAGCGAGAGCGAAGAGACCGTGAGCAGCAAGATCCGGAGGTCTCACTTAACCATGCAGACTTCGAGCGAGAGCGAAGCGACCGTGAGCAGCCAGACCCGGAGGTCTCACTTAACCTTGATGATGCTGAACAGCAGAAGGTAATACGGATTTTTTTCTTCTCTTTCAAATATAAATCAGTGTGACAACAAGCAATCACACAATTAAAGACATATCGTCCTTTTTGCAGATCAGCAGAAAACCATCCAAACATCTGTAAACCCTAGAGCATGGTGGGCAGGTTGTATATTCAAAATGTGAAATAGTTAAATCATGTAAAATTCAAATAATGCACGTAAACAGTGCATGAGAGATAGTCTTGCTCAGACACTTGGAAGTTTTGTTTCTTGAAATAACAGTTATCTGTGTGTAATTTAAATTACAAAACACATTATGAACATAATGTACATTATAGAAGACATTATTCAATATTTTGTAAAAAGTAATTAAAAAGGACTGTGTCAGAGACTAATATATTTTTTCGAGGTTCGAAAAAAATAAATTCAAATTATAACGGTAGTTTGTACTTCACAAATGAAGACCCTACAGGTCTAAAAACTACACAAAGGTTTTTGTAACAGTGTCTTCTTCATTATATACCTTATTGTTTTACACCAATTGTATACACAAATTCAATGCAAAAGAGACATAATGTCTTTAAAGTTCACATAAGAAGCCGATCGCCAAAACTGGACTGTTTGTGTTTTTGAAAGGCTTATTAACCATACTTTCCTATCTCACATCTTTCAAACCCCTAAAAAGGTTGGTTTTTGAGGAATATGCGTTCAAATTTCGTCAAAATATCGAAGCCTTATTCCCCGTTGAGTCAAGACCCCTAGATTATGATGTCACGTCAGGGTATTCCCTCTTATGTCCACGCAAATGCAGTGCTGTCAAAGCTTTAAAATTGCGTCATATCGCTCTCTTATGATGGATTTTATGTTCTAATTTGTTTAAGAATTATTAGAAAAAAATGTTCTAGTGAACGATTTTTTGATACATCACATAATATTCAGAAAATTTAGAATTTTGAGAGGACTTTTTTAGTTTTATTTTGGTTGGAAAAATAACGTCCCGCGTAAAAGATTAATCCGCGAGTGATGCGACTCTGTACGTGCCAGCGCGCGGTACGGTGCGGACGGTACGAGAGGGGAGCCCTCGGCCGAGGCTCCGCTGCTCAGGCGGCCACGGCCATGCACGGCGACTCGCTCTAGCTAGCTATAGGCTAGAAGCAAAACGGCAAAATGACCTACTGTAAACGTCAATATTTTCGCGCGATTAATTTTTCGCGCTGAGCGGCTCGAAAACGTATTCGCGGGTTCTTAAATTCGCGCTCCGCAGCAGGTTACTTTACTGTAGTACACATTCACTGCTTTCATCCAAAGCCTCTGCTACATAGCTTGCTATGCCAGTGTACGACAAGCGACGTAGCGAGCGGCTCGACTGCGAGTACAAGCACTCAAATACGTAGTACAGCTGTGACTGTAGTACCGTAGTCACGGGGGAATGTAGCATCGGTGCGGGAAGCGCGCGGTGCACACTGCATGCTACAGTACACAGCAATCTATCGTCTCTTTGCACATACACAGTACTAGTAGCGTAAACATGCCTGTACATTGTACTACGTAGCAGTATCATCGATGAAGCGCACACAATTCATCCCGTTGGTACTTTGCTCAACACATGATCCTGCTTGCTGCATCAATTCTTTCATAATTATTTTTTGCCTTGTACAAAAAAATGTACGTAGGTTAGCAAAGCCGTCTGGGCATGCGGCATGTGCACATGCAACAGATTGAAAAATGTGTTTCTTTTGCGAGCGTCTCGGAAACTGTATTGGCACAAGAAAAGTGTCTGTAATGATGGGAAATCAGTTTATTTATAGTTTTTTATACCATAACATTGGTAAGTTTGACATATTCCTCAATAATTTTTACAGATGGGGACACAGGTTTTAAAGTCTTTAATTTATTAAGACTTTAGATCTAACAAGTAACAAGCTAACCCTGTCTTATTTACTGATCCAAACTGAATCAGTAATAATAGCATACAGCCTTTTTACAGGGACTCCTATCTGTCTAGTGTCTGTGGTCAGGGGCTGACCGTTTAGCCTTAGGGCCGCGCCGTAGGCCCGTACATTAAGACTGTTTGATGAAAAGCTAAATCTGGACAAAAAATGAGCTGAATTGTTAGTTAGAAAATAGTCTAGTCTCTAGACTAGAGGCTTTAGGAGTTAGTAGTTTCCTCACATCGCCCGCAGTGAAAACTGCACTAACTCCGAGACGCCTGCAGCTCAAGACATGTTTCGAACTTACCAATTGTTATTCAAAAGCCGTTCTGGATCAAAATCGAGACGAGGAGCATCCCCGTCGTTTGCCATTCCATATCCATCGAAAGGCAGCGGCTCATGACAATAGGGTTGCGGCACCCTAGACAGAAAGATCCGTCTGTCCGGAGGACTCTTTTGTATTTTGCCATTAACGCCGTCCTCCGTAGACAGACGGAAGGTTGCAATAGGCATTACTGTGTGGATGTTCTTAACCACTGTCTCTATGAAAAATTGGGTGAGGTACCTCACCCTTCTCGAT
This sequence comes from Diadema antillarum, assembly GCF_040938485.1. Taxonomy (NCBI): domain Eukaryota; kingdom Metazoa; phylum Echinodermata; class Echinoidea; order Diadematoida; family Diadematidae; genus Diadema; species Diadema antillarum. The sequence goes on along the minus strand of NW_027270935.1, from coordinate 374,535 downwards.
TGCGTCTAATTCACGGCCCTAGGTCGGCAAATTTAAGCTTGTATAGTGACATTCACTATTCAAGAATTCATTTCACTCACCAGATTTATGAATAATCCAACATTTCCGTAGAATTTTCAACGCAAAACACACATTAACCAGCCCGTCGCGTCGTCACGTTCAAACTGCAGAAACATACAGTATGAATCTATTAGCCAATCACATGCGAGGTAGTTTCTACGTGTTTTTTTTACTTAATAAAGTACCTCGCATGTGATTGGTTTACAGATTCAAAATGGCGACTTTCAGCTAGCGAACGGCGATGTTGCGATATGGATAAAATTTCTGCATTATAACCGCGTTACTGTGAGTATTTCGATTGCAAAATGTGAGAAATTAACCCCAAATATTGCTGCATAATGTGTAATATCATGTCAAGCTTGTTTGAATGTAAAAAAGCTGCCTGTAATTTGGTTTATCGTAACGTTTTATCTGTGCGCTACTGCCACACAGTAGCTGGCATCATTGACTTCGGTCTGTATACGGAGGGGATCCGTGAAGCCAGACGCAGTCTCCGCGGAACATTCCCCGACGGACAGATACAGACCGATCTTTCGGTCAAGCGGCACCCGTGGCCCTGCCGCTGCTTCCCCGGCTGGATTGACGTCGACAGCACCTTGCTCTCCCACTTCTCCATCGTCCTCTCCCCAGCTTACATCTTCCCAACTTCCATCGTCCTCGTCTGTATTCTCGTCCCCTTCTCTGCTTTTGTCGCTTCCTTCCTCTTCACTAACGTACTCCTCAAAGTCCATAAAAAGATCACTCTGATCTAACTCACTGTTCTCGGCCATTTTCGGAAGGAGTGAAAGCTCAAAATTGATCGACGCGAAATTTCGAAACGAACCGCTATGAAAAAGTTACGATGATACAAATGTGAACCTCACGTACGTACGTACAATGCATACGATACGAGCTGCGAGGTGATACGTCATACCGACCGACGGCCGACCGGATCTACTTTCGCACCAAAACTATGAGGAGAAAATTGTGATAATTGTGTGAAATTTGGGCTTGTTGCAGATCATAGTAATACAAAATAATTGTTTGAGAAGAAGCAGTTCATGATAATACTATTAAGTGTAGACAAACAGTAAAGAGTTGGTGTCAAAAGTATAAATAGCAGAGATTTCAGACTTTGAAAAAAAATTGACAGAAATTCTTTCCCGATGCCAAATGCTTTTCTACAGAGCATCCGGGGCCCGTGGCTCTAACTACCCTGGCGTGACGTCACAACTTTTGGAGTCCCGTACTGTGGCTGGTTTTCGAGGGGGATGTTTGGGACTTGCAAATAGCGGATATCTAGATGCTTGCGGGGATTTGAGCCAAACTTTTTGCATTATTGGTCAATTACCAACATATATTTCATCTACAAACGAATTTTACGAACATTTATTCCCTTCAAATAGGAACTTTAAGGCTCTCCTTATCAATAAGTCCTCTAAATCACAAACTTATTAAAACAATCATATCAATTGTGCTTGTGTACTAGCATTTTGCTTATTTCTCCTGATGGCATAACGGCAATTGACTAAGCTCCGAAATTTAGCCAGGCAGAACGATAGCAGCCTCTTCCCGTGTTTTGAATAAAAGCGATATTTTTTATTCTTAATTCATAGATTTGTGAATTTATAACATAGTTCCCTGAAGACAGCATGGGCTTTCAGTTAAAACTATTAACATGTCATCACAGGCACCTTCAAAGCTTTTGAAAGGCTAATGAAAACTTTGCTAAAAATTTAACCCCCTTTTTGTATTCTCTGTTTCTTTTTGTTTTACTGAGTCCAGTTAGATATTCAGATAATGCTCTTACGTTGGCTTCTTGTCTCCATATATCACTCGAAGGATGAAATATATGAGACGGAGCAAGATCAAGGTGACCGTGACTCCCTCGAGCATCAAGAGGGTCAGCATACCCAACATGAAGATAACATGCACGAGGTTCAAGACAGTCAGTCTGAGGTGATTATATGATATGAAAGGTGTCATGAATTATGATAATATGAGCAGTATTTCAACAACAAAAATCTCTGTCAAATCATTATCTACACTTAGTAACTGCTTATTTCGGAAAGTGTGATTGGCTCTTCATACACGGGTTATGTACTGTAGTTCAATTACAGACTTGCAATAGCTTACAATCAAGTCCATTGCAAACGCGCCAGAAATTTAGTTTCTAAATTCTAAATTCCAAAATTCGCTACAACTTGGGGCACACAAGGATCAGACTGGTTCCACTGTATGGAATAATCTCCTTTTAGTTAGATAAACTTTGCTCTTCATCAGAGTCCTTTAAAAGTAGTTTAAAACTCACTTCTTTAATGCTACCTTTTGATTACCCATGCCTTGTATTAATAATTTACTTTCTATCTTACTCTTCTATTTTCGCGTGGAGCATTCTACAGAGTGGATTTGCCGCATTACAAATCTCATCAATCATTATTATCATTATTACTTACTGTTGCAGAATTTTAGGGAAACTAATATGAGAACTGCCTCGTGCCGTTTTTTCGACCTCTAATTTACGTCTGTAAACTCGCTGTAAAACGCATACGTTTTTAGACGCTAAACGGTTCAGTGTAGGACAGTACCTTTGTATTCACGAAACATGGCCCATATCTAATATTGACTTTTCACTTGCATATTGACATGTTTCTGTGGATTATTTTTGAACCTTCAGTATATTCCCACTTTTTTACAATAAACTTATGAAACAAATTTCCTTTTTACATTCTGTGTGCTACTTGTAGCAAGGAGAAAGAAAGAGTTAATCATGTGTTATTTTCTATTTCAGAAACGTGGGAGGAAGAGAAAACGGAATCCAGAAGAATGGAAGAAAAGACAGCAGTCAAGAAAACGTAATCGGGGAGAGGAATATGTTGTACGTAATAAAACAATCCCTGCCAGAAAGATAGGAAAGAAGTGTAACACAAAATGTCCCCATAAGTGCTTCTCTAAGTTCTCTGATGAAGACAGGAAAACATTGTTCGAGGATTACTGGAAAACGGGCTCCTACACCCGTCAGCGAGATTTTATTCATCACCATATTTCTCGGTCCAAAGCAATACCTAGAAAAAAGAGAAAAAGTCAGAAGCGAGTGCGTCACATGTACAAATACCATCTCCCGCTCACATCACAAAGGGAACGAGTGTGCAAACATTTCTTTCTCAGTACTTTGGGAATTGGTTCCAAGCTTATTGAGTATACATTGAAGAAGTATGAAGGCCCGTTTGCACGAGAAGACAGGAGGGGAAAGTTACCGTCAGTGAACAAAACTTCAGAAGAAGATGTTAAAAAAGTATGTGAACACATTGATTCATTTCCTGTTGTTGAATCACATTACTGTCGTGCGTCTTCAAAAAGGAAATATCTGGACCCTTCTTTAAGCGTTTCCAAGATGTACGCAATGTACGAATCGTCTGTATCGAAACCAGTTTCCTTCGCAGTGTATAGAAACATTTTCAATTCCCAATATAATTTGGGATTTCATCATCCGAAGAAAGATGAATGTAACACATGTGCTTCATTCAATAATTCAACTCCGGAAGAAAGGGAAGTTAAAGAGCAGAACTACAAGAAACACATTGCTGAAAAGGAAAGTGCAAGAGAAGAGAAACAAAGAGACAAGGAACGAGCAAAGATCGATCCAATCTTTAGCTCCTTTACTTTTGATCTTCAACAGGTCTTGACTACACCCTATGGCCAGACATCTTCGTTCTATTACAAGCGGAAAATGTCTACGTATAATTTCACTGTATACAACCAGGCTACTGCATGTGGAAATTGCTTTGTCTGGCATGAGACTACAGCGAAGCGAGGAGCATGTGAGATTGGCTCATGCCTCTTAAAGTTCATGCAGTCACTTGATCCTGATACCACACACATAAGTTTCTTTTCTGACTGCTGTGGAGGCCAAAATCGGAACAGAATTATAGCTTGCACTTTGCTATATGCAGTTCTGCACACTAATGTTGCCATCATTGACCATAAATTCTTGATCAGCGGACATACTCAAATGGAATGTGACGCGATGCATTCCTGCATCGAAAGGAACAAAAGGGGAGTGACAATCCATCACCCCGACCAGTGGATACCAGTTATTCAAACAGCAAGGAACAGGAATCGGTATGAAGTTACCCACATGACGAAAGAGGACTTCCTTGATCTGCGTCAGTTGACAACACCCTGTGTGAAGTACATGAAGAAAGACAGGGCTGGCAATCCCGTCAACTGGTTGAAAATTCGTCAGATCCGCGTACAGAGGACAGACCCCTCTGTCATCAAAATAAAGTATGATTTCAACGAAGACTTCGTAGAAGTTCGCGTCTCGGGCTCAAGTCGAAGAAATGACATGCGTTTGCCTCTGTTGTACAAGCAACATCTCGCCCTCTCAAGGGAAAAGAAGCAAGATTTGCTTAGTTTGTGCAAGGACAACATTATCCCATCGATGTATCACAGCTACTATGAAAACCTCACGACAGAGGTACAACAGTCTCAGAGTGATGAATCCGAGGAGGAGGAAAATGATGGACACATGCATCAAACATCCGAACAGTGAATCATATTGTAGGCCTACTGTTGTGGCTTGAACACAGACGACAGTACAAATACATATACAGCTGTAGTACTCTTGTGCATCGTTTGAATTCTACACATCTTGCGACTTTGACATTTCACAGACATGATCCAAATACTAGTATCATTAGTTGTATAGAGTGTTTGGTGTATTTAGGGAAGTCTGCAAAAGGACTTTCTAACTTTAAGGCGGAGATACACATACAGTATATAACATGAGCCAACCTGATGTCTGCATTAGAGCCTATTAGCATATGGAATGGAACTTTAGATTTCATACTGCCTTACTTTGGTAAAAGGAATCAAGAGACATACCATCCAAATTTGAGTAATTGACGTTTTTATATTACACCTAATGTGCTCTTCTTCCAAGTCAAATTTAATGCACAAACACTCACCTTGCTCAGAGATATAATAGGTTATACATTGTGATATTCCATTGATGCCCTTGCAAATTTGAGACACATTTTGGTCATTACAAGGAGTATCACTTTTGTCGCTTACTTCGTTTTGCCCAACTAGGGCACCACATTGAAGGGAGAATGCAATGACTTGGACTTGGACATTACTTAGATTGAACACGTAGGCCTGTACTTAGAAAATACAGTAAGTATGTACACATTTTTGGATGAATTAAAATGTATTCTAGGAATTCTGTTTTTCCATTGGTAATTCGAAATATTCAAAATTAAGTGCAAATAAGGACACTAACAATAATTACAGAAATACCTGGTATAATGTGTGCTTGTGTGACAATTGTATCATAATAAATTACAAAACGAATTGAATCGAATCTGCAAATCCTCAAACCTTGGGAAATTTGAATACATGTCTTCTTGTATTTCAAAATATTCCGATGAACTTGATGAGATTTGGGGTTTTTCGCCCAAAGTGAAGAAAATTTATGCTTAATTTACACCATTATCTTTATTTTTTGAAATGTAAGTATTGGAAGAATGTGACATGCCCTGCAAAATTACAAATGTGTTGTTTGAAAATTGATTTCTAAGTTGCAATTTGAAATGCCACGATTTCACTTTCTTAGACTACTTTCACAACATAACTAATAATTGTGATTAGCATTTTGATATTCTGCGATGCAATGACAGCAAGGAGAGCATGAATTCATATTAATGTAAATAAAGGCAAGAACAGTAAAAAAATGTCAACAAGTTTTGAAAAAGTATCATAGTTAGAGACGCGAGTATATACCTGGCAGAATGTCATCACAAGTCCTGCATAGATGCAACACTGTGTATTATTCGAAATGTATTAATCTAATTGTCGATTTCACTTTCGTAACTATATCTGCACAGCATGAACAAGAAAGTGAATAATATTTTGATATTTAGCATTGTTTCATATTTATGCCTCCGCCAACGAAGTGGCCGCAGGCGTTATGTTTTCGGGTCGTCCATCCGTGCGTATGTCCGTCCCATTTTGTTTTTTTCAATATCTCAAGAACCGTGATGGTTTGACATCAAACTTAGTATGAGGGTATATGGGGGGGGGGGGGGAATAATACTTTGGTTCGATTTTGGGGTCATTGGGTTAAAGGTCAAAGGTCACAGAGGTCATTTTGTGGAAAAATGAGGTAACTTTGAGAAAATAAATAAAATGAATTTAATTGTATTAACTGCCTTAAAGATGGTTCGTTCCTTGAATAGCTATGCAACATCGTAAGTTGATTAAAATGTAATCTTAGACAATCTGAAGCTTTCACGTTTGGAATCTTGATGTATACACGCAAAACATTATGCCGTTAAATTTCAAACGACCTTTTTTCATACCTCGAAACAAATATTAGTCTGTATTACAGTCCCTATTTGTAATTATGTAATGATGTGTGAAGTCCTTATTTTTACCATATTATTACAATATTTTCCAAAATATCTTCTACAATAATGAATAATATGTTCAACATTTGTTTTTTTTTTTCAAATTATACACAGAAACCTATTATTTCAACAAATAAACATGTCAATTGTGTGAGCAAGAACTATCAATCATGTATTGTTTATGTGTATTATTTGAATTTCGCGTGACTTATCGACTTCAAATTTTGAATATATAGCTTAAAAGTGTCATGTCAGGTAGACCGATGCCGCAATTTAAATGTTAATTGGCTGTATATATATATATATATATATATATATATATAATAAACTCATTTGAACATACATGGTGTTTGATTTGATTTCATTGTTGGTATTTCATTGGTCAGCTACATTAGACCATTAAAGCACAAAGATAGCTTTGATAAATCTGAAAACCTTTGAAAAATACTTCTCAAAAAAAATTGTAGTATTAATTTTGATCATGATCATTGTGCCAAGTCATTGAGCAGTAGTAATTGCTCTAAATTTCTTCATTAATTTCTAAATAATTTATGTGAGTTATTTAAGAATGGTCTCGAGGGCATTCGAATGAATACATGCACATTATCAGCTATAGTTTACAAGGTGTAACTATGAATAAATCGTTAGTCTAATATTTGTTCAAAGCGTGAAAATTATTTAGAAACACTTGCGAGAATGTCTTAAGATATAAAGAGCAAGTTCTATTTTATTTTCTGTTTTTCATTCCCAAAAGTATCTCTGTGCTTAGTACCAGACCACATTTAAAATTTTCTCGTACAATATACATGTATTATCTATGCGTAACTCTTGATTATTTTTTCTTTAAAAATTATGAATTATGTACCAAATGAAATAACCAATGCTGCAAAATATTATCCCCTTTTGTCACGGGCAAAATATGTTGAAATAGCTTGCAGGAATTATCTAAAGGCAAAATAAGCTGCAAATCCTTAAATTGGCAACATAATTCTATACACTGTTGTAGGTGCAAATTGGCAACTTTTTCGATTGGAAAGGATTGCCACATGTTTTTATGCCATATTGTATACACAAAGCATACATTTTCATAGAATTGACTTAGAAATGAAGAAATTTATGTTGCTAATTTTAATACTAAAAAGCGATTGATGTCCTCTTAGGAATGTGGTCTGGTATGCATGGGGTTAATGCATTTCTCACAAATACAATATATTGAATCCTATAATTTAGAATTTTCCAGTAATAAAATGGGGATAAGGCCCCACTACAGTATATAAAAGACACGACTGATAAAGCCTAGCAGTTACGTTAAAATCACTATTGGGTACAGACAAACTTAATGCACACATGTTATGGAGTGACAGTACCCTTTCAACACCGTCAGTTCGTGCGATGTTAAATGGCAAGAAGGGGTTATCGACGCGCGCTTTAGCGTTAACCCCTTTTTGCCATTCAAAAGCACGCGAAGATATGGCTGTATTAAGGTTACTAATGGAAAAATTGTAATTACTCAAAGATTTAATGAGGATTATCGCTGAAAGTACGCTTGTAAAGTAATTAATCGTTAATCTACACTATATATAAGAAATGAAGGAATCAACCTTGATTAAACCCAATTTTGAAGCCAAAAAACCTTTAAAGTCGATTATCTCGAAAACTTTTTTCGCGCAGCCCCGCGTAGCTCGGATGCGTTAACCCCTTTTTCCATTGAGGCGACGAGATAATCCAACACAAACTGCTCAGCGTGCAATGTACCTCTACCTGATCGATAACAGGTAGCTACCACAAAATCTTTTGCTCCGATGCCTCCATCGTCAAATGCCTCAGTCTCTTCGATTGGAAGCTCGCATCTGTGTCCTGCAAAGTCAAAGGACAAAGCTGCAAACTGGTTGCGCCCGATGTTGTAAAGGCGAAACTCATCCCGGAACGTGTTGAAGAGTCGCTCGAAGTAGTCTGCTGCTTGCGCCATGACTCCACCTCTGTTCACCGGCGGCCAAACAGCAAAGTTTGGCTCGCAATTTCGGGTCCTCACGATCAATTCCGGCGCCATTGCGCCCTTGACCATAACTGATCTGAAGCGAATATGCCTCTGCTCCAGTCGTTTAGTCGCAGAAAAGGTTCTATTCCAATCTTTTTCGGTAGCCTCCAATGACTGATTTTTGAAGCTCAGTCGTGGTTCCATGACACCCAATACCAAACGCACGTTTAGTAGTCCAGTCAATCTAGCGATTTTTAGGGGGTAACCCACCACTAATTGCAACAGTAGGAATTTTACTGCAGAGCAAGTCGTTGAGGCCTCCTGAACACCATACTAAAAGTCCCAAAAAATCCAGCGGGGCAATTTAGTAAAATTTGCATAATATGCAAATTAGCACCTGAAATGAGAGGAAATTGACAGATCTCAGCTTCCCGTTATCCAATTTTAAAGATTTAAATGTATAAACTTATATTTTGTAGGTCAATGAACACGATAGATGCCTTTTCGAATTGGTCGTACAAAAATAATTTACATAAAATGCAAATTAGCGGTAACTGTAAGAGTACATTCATAACAACAGTACTCACGTTGGCACAATGCACGTTTTGCATATGGGGACGCGGGGTTGGGGGTAACTTTGGGCGCCTCCCAAGGGGCCGCTTTAAATGTGCATCACTTTTAACTATATAAGTATTGTAAAGCAATGTCTCCTGTATTGATTACATTGCATTTCTTGAAAACAAAAATACCCTTGCTGTAAGGCACGATCGAATTTTGACAGTATGTACTTTTGGAACATATATATTCGCGTTATATGATATTATGTTTTCTATATTGCCAAGAGGATAAAGGGCATTTCGGGGGCACACGCCACAGGGTCGCCCTTCAATAAGCACCCTTTTTATTGTGTAGATCTTGTAAAGCAAATCTTCTTCTATCATATTCATGACTTTTCATTGATATAAGAGTGTATTTGCTGTATTGCTGGACCTACATTTAAAACCATTCACACTAGAACAACTGGATTTGCGTTGCTAATATCCGTATCTTGTCATAAAGGGCGTGAGCGTAGGTGTAAATTCAGACACCTCCCCAGGGATTACCTTTGGATGTCCACCTTTTTGACAATGTAGTTATTGTAGAGCAATGTTTCCTCTACTAATTAGTTGCATTTTTTTGGGGAAACAAAAGTGCCTTTGCTATACGGCACGATGGAATTTCGAAAACATGTACGTTTGGAACATATATATATTCGCGTTATATGATATTATATAAGTTTTCTATTATTGCCGTGAGGGTGGAGTATTTTTGGCACATCCCACAGGGTTGCCGTTTGATGCGCACCCTCTTAAGTGTATAGATCTTGTAAAGTTAAGTTTCTTCTATCATTTTCATAACTTGTCATCGATGAAAATTGTATTTGATGTATTGCCGGAACTACTTTTACAACCATTCATGCTAGAACAACGGTATTTGCGTTGCTAATATCTGTGTTTTGTAATAAGGGGGCGTGAGCGTAGATGTGAATTTGGACACTTCCCAAGGGATTACTTTTGAATGTTCACCCTTTTGACAATATAGTTATTGTAAAGCAATGTCTCCTCTATTAATTAGTTGCATTTCTTGGAAACAAAGGTGCCTTTGCTATTCAGCACGATGGAATTTTGAAAACATGTACGTTTGGAACATATATATATTCGCGTTGTATGATATTATATGTTTTCTAAGTTGCCGTGAGGGTTGAATATTTTTGGCACATCCCACAGGGTTACCATTTAATGTGCATCCTCTTCACTGTATAGATCTGGTAAGGTTAAGCCTCTTCTATCATTTCCATAACTTTTCATTGATAAATAGTGTATTCGCTGTATTGCCGGGACTACTTTTAAAACCATCCACGCTAGAACAACGGTGTTTGCGTTGCTAATATCTGTGTTTTGTCTTAAGGGTGCGTGAGCGTAGGTGTAATTTTGGACCATTCCCAAGGGATTGTCCTTTAATGTTCACCCTTTAGAGAATATGGATATCGTTAAGGGATGTCTCCTCTATTAACTACAATGTATTTTTGAAAACAAAAGTGCCCATGCTGCATGGCATGATCGAAGTTTGAAACATGTACGTTTGGAACATATAGTATATTCGCGTTAATGATATTCAATGTTTTCTATATTGCCGTGAGGGTGGGGTACTTTGGGGCACATCCCACAGGATTGGAATTTAATGTGCATCCTCTCACTGAATAGATATTGTGAAGCAATGCTTCTTCTATCATTTCCACGACATTCATCGATATAAAAGTGTGTAGCTGTATTGCCGGAACTACTTCTAAAACCATGTACCAAAGAACGTCAGTATTTGCGTTCATAGTATCCGTGTGTTGTAATTACGGGGCTTGAGAGGAGGTGTAATTTTGGACACTTCCCAAGGGATTGCTTTGAAATGTTCACCCTTTTGACAATAAAGTTAAGGTAGAGCAATTTTTTCTTCTTTCAATTATATTGCATTTCTTGAAAACAATAGGGCACTTGCTGTACAACCGTTGGAAAATTGGAACATATTCGTGCTAAATGATAGTGCATGTTTCCTATATTGCCCTGGGGGTTGGATGATTTGAACACATCCCACTCGGTGGCCTTTGAGTGTGCACCCCTTTGACTATATGAATATTGTAAAGCAGTGTCTCTACCATTTAAAAATCATGAAAAGTAAAGTGTTTTTATTTACAACCCGGCAAAACGACTTTCTACGTGCATGTACAACTGAATTTGCTTCGGCATATAATGCATGTTTTGTTAACCTGTTTTGGGACCACGAAGGTCAAGGTATGGGTGATTTGGGCACTTCTCAAGGGCTTGCGTTTGAATGTCCAACTTTTTGACAATATAGATATTGTAAAGCAACGTCTCCTGTATTACCTGAATTGCATTTTACGAAAATAAAAGAGTATGTGCTAGACAGGCGGAAGAACTTTTCAGAGGCATGTACCCATGGAACATTTTTTTCGCTGTTGTATATACTGCATGTTTTTCATTGCCTTTAGGATTTCACCTTTTCATCTTATAGATATTGTAGAACAATAATTCTTCTATAACTTCCACTGAAATTTAATGGAAATGAAACGAAAAGGACGTTATAGAGGGTTATAGAGGGTGTATTCACGTGTATATACTGTGTTTTGTACCGGGCTGTGAGGGTATAGGGATAAATTCGGGTACCTCCCTCCGAGTCGCTTTGACTCATGTGCACCACTTTTTAAAGATATACTTTCATAGAAATAGTCTTTGCTAGACGGCCAAACGACTTAAAAAAAAAAAAATCTTGTACGCTTAGAACAACGGAAATCGCGTTGGTTGATGCATGTTTTGCAAATGGCCGTGGGGATATGATCGATAGGGGTAACTTTGGTCACTACCCACAGAGTTTCCTTTGACTGTGCTATCTTCAATATCTCAAAACCCTCAAGGGTGCAAGAGCTGAATCATCCAGATTCGAATAAGCACCTCTCCAAATAGAGTTCATTAATTACAAAATTGGACAAGTTATAGATGTTGACAGTTGTTTATATTATTTGATTCTACGTAATTAATGGATAAGCTATCATTATCTTTCTGATAACAAACTATTATTCGCTTAAAATTATTCATGCTAGGTTTCCAATGCTGAAAAGTTTGTTTTTGGTGAAGAGAAACTGAAATGTCACATTTGAACACTCTTGATATGCTCATATCGGGCACTTTGGTGTATTTGAATATTCCGTTGGCTCGGTACCCTTTGCATATTATGCAAATGAGGCCCAGATTATGTACATGGAATTGTTTGCATCACACTAAGTGACATTGCAAACATATGTTTCAACACTTTCGGTGTTCCAATCTGAAACCTAGAGGCATAGTTTTCATGGAAACACTGTATTTTAATCATTATTGGAGCTAATTTGCATATTATGCAAATAAGGCCCAGAATATGTACATGGAAATGTTTGCATCGCACTAACTTACATTGCAAACATATGTTTCAACACTTTGGGTGTTCCAATCTGAAACCTAGAAGCATAGTTTTCATGGAAACACTGTATTTTTATCATTATTGGAGCTAATTTGCATATTATGCAAATGAGGCCCAGAATATGTACATAGACATGTTTGCATCGCACTAACTGACATTGAAAACATAAGTTTCAACACTTTCGGTGTTTCAATCTGAAACCTAGAAGCATAGTTTTCATGGAAACACTGTATTTTTATCAAATTTTATGGGAGCTAATTTGCATATTATGCAAATGAGGCCCAGATCATGTCCATGGAAATGTTTGCATCGCACTAGCTGACATTGTAAACATACGTTAAAACACTTTCGGTTTTCCAATCTGAAACCTAGAAGCATAGTTTTCATGGAAACACTGTATTTTTATCATTATGGAGCTAATTTGCATATTATGCAAATTTAGCCACTTTACCCCATTGGATTTCTTGGGACTTTTAGTATGGTGTTTAGGAGCCCATAACAAGTTGCACTGCAGTGGAATTCATACTGTTGCAATTAGTGGTGGGTGAAACCCTATTTTGACTGGACTATAGGTGGTGCTCGTTCAAGTAATCCAGAGTCATCTCAATGCTTTTGATGCACGAATCGCAAGGAAACAAAGATGAGAACAAAAAAAGTGTGTGATGTATTGGTGGGTCTCTCAGAGTCAAGCCTCGCAGAAGACTCCTTATGTAATCAAGTATGAAGCGTATGCCATGTCCCAAACTTTTATATGTGCTGTCGGCTGCTGCCACAAAATTTCGCGCCACCAGTCCGCCGTTGAAGAATTCATGTGCCTCGATGTTAGAGTAATTCGGAATTCCTGCAAAGTTAACGGCTAAGGCAGCACAATTTTCGTTCCGTGAGTTACAATGCCGAATGTCTTGCCTAAAAGTGCAGTACACTTGTTGAAAGTAACAAACTTCTGGATCCATGATGATACTAGTATTGCTCGCTTACGGTGTCTAATTGTATAATAATTGAGTGGTTGCCCCGAATGACTTTTGTCTCTCATTAGCCGGGTTCACACGTACAAAATAGCGGGATGACGATAGCGATGCACATCCCGAGATTTGTATCCCGCTAATTGGTGTACGTGTGAACCCGGCTATTATGGGCCTAATACGTGCGTCGCGACGCAGCTTGTAGCGTCTGTGTTGCGCGTACACAGCGAGCGATATTCAACAATCAAAAGTAGCGCAATCATAGCATGCCATTGGGAATCCCATACCCGATGACCTCACATCCAATATTGAGTGTTGACTTAAACGAGGAGCAAGATTCTTTTTTTAATCCTATTTGCAACTTAACAAAGTAAAAAATGAACTTGAAGCCCAGTATTAAAGGGAACCTACACCCAAAGAGCAATGTGGATTGAGTGAAAGCAGCAACATTTATAGAACACATCCGTGAAAGTTTGAGGATAATCAGACAATCAATGTTATGAATTTTTAAAGTTTTGGTGTTGGAACCGCTGGATGAGGAGACTACTACAGGTCATGACGTATGTGTGGACAACGATATAAAGAAAATATAAAGAAAATTCCACAAAAATTCACTTTTCTATAGCATGATGAAAGAGCACTTGGCTTACCGATTTCAGAAAGCAGGGGGAATAATCACTACCCTTAACATAATATGTCAGTATCAAGTGGCTGGAATGTGTAATTTTCATGAAAAATGATTTGTGTGTGTGTGTGTGTGTGTGGAATTCCCATTATATTTTCTTTATAAAAAATTGTTGTCCACACATACGCCATAAACTCTCTATAGTAGTCTCCTCATCCAGCGGTTCCAACACCAAAACTTTAAAATTCATAACTTTTGCATCGATTGTCTGATTTTCCTCGAACTTTCACCAATGTTCACTGATGTATCACGTGTTCTGCTAATGTTGCTGCTTTCACTCAATCAACATTTCTCTCGGGGTTTGGGTTTCCTTTAAAAAGATAATACTATGTCACTGCGATTCTATGGTTCGACGTGAAAATGTCAGAGACTGAAACTCCAGAAAATGTACTAAATTCTGACGGGGCGGTCATTAACGATCGCCGTCACTGTACAGGCATTCTAACCTGGAAACATTAAACTGCTCGTTACTTGAATATAAGACTATTCTGAAGCAAATAATTTTCCCACAACAATAGATATAATGCACTCTTCAATGAATCCCACAAGGATTGGAACAATCATCCCCAGCATTCCCACTGATTCCCACTGATCAGTTACTAGACATCCCCCTTTTTTAATTGAATTGAATTTATTTTCCATTTCCATGTCAACATGAACAACATGAACAAGTACAAAAGACATGATACATATCATTAACACACAAGTAAAAGTACAATTTACATAGACAGTTGAAAAAAAATAGAGACAATATGAATGGCAAATGGATGGATCTCCAGAAAGTAATAAAATAACTCATAACTTGAAGATCCAACAACAATCATTTAAAGTATAAGTTGTCATTGACATGCATATCAAGAACATTGAGACACTTGTACATACGCACACACACACACACACATATCACAATAACTCAGCCTGATTTAAAAAAAAAAAATTATCTGATATAAACTTTTGTAATAAATATTTTTTCAACTTTACTTTAAAAATTTTCACAGCACTTCATTGTTTTATATTTTCAGGTAACATATTCCATAATTCTGGTGCTCTGCATATGATATTAGAGTTTGTAACCGAGAACCTTCCGTATTGCACACGAAAATCATTTGCACTTCTTGTACTATAATTGTGAATTGACCTATTTTGCACAAACAAATTATCAAATAATTCTGGTAACCTATCCTTATAGACAGGGCAGAGCCAGGCAAAAACTGCCTTTTTTTCCAGTCAAGGTTTTCTCACTTGTTTCTGGTACTTTACACCATACTTAACAAAATAAGCTTCTGCGCCATCTTGAAATCTGTCCCGAATCCAAGATGGCCGCCAAAAATCCAAAATGGCCGCCAGAGGACCTAAAAAGTGCCTTCTGTGGTTAAGATTTGTCTGGGGATGGGTTTTTTTTTTTAACTCTATTTGATGATAAATGGTAAGAGAAATAAGATTCAGTGGATTGAAATTAGAATCAGTTTCTTTTTTATTGCAAAAATCCAACATGGCCGCCAGACGCAGCTCCCGAAATTAATAAATGTCATAATAACCGGAGGGCCAAACCCTAAAAACTTGCTTACTTAACAAGTGAGTTCCACTCTCTCTACAAACTAAGTAGACCATGCTTATTTTCAAATTTCTATTGTAAAAAAAAACATGCCACTGGTCTACCTCAAAAAATTTATTGCGAAAGCCTCCAAATCCAAAATGGCGTCCAAATTGGCCGCCATATTTATTGAATTTGCTATTTGAAAGATAGAATTTGATAGAAACATCAGATTTCAACAAATGTGATGTCATATGAAAGAGAATAAAATTTCCTACAAGTTGATATCATTTTTGTGGGAGATTGTGATAACTGGATTGAGATTTTAAGGAAAAATACTCATTTTTTGATATTTTTCTGAAAAAAGGAAAATCATGAAAATGCTTGATTCAGCATAAATCAGAAAAAGACTGAAGGATTATCTTGAAACGTTTTTAAGAATTTTGTTTAACATATAATTAATATTTGGAGAAAATTAGGGGTCAGTAACGTATGCGGTTCAGGAGTTATAATGTCTCAAACTTGAAAACTCACTAACTGTGTAAAAATTTCCACTTTAGCTGTGACAAGACCTTGTTGGTCGTAAAGAGGGTCTGCACGCGCCAAGACTACTACACGCACCACTGGCACTGACGCTTGTAGGAGTGCCAGTGGTGAGTGTAGTAGTCTTAGTGCGCGCAGACATTTTTTGACAAACAAGAGTTTGTGCCTGCAAACTAACTTTTCATACCAAGTGGTAGCTCAGGTGACGCCGATCGCTATCATTTCAAACTAGATTGTTCTGAGCAGATGAGATGAAGCAAAAAATGTCTTTCAAATAGAGGTAGAAGCTTGAAACAACCATGCTATAGAAAGTTTAAAACAAAATTTGGATCAATCACTCAAAAACTTCAAGATTGCAGGCCATCAAAGCTGACATAGTTTATTGCGCCAAATTAAATGTATTATTTTAATTTTGGTACAATTTTGTCTTTTGTGCTATCTATTTATAGTTTTTATTTTGAACATTGCAGTGCTATTTCAAACCTTCATGGGTTTTTATGGAGATATTTTTAAAACCAGTGATATTCTACTCCGAAAAAGAAAAAAAAATCGAGTGGAAGTTTTATTTTTGAAGGAATTAATAACGGAAATCAGAAAATTTAAAGTAAAATTGGAGTGAATTTTGAGTGAAAATTTTCATTTTCACTCATTTTAGAGTGACCTAAGGGATCACTCGTCACTCTTTGAGTGATCCCTGAGATCACTCTAAAAGGAATGAAAATGAACATTTCCACTCTCGAGTGATCCTGATATCTAAAATGTGAAAGCATCTACCAATGGCATTAGTTCAATTCAATTTTGACACTATAACCCACATGAAATCAGCCTAAAACGATTTCAGAAAAATCTATTCACAGTGAATACACTTTCAGCATGCTTATTTGTAAATTCAATTCAATTCAATTCAATTCAATGTTTTATTTGATTTTTCGACAAGAACATATAAACATCACTTCTTCTTTTTTGGTAACAGAAAATCAGGTGCTCAAAACTATGTGGGATGAAAAGAATACAATAATTGTAGCACCTTACAATCATTACAGATTATCATAAAACTCGAGTGATTTGAAGTAAGTAAACATTGTGGATAATTCCAAAAATGGAGGGACCCACTAAAAAGACAAGTCTTGTAGAATGTGGGCCCCTCAGAAATGTGAATATACAGCATGAATAATCATTTTGGACAGTGTTATTTGAACAATATACTAAAAAGTAATTTCGCACAACACATTTAAAAGCAACTTTGAGAAATTGCCGCCATGTCGGATTTTTCGGGGGGGGGGGTGCTCGGATCAGAAGGGCTTTCAAGGACATGTACGGATCAGATATTATTACACATATGCCATCATCATTCACGTTTTTACAACAGCAGAGTAACATACAAGTACAAAAGCATATCTTTGATACAGAAGCATTTCTTTTTTAAATCAAAGATCGGGCCTTACCCAAACACTAAAATGAGCTCCACCCCCCCCAAAAAAAAAATAAACAAATAAATAAACCCTCAATATTATGGTTTAAACAAGGACAATATATATGATAGACAGCAATACAAGAAATTATAAAAATACATCAAATTATCAATCAAGATTTGACTCTGACGCAACACACTAAAGGTATCGTTTACCATTGGAAGAGATATCACATTCGATTTATATGTGCAGGTTAGTTGCATCACAAAACATTCTACCATGTAAAAAAAATATATATACATATATATAATGAAGCCTAAAACATACGGAGATATCACCATTTCTTTTCAAGAAACCATAACATTGATAACTGTTGACAGCTTAGTATAAAAAACTAGAAATGTCGCTACGGCGACTGGTATACCTCCGCCATAATGCATGGTTCTCCTAATAGGTCTATAGTACAATGTCTTGACAATGTGTGATGACAGTTTCACACAATTGGCAAAATATTAAAATGACAGGCTTGCCACAAATCAATGTCTTGACAATGTGTGATGACAGTTTCACACAATTGGCAAAATATTAAAATGACAGGTTTGCCACAAATGTGCTGAATGTTCACTTTCCTAGAACTATATAGGTTCAATTGGATGAATGATTAAAACGTCAGAGTGCAGGTATTTGGGGAACTGATGATTTTTACTTGACTTTTGACCCTTTTATAAGTTTATGCATTGAGTAATTTTCAAGGTATTAAGAAAAAGTATAATTTCAGTATCAAATGGTTAAATAGCATTATCTAAACCTGGCCTTTGACCTTTGACCTCACAGTTCCAAAGAGAATCACTGTCAGGTAGAACATGCATAAATATGTAAGTTTCATGATGATATCTTGAGTTACTTTCGAGATATGGAGGAAAAAGTGCAATTAAGCACTTCCACTTGACCTTTGACCTTTTGACTTTTGACCTTTTGGCAAAAACTTCCCACAGAATATATATTTGGTAATACATGCATACATCAAGTTAAAAAAACAAACCTTCAGGCATTGCATAAATATAAGTAGTGATATTTTGAGGAGTTGACCTTGACCTTTGACCCCCTGACCTTTGACCCATGACCCCCAACTTTCCTAGATAATCACTGCCCATCGGTACCAGCATATCCTAAGTTCCATGAAGATACCTTTAACCACTTGCGAGATATGGAGAAAAACATGAAATTTCAACCTTTTTTCACAAAATAACCTGTGACCTTTGACCTTTGACCCCATGACCCTAAAATCCAGACGAAGCATTATCCCCTAGGATATACCCTCATACCAAGTTTGATGTAAAACCACCACACGGTTCTTGAGATATCGACAAAAATAAAACGGGACGGACGGACGGACGGACGGACGACCCGAAAACATAATGCCTCCGGCCACTTCGTTGGCGGAGGCATAAAAACATATCAGAACAATCTACTTTGAAATAATAACGATCAGCGTCACCTGAGCTACCACTTGGTATGAAAAGTTAGTTTGCAGGCACAAACTCTTGTTTGTCAAAAAATGTCTGCGCGCACCAAGACTACTACACGCACCACTGGCACTGCTGCAAGCGTAAGTGCCAGTGGTGCGTGTAGTAGTCTTGGCATGTGCAGACTCTCTTTATGACCAACAAGGTCTTGTAACAGCTGAAGTGGAAATTTTTACATAGTGAGTTTTCAAGTTTGAGACATTATAACTCCTGAACCGCAAATGGTACTGACCCCTAATTTTCTCTAAATATTAATTATATGTTAAACAAAATTCTTAAAAACGTTTCAAGATAATCCTTCAGTCTTTTTCTGATTTATGCTGAATCAAGCATTTTCATGATTTTCCTTTTTTCAGAAAAATATCAAAAAATGAGTGTTTTTCCTTTATATCTCAATCCAGTTATCACAATCGCCCACAAAAATGGTATCAACTTGTAGGATATTTTATTTTCTTTCATATGACATCACATTTGTTGAAATCTGATGTTTCTATCAAATTCTATCTTTCAAATAGCAAATTCAGTAAATATGGCGGCCATTTTGGACGCCATTTTGGATTTAGAGGCTTTCGCAATAAATTTTTTGAGGTAGACCAGTGGAATGTTGTTTGTTACAATAAAAATTTGAAAATAAGCATGGTCTACTTAGTTTGTAGAGAGAGTGGAACTCACTTGTTAAGTAAGCAAGTTTTTAGGGTTTGGCCCTCCGGTTATTATGACATTTATTAATTTCGGGAGCTGCGTCTGGCGGCCATGTTGGATTTTTGCAATAAAAAAGAAACTGATTCTAATTTTAATTCACTGAATCTTATTCCTCTTACCATTTATCATCAAATAGAGTAAAAAAAAAACCATCCCCAGACAAATCTTAACCACAGAAGGCACTTTTTAGGTCCTCTGGCGGCCATTTTGGATATTTGGCGGCCATCTTGGATTTGGGACAGATTTCAAGATGGCGCAGAAGCTTATTTTGTTAAGTATGGTCTAAAGTACCAGAATCAAGTGAGAAAACCTTGACTGGAAAAAAGGGCAGTTTTTGCCTGGCTCTGCCCTGTCTATTAGTATATGAATGCATAAAACAAATCACTTGGTAATCATAAAGTAAAAATACTGGCAGTATATTCAATTCATAAAACAATGGCTTTGTATGGCTATCATATGAAGACTTTGAAATGATACGTACCGCTCTTTTCTGCAGTAGGAAAATACGATGCAATAAATACTTACTACAAGCACCCCAAAGAATGATATTATATAACAAGTGAGGAAGGATTAATGAATTATAAATGGTTAAAAGAATACATTTTGGCAAACACGTTTTTAATTTACTCATAACTCCAATAATCTTAGATATTTTCAACAATATTTCAATCACATGTGTCTTCCATTTTAAATCACAGTCAATACTAATACCTAAAAATTTAGTTGTCTTTACATTTGTTATTACATGGCCATCAATAAATACCTTCAATGTACATGTATCTTTCTTACGAGAGTTAAAAATCATCATATGCGTCTTTTCATAATTCAATTGTAACTTATTTGCACTTATCCAATTACTAACTTTACACAGTTCCATGTTAATCATTTTAGCCAAACATTCTACATTTTCATGTTTAAAAAATAAATTAGTATCATCAGCGAACAACAGTACATTCATGACATTAGAAATATTTGATAAATCATTAATAAATAGCAAAAACAAAAGGGGGACCTAATATTGACCCTTGAGGTACTCCACACACAACTTTTTCATGTAAAGAATTATGATCAGAAAATACAATAAACTGTTTTCTATCAAACAAATAATTACGGAACAATTCAAATGTTACTCCACGGATCCCATAAAAAACATAATTTATCCAATAATATTTCATGGTTAATAGAATCAAATGCTTTTTTAAAATCCAGAAAAATCCCAACTATTATTTTTTTATTCTCTATTGCTTTTGATGAATTCAACATAAAATCCAACAAAACATGAGATGAAGAATGTTTAGCTCTAAATCCAAACTGCTTTTTATACAAAATTCCATGTTTATCTAAGTGACCTTGTAATCTAACATACAAACACTTTTCAAATATTGTAGAAAACAAGGGTAATAATGAAATGGGCCTGTAATTTGAAAACACATCAACTGGTCCTTTCTTATGAATCGGAATAACCTTTGCTAACTTTAATTCCTTTGGTATTTGGCCTGTTTCAAGACAGAGGTTAAAAATTGAATACAAAGGTATACATATTATATGAATTACTCTCTTAACTACCAGAGACTTAACTTGATCATACCCTGGAGCCTTTCCATCTTTCAAAGCTAAAACATAATCAATAATCTCTTTTTTATTTACAGGTTTAAAAAAGCAGTTTGATTAAAATTTCCACATAAAAAATCTCTGTGAGTGAAAAAACTTTGCCTACAGCCGTTAGCAATCTTATTTCCAGCATTAATGAAATAATGATTAAAATGTCGTGCAATATCTTCAGGATTTTCCAATACTTTACCATCATGCTGAAAAACCTTATGTTGAACCCTTGTTTTACGTACTTGTAATACATCATTAATTAACTTCCAGGTTTTAGATATATCACCTTTTAAATTCTGAAATTTACAAAAATAATACTTTCGTTTGGCAGCTTTAACAGCATTGTTATATACATTCCGAGATTTAAGGTAGCATTCTTTTCGGTACTGGGAAGGATTCTTAATAAATTTCTTATACAACCTGCCCTTTTTTGAACAGAATTTCTTCAATTCATACGAATACCAAGGTTTATTAATTTGTTTTTTCTTTACACACTTCAGTGGAAAACACGTATCAAATGCATTACGATAAAACTCTATAAAATCTGTATATAAATATTGTGGATCCTTACTGTTATTTTCTTTAAACATGATATTATATTCCTCTAATTGCTGCATAAAATTACACATATCAACATCATTTACTTCATACTGCATCTGCTGTTTATCAATACCACCATCATCAGAAACACCATTATTAAGTACATAAAAAATAGGTAAATGATCAGATATATCTGTCACCATTATCCCAGAAAAAGCACTCACATTGTCATCATAATTTGAATAAATATTATCAATCAAGGTCATTGACTTATCCGTTATTCTTGTAGGTTTGCTTATCACAGGCAAGAATGAATGGGCATAAAATGTTTCTAAAAATTCATGTGAATAAGAGCTAACATCAAGTTTCATCATATCTATATTAAAATCTCCAAGCAATATACATTCCTTATGCTCTGAATTAACAACAGATAATATCTCTTTCAAATGATTGAGATAACCTTTTACAGATTTACAGGGTGGTCTGTAACACACACCAAAAATAACATTTTTATGAGATTTATGTATTTCAATGAACAGCGTTTCACATACATCATTGAATATACTAATATCTGGTCTCATAACATATTTCAGATCTTGTTTAATGGCAAGAGCTATTCCTCCTCCCTTCTTATCTATCCTTTCTTTACTGACAATATATCCACAAAAAGAATAACATTTTGCATTGCTAGAATCTAACCAAGTTTCTGTCAATGCAATAACATTAAAAGAACACTCAAGAGAATCCAATAACAGTGTAATATCTTCATAATGTTTTGGTAAACTCCTGCAGTTCATATGAAAAACAGAAAATGATTTTTTATATTTACAATTATAAAATGCACTTAAATCAGCTGGGGTAAAATATTTTGAAGTCTCACTATCCATATCTTCCTTCAAAAATCCTTAATATCATTGTCAACACAACAAAAGTCTGATTGATGAGAGTGCATTGTTTCAGAATTGAAAAAAAGTATTTATTGCATTATAAAAATCAGTATCAGAGGAGTGCACATTAAAAGGTAATTCTTTACCAATGCATACATGACAATACCAGGATAATCTTTCACTTTCACCAAGTTTTTTCAAAATCATCGAGTTAAAAAGTAGGAATACATTCTACATGCACCAGATGGGTACATAAATTACAAAGCAATGATACTTCTTCAGAATAAACAGGCTGTGAACATGTAACACACAGACATGAATTAAACATACTACAAAGGTTAAAATGTATTGTTAAAAAATAAATAAATAAATACAGTATCAAAAATACAACTTAAAAAGCATACACAATGCAAATAAAATCATACACAGTTTATGTACAATCATAAAAAACAAAACTTTATTGAAGTCAAAAAAAAGAAAGAAAAAAAAAGGCAGAAGCTTAAGTCAACAAATTCATACTGCAGGGAGTATTTTTTGTTTTCAGAATGACAAAACATTAATTACACATTGATCTCAATACCTGTACGCGACAACTCACAGGCTTCTTAGGTCTTTGTCTGAAGTGATCATTTTTGTGATCATCTTTCCACCTGAGGCTTGGATTGAGGCAATGATTTTGCCATCATGTGTCCATGCTGCTTTGACTTTTGGGTTTTTGTAGGTTTTTGTGTAGAGTTCTGCATTTTGGGGTGTCAGATCCTCTTCAATTGTGATCCCAGAGTTCTTGAGCTTTTTACGTGCTTTGATGATTTCAGATCGCTTCCTGTACGAACAGAACTTTGCGATGATGGAACGGTGGTGTTTACCATCCCTTGAGCGCTTTCCGGTTCGGTGTGAGCGATCGATGTCATTTCGCGTTATGGGGACGCCAAGTTTGCTGGACACAATATCACACACAATTTGATCCGTATCTTCCTTTTCTTTTTCCGGCACACCAAAGATCCTCAAAGAGGATCTGCGCGAATACTGCTGGAGATCGTTTGCAGCTGCTTCCAGTTTCAATATCTGTTCTCTTTCCTTTCTATCTCCTTTTCCAACTCCTCCAGACGATGTTTCCTCTCTTCAACCTTCACCTCTACCTCGTGCAGCCTTCCCTCATTTTGCTCGATCAACTGACTAAGTTTTGCAAAAGAAGTGTGAGCCACTTCACGAACAATAGTTCGCACAAGATCATGAATCTTCTTCAGGAATGCCTCATTTTGGAACAAAAAACTTTAACACAACTTAGTTCACCCATGATATCTAACGCAATATATTAACCGAAAAAAAAGGAAAAAGTGATATAGACTTGAAATGAACCAGACAAAATAATGTAGAACCCTTTCTTTATATGTTTTTGTTTGTTTGAATCAACTACAGTGTATGCAAACTAATCAACAGTTAGTGCAAAGTATTCACGAAACATTGTCAGATTTGTATGTTTGTTTTGAAATGACTTCAGCTATATGCTTACAAATATGAGGCGTTTTTCTACGCGTTCACAGCACATTAGTGCATATACAGGCAAACTATAAACAAAGCATCACACACACACACACGCGCGCAAACACACACACACACAAACAAACACACAAACACCTTTATGTATGGGAAACGTTTCTCGTATCTCTTTACACAATGAATATTTATTTCTTCGAGTTTTATGAAAATTTATGCAGATTATTGATGACTCGATATTGTGATTACGAAAGATCGCTTTCGAAATTAATACATTATACTCTGTCCACTTACATCGGAATGTGATATACATTGCGAAACACAAAGAAAAAATACTCGGGAAAAATGAAAAAAAAAAGTGTGTTTATAATGCTGGTACTGTGCAGTTTTGCGTACGTGTCTTTGTGTATGCTTAGCTGTGCATGATAATGCTCTCCGTGCCAGCCGATAATGAGTCATTCTATATAACGAGATTTTTTTTTTTTTAATGACTTCTCACGGAAGTTCGCTTGCACTTCTACATAGGGAAAGGTTCCCGAAACAATACATGTGGATTCAGAAAGAATGCAGCCAGAACACTGGCACACTGAGTTCAGTTTTTATAGGAAAGCTGTGCAATCCCCTCAGAAGTTATATTGTTCGAAGATATGACAAATTTAATGTGTCTCTATTTGTAGATGAGAACTCTATATCAATATTCATGGTCACAGCAGTGTGATATCACAAATCAGTACAATTCCTATATAAAGAGATCTACATGATTGATATTTACGTAAACCATTAATTATGTAAACATATTTCTGACATATACTAGTATATAAACGTCGTATTATAGATTCTTAATGTAAGAATTATTTACGTCGCACAACCGTGCTTGGAAACATACGTAATATTATAGTGAACACCTATTTAACCAATCGCGTAATCATTTTATGAAAAGCGATGAATATATTGCCCTATAATGATAAGGGGGAAACAGTCTTTTGTAGCTTGTTTCATTTTGGCCTAAAAAAATAATGATAATATCGGAGTGAATCCACATAGTTTTGGAATGCTGTTTTTCAAACAGCGATTGATTCATAGTTGAAGTGCGCAGTACAGCATATTCTACACATCACTGATTGCATATTTCCAACAACTGTATTCGTTCATTCAGCGCTAAGTCATGTATATTGTACCTTCATGTTCCCCGCACACATCATTGGCAAACAGACCTTTCTCCCTTAAGTCTGATTCTTCTCTCTGAAACTCATTGCCTGTGAAACTGAGAATGGAGACCTCGTTCCTAGTTTTCAGTAACTCAAAAACATATTTGTTTGAGTAACTCATATCTTTCTGTAATCTGTGGCTCTTGTAAAATAAAGCAATTTCTAAAGTCTCATTATGTCACTGTGTGACAGGCACGGCCTAAGATATTACATGACTCCATGATTGACAATAACGACACTGAAGTGCTATTATGCACTCGTGTCAATCATGCATACGTTGCAATGAGAATATACATCAACGTTTGGATTAACTTCCGAAATCAAGCGATATGTTCTACTTTTACTTCTATGGTATAATATATATATATATATATATATATATATATATATATATGTATATATATATATATATATATATATATATATATATATATGTATATATATATATATACATATATACTCCTAGATGGGTCATTTGGAAGACATTTCCATTTGTTTTATATGCAAATTTTAAAATACATGTTCAATGGCAATTTACGCAATGGAGACACGAAAATTGTCTCCTTAATGACCAGTTGTCTCCCTAATGAAGACACTTCCCCCAATATGTCTCCCTAAGGTGCCAACTAGGGATATATATATACACATATATACATGTATATATATATATATATATGTATGTATATATGTATATATATATATATATATATATATATATATATATATCTGTGTGTGTGTGTGTGTGTGTGTGTGTGTGTGTGTGTGTATGTGTGTGTGCGTGTACTGCACCGGTAATCTATGAAATAAGTATGGTATTTTGTTAGCTCACAAGGGTTGAGAAAATTGTCCATGGGCCACAATACCATACAATACATACTAGCTTTAGAGAAATACTGTTCTAAAAAGGCAATGACGATATTGGCATGCTGCTTACATTTCATTTCATTTCATTTCATTTATTCATTTTCATTTTCAAAAAAAAAAACATAAATGTACAAAACATATGCTGAAAATACGTATAATTTGATATATCAAAATACAGCATGATATAAAAGGTTGTAAAGCAGAAATGAATGATATTTACTAAATAATGTTGAAAATGGAGGGGAAGATAAGATACAAGGCTTGTGACATGCACTCCCCTCAAATTTGTCAAAGCAATATACAGTGTTTTACTATACGGTCCTGAAGAATTCTGGCTACAGAGAAACATATTGTGTATAAAGTGACAACAAAACATATAGGACTTCTATAATCAATATCATTATTTTGGTATTTGGTTTAGAGAGGACCTTAGCTACTTTCCTTGCTCCATTTTCCTCACTTACTATATATCTTTTCTTGGAATACTATCCAGCAACGTATACTTTAACGCTCTATGGTCTTAACTAAGTTGCATGTCCTCATCCGATTTCAACCCGAATTTTCAGCATTTAGCTTATACACTGTACATTTCATTTTTGTCATCTGACTCATTCAAAATATATAGAAAAGTGCGAGGTACGAGGACATTTTTCTGCATTAAGTGTTATGGTCATGTCGATTAATATGTACAAATTTCATGTGCCAATTAGACAGCTACATCAGCAAAATGCTCATTTAAAGTGCTTTGTTACACGAGTGTTGGCGTAGAAGATGCATAATGGTATAACATTATTATTTATATAGCTACATAAATTATGATTCTAGACGTTTCATAACTTTAAATTATTCTTCTTATTACCAATACTTGCATCATTATCAATATATCATCATCATTGTGGGGTTGCTTTTTTTAAACAAATCTAGTGACAATTTTTGACCTCAAAATATTGTTTGGACTCTTTTTTGATTAATAAACTTGAAGTACAAAACTCAGACATAAAGCTATACCCTTAGCGTTACTCTATGAAAAGTCAATTTCGTATTCCCACGTATTCGCATTATGTCGTAGAGGAACACAGGGCCAAGAAACAATAAGAAGCATCATAAGAATGGTGCCTCTTTCAGGATTATGTCATCGCAACAAAATTATATTATGTGACTTATCATCACTGTCGTCGTGTTCAAATCCAAGTACAATAAATGTGACGGCATTTTTATGACGATCACACAGTGGTCTTTTTCAGATCTCCCCACGAGAGCGAACAGTCAAGATTGATTTGTTCAACTTCTTGTCGCCCACTGAGGGTTTTTTCTATTCCCTCTTTTTCACAAGTTAGGCCTATAGAGGCCATTCAAAGACAACAGTGATCAAAACAATTATATTCAAAGCCTTTGTACATTAAGTTCTTATAACAATGCTTAGGCAAGAGTATCAACAGAAATATATTATTACATCAATCACCACGGTCTTGGTATTGCTGTTGATAGTATCAAAGTGTAAATAATATAAGAATCAAAAGATGATAAAACGACGATCCACAATAGTAATCATTTACATAATATATATATATATATATATATATTAGCAGTCATATAGCATATCCGGATTAATCTTTTATTTACAAATTCACAATTCAAATCTGAATCTATTCAGAGTTTTCTGTGTGGAACATAATTATATCACAAATTAATTTTTTTGGGTCTTTTTGTCATTTTCAAAAATAATAAGACGTTTGTATAAAGGCTGCAATGTACATCACAAACATAACTAGAATTACATGAAGCTACAACACACTATACAATAGTCTGGTAACGGAATGAAAAGATGCTTTTATTTTAAGCGATTCAGGATAGAGGAATGAATGGTGATCTGACCGGATTAGAGTAGAAGGTATCTTTATACACACGCTGTTAATCATGGTTTTTAGATACAAAGCTGCTCGATTTGTTCGATGAGTCCACGGGGCATATAACGCCTTATGACAAAGAGCCGTCTCGGTGATCGCCGTTCACACTCTGGCATACCCATTACTCGAAAATTGTAGTATTTCTCTTCAAGCTGTTTGATAAATTGCTTACTCTCCATACTAAATGTCTGTATGAAGCCCAATATCAAGCTAACGTGGGGCAAACAATTTCTCATGTATATCAGAACCTGTTCGATAGTTTTAGCACATGATTCACACGGTGAGTAGAACGAAAACAACAGCAGTGTGTGACGGTTATTCGAAAACTTTAGGGTTTTCCTCCGCAAAAGTAAACCTTTCAAATAATCCAACACAAATTGCTCAGCGTGCAGTATACCTCTACCTGATCGACAGCAGGTAGCTACCACAAAATCTTTTGCCCCGATGCCTCCATCGTCAAATGCCTCTATCTCTTCGATTGGAAGCTCGCTCCTGTGTCCTGCGAAGTCTAAGGACAAAGCTGCAAACTGGTTGCGCCCGATGTTGTAAAGGCGAAACTCATCCCGGAACGTGTTGAAGAGTCGCTCGAAGTAGTCTGCTGCTTGCGCCATGATCCTACCTCTGTTCACCAGCTGCGGCCAAACAGCAAAGTTTGGCTCGCAAGTTCGGGTCCTCACGATCAATCTCGGCGCCATTGCGTACTTGACCATAACTGATCTGAAGCGAATATGCCTCTGCTCCAGTCGTTTAGTCGCAGAAAAGGTTCTATTCCAATCTTTTTCGGTAGCCTCCAATGACTGATTTTTGAGGTTCAGCCGTGGTTCCATGACACCCAATACCAAACGCACGTTTAGGCGGTGTTCGTTCAAGTAATCCAGAGTCATCTCAATGCTTTTGATGCACGAATCGCAAGGAAACAAAGATGAGAACAAAAAAAGTGTGTGATGTACTGGTGGGTCTCTCAGAGTCAAGCCTCGCAGAAGACTCCTTATGTAATCAAGCACAAAGCGTATGCCATGTCCCAAACTTTCATATGTGCTGTCGGCTGCTGCCACAAAATTTTGCGCCACAAGTCCTCCGTTGAAGTATTCATGTGGCTCGATAACAGGGTAACTCGGATTGTTTCCTGCAAAGTCAATGGCTAAGGCAGCGTAATTTTTGTTCCGTAAGTTACAATGCTGAATGCCGTGCATGAAAGTGCAGTACACTTGTTGAAAGTAACAGACTTCTGGATCCATGATGATATTGCTCGCTTGGTGTCTATTATTGTATATTGACTAGTAGTGCCTCGAATGAGTTCTGTCTCCTTCATGACATTGCTTCGGAATATACATGTATAGGCTACACGTTTGTCACGACGCAGCTCGAATGTCTCAACGTACACAGCGGGCGATGCTTAAAATAGCGCAATTGCCACGCTATGGGGAATCCCAAACCGAATGACCTCATTTTCCAGTTCAGTCTTGCGAGGAGCAAGATTTTTTTCCCCATAACATTTGCAATGTAACAACTGAACTTGAGCCCAGCATTATAAAGAAAATACTTTATGTCACTGCGATTATGTGGTTTGGTGTGAAAATGTCAGATATAGAAATGCCAGGAAATATAACATTCTCACTTGACTTCCACTTCCAATGATTTTCCGCACCTCCGGCGGTTGACACATAGGCCTATCTGCCTGAGCAATCAATTTCAAAATTTGTATCTATAGGCGTTTTCACATCAAAATCCAAGCTCGAGATATTTTTCGCAGAAAATAGTCAGCAAAATAGCGCGCTATTTCGAAACATCGGGCTGATGTGAAAATGCCTTATGATGATCAATGAAGGTGCAGTTATGCTAGACACTCTTTGTGTTTGTACTTGACAAAGCGTTACCATGGTAACCGCATGTTTTCTTCGAAATCCTGTGGAGTGAACAACTTCCACAGTTTTAAAGCAATTGAAATCAAATTTGGTAGGAATTATGGCCTTGAGGCATAGATGTGGAACACATAATTTTTGTGTTTTTTTAGACAAAGCGTTGCCATGGTAACCATAATTTTACCAAACCCTTGTGGATTGAATAACTTCCACAGCATTCAAGCAATTAAGGTCAAATTTAGTATGTATGATGATCGGGAGGTGTAGCTATGCAAGACACCAATGTGTTAATATAACAAAAATGTGTTGCCATGGTAGCCACTCATTTTTGTATCAAATTGAACCTTTTAATCTATGAAGGTGAAATTCGGTGTGTATGATTCTCTTTAAGTGTAGTTTTGCATAATGTCCATTGTATCGCACAATGCGTTGCCATGGTAACCGCATTTTTTTTTTTAATCCTGTGGAGTGAACTTCTTCCACAGTTTTCAAGCAATTGAAACCAGATTTGGTAGGCATTATGGCCCTGAGGTAAAGATGTGGAACACATCATTTTTGTGTTTGTCACGCAAACCGTTGCCATGGTAACCACAATTTTACCAAAACCTTGCAGATCGAATAACTTTTCCATCATTCAAGCAAGTCAAATTTAGTATGTATCATGATCTAGAAGTGTAGTTTTGAAAGACACCAATGTGTTAGTATAAGGAAAATGTGTTGCCATGTTAACCACTCATTTTTGTATCAAAATAAACCATTCAAGCTATGAAGGTCAAATTTGGCGCGTCTGATGGTCTTTAAGTGTAGTTATGCAAAATGTCCCTTGTGTTGATTAGACAATGCGTTGCCATTGTAACCACACTTTTTACCCAAACCTTGTGGAACCAACTGTTACCATATATAGCACTCAAGCAACTGTGGTCCTATTTTGTTTGTATGATAATGTATACATATTGTGCAAGACACCACATGTGTTCATGCCAGACACATTTTTCGACAATGGCAAAAAGTGTACACTATAAAGCAATACTAGGGGCGGGGTATTAATCACCTTCGATGATAATTCTAGTTCATGTCATGTACGTGTGCAAAATATCTGCTAATATTCATACATGAAATATCTTTTGCGTGTTATGATTGTCTTAAGAACGCTTTGAATGCCGTTCTGAAGCTGTGATTTTATGTCAAATATCTAAAGGAACTACACGCAGTTTTCGTAAACAGTCACGTGACCAACCTCACGAAAGTGCTGAATTTCGGAAAGAATTTAGGAAAGTGCTGAGCACGGAGTCGAGATCAGGCTCGGTATCTTCCAGCGATTGTCTAAAGTGCCAACTTCCCTGATTCAATCCATATTCAATATCATTACATAATCATTATCGAGTGTCTCAATCGTCTAATTGACCTTAACACAAACGCGTGGGGGTCGTTGTTTGTTTGTTGTTGTTGTTTTACCTGATTACTTGAGCAACGACAACGATAATCCCTGATAAGTTATCAGCTACATAATTTCGATGGGTGTGCTTTATGATCAGACAAATTATTGTGAGAAGAATTCGCGATGTGACGCCATGACATCTTTGCCCCATGCTTTAGATAGGTGATACGACTTGTATCACTGTTACTTAAAAACGTACGAAACTCTTTGCGTCAGATTTTTATAATCTATGTCGAGCAATTCCCTCGTTGCTCGTTAAAACATTCTACATTTTCAGAGGGAAGTTAAGCTTTTCTGTAAGAATCCGAAATCACATGGAAATAATATGGTGGTTAGAAGATGTGATCACGACCAACAGTGTAAAAAAAAAAAAACAATGAAGGGAGAGCTATTTAGGCCTACTTATATATTGAAACGTGAAAAAAGAATGTTTTATTTTATTGTAAAAAATAATGTCCATAATAATTAAGTGGGTATAACAGAGTATCTCATTGGGCTGGAGACTCTCTACTTGGTTACCTGGTAGCGACTCGAGTCTTCTGGAATGTATCAGCCGCATCTCATGGAACCAGTTCCGTCGCATAACGTGAAGAACACGACAAAATAAAATCAAATTCTTCAGCCACATGGTTTTGACAAAAAATAATGTCTTATGTACACTCACTCTTTGAAAGTTTCAAAATCGGTGTCACTGACATTCTATGCCGATCGGCGACCGTTTGGCAAAAATATGGTAGGCTAGCAGTAGTTTGATTACCAAAAAAAAAAAAAATCATGTTGAGGACTCTCGATCACTAAGACCAGTCTTAAAGAGCTCGGTGACCTTTCGACGATTAGTTGCCTAGGATACCTTTCCACGACCAGGTATTATTGAACAACAACTACAAGAAACATACCCATAAGTACTACTTCGTCTTCAAAAGGTTTCGAAGCACGCTTTGAATTTTGAAAACATCTAGCCCACCAAAACCATTCGCCGATCAGGTCATAGGCCAGAAGGCGAGAGCTGACAACCATTTGCCGACTTCAAAATAACGAAAACAAACAAACACACAAACAAACAAACAAACAAACAATAAAAACCAACCTAGCAAACAACTGCAACTTTTTTTTCCGATAAACGAATCCTATTTCATTTTATTATTAATGTCAAATCATCAGGTATACGGTATGCGTATGGTCGGAATAGCGAACCTTCGGAGTAATAAGCATGAATCCGAAAAAGAAAAGAATGTGCATAATATAAACACTTTCTATTAGACCATTGGAATTGCGAATCTTATTTCGTTTTTTGATTAACGAATCTTCGGAAAAAAACGAACTTTAAACGTTCTTTCCACCCCTCTGTTTGTACGACAAGTTTAGATCTATCATGTAGCCCTCAATAAGTCAGGTGTTTTGACGCCATCTAACAGTCACGGGCCTGTGACTATTTTAATGTGAGTATTTTCATGTGAGTATATCACGGAGTAACCCGTCTTGTGCCTTCGCACATTTTTAAATTGAAGAGATTTCGCAACGTCCCGGGAATACGCATCCGTTGCGTGGCAACGGCTTTCTAGGGAATCCTAGATCATACCGAAGTAGCTTGTGATGTTGACAGGTCGGTTTTCTTATCATCCTCGAATAGATATATAAAAAAAATTATTGTACCAAGCTGCAATGGAACCTTTGACCTGTATTTGTTTGAATGCTCCCCCCCCCCATGACATGCAATTTAGAATATAGAGTGAAGTATCCCGTATACTCAGTAGTTGTAACTCAAAGCGACGGCAGAATCTGAGGGGGGGGGGGGGTGAGGAGGGCTGGGGCTGCTCCCCCGGGGTCCTCCCACGAGAGGAACCTTTGACCTGTATTTGTTTGAACAAACGTTCAAAGAGTCAGCAACACTGGATAAATCTTAATGTTAGGTGAACTGTATGGACCTGTGCGTATGTGAACAAGTAAAACATTTCTTCGTTTTCGTCACGTTTATCTCTGGTTGATAAGCAGAAGACTATCATACAAAATAGTATGATGCTCGATCTTGAATGCACTATACACTGTATATACCGGATTATAATATATGCACGACAAAGGCACATAAGCCTAGTTGTATTGTTATGTAGGCCGAGGTGCCATGGAATTACATTAGGGTTGATTATTCTTATGATGTGTTAATAGTCTGAAATGGTGAATGACATAGGTAGGCCCCTACAATCTTGGTAGAATTGTATAATAGAAAATGAAGTTTGCATCAAAAATATACCCCAAGCAAGAATTTACAGTAATATCGCACGAGTGTAACATGAAAACGAACATCATAGTGAATCTTTTGTCATGTCAATTCATCCAGTCACATCATCATGATATGAACAATAACCAAACAAACAAACAAATAAACAAACAAACAAACAATCGATCAAACAAACAAACAAACAAACAAACAAACAAACCGATATGATTGCCCTGCGGGTAGGGGAAACAATTCTGTACTTGCAAATGATTTGATTTTGGTCTACAAGGAATAACATCGTTGATGACACGAAGGCAATATACATAGCCTAGTGTTTGAATGCTCCCCCCCCCCCCCATGACATGCAATTTAGAATATAGAGTGAAGTATCCCATATACTCAGTAGTTGTAACTCAAAGCGACGGCAGAATCTGGGGGGGGGGGGGGGGTTAGGAGGGCTGGGGCTGCTCCCCCGGGGTCCTCCCACGAGAGTTCGACATTGAAAAGGGGTCCATGAGTCATACGTACCAAGAGTCATACAGCCCATGAGTTCGATACTGGGCAATAATAAGGTCCGTGCACTACGCAAACAAGGCCAACGAGTTCGATATTTAAGAGTAATAAAGCCCCACGAGACCGACATCACATCATGGGGCTTACAGCAATTGTCGGTCTCGTGGGCTTTTTTTGCTCGGTGGAACTATATATAGAGAGGCCTCGTAGGCCTTATCATTACATTTGCCTGGTGTCAAGCTCATGGGCTGTGTGACTCGTGGGTGTCGAGCTCATCGAATGACGTGCACACCCCCCCCCCCCATACACACACACAGACACATGTACTCTCTACAAAAATAGAGTGAAAATTTTCACTCTAAAAAGAGTGAATACAAAAAAGAGTGAATTTCGAGTGAAATTGGAGTGAAATTTGAGTGAAAATGCTCATTTTCACTCATTTTGGAGTGACGTCAGGGATCACTCGAAGATTTTGGAGTGATCCCTGACGTCACTCCAAAATGAGTGAAAATGAACATTTTCACTCAAAATTCACTCCAATTTCACTCGAAATTCACTCTTTTTTGTATTCACTCTTTTAAGAGTGAATATTTTCACTCGATTTTTTTTACTTTTGACTATAACCTAAAAAAAAAGATGCAGAAAAACAGAATAAAAGAAAACAGCCAAAGAAACCCATGACATAAGAGGGTTCCACCTCGAGATGCGGGGGGGGGGGGGGGGATCCAACAGACCAAGAACACTATACCCTTTTCCGTTAATAATGTAAGATAGATAGTTTATTGTTAACTCAAAAGTGTTGATCCAATTGTCATTGAGCTCTAATTACTTCGCTCTAATGATTTAGAAATCAAGACAATAGAAACATTGGTCTTCAATTATCGATGCATGTGAATAATCTTACTAATTAAGATTTTTGTTTATAGACTGATTTTTTTTTCTAAATCACTATACTGTTAGTAACTTAGCTTCCGGGGTTAGCTAACATTTCATTTCATTTATTTCCACATTAAAAACAACAATCATTACATTTCAAGTCATAGTATAAACATATTCATTGTGGGGGACCAATTAAAGCCTTTCAGGCTTGTTGGGAATAGGCCCCAAAGTAAATACAAGACTTTCTCAACTTACAATATATAGATACAAAATATATAGAACACAAATGGTGCACAATCAAAGCAGGATGAAGAAGGAAAAAGAAGAGAGTAAAATACTGGCAGAATATACAAAACCATGTTGCTATTACATACGGAAAGTGCGTCTAAAATTGTTTCTGAACTGCTGTAATGATTTGTAGGTTTTCAGTTCTTTTGGTAAAGTATTCCACAAAATGGGACCTTGATAAAAAATTGTTGACTTGGCTAATTCGGTTCGATAAAGGGGAGGATGAAAATTGTGTTGGTTTCTTGTATTATAAGAATGGATACTGCTGTTGAGATGAAAACATGGTTGTAAGGGGGCTGGTAATGCACCAAATAAATACTGTTGCATAAAAATTCCTGTTTGGAAGGAGATTATATCTTGAATTGGTAATATATTCATTTTTTTGAATAATGCAGAAGTTTGTGACAAATAATGTGAATGAGTTATGATACGAATAGCTTTCTTTTGCAACAAATGAATACGTTTCACATTCTTTTTAGTTGAATGGCCCCAGATGAGAGTACAATAACTCAAGTGAGATGAAATGAAAGAATGATATAACAATTTCAACACATGCTTAGGTAAAAATTTCAGTTTTCGCAATATACCAATATTTCTCGACAGTGTGTTGCAGAGCATATTGACATGACTATTCCAAGACAGTTTATCATCCAGCATAACACCCAGAAACTTTATATTTGTTACACGTTTAATCATATCACTATTATAATATAAAACAAAATTATCAGTACACTCACGAGTCCCAAATATCATAAAATTAGTTTTTCCTGCATTCAAAATTAACTTATTTGCCTGCATCCATGTATCTAATTTCTTCAATTCTGTATTCATATTGTCAAATAATAATGACAGATCATTGTTACGCATAAAAATATTTGTATCGTCAGCAAACAATATATAATTTAACAATTGAGAACAGTTTGGTAAATCATTTATGTAAATCAAAAAGAGAAGAGGGCCAAGAATGGAACCTTGAGGGACTCCACATTTTACAACCTTATAATCCGATTTGAAACCTTCTATTACAGTATATTGCTGTCGATTATATAAATAACTTTCGAACCACTTAAAAGCCACACCCCGTATACCATAATGACTAAGCTTATGCAATAAAATATCATGATCAATAGAGTCAAAGGCTTTTGACAGGTCAATGAAGACAGATAAAGTAAATTCTTTGTTTTCAATCCCTTGGATGATATTTTGCATAAATTCTAATACTGCGGAACAAGTGGAGTGCCCGTTTCTGAAACCATACTGATTTGGAATGAGTGTATTGGAATCTTGAAGAAATGTGGTAACTCTATTGTAAATACATCTTTCGAATATCTTAGCAAATGTATTAAGAATAGATATGGGACGATAATTACTCATAATACTTCTATCACCTTTTTTATATATTGGGATTACACGTGCTATTTTCATATTATTTGGGACTATACCAGTTGATAAACTTATATTGAAAATGTCACACAATGTTCTCACAATAAATGGTATAACTTGTTTCACAACCCGGATACTTATGAAATCAGATCCTGCACTAGTGTTATTTTTCATCTCAGAAACAATAGACAAAATTTCACCACATGTGATAGGCTTAAAGAATATTGATGAATACACAGGGGTGCCTAAGAAGGATATAAACTCACCATCATCTTTAAAACCTTGATTCAATGACAAATTATGACCAATGGTTGAAAAATAATCATTGAACACGTTTGAGATTTCAGCTTTATCTGTGACGAACTCATTATCTATTTTTATTCCGTGTGAACTTAAATTTCTATTCTCATTATTTCTTAAGAGCCCATTTACACATTGCCATATTTTCCGAATATCATTCTTCACAATATCGAATTTATCAGAATAATATTTACATTTTGCTTTTTTCAACTCATTCGTAACATAATTTCTAAATTGCTTGTAAACATTTCTACGGTATTGAGTTGGGTTTCTCAAATACTTTTTATACAAAGCAGATCTTTTCCGACATAACTTCTGCAAATGAAAAGTCATCCAAACTTTCTTATTCTTCCTTTTACATTTATGTTCCTTTAATGGAAAACACTTATTATATATATCTGTTATCTCTTGCACATAGTTATCATAAGATTCATTCACATCATTTGTGATTTCTACTGATATACTCTGACTTTCAACACAAAATTTATGAAGAGTTTCATTATTGATGGATCTTGTGCTAAAACAAATTTCAGAGTGATCCTTTGAAGGTAACAATTCAGCCATAATGACAAAGACCGGCAGGTGGTCACTAACGTCACAAACAAGTATACCAGGTGTATAATAAGTATCTGTATTGAGGAATATATTGTCTAAAGTAGTTCTACTTTTGTTTGTAATACGAGTTGGGGAGCTTATAACTGGATAAAATGAAAAACATGACATACAATCAAAAAAGGCATCAACACTTGGATTTTGAGTAATTTGAGATAGGTCAATATTGAAATCTCCCAAAATACAGCAATCAAACTTATGAATATCAATTTCATCAAACACTTGCATTATTTCTTCAACAAAACCATGAATGGAAGCATGTGGTGGACGATAAATTATTCCAATTAACCTGTTCTTGCCTTTACGTGGTATTTCTATGAATAAACATTCAAAATTATTGTACTCTCTCGTCAAATCTAATCTCACAACATATCGAACAGATTTGAGGATATACACTCCTGTTCCACCTCCTCGTCCATGAATTCTATCATTATTTTCAAAAACATAGTCTTGCAGTTGATACATTTGTAGAGGAGATGACTTTGTTAACCATGTTTCTGTCAATCCTATTATTTCAAATTTATATTTCAAAGTATTAATATATGACTCAAAACTCTCAAAATTCTTTGCAATACTACGGCAATTGAAGTGAACAAAAGAGTGATGCTGATATAACTGATCAAATTTATGATTAAATTCATTCATAGTATAATACTGTTTAAATGCATTTTCATCCAAATCTTCATTTTTCAATAATTCTAACACCTCAGAATTGTGAGTGTTATACTGTTTGTAATCACTTACGACATACTCAAAGAATGAAGCACATACATCATAATACTCTTCATTTTCTGCGGTATGATTAAATGGAAAAATATTACCAACACAATTAATGCAAATTAATCTTTCTTTACTTTTATCACACGAAAATTCAGATAAGCTCAGATTCAACAATCCTTCATCACAAAATGAATCGCAGTTATAACATAAAAAGGTTGTCATAGTGGAGGTTCCATATCCTTATACGGAATAATCTGATCCCACACAAATACATGTATCATATGTGTACCGTGGCGCACAAAGAAATGGTAGAATGTACTATATGTGCCAGAGTATAGAGAAGAAGTAGGGACAGGACAATGAGATATATCAACGGAGACATCAAGATTCATACCAGAAATTAAAATACCACAAAACAGTAAACATTTGTACAATACGGGTGAGGAGATAGCATTGAAAAGCAACATTGCAATCAAAATAGCATTTGGTTTTGGTTGTTGAAGGAACATACATTTCCAGGGTAACATAATTATCGCATATAATGAATGTGTAAGCACAAAGCTTACAACATTCAAACATTATATCAACACAGTTTCTTCTCTTATAAACTAAGGTATCATAATTGTGATAATATCAGACAAACATACATGGATTACAATTTACGCAAGTCTTCTTCACTGTTGATCACTCTTGTGATGGACTTCCCCCCAGTTGCCGGCAGTAATGCAATGACACGTCCATTCGAGGTCCATGCTTGAGAGACTTTTGGATGCCCACGCGTCTGTTTGAAGAGTCTTTGGTTTTTCAGAGTAAGGTCCTCCACGATGATGATTCCCGACCCCTTGAGCACTTTTCGTTTTCGGAGGATTTCACTGCGCTTTCTGTAGGATGCGAGCTTGACGATTATAGGGCGAGGTGCGGTTGGTCGAGGCTGGTTTGGGCGGGTTGTTGTATGTTGAGAGGGTGTAGATTGTCTTCCTGTCCTGTGAGACCTGTCGATATCGTTGACATCGAAGGTGATACCCAGTTTGGCTGACATTACATTGCAAATCACAACGTCTGTGTCTTCATCTCTTTTTTCCTCGATTCCTAGTACTCTGATACAAGATCTGCGAGAGTATTGCTCCATTTTGTTGAGGTCATTTTCAAGAGCAATGATGGCATTGTTTTGTGAAGATGTGATTTGAGACAGTTTGACTATTTCTCGATCCTTTTTCTCCACCTCAGATTGCAGGTCAAGGATTTTACCCTCCATGTTTTCAACTTGCTGCACGAGGGCAGACATCTTGTTTTCAACAGCTTTGCTTACAACAGCTGAGACAAGTTGAGTGAATTCATCATTCTTGAATAGCTCTTTTATCACTTGAGCTGTTACATTAGCTGTCAGCCTTGTTTGCAGTCCTACTGTACCTGTTGATGCATTCGACATTGTCCAAAGATGTGGTACTTAGAATGCAGTGTAAACAGATGAAATAAGCTTGCACAGACAGACAAAGTAGTCAAGGGCAGTGAACCTCAGCCGAGATCAAAGAGTATACAGGCAGCTGGTAACAACAAAGAGGTGTTGGAATGCAGGCTGTCCGAAATGATACATCACCTGGATATGGAGGGTAGGGTGTTCCTCGGTGGTGACGGTGGTTCTCATGGAGAGAGCTTACTCCCGCAAAATTCCATGTGTTGGACTAAGAGGGACAAGATGTGCATCGAAGTCATCTCTGTTCAAAAACTGTTCCTGGAAAGTTGCTCCTACAACGACGGCTCCATGGATCCTACATGATTCACATCATCAGGAAGTGCACAGTGCTCATTTCTACAGTGTTAAATGAACGCTGGATGTTGAATTCATGTAGAACAACTGGAGTCTAACAGAGCTCTGACAAATGTGCACCTTCTTCACTCTGCCCTTATAAGTGAAATAACATCAAGGAGCTTCAAGCTCCTTGCTAACATATTACATTGTTGACATCTGACTCATTCAAAGTAGCAATATTAGCGAGATTTCTTAACAGTTCTACATTTATATTCATGACCACAGTTAACATGTACGCATTATTTATTGACCAATAAGACAAATACATTGGCAAAATGCTCGCTAAAAATGCTTTGTTGTAGGAGTGTCGGTGGCCTGGTTGATGAATAATAATAATAATAATTATGATAGTAGTAGTAATAGTAACAATAATGATAATAATACTACTAATAATGATAATAACAAATTCTTATATAGCGCATTTCAGACTTCAAAAGAATTTCAATGCGCTTTACAAACAAACAAATAAATTATACCATAATACAAAATATAACAACAAAATTACAATTTACCAAACACAATATATTACTCTACAATAACTATTTCTTGAACGTACATAAAAGGTCAGAGTTGCCAGTACTACTGAGATAACTACACTGACTTTAAATTTAACAATCATAGGCTACTTTGTATAGATACATTTTGAGATTTTGTTTGAAATTGTCTATTGGCATCTGACTTCTCAGTGGGTCTAGCAGAGAATTCCATAAAGTAGGTGCGGCAAAAGGAAAAACCCTCATGATGAGATTATCATTCAGGAACATAGCCTGTATGATTCTGGAAGTTTCAATGTCTTTCTTCTGCTTCTTTCTTATCTCCAAGCCGCTTGACAATATGTGAAGTCAGAATATTGTTTAGGTTAAGTAACGTTAAATCAAGCAACGTTACAAACTTTAAGGCGTATACTCTATTCTCACCCATAATCAGAATGTTTTATCATTCTAAAGGGATAGTATAGTATTGGTGGAGGTGAGGATTGGGCTTTTAACTTTTTGCGAGATACCAAGAAACCACTTCTGAAATAGTACAGAGCATACCATTCTAAGAGGAATTCAAAACCAATTTTCATCAAACAAACTTTGAATTCTTCTTGGAATTACGTGCTATTCCATATTTCACACGAAGTTCCTCATTATTTAAAAAAAAAAATGTTTGAAACATGAAGTTCCATCACAACCAAAACTTTACCATCCCTTCAAGTCTCACTGAAAGACATACTCGTTTAACTGAACAGAGTAATTTTCCTCACACGTCTGATATACCAGCATAATCCCATCACTCCATGCATTATCATATTTTGTACTCATGTACCACGTTATACATTGTTTCCAGCTCAATGCTGACGAATCTACTAACAATGTGAGATCCAATTACGACTGAGTCACATGTTATAGGTAGACCTTGATGAGGAAATAAAAAAGACGTTCTTGCAAGACACAAGTATAA
Organism: Diadema antillarum; assembly: GCF_040938485.1. Lineage (NCBI taxonomy): Eukaryota > Metazoa > Echinodermata > Echinoidea > Diadematoida > Diadematidae > Diadema > Diadema antillarum. Next base: position 332,768 of record NW_027270935.1, on the reverse strand, counting down.
CGACAGCAGCAAAAAAAAAAAAAAAAAAAAAAAAGACAAAATGACAATAGACTCACAAGCAGAAAAACTCAAATATGAATTAAGTCCATACTCGGCGTGATGTATGATAGTCAGTTTCGTGTATGAAAATACAAGTTGTAATTGTATCCGCATCAGATGCCGTAAAGTAACACTGGGCCAAGAAATAATCAGAAAGAGGATTTTGTATCCTAAAGATGGTGCCAATAATGTCATCTTTAAGGATTATACAATCGCAACATACCATGTGACTTATCATCAACGATGATAGCTTATGTCGTCATGTTCGTATCCAAGCAAAAGCGTGATGACATTTTTACTGTGATTATGGTGTTCTGATGCAGATCTGCCCACAAGAAATGAGTAGAAAACAACGACAGTCTATATTACTTCTTTCGAGTTTCCGATACGGGCTCTATAGCTTTCTCCACTTATAGCACTTGTACAAATGATTGAAAAAAAAGTAATAGAATAACAATAATTAGATCTCTAAATTTACTCATAACATAAATTAATACGTATACAGAACATTTTTATACACGTGCAAATGTATACTCTAAGGTACAAGTGGAGGAGACCGTCATTAATAAGCAATATGCTTGACTATGAAAATAGGACGATGGCCTCAGAGTAACACAGTAAGCCTATATGAAAATTACACAAGAAGGTTCATATTTGCAACTGAAAAACCAACAGCTGCCCCCCCCCCCAAAAGTAACTTCAGCCTCTAATTTTACATATGCAATCAATGTAGTTAGTCAAGTTAAAGATATAACTATCACGAGACGAATACGAGGGACAGAGGAGGGGATACCGCAAAGAGAGAGAAATGAGAAAAGGGATATTAACAGTGGTATAATATCAACACTATTAAACTGATTCTGAACGTCTCGAAGCCTTGGCACATTCTTAATGAGAAGAAAAAAAAAGAAGATGATTTGATTTGATTTAAATTTTATTTCCACTCTTTGTTCACAAAAACAAAGAAACAGACATAACTGAGTTACAATTATTTTTGACGTACAAAAATAATCGAAAAGTGTATTCTAATAACATAAGGTATACATTTGCAACAAATGGTAAATAATTAGTAGTCATAAGAACCAAATGAGAAGCCTAAGTCAAAAGGACAGCAGCTGCTTCAATTACTTAGATAGGCACCCGAAAAATAAACCATGTCATAGTGAGACAACACAGTAACACATAACAATAACAGAGTATAGACCAGAATGGCACAAAGAAGAAGAACAATTAAAACTGAAGCTCTGCATTATGAGAAAGAGAATGGAAGAGAGGATATAAAATAGATTATAAGACAAGTTGAGATGAGAGGGAAAGAAGAGATGGAGAAAGGAGTGAATATCGAGCAGGATATCTTTGTATTTTTTGTATATAAATTGTCTCTCATATACAGTTAATCAAAATAGACATTTCTTTAAACTTGTGTCCAATGAGTTCCAGAGTTTATGCTAAGGCAATAATATTTTTTAGAAATATGTCATTTATCATCACTGTCGTGGTTTTGCTGTTGATAAGATCAAAGTGTAAAAATAGGAATCAAAATATGTTACAAAATGATGCACGGTGATATCATCGCTTCTCTCAACCACCAATAAACAAAGCGCTGATATTACAACAAAATATTACAGCTTCTATGGCAGAAGCAAAATCATGATTATTCTTTTATATACACGTACGATACTTTCAGCGTAGACGAAGCAGTTGCATTAGTTCGCTGAGTCCATGGGACGTGTAACGTATATAGAGCTGTCGCGGTGATCGCCGTTCACACTCTGTCGTATCCACTACATGTACCCGGAAATTGTAGTATTTCTGTTCAAGCTGTTTGATAAATTGCTTAGTCTCCATACTAAATGTCTGGATGAATCCTAGTATCAAGCTAACGTGGGGCAAAGAAGTTCTCAGGTATATCAGAACCCGTTCGATAGCTTTTGCACATGAATCGCACGGCGAGTAAAATGAAAACAGAAGTAGTGTATGATTGTGGTTCGACGACTGCAGGTTTTTGTTCCGTAGAAGAGCACCCTTCATGTAGTCGAGCACAAACGGCTCAGCATGTAATATACCTCCATCTGCATAACTTGAGCGACAACAAGTGGCTGCCACAAAATCTTTCGCCCCTATTCCTCCATCGTAAAATGCCACTGTCTCTATGATTGGACACTCGATTCTGCCCCCGGCAAAGTCGAAGGACAAGGCTGCGAACTGTTTGCGACCGGGATTGTAAAGGCAGAATTCATATTTGAATGTGTTGAAGAGTCGCTCAAAGTATTCTGCTGCTTGGGTCATGACACTCATACCTCGGATTGCCTGCTGTATCACAGGAAAGTTTGGTCCGGTTATGAGTTGGAGTTTGCCGAAGTTCTGCGTTCCTTCGCACCTCACAATCATAGAGCTGAAACCAGAGTATAGCTGCCTCAGTCGTGTAGTCCCCTATAAGGTTCGAATCCAAGCTTGTACCACCCTCCATGTAACCTCCAATGATTGATCTTCAAAGTTTTGTGGTTCCATGACACCAAAAATCAGACGCACGTTCAGACGGTGCTCCTCTATATAGTTTAGAGTTTGTTCGATCGTTTTGATGCATGAATCACAAGGAAACGAAGATGAGAGCAGGAGAAGTGTGTGCTGTATTTGTGGGTCTCTCAGCGTCAAGCCTCGAAGGAAAGTCTTCATATAATGAAGCACAAAGTGTACTGCATGGCCTAAACATTCATGTGGGCTGTCGGCGGCTGCCACAAAATTTCGAGCCACCATTCCGCCACTGAAGAATTCGCGTTTGTCGATGATGGGGCAACTCGGAATTCCAGCAAAATCAACGGATAATGCTGCATAATTTCTTTTTGAAATACTGTGATGGAGAATATTGAACACGAAAGTGCTGTACACTTGTTGAAAGTAAGTTTTTGGATCCATGATGATGTCATTAATCTGGTCTGTAAAGAGTCCTCTCTCTCACATATCTGTGTTCGCGTGTGTGGTGACACAGCTTTTAATCAGCGGACGATAAAGAATCTATAGTCCATCAATGTTCATTTATAGGGGGTGGCTAGTAACTGATCAGTTGAAATCAGTGGGAATACTGGGAGATGATTGTTCCAATTCTTGTGGGATTCATTTAAGAGTACATTATAATATATCTATTGTTGTGTGAAAATTCATCTGCTTCAGAACAGTCTATTATTCAAGTAATGTGCAGTGTAGCGCACCGTCGCTGTACAGGCATGCTAACCTGAAAACATTAAACTGCACATTACTTGAATATGAGACCATTCTGAAGCAAATTATTTTCACAGAACAATAGATAATGTACTCTTAAATGAATCTCACAAGGATTGGAACAATCATCCCCCAGCATTCCCACTGATTCCCACTGATCAGCTACTAGCCATCCCCTTTAATATGACCGCATGCAAGCCCACTTGTGTCCTAAGCCACGTAGTGCTGATGTACAGAATAACGCGGGGTGCTCATGATCATTATCAAGGGCACTTTCTCTCCCTACCCTCTTCCCCTCTAACTCTGGCCTCCCTTCTCTCTCTTTCTTCTTCTTCTTCTTCTTCTTCTTCTTCTCCTCCTCTTCCTTCTTCTTCTCTTTCTTCCACCTTTAGTTTGGCCCTTGAAGAGAATTTCAGTTCCGTCATTCATGTTTTCAAGTCACCCGTATTTTTTTTTCACGTATCCCCATGATGAAATACATTCCGTGGACAAAATAAAACATATCCGTCATAATTATAATTGTTATAATAAGAGCGGACTCTTTTCACTTTTGGATTTTTGCGAAGTTGACGTATGAATTAGCCATCAGCATGCGAATTTATTGTCTATTATATTCCTTGTGCCTGTGCGACTGGCTTATTTACCAAGTTCAGCATCATCTTACATGGATTTGTGTTGCGGAATATGGCAGTTATGTCTTTTAGGATGTACTCTTGGTGATATGACATAAATTTTGGAATGAAAAAAAAAAAGTAGAGTAACATTTTTTTTTTGTCGGTTGTCTATAAATGTAAGTATTTTGAAGAATAAGAGCTCATGCAGAAATAAACTGAAGTCTGTAATTTTTGATGATTTTCTCATCTACAGATCAAAATTTGTTTAAAACTCTTGATCATGCACACAGTGAGTCGAGAAGGTCAGAAGGTGTGGGATGGGGATACCCCCTCCAACACAAGAAAGCTTTTGCATTATTTTGATATTGAAATTCAAATCTGGGTACACACTTTTTATTGAAGATTTTCGAAACACACACTCAAATATTTTCAAGAAAAAATGAGAAAAATTGTTCTATTGATAAAATATTAAGAGGTAAATCATTTTCCATATGTCACCTCTTGTCCGCTCATGCGTCTTCACCATACTCAGTCTATGGGGATGGATGTATAGCGCTCACCGGTAATTTAAAAACCAGCAGTTTGAATGGAGTATGGTGATATAGATATCACGATCTCAGAGGTATAATATTCTCACAATAGGATCACGAGAAATGCAACCAGTAAAAAGAAGGGTATAATCTGTCATTGTTTCATTGTTTTTTTACTGATCAAAATTATTTGAAAATCCATCTTCTGATTCTTGAAAAAAAAAAGGATGTGAAAACCCTTCCAGACCAGTCCTCGCGCCAGTAAATGAGACGTCCTCGTGCCTAACATATACTGACTCGCTCTCATGAAACTATCCTTCCATCTCTCAGCCGTTGCTTGTAGTCAAGATTTTCAGCTATAACGCCGATGAAGCGGGAAATGGGGGGGGGGGGGGGGCATATCGGGGGAATCAACCCGTCACAGTTGTAGAGACTGGATTTTTTTTTTGACATGATTTTAAAACTTTAACTCTTCTGTTGCATAGAGATTCTGGAAGAAGTTTTTTACTTTGGGGGGGGGGGGGGTCACCCCTTAAACCCTCATCCCTATAATAATCAGTAATACAGGTCAGATCTTTTCTATCATTGCAGCCTTTGTACTGCAGAAAGGCTGCCAAAACATTTTTTTTTTTTTTTGGGGGGGGGGAGCGCCGGGAGAGAGGCATCACCCAAACAATCAACACTATGTGTGCAGATTGACCATGAAACATATCTGAAAATAACTCTTTTTTTAATGACTAAAATATGATTAGAAAAATTTAATTTGTTATGTTAGAAAATTGCGTTCCTTAAATAGATTTTCTTGGGAGATTTATTATGGTACCTGTATATACCAATGGTATATATACCATATTATCCTATCTATACATTATCAAAAGAAGAGAACGACCTAAAAATATGAATAATGGAATCGATATTCATATCATTCGAATAATATTACATAGGGGTCTACAGCCAACAGGGCCCGGTAAGAGAGAGAGAGAGAGAGAGAGAAGAGAGAGAGAGGGAGACTTAAAAAGCGCTTTGTGAGTACGTTTTTGTTATAGGCCTGCACATTAGCTCGAACTTTGAGGGACAACAATTTGGAACAAAGTAGGCTATTCTTCAATTTTATATCATATTTCAGTAGAAATGATGGTTCTGTATGATATAACAAGGTCCCACATTTACATCTGAAACCTTGTATGTCCCGTAAAAAGAAGAAAATGAAAGGGAGGCAGAATTTTCTCTCTCCAGCCACGTGATATACGCTCCGGACGATCCAGCGGCTTGCATCCTAAAATGGCCGCCGTTGGGCTCCATTGCGTACTACACCCGTTTACGTGTAAAATCGGGAGAGTGTTCCCTCTTAGCGCACTGCGTGCGATTCTATTCTCTTTGCGCAATCGTTATGGGGAATCCCAGACCCGATGACCTCATAATCCAATTTACCATTTGCAGATGAAAAAAAAAAAACCAAAAAAAACCAAAAAAAAAACAAAAAAACCCTACCTTTGGTGTTTTGAAATAGTTGTAAAATGTGAGTTAGGGATAGAAACAACCAAGGTGTAAAAAGGTGTAATAATCAATGTTAAAGGACAAGTCCACCTTCGTATAAGGATTGAAAGAATGCAGCAATATCAGTACAACACATCATTGAAAGTTTGAGAAAACTTTGATAGTCCATTCAAAAGATGGTTACAGCTCGTTATTCCGAAGGTTCGTTATTCCGAAGGCTCTTTAGTCTGAAGATTCGTTATTCCGAAGGTTCGTTATTCCGAATTTCATTTCCGGATTAACGAATTTTCGGAATAACAAACCTTCGGAATAACGCCGCAATTAATGTTCGGATTAACGAACCTCTAGGTATAGGGAATTTGTGTGTTTCGGATTAACGACCCTTCGGTATAATGAACCTTCGGAACAGCGAACCTTAGGAATAACGAACAGCACCCAAATAATATCACCATTAATATACGTGACAAGCCGAGGAAATATTTTTTTTTTTTTAATGAAATTTTGTGAAATTTTCTTTATGTTTTCCATATATCGTTTTACGCATGTGACATCATACACGATAGTAGTCTTCTCATCCAGCAGTGACTGCACAGATACTATAAAAATTCATAACTTTTGAACGGATTGTCCGATCTTCCCCAAACTTTCACTGATGTGCTAACTGATATTGCCGCATTCTCTCAATCCTTATGCATATGAAGGTGGGCTTGTCCTTTAAATGGTTAAATATACAAAATGTGAACAATAGCTTTAATAAAATTGTCTCTAGACTAAATCGTCTACACTTAGTGAGAAACATAGTGATATTTCGTTATATTTTAGGCTTTATTGCAAAATTTTATATGGCAGGATGTTTTGTGATACAACTGACCTACACATTATGCATCAATGTCATCCCTTTAAAAGTACTGTTTACCATTGAGAACAGTGATTTAAAAAGATGTTCGAGTTATCACATTAATTATTAATGTGATAACTCGAACATTTTTTTAAATCACTGTTCCCAATGGTAAACAGTACTTTTAAAGGGATGATACAGTTTTGGTTGAGATGGGGCTTCAAGTTTCAAACGTTGTTTTGATGGGGATTTTTTAGAGATAAGGAGAAACCTCTTATGGAATATGAAAGAGCATAAAATTGATACCCCGTTCACAGTCCCACTTTGTATAGCACAACCTCTAGAGATTGTGTTGTGTTCACGCCAGACGATGGGGACTGTGAACGGTCACGGCGTAAGCGTCTAGCCCTATACTTGCAGCCCTAGGCTACCGCGATGCTCGAGCGTTAACGTGCCTCGAGCTAACGCTCGAGCGTGGAGATGTAGGTGACTGGAAAAAGTTGCACTTGACCTACAAATCCATAACCACAGTAACACTAAATCAAAATTTTCACTCAAATAACTTTTTAAGTCAACAAACCTACAATGATTAGACCAACCTGGGGTGGAGGTGTCTCCCGGGATGAAATAAAATTTCATTGACTTAAAATGGTAGATGAAAACATGGGGGGGAATAGAAAAACACTCGGAGACCGCAGACCACTGTCAAGGAGCTCATTTCTATCCATGCTACATGGTGATATTTACCCCATATTATAATTTGATATCCATATCTTCTGCATTAGATTCCTTGACCATCTAAACATACGATCATTGCCGATCAGCCGTCCCTGCTTCCGCCGCTCTTTTTGGCCAACAGCGCAATGTCTCTTTATGCGAGGGTCGCAAAAGCAAGCGCCCCATCTCTAGCGTTCATGATGGATCCAGGACCAATCATGATTAAAGAATCCTTCAAAAAATTCTAACAAATACCTGGATCTAGACGGTAATCTGGATTACTACCAAAATTACCTTGTCATGTCGTTATCAACTGTACCTGAAAATATCACCCGAATCCGTTCTTAAATTTTTTTGAAGTTATTTTGCAGACAAAAAAAAAAAAAAACAACAACAACAACAACAACAACAACAACAACAACAAACCAACGCTGGCAAAAAAACATGTACACGTATAACTTGACTGGCGGAGGTATTATCATAATGAAAACGAATAATATACTGACTGTAATGATGAATTGACGTTTTGAGTGGAACTTTTAAGAAAGTGAATGTCATTGTCAATGTCTCGTGCTTATCTTATAGCTACCACGAATTCGGATTGCAACTGACTAAAACATTTGATATAGTATACAAAATAGAATGAAAGTGTTAAAAATTGATCGACGGAAGTAAAACGTGCATCCGCACATTTCAGAACGCCTGGGAAGATAATTATTTAAAACAGTTTTTTTTTTTAAATAAATAAAGTTAAGTGATGTAAGAAAACGGGCTGGAAACCACATATTATCATGTAATTGTAAGTTAAGCGTTTTAAGACGTAATTCCCATGAAGTTGGTAGGATTAAAATGTTATATAACCTGCACATAATTTGCTAACTCTCAAAAGATTCAGTAAGATTATTAAGCAGTCTGCATATCTATATGGCACTCTTAGAAATTACCTTAATTAGTTATTTGTTCATTAATCCGAAAATGTTAAATAAGGTTAGCTATTTCGAAGGGTCGTTTATATGTAAGCGAAATATGCCAAACGTTTGTTATTCAGAAGGTTTTGTTTAACCGAAAATGAAATAAGATTCGGTGCTCGTTATTCCAAGAAAGTTTTGTCTCACCTCTATGGTTATTCAGAAAAAGAAAAGAAGGTGCATGATAACTAATCTTTGGAATTACGAGCCTTATTCGTTTCGTTTTCGGATTAATGAACCTTCGGAAAAATGAACCTTATTTCATTTTCGGATTAACGAACCTTCTTAAAAAACGTACTGTATTCCGCCATATCTACACCTCTGTTACTTTGTACAAGTCTTAGAGTTATCATTCACCCGTCAATATAAGCTATCGTGTTTTGACCCCATCTTACAGTGGCGGGCCTGTCATATACGCCTATGTTACGTTTCATAATAACCTTTGCTCATTGTCAGAGATATCGCAGCAACCCGAGAATACACTTCCGTTGCGTGGCAACGGCTTTCTGATTTCTCTGGGAATCCCAGATCACACTTGAATAGCTTTTGTGATATTGGCAGTTTGGTTTTGTTGATATAATCCACAACTATATACAAATTGCGTAAAAATTTAATCGTTGAGCAGGACAATGGACAACGATGGATAAATCTTTACGCTCATTGAACTGTATATTGACCTATGTGTAAGTAAAACCTTTTCTCCTCTTCGTCACTTTTGTCCCTGATTCGTAGGGAGAGCAATTTCATATATGCCAATAAAAATGTTATGATAATTTATCCAGTAAGCATGTCAGTTATCAGTCAACCTTATATTATCTTTAAAATTGTGTTTTAACATAGTGTGACAACAATGCAGGCTTGCCAAAAGTGTTTTAATTGACGTCTGAATTGAATAAAAGGTACACTATAGATCGTATTGGTTCGTGCATTCAATTTCTCTTTACTCTTTATAATGATAATGATAATTAGAATGCATATAATTCTATACTGAAAATATTTCAGGAAACAGGAAACATCCCACTTCAAATGAAATTTGAACTTGCATTTTGCATGAACAAACATTCAAAGGAATAAACGACAATATTCATCCCAAAAGTGAGTCAGAGCGAAATAAATCATGACATTGATAAGTTGGTATATGGTGATCACGAAAAACCGCAAATGTGTCAGTCTATACAATGGGACGCATACAAGCGAACAATAAAAAAAGAATGAACTTGGGGCAATAATGAATCAAAATGTGCACATGTAATGTACACGTAACATTGTTTGTGGGTCTGTGAGTAGATACATGTCATGTACGCATGCTTACATAATGACGTGATGTATCCCCATTGCGGTGTCAATGGTAAAAAGTATCTACACCTTTTTTTCCCCTGTTGACTGTTTTTTTTAAATCTCCTTATCAACAGAACACTGTAGGATGCTTGTATATAAGGTAGAATATAATGAGCTTTTCTCTAACTTGTTAATACAGCTTAGTTCACCCGTGGTATCTAACGCAATAGATTTAAAAAATATTTAGACCGGAAATAAACCAGGAAAATGTAGAAACCTTTCTCCATTTGTTGTTGTTGTTTTGTCTGAATCAACTACTGTGTATGCAAACTAATCAACAGTCAGTGCAAAGTATACTGCATAATTGTCAGATTTGATTTTTTAAAGAAATGGTTTCAGTTATATGCCAATAGATATCAAGGTCTTTTTCTACGCGCTCACAGCACATTATAATTAGTTCACAACTGGCAAACTATAAACAAAGCATCTCGCACACACACACACAAACTAACAAATAGACACCTTTATCTATGGGAAATGTTTCTCGTATATCTACACAATGACCGTTTACTTCTTCGAGATTTATGAACATTTACTTTCTTATTTCAACCGAACACATTGGATATATAATAGGAGATTATAGATTGGCCACAAACCCCCCCCCCCAAAAAAAAAACAACAACAACAACCAAACAAACAAACAAACAATGAGATGCAAGGACTCAATAATTTCTCACGTTATTACAAAATTAATATATTCATGGGAAATATAAAACATACACCGGTTTTCACCTTTCGAAATTAATAGGTTGACTTAGGTATAAATTTACAAAATCCAAGTGCATCGCTTTTTTATTTTTTATTTTTGCCTAAATTCAGAATCAAATATAGACAATACGCGTGTCCTCTACAATATGAAATTGAGAAAAAATATTGTGCCACAACAGAACAAAGGTGACAAAGAGAATTGATATTTCAATTCATACATATTATTACTGACACAGTCATGTAAATATACCTATAACGTATCTTAATTCATACTTTATACTGTTCTTTTATATTTTGTTCAATGATATTCTATAAAACAAGATCAGGGTAAGACACTGTTATGTCAACAGCTTATCAAGTATAGATTTACATGAGTACCGTGTATTCACTTCATCATAGACAATGAGATATCAGATATCTTCGTTGGACTGCAGTGTTTAACTTCATTCAACTCATTCACCAGCATACTCTAAAACTCTCAGTGAAATCAAGTAAGACTCTTAACGACAGTCACAAAATCATGTTTGGTGAACGCGCAATGCGCGTGTTGAACCAATGAGTTATGTGTCTGATAACTCCTTGGTTGAACATTATAGAGGACTCTTCAAAGCATGTGGAGCAAGCTGACATTGAATAAATGTTACAGCAAAATTTATTTTGTAGCACGGTAAACATACATGTTGATCAATGACTAATGATGCACAGGAAAATCTTTTTAAAAAAAATAAAAACCATGCCACTTTTGCTCAGCATGACAATCTGAGATCATTGCTCAGTAACTGTTGTGGGCAATAAATTTGCCATATATCGATAATTGAAAGTCACGATCAACGACTCGAATTGCAAATCTAATTATTTAATTACGCAAAAGAAAATGAGAATCAAGCAAAATGCTGATAATTGTCTTTAACCATTTCCTTTTTTTTACACTTTGTGCGTAAACGTGTTATTCCATCCATCCATCCATCTATCCATCCATCCGTGTAGATATCTAATCAAACTCGCTTAATCCCTTGCATGAAATGTTAAGCGTACTTTCAAGTATAATTGACCGTTTTTTGTGCTTTAAAATGAAAGCGAATACCGTTAATGTATGACAAATTTACTCTTTTTCTCAGAGACAATATACGATGACAACATCAGTGTTACTTTCTACATCACAAGGAGATAAACAATACACGTGTATATAAGGTAGATGATTAGAGTATACATAATACAATGTCATGCTCTTTGATCTGGTGCATTATTGTTCTGCATAGTACATTCATTGTCATGCATAACCTATACGCCGCGGAATGGGGAGGGAAGAGGGTTGCATCATTTTGGGTTACAAAAGAGGAAAAATATACCAGTAAAACATGAAATATACATTAATACCAACAAAAAAGCACGACGTGGATACTTGAAAGTATCAATTTATTCCTAAAAAACAAAACAAAACAAAAAACTTTGGATTCACACACGCATGTTAGTGAAACACTGTCATCTTAATATAGGTATATACCTGAATGATGTGTGTGAGATTAATTCACTGATTGTGCATAATCACGTCAAAAATCAGGCTTGGTTCTGATGGTACATATTTGAACATAAATATATAAATGAATAAATGAATGAATATTATTATACTATTTTATATATATATATATAAGAAAAAAAAGTCTCGAATACGCCATGGATCCAACAAGAAGTTTTTTTTTTATTTATAAAAAGCCTTCTTGTTGGATCCATGACGTATTTGAGACTCGTTCTTCTTATAATTACAACATTCAAAGTCCAACACGTGGAAAGTTCCAAGATGTACATATATATATATATATATATATATATAAAGAGACAGAGAAATGAATTCTTAGTACATACATATACACACAAAATATATAGGCTACACAGTTGTCGGATGATCCACCACTTTCTGGAGTTTTTTTTTTTTTTTTTTTTTTTTTTTTTTTAATAATGGTATCTTTCACAACTAGTCCTCAGAGAATGCAAGCAAGTATAGAATCCTAACATTACAAGAGTTAGTAACGTAACTGCCAGCTGGAACTCGCTTGTATTTCACGAGCACACAAACAAGGCACAACAGAAAAATAAAAGAGAGAAACTTACGTTTCGCTAGAGACTAACGCTAGGTCAACGGGTCATGAACTTCTCATTCTTTACGATGTGGGGAAAATAATGTTTGGGTTAGACCCTGTGTATTGATAGAAAGAGGAAGAGTCTGCATGAGAGTACGAATCTACGCTTAGTATATACAATGTACAAATGTATTTTGCCCTTACTGGAAACGATTTTTCTGACAATCATGGAATACTTGCTGTAATTTCTGTTGTTTAGAGTTATATAATTTACAGCTCTGTATTCTTTGGCAAGAGTATAAGGTGGCACCAACTCAAGTGTCACTTACTTTGCTTATTCCATGGAGATAGACAATCTCCACTCTTGTTGAAGTCAATTCAATTTCAAAAGTTTCTCATATTTCTCAAAATTAGAATAGTTGCAACAACGTAATACATAAAACGCATACAATAATGACAAAATAACAATAATAATCATATTAATAAACAGTATAGCGCATTTCCAATATGATAATACATAGGCCCTATCCTGATCAGTGATCAATGCGTTTTGCATAGTAAAGCGACGATTTATAGCAATAAACACGCTCAGAAAGAAAGTAAAATCTTTTTAAGATTTCTCTTGAAAATAGACACTGAGGGTTACGAACTGAGTTCTTTTGGCAGTGTATAGGTCCTGTACCGTAGTGTTGCCCCCCCCCCCTAAAAAAAAGAGAAACTATAATGGAATACGTTCACCGGCCTTTGTTTTTACACGTGGGATTTGGAGCTCATTCAGGGTAAATATACATGGCAGAGCGCAATTCATTAGATAAAAGGTAGGGAGAGTGTAATATCTTTGTGATGATCATTTAGGAGCAAAGATTTATGTACGTAACTGGAAACCAACAAACATATTTTATAACAGTGATTAATTTGTCTGTCGAACAAGCAACCAATGTAGCTGTTTGAGTAAGTGGAGGTAATTTGTATACAATCCCACCTGCATGCATGCCCCAGCAACAAACACGCGCTGTTCGGTTTCCAAACACGCTGATAATGATAGCCCACGTTCACATTCATCAAACATTATGACAAAATGATATAAACGCATGACCGTAATTATACAATACATTATGTCAATATCATGTGGCAAAAAAAGTAAGCGAAAGCAAAAGAAATATGAAGGAAACCACATGAAAGCACACTTGTAAAGTTGTCGGATTCATCGAAATGTTAACAAACGCTTATGAGTCACGTGAAGTGTGTTCGAAAGCTTCCGAGGGTTAGACATCTCTGCCAACCGTGAGAATGCAGAAATGTCTGAAAGGTAGGCTACAGTTTGAAAAAAAAAAATCCCTAGAATCCTTGAGTAGCAAAATTTTCGAATTCAAACAAGTCACTTTGAATGGCTGTTTGTAATGGATCAGTTGTCCCTATGTCCCAAAGACCATTTAAAATCATCATATCATGCTCTTCATGATTATAAAAAAAACTCTTCATATTGACTAAAAGGATGAAACTTGACTGAAATCCGAAAGCAAGAACACTACATTTGGCATATTAATGCTCCTCCCCTCCTAGCACACCCCTCCTCCATTTATTATAATAATGATTAGTTTCGTTTTTATCTTTTATGATCATCATAATTATTGTCATCATAATACTCCTGTCACACATGCAGGACTAGCTACATTTACTATACGCTCTTTTCATCAAAGTCCGTGTCATCGCCTGGTTCATCCATGCACGTACAGTGAAATCATCATAGCATGCAATATACCGTCATGTGTGATCGCGGTCAATGATATCGCCCGTGATCGGAACCACGGCGCGCCGCGGCGTGACGTACTCCACGATCGTCATCATGAGCACCATCTCCCTCCACATCGTAGCTGGATGAAGTCAGACTGCATCTCGTCCGGACAAAGAGTGGTATCCTTCTCATCGTTGGCTCACATGGTATCTGCATCATCTTGAAAGCACTGTATTTGAGCTCCAATTCTTTTGCCCTAGCGAAGGCTTGTTCTGATACTGGCGTCCTCTGGCCATAAGATCGGTATTCCCGCGCATTGACGTACTTGTGTACGAAACCGAGCACCAATCGCACCTGTGGCCGATACTTGCTCATGTGTGCCAGAGTCGTTTCGATGAGCTTGGTACACAACTCACAGGGTGAAAAGAAAGAGAAAAGAAGAACAGTATGTGACTTCCAATAACACAAACGGCTGAGTGAATCTCTCATGCTCTCTAACACTCGTCGTTCCGCATGCACGAGAACTCCGTCGTCTCCTCGACGGCACGTGGCCGCCATAAACTTGACGGCACGCATCCCGCCGTCCATTAGGTCCGCTTCTTTGATGATGGTGCACTCACGGCTATGGCCTGCGAAGTCGATCGACAACGCCGCGAACTGAGCGCGCTTGAAGTCAGCTGTACAGAAGTCATTTCTAAACGATACGTAAACACGTTGGAAATACTCTGTCTCGTCCATCCTATCCGCTTTTCAATGAATGAAACCAGCGCTATCATGCTCACAAGCCTGACAGCAAGGAGCTTCAAACAGACAGCTTTTACTATAATAAGTGCGCGATCTGGAAATCCCCGTATCCAAATCAGGCACTTTTTTTTTTGTGAGTCTGCGCAATGGTAGATGACTACCATGCATTCTGATTTACTCTTTGTTGTTGATGTACGCTTATCCGGTTGTGGTGAAAAAGCAGAACATTATGTCAGTCCCTTTCAGCATAATAACAGGGCCTATGGGTCACATCCAGTCCATGGGTTAAAAATTAGTGCCTATGAAATAAGAACAAAATATGCACTCGTATCTTATAAAAGACAGGCATTTCGCATTATCTGACAAGAACTTAGACCTGTGGATTGTGATGTGACAAACGAATAAACCGGTTTAGTAAATTCCATACTGTCATTATCCAATGACACATTACATAGATGATGACTGGCGGGGGAGGGAACGTACCGAGTGTTCCACCCGAAGGGTTTGAAGTGCTATTGAGGGAGGTTATAGTCCCGAGACGAAGTCGAGGGACTTATAGCCTCCCGAAATAGCATTTCAAACCCTGAGGGTGAAACGTTTGGTACGTGTTCCCGACAACAAAAGTCATCATCTGTTATAGTTTACGCTTGCAGTATATATACCAAACAGCATTCTAAAAGACTGATTATTAGTAGGGCCTACTTTTAGTTTACCTTAACTAGTCTTCCATAATTATAATAGTGCATTCAAATCATTCTAAGAACTTGGGGTCAACAAGTGGAATACGAATGACATGCTGACCCAGGCATGCAGCCTATACCGATACAGCTTGTGCCGATAGTTCTTTTAATTAAGAACTGATTTCACGGAGCAAGCGAATGATTTTGCGAAGGATACCAATGTCGAAAATGGCAAAATCTATACTTTTGATCGTATATCAGTCTGCAAAAGATCGCCATACCTGCGGGAGGTGACAATTTCGAGAATATCTCGCGTGTTGCGCGAAATCCGCGAAGTTCTTCAGATCATTTTACGACATATTCGCAAACTGTTCCCGTAGGACCACCTTTTGAGACATTCTCACGAACGTTTGGCAAATGTTAGGGGGGAAACTCATCCGCCCCTTTTGACAATTGGCCTGTATAAAGCTCGTAGCCGAGGTGACTGACTTCATACCATCCAGTTCATCAAGTGTGGAAATTGCAACATGGTTTACAGTAATCGTGTGGATCGCGACGACATGTTGCAATATCCGGCAGCCCCTATCCTTGATGTCACTTAACGCGGGTGATGTTCATCAAGTGAACATGATGAAGATGTATTGTAGAATCACGCCAGACTGCATGGAAGGGTTATGGAGAAACTGGTTGAGGATTGATTTTAAACCATGTGAAGTGTAAAGTTATTAATTTCTAGCTAAGAATATTGAGAGGTAAAGTGAACTAATATTCATATTATGTTCTGTTGAAATTCATATCCGTCATTCATAAAGATGAAAAATTGGACTTTAATTTCTCATGGTTAAGATTCATTGAAGACACACTTAATCAAGCTGGTCTATCTAATGTTTGGTTCGGCCAAAATGAAAACTTTAGATTGTGTTTAAACGTTAACTTCCTAAAATTAAGATTGACTGATATTCTTTGTTAGGAATGGGGAGTCGATATCGCAGTATATGGTCAAACCATGTTTGCACAAATTATATGATATCTAAAAGCAACCATGTTTTTGAAAATTACTCTCTTAAAAAATCGAGTGAAAATATTGACTCTATAAGGAGTAAATACAAAAAAGAGTGAATTTTGAGTGAAAATGTTCATTTCAGGGATCACTCCCAAATCTTCGAGTGATCCCTGAGGTCACTCCAAAATGAGTGAAAATTAACATTTTCACTCAAAATTCACTCTAATTTCACTCTAAATTTACTTTTTTTTTGTATTCACTCCTTTTAAGAGTGAATATTTTCATTCAATTTTTTTAGAGAGTATTTCATCACCCTAAATAAATCTGATGCTTTGAGTTTATGTAAGTTTCGGTGTAGATCGCATAAATTACCTGTAAATAATGGTCGATTTAATGCGAACACATCACATCGTGATATTATGCAGTGCACACTCTGCTTGTCGCCTCACATAGCAGATGAGTTTCATTATATTTTTGTTTGCCCATATTTCCAAAGGGAGAGACGTTTGTATCTGCCCCGAAAGTTAACCAAAATTAGGCTTCCAAGTACTTTGCACATGACAGAGCTTTTTAATACCAAAAGTACCTCTCAGTTGAAAAACTTAGCAAGATTTACTCATCTTATCATGTCCCAGTTTTCTAAAGACACTGAAAAAGATAATCGCACAAGCACTATTATTATAGTACAAAAATAAGAGTTGGTCCTATATCCACGGACACGTAGCGGTAGGTT
This sequence comes from Diadema antillarum, assembly GCF_040938485.1. NCBI lineage: Eukaryota > Metazoa > Echinodermata > Echinoidea > Diadematoida > Diadematidae > Diadema > Diadema antillarum. The sequence goes on along the minus strand of NW_027270935.1, from coordinate 315,327 downwards.
AGTGAGGCGACCTTTGTTAAATTTGTAATATTCTGCTATTTACATTAATTTTGGGATTGTCTGCGTATCTTTTCATTTTACTCATGATTGTATTCTCACATATATTACCTTGTATATCTTTTTGTCGTCATGTGTAATCTACAAGTATTGTATTCACTGGTTTGTCATATTGTTATTATTATTCTTTGTTTGTACTCTCATATCCCGAGAGGATGTCGAAAGAGTCAATAAAAATTCACTAAATTCACTAAATTATTGCCACACTTCCTTTCACGGGTCCATCGGAATTACTTTTATGATGATGCCCTATAATCATAATTGCGCAAAATGATCCTTCTTATATATATTTTGTGTTAACTATTGAACGGAAACAGACGAATATTATGACTAAACAATGTTAGCATTGAACGTGAACTGTAAACTGGGCCCACACCATGATGGGAAATGACTTTTTATCATTATATGGGATTGTTACACATTGCCGGAGTATATTTGAACTATTAAACGGAAACAGACGCATATTATGACTAACGATGTTAGCATTGAACGTGAACTGTAAACTGGGCCCACATCATGATGGGAAATGAGTTGTTATCATTACATGGGGATTGTCACACATTGCCGGAGTATATTTCTAGCTTCACTAGAGTCGTGGCAAAAGGAAATGACGTCTTGAGTCATAACAGTCATAGTTATGGCGTAGTCGAGCTTGTTATTGCATGAGTATAAGCACTGTAGGGTAAGAGCAGGGAGGTGGGAAGAGCCTGCATGGTAAGAGTTTGATCCTTCACTCAGCGATGCTGAGGATGCAGTGTACTGCGCATTCCTTTTTTTTTTTTTTTTTGGGGGGGGGGGGGGGGCTCAGTGCACGATACGACATCTATAGGTTACGCAAACAATGTTGGAAGAAGATCACTAGAGACTACCAATAAATAGCCAAGGATCTTTCCACATTCATTTCAGCTATTCTTTTAGCTATACTTACCAGCCGATGTATATTCATTAAAGCCTATATATCGGGATGTAAAGCATAACACCATATCGATATTACATTTCATTCACAATCTTTAATCTTATCATCCTATAAATTAGACATTGACACAGGTTGCCATCACTTTTCATGGCAAAGAGAGTCTCTACTTCAGGCCGAATTCGGCCAAACTTTATTCATCATGGTCAAATTTCACCATCTGTTTTGTAATCTATCCATAATTAGAAGTATAGGCATCATAATAATAAAACATCATTACTTCATCAATTGTGGTTTCATGAGAAAATCATGCTTTTACGGTTCATTTCAGCTGTTCTTATTTCATTAATATGGGTGTCATCATGGAAATCATGCTTATAGGTCTAACGGTTCGTTTCACCTGTTCTTTTGTAAGTAGCATACACTGTACTATTATACTCATAGGCGCCGAAGTGGGGGGGGGGGGGGGGGGGGGCGGCCGCCCCCTAATCCAAAAAGTGGGGGGGGGGGGCAAAACGCATTTTTTGCCCCCCCCCCCCAAAAAAAAAATTATAATGATAATAAAAATAAATGAATAAACAAAGATAATAAAATAAATATGTATATATATGAATAAAACTTAAAAGGGAAAAAATATGGCTACAAACGGCAGCTTTTGGACTGTAAAATGTCAAAATTTTCAAGCTCGCTCGCTTCGCTCGCTCGCATCCAGCAGTTGAGCCCTGTGCGCCTCCCCCTTAATTTCTAAAGCGAAAAACATAGCTACGACGGCAGTTGTTGGATTCTAGAATGTCAAAATTTTCAAGCTCGCTCGCTTCGCTCGCTCGCATTGAATCGTTATGCCATTCTCCTAATGTTGCTGACAGTAATTGCCAGTAGTTGCGCCCGATGCCCCCAGGGCCCTTAATTTCCAAAGCGAAAGATAAATATAGCTACAAACGGGAGTTTTAGGACTGTAAAATGTCAAAATTTTCAAACTCGCTCGCTCGCATTGAATCGTTATGCCACTCTCCTAATGTTGCTGCCAGTAATTGCCAGCAGTTGCGTCCGATGCCCCCCCCCCTTAATTTCCAAAGCGAAAGATATAGCTACAAACGGGAGTTTTTGGACTGTAAAATGTCAAAATTCTCAAGCTCGCTCGCTTTGCTCGCTCGCATTGAATCGTTATGCCATTCTCCTAATGTTGCTGCCAGTAATTGCCAGCAGTTGCACCCGATGCGCCGCCCCATTAATTTCCAAAGTGAAAGATAAAGCTACAAACCCCAGTTTGGGGACTGTAGAATGTCAAAATTTTCAAGCTTGCTCGCTTCGCTCGCTCGCATTTAATCGTTATGCCATTCTCCTAATGTTGCTGCCAATAATTGCCAGCAGTTGCGCCCGATGCGCCCCCATTTATTTCAAAGCGAAATATGTAGCTACAATTAAAACTCCAGTTTTGGAACTGTAGAAAATCAAAATTTTCAAGCTCGCTCGCTTCGCTCGCTCGCATTTTATTGTTATGCCATTCACCTTATGTTGCTGACAGTATATAATTAAATTTGTCGATCGTTTCACACCGTCATTCCATAATCCATGTAAGGAAAACTTACAATGTTCCTCAATGACTGCGTTGTTGAATGTATCACATTCCGTAATGCATTGTAGTCCCATTATTGCTCGCGCACACACGCACAAGCATACAGACCGTCAAAATTACTTTATGGTTCTCAAGAGCTCAAGATTAGACCATGCATATATGCATGGTCTAATCTTGAGCTCCCTGCAATGTTTGCCCCCCCCCCCCCCCCCCCCCCCAATAAAAAACTGCTTCCGGCGCGCCTGATTATACTCATCTCCGTATTCATAAGAATCTGTCTACTTATCGATATAATTGAAGAAGTTTGATATAGGCCTAGTCATATCATGCATTATAACATTATGTTTCATTCACAACTTTTAATCTTATTATCCTATATAAATGAGACATTGAAACAGGTTTTTAACACTTTTCGCAACCAAAACCAGTCTACTTTTACCTCCAAATTCCGTATAAAAAGGTTTCTCATTGTTGAGCATTCGGAGATTTCTGCGTGCATTGTACTTTCAGGTCCATTATTTAGTAAGTAATTTTTGCATACACACAAAACAACATGCAGTTTATCTGCTAGATAAGTACAAAAACAGCCTCATGCAGTTGATCTGTTGCAAGATACAGCTGTAGTATATAATGTCACAAAAATGCAGTAATATTATAATAAATATTTATGATCAAAACTTTCTGAGTGTGTGTAGTATATATCATGGACACGCAGAGACTTGAGAAATGTATGAAGTGCGGGTGTAAGAATTTGGCAGCTTCTCTAGTGCGCTGGGATTATGCTGCCTCGATTTGCAATCGCCCTTCGACTCAAGTCGAGCGTATACGCAGCGTTCCATACCATCATACTAGGTCCGAAATGGCTGCCCCTGCCCCCATGGATAAATCCAGATTAGACACTGGTGTCGAAAGGGCCCCTGATCAACAGAATGACGAGGTTTCGTCGAGCAGTGAAGACTCTGATAATCTAGAAGTACACAGAAGTAACAGACCAACATCAGAGCAACCGGATTCTAGCCTTCGAAGGCATTCAAACGAGGCAATGGCGGCTCGTACTGCGCAGAGCACGATCACAGCCGGACCACAGCCATCAGACTTCGAACGTGCCGCCGACGTTGGCCCAGCGGAGCAGCAAGCTACCTCCACCGTGTCTAGTACCGGGACCGCGACCGCTGCCTCTTCACTCTCAGTACGCGTACCCGCCGCGTCGGTCACGTCGGTGGCTGATAATGTTCTGAGTTCGAACAAGGACGCGGAAGATGCTCAACCTTCGTTTTCTGTGTTTAGGATACCCACAAGCCGAAGTAGCAAGAATATAAATTCTATTGATTCCCACCCCGTTTCCTCAGATTCAATTCCTGTAAACATGCCCATGGAGGATGCAAAATGTGTAGCTGTAGCCGGCGTAGACCTAGGCCAAGATAAAGAAGAGAGGAACAAAAACACACCAGGATCAGGATGCACCACCATGGAAGACAAACCAGATGCACTCTCAAAGTCTAATGTCGAGACAGAAAGAACAATGAGCTCTTCTACCTCTCTTGCACAAGCATGCAGTACCAGCAGTGAAAGTGGTGACTCCAACAAAGATTCATTTGCATTTGCTCTACCCAAGGCTTTACCAAAAGTCAAGACGCACTCCAAGCACAGTGCATTCCAAGGAGGGGAAAGTAATTTGAAGGAAGCAGTGCCTGCAGAGATACAGAAGAAAAGTATCCTTCCCTCCAAAGAAAATAAAAACCAATCGGTAGAGAAAGAGAAGGCAGCTGTCACACCACCTCTTTCTTACAAAGAGCCGTCGTGGAGTGGTCTGCCATCACAGGAGTACCACCTGGAGGTGTTGAAGAATGGCACAATAGTGTCCAGAATTGCACTTAATGACAAGCCTTTTCACGTTTTTGGAAGACTTGCAGCATGTGACGTTCAGCTCGATCATCCATCCTTGTCCAGATACCACCTGATTCTTCAGTACAGACTTGTTGGTGACAGTGACCACGATCCAGGCTTTTATGTCTATGACCTTGGCAGTACACACGGCTCTTTCCTGAACAAGCACAAACTGAATGCCAAAGCATTCTACAGGATGAAAGTTGGGCATCTCTTTAAGCTTGGAGGAAGCACGCGATTATTCATACTCCAGGTCTGTGGCATTGCATAGGGACTTTTTTTTTTTTTTGGGGGTCTTTCTACCTCAATGCTATTTTCTTCAGAAAGTTTCCATATGATGGGCTCACATGACTTTGTCGTAGGTTATTAAGTTTTTGGTTACTAGCATACTACACTTTGTGATCTTTGGCATGATATGGAATGAACAAAATAGAAGTGACCATCAGAACTAGTTAGCAAATATTTCATTACTGTCTGAGTGTTTTCATAGATTAGCATGCACCTTTCAAAAGTTGCTTTTGTTTATCTTTTAACTCATAAGCCATGGTGGAAAGACTGGAAACCCCCTTTGTGCCACATTATTCTGAGACACGAACGGTTTCATGCTTTGAGAAAACATTCTGTTTTCAAGTCTATGTAACTTCAATAGATTTCTGTTGAGCTGGGCAAATAGTGAGTAAAGTTGTAGAGAAAATGCTTTGATGTATTATTGTATGACAAATCTATGATTGTTTTTCTTTCACATGACCAGTAGGTACATTACTGCAAAAGCATGAAACAGTGAAGCACAAAACAGTGACAGAAACTTATATTACTCTCAAATCCAGTGGAGAACACCTCGTGATAGTCAATCACTACATGAAATTCAAGCTATATGTGAGAAATGCTTTCATTGTACCACAGCATTTGGCGATTTATCGATCGGATTGGGCGGATTGGTGCGTTTGAGCAGAATATGCGAAGTTGGTATGCTGTCGACTGAGACGGACATGCGAACGTGGCACACAAAGAGTTAATAAGGTCAAGGCAAAGACAGATGATTAATGTGATTGGGCGAGTGTATTCATGTAACTAGCCTTTGCATTAGAAATGTGCATGTTGAAATTTCCCTCCAGGGTCCTCCTGATGATCAGGAGCAAGAGGCAGAGCTGAGCATCACGGAGTTGAAGGAGCTGAGAAATAAACAGATGCTGGAGGCAGAGGAAAAGAAGAGGAGGAAACAAGAGGAGGAAGAGATGGAGAAGGAGAAGAAGAAATTGCAGGAAGAAAAGTCTGGTGGCATTGACTGGGGCATGGGTAGGTCCCCCCCCCCCCCACTTTAAAGGCATTATTTACCATTTGCAGGTGAAACCAAAGCCCAGCTTTAGTGCTTCAAAATAGTTCTAAAATGTGAGTGAAAGATAGAAACCACCAATGTAGAAGTGTTAATCAGTATTAAGTATTGTTAAATATGCAAAATGTGAACGATAGTTAATGATAAAATTGTTTCTAGAATAGACCGTCTACAGTTAAGGTTCATTGAGAAAAATAATGACTTCCTTATATTTTAGGCTTTATTGTGAAATATTTATATGGTAGGATGTTTTGTGATACAACTGACCTACACATATACACCAAATGACCTAATGTGATAACTCAAACATTTTTAGAATCACTGCTCTTAATGGTAAACAGTACTTTTAATTTTGATGTCAAGTTTTCAGAATCAATACATCAATTCATTAATTTTGTTTATAGGTTTGTCTCAGTGTCATGTGTCAGAAAATATGTATGCTTTCAACAAACTGGAAGTTTGCACGACAGAGTTTGGCATAAAGATTCTCTCATATCTGTTAAATTCAGTAGCCAAGACTGAAATTTGTAACTTGGTCCACTATTGGAGCCTGTTAATTAGTCATGCAGAAATTCAGTTGACTCAAGAAATAATGAAATATAGTTTTTAATGTATCGTTTTTAAAACAGGATGGGATGAGCCAGAGGATGATGACGAAGAACCTGATGCGGAGAATCCCTTTTCCATGGAAACGCAAGAAGAGCGTGAGGCATCCTATGTGAAGGATCCTAAGAAGACACTCCGAGGTTTCTTTGAGAGAGAAGGTTGGTGTCTAAAAGAGAAAGAAAGAGGAGTTATCTTCTATCTTACCACATTTCCTCTTTTCAAAGATGTACTTCAGTATCTCCCAGCATATCATTCTTCCCTCTGCTGATTCCTTCTAAGCTGCATTACAATCACATACATGTTGCATTTAGAAAAAAAAAATGCAGTTTAAATGTTCATATTGTCCTAAGACCCATTATAAGAAGATGAAGAAGAACAACAAAACAAACTACTGAGTGAAAAAAAAAAGTGCCCACTTTCCTGTTACTTTTTAAGTTCAATCTTTTTTTGTTGTTAAACTACATTAAAATTCATTAATTTATCGCAACTGTCTTGACTTGTATGATCACAGAAGCAACAACAAAACCCCATTGCCAAACCCTTGACAGGAAATTGGTCTGTCTCTGTGAGTGTAGTGAAGTTTGACATTGCTGTGTTTTCTGTTATTATCCTTCAGATATTGAGCTGGAATATGAAGTTGATGAGAAGCAATCGGGCTACAGCCATCAGTATGTCTGCAGAGTGCAGTAAGTATGAAAGTACTGTATGAACAACATGGAGCAAACAATCACAATTATAATGAATTGACAGCTTGACTCTCATTGAGAAAACATAATTTTAGGTGGGAAATAAGAATATTGGCATTTTATGAGAAATATCCAAATTATTGTGGTATTGTTATGTGTCCATCATATATGGAAATCACTTACTTTATTCCTAGATGGACAAGAAGTCTTCTTTAGAAGATGAGAGATGAAAGCAAAATGATTTATCTCAAATAGGCTATGTGAATTTTAATGTTGGCTAACATAATTGTTTTGCCAATTGAAGTATTTTGTGGACTTGAAATGGAAGAGAAATCACCCTTTGGGTGCTTTTATACTTATATGACAGTCTATGCCCTGGAGAAGTAATGCAGTATTATCTTTAATGTGTCATGACATACTATTTTCTGATGGACTGCAATGTCGTTCACACTGTCTTTTGAATGTTGTGAAAACGTATCTAATTTTTCCACAGATATATATTTGAATGAATGTAATGTGCATTTGTTGAGCCAATGAGATCAAGATTGCAGACCATGGATTTTGGGGAGTAAACAATGCTGCATGTTGTATGTTCAATAGCTTCACTAGCACTATATTATAAATGTACAAATTAAAACTTGTACCATCTGTGTGTTCTTCACCAGATTACCACTGGACGATGCCATGGGTAATCCTATCTATGCAGAGGCTGCTGTGTCAGGGAAGAAGAAAGAGGCAGTGGTGGCCTGTGCCCTGGAAGCCTGCCGCATCCTTGATGCCCATGGTGTGCTCCGACAGGCTACACATGGTATGTCGCTGATCCCATGGATACATGTGCAGCAGCTCTCAGTATTAACACGATAACCAGATAGTGGTGTTATCCAGATGTCAAGATACTTCTAATTCTCTACTGAGTTGTTGTTTTTTTCTAACCAGTTCTTGAATATTGCTGTGGTTGTTAGTGTTCATACTTGTATATTATGCAGTCTAATGATGTAACATGGAGTGAAGGGAATTAACATCTTGGACCAGTACTCATCATTCATGTCATCACTTAAGCAATCGCAACTTCAATCACCCAGGATGACCAACAGCATTACACTGTGTAGTGGTTTGCAGTTTTGCCATTTTACTCATCAGCGGCTTGTTCCTGCAATAAGAATGATGTCATATGAAAAGAATGTGTAATAAACACCACAAGAAACAACACTTCAAATTTGCAGAATTTCTATATTCTCCCTCTGTATGATATACTCTTTGGAATAGCTAACCCTGGTTAGTGCTATACACCTGTATGCCATCATTATTGATGAGTGAATATTACCTGATGTAGTTAGTCATAAGAATTCTTCCACTAAAAATATTGCAGTGGTTGTTAGATTCTTTTTTTCTTTTTTTTAGAATCCATGTACAGGAAGAAATTAAGAAAAAAAAAATGTTGTATATGGTCGTGTATTTGCAAATGAAAGCAGATGTGGTATCAGAAATGTTTTTTCCTATTAATCCAAAATATTAGCATGTGTCTGTGAAGCCATGGTGACATTGATGCACCTTTATTCACTTCTTTTTCTCTGAAGAAAGCAAGAAGAGGAAGGCCAAGGATTGGGCCCAGGATGATTACTATGACAGCGATGATGACACGTACCTGGATCGGACAGGTATCGTTGAGAAGAAGAGGAAACAGAGGATGAAGAAAGCCGGTGTGATCGAGGAGAAGGCGGAAACATTTGACTCACTGGTCAGTCTTAATGAGTGGACGAAATATGAATAGGCTTACTTTATGATACATTCTTTTAATAAATGCAATCATGTGTGTATAGTAATATGTGCACGGAGGCACAATGGCAAGTGTGCCTTTGGCGTGCATGGGGCTAGGTGTTGGACACCTTTGTGAGTAGAGTATACATGTAGAGTCCTAAATTATGCCATAGGTCTATGGCACAAATATGTATACCATTTGAAATGACATGGCTCTTGACCAAATCAGTTTTTATTCTTGTGTGTAATGCAAAAATTTAACCTATCATACTCCAGTTGTCACAATTTATAGGGCATTAATAAAATCCACTTGTATCTTTTCTCAATAATCAATGTTTTCTTCACATTTAGCTAACTGGCTCACATCTGTTATTGCTAGTGTGTTACCATTTAGCCATGTCTATGTGATTACCTGATTCTTCTTGCACTAAATTTGATTTTGAATGTGTTTAATAATACTCTCATTTGCAGACTGCCAAACTTAGCGAAGTTGACAAGGAGCTTGAGAAGGCTGAGATACAGCTTGAAGAAGCCAAGAAAGGTAAGTCAATCTATTATCATGTCTGCATTGATTTTTGCATGAATTGGCCAGTCATGTGTTCTGGATAAAAAATAAAAAAAAACCAACAACATCAACAACAACAAACAAAGCAAAAACAAAACAAGTCCCTCTGATATACATGCAATGTGTGGATGTCATGTCAACTTTCTTTATGACAAGTGAATTAAAGTTCTGGACAATGTGAATGTGCCAAATGGTTCATTTTCAATTTGTGAGGCTATGATTGCATCATTAGGTGCAAACCCACACCATACTTTGCATATGAGTATATTCAGGCTGTAGATCGGACAGGGTCATCAAGGAATTCCCACTCATGAACATATGTGATATTTTTGGTCGAGAAAGATAAGGGCACAGAAAGATGTCACTAACCCTATGACATTAACTCCCTTATCTCTATCAATCAATGATATCAAGTTGTCAAGTTTTGATGTTCATCCTGACCGCCTCCCAACCCCACCTTTAGCAAAACCAGCATCTGGAAGCTCCGACAGCTTGGATGACTTCATCGCCAGCCTGAAGGCAGGAGGGACCTCCCACGACAGGGCCCAGCGAGCCAAGCTGAAGCTGAAGGTGGTGGATCTGAGGAAGGAACAGTTCCGGCTCCAGAAGCTGGTCCAGCTAGCTAGGCCCGCCTCCATGCCAGAGGCCCCCAAGTGAGTCTTTCTTGCCCTTTCGTGACTATACAGGACCTGTCAACTGATGTATGAGTAAGAGTAGTACACATACATCTCAGTTCCAATTTATGATTCAAGTCCAGAAGCATATGTAAGGCAAGACAGGATTGCAGTGATTTAAGATCTCTTTTTCTGTTTTCAAATTTTCACTTCATTTTTCACTTCATGAGGCATGCTTCAGCAAATAAATGGCAAGTGTTCACTAATTCTTTACTAACAGGAAAGTAATTGTAAACAAGAAACCAGAAGAAAAAGCAAACAGTATGTAAATATAACATTATATCAATTTCAAGGATTTGCCTAATTTGGCATTGATATTTGTTATATTCAAGCTAATACAACAGAGAAATGGATCACTGCTGCTGCTAGTATATCACAGGAAAGGAGATGATGCAAATGCCCACTGCAGTACCTCCTTCCACCTTCTATTTCATTACTTTTCAGTCTGTCAACGATGGAAGATAATGTTTCTATGTGATATCCTGGACATATGATGCCCTCCTGCTCCTCAAATTTACTCTTTTTTGTCAAGCCCACTGGAGGTGCGGGGAGACTAAGGGATTACCTGCGCGTCTGTCCATCTGCCGTCCGTCCGTCGTCTGTCTGTCCGTCGTCCATCCGTCCGTCCGTCATCTGTCCATAGCGCTACAAAAACTTGAATAACTCTCTACTGAAAACTTCAATTTCAATCAAACTTGGAGGGAAGAGTGGTTGTGCAAAGTTACACATTTTACCAAATATAAAGATGAAGTACACGTCAAGGTCAAAGGTCACAGGCAGGGGTCAATGAACTTTAGGGCCCAATGTTAAGTTTTTACGACGCGTTTCGATTATGGCCCATAACTTTTGATGTATATGTCTGTTTATAACCAAACTTGGATGGTAGATGTCCCTTGTGGATTTGAAGGTCACCATAAGGTCAAAGGTCACTGGCAGGGGTCAACGAACCTTTAGGGCCCAATGTTAAATTTTTACGGTGCATTTTGATTATGGCGCATAACTTTTGATGTATATGTCCATTTGTGACATAACTTGGATGGTAGATGTCCCTTTGGGAGTTGAAGGTCATCACAAGGTCAAAGGTCACAGACAGGGGTCAACAAACTTTCAAGACCCAATGTTAAATTTTTACGGTGCACTTTGATTATGGCGCATAACTTTTGTTCCCTATGTCTGTTTGTGACCAAACTTGGCTGGTAAATGTCCCTTGGAAAGTTGAAGGTCACCACAAGGTCAAAGGTCATAGGCGGGGTCAATGAACTTCCGGGAGTCAGAAAATATTAATTTCTTCTACGCGAATGGGCAAGACACATTTTGGCACTTGCCTTGTTCTATCTGTTGGAGTGATGGACACACTGGCACCATTTTGCATTCATTTTTTTTTTTTTTACAAATTCTGTCTACAATGTAAATAAAAAAGATACACGTCAAACTTTCTTCTTTCTCTGTTTCTGTCCGCAGAACCAAAATATTGCCCAGAGGTAAATTAACTGCGATGGTCGGCTCCATGAAGTCAAGGACAAGCTTTAAGGACAAGTTCAAGCCGAAGGTCAGTGCTTGTGTCATCTTACACAGTCAGTAACATGTCTGCACTACAATTGAGAGGTTTTGGATTCAAAGCCCCATGAGACTAACTGAACCATTATTGTGTGTTCTCATGCCATACCTTCTATTAACCCGTTGAGGATGGTTTGATTTTGTTACAACACGCATTTCCCATAGACGCTTGCCCGAGTATACTCGGGACTCGTCCTCAACAGGTTAAGAAGCGAAACACTCTTTCCCTTCAATAGGGCGTACATGTTGTAACATGGAGGTCCAGTGTGTTAGCGAGTAACAACTCACATATGTCAAAAGCCCTGCTTGAAACCCATTGAAGTGGTCTCCATCACATGGAACTTTTGGGGAAAGAGGCAACAATGCTGATCCCCTTGTGGTTCACCCCAGATAACTGCTAATAGTTAATAAACTGTATCACACAGGCACATCATGCCATATTTATTGAAGGAGGAGAAGTGTGAAGGGGGGGGGGGGGAGGGGGAATTGTAGTCAAAGAGGGGAAAGTGTGTGTATTGGTAAGCCATGATGGGCATTCCAGAACTGAGATGATTAGCAAAGATGTATTGCATAACTGATAGTTGGCTGTACTCTAATGCAGTGGAGAAAATGGATGGATAAATCACACATGCAATGTGATGTAGTCCTTGAGTGTCTCACTGTCATCAGGACATTGACTTTTGGATCCATCACAGACAACGCTGATTATTTTTCTGCTTTATTTTTCTTTTGTTCTCAAATAGTGAATGTTCTTTAACTCTTTTAGACATTAACATGAGCCATATCTTTACACCTGATTTGTCGTTGTTGCTGTTTTCTTTTCTTTAGCCCACTACTACATGAAGATAATGTTAAGATTGTTTCCTATACTCATTTTAAAGTGTGAAATGATTTTTATTCCCATAAATTTCTGGTTATTGCAGATGAAGCTACCAGATTTATAGTATGTATATAACAAGTCCAGAATTGTTTTCTTTGATTCAGATCCAAATCGCTCCCCTCAAGAGTGAAGAGGAAAGAGCTTCAAATTTTCAGGAGGAAGAGGAAGAGGAAGAGGATGAGGAGGAAGATGAAGAATCAGTCAAAGAACTGAAGACACAGAGAGAAGCTGATCACAGCATTCAGAGTGGTATTGTTGATCTTATTCTTAACATGTTGAGGACAGTTTGATTTTGCTACAACACACATTTCCCATAGACGCTTGCCCAAGTATATTTGGGACTCATTCTCAATGGGTTAATATGTCATTTTACTACTTTTTTCGTGTGTGTGTGGGGGGGGGGGGGGGGGGGTAAAGAGACTGGATCAAAAGCAGCACACTTACCTAATCACATCATTTTAATTTTCTTTATGATGTTCAATTATGTTTTCACACAAACCTCAAACAAGACTGAGTTTTCAAATTTATTTCCACAAATTCAGTTAAAGCATGCAGACTGACATAACAATTTTAGTATTTGTGGAAATCAGCAGTAGGCCATTGGTCTTTTGAGGCCGATTCCATTAATAAGATTACAATGTTTGAAGCTATACGTCATGCCATGGACCTATCAAGAATCAGAGCCAATGAGAAGTTAGATGGATAAATTTTGTGACTGCTCATACAGTGTCACAGAATGTGTAATTTTGGTTTTCTCCACAAAGTTCAACTGTGTCTGTGTACAAGCCTCAAAAAGGATGGGTAACTATTCACATAGATCTACTAACAGTATGACACCATCTCATATAGCCCGTGTTTTGTTCAAATGTCATGTGACATGTGACAAGCTGGAAGGAGATATGTTGTTATTGTTTTCTTTGTGTTTTTTTTTTATAACAGGAGCTGTCGAGATGCAGGCAGTGGAAAATGTTCATGGTACTGAAGAGAAGCAGGTAACAAGAACTTACTCATTTACACTAAGCAAGTGTATCAAGGAAGCTATGGGAAGTCATGAGGAAAATTATGTTTATTTCAGTTTTATTTAGGAAGATGTACTTGAATAGGACTTTTAAGTTACACCTGAGGCATTTCACATCTACGGGGTACTTTTTTTCATACGCAGGTATAGTATTATCAATGAACAAATGCAAGTGGTTATTTTTAGATATTTTATGTTGGAAAATTAATGATGGGATTAATTGAAATATATAGATACGTTTTTTATATCAGATGCTGAATAAATCCAGCCAGACTCGGATTAAAGTTTGATCCGCTGCAAGCAAGGAATATTGATTACTGATGTGCCAGTCAAAAGATTTCATTCAAAAGTCAGTCATGAATACATCTCTCTTGCTCCTGCTGAATGTTGGCCATATAACTTGTCATCACACCTATAACACATTAGACATTAACCATTATTATACTATGTACACCATTGTCTAATTCTTATGTGATCACATGCTTAGCTGACATTTGCCAAGCTTTTACTATGGCATATGACCAATTCCCAAAAAACTCGGCCATAAAGTCATAAAGCCAATAAGGGAAGGAAACGTACCAGCAGATGCATAATGAGAACTAGTATGGATGTAGGAGGTACAGTCTATGAACAACCAATGAAAGAAAAAATGTATGATGTAATCACAATACTGCACAGGTTTTACCCAAAGCTGAGGAGGCATCATCATCATCTTCTTCATCGTCATCCTCAAGACTGGTGAGGGGGCCTCAGCTTCCTCCTGGGTGGCCTTCCAAGGAGGCGGAGCCATCAGAAGGGGCAGGGCTAGAAGAGGATGATCGTCATGCAGCACAACCTCAGGCCAGCTCAACCAAGAGAACGTATGGGCCTACCATGCCCCCAGCCTTCAACCAAGGTATCAGGTCTTACAGTCTTATTAATTCCATTTGTGGCAGACACTGAAATTGTCATTTTCTTCTCCTCTACCACAAAATTTTTGTGGAAGATGAAACAGTCTATTATATGCAACTGACGAAAAACACACCACCACAACAGAAGAAAACTTGTGCCTTCTCCATGAAACGGATATGATATGATGATGCTTATTTGCTTATTTTCAGCTTTATTCAATTTTAACCCAGATGCCAAAGGATGCTCTTTTTGCTGTTAACATTTTATTACTTTGAATTATAAAAATGATAAAATAATCATATGAGTAAGATCAATTTCTTGATTTTTGAAAAGTTAAAAGCAAACAACTTACATGCTAGTTTTGTACAAACAATATCTGTTTAATCAGTTAGCCTGAAATGTGCTCTTTAGGCAATGAATTGATATCTAAATATCTTTTCCCCCAGGAGGAACATGCACACACAAACAATATATCTGTACATGGTATCTAGTCACATTGTTCTTCATTTTAGTCTGAATGAGGTTCAATATATGTGAGGCAAGACAGAGTCTGATTCCTTTATTAGTAGACAGATGTTGAGGTTTACAGGTCTTATCATGCATTATTCGATAATGAATTTTGTCACTAGTTGATCATCTTTAAATTACTAGTATGTGCAATGTTTCTTTCCAACATCATCCAATGTAGTAAGCCATTCTCCTCAATATTTTGTAAGCTTGCCACAGTTTTGTTCCATTGCTCATGCACCTTAACGTTTAATGACTTGTTATGTATATGTTTGTAAATGATTTCTCATTCAGTAAAAGATGAAATTAATTTCTTGTGTTCAGTTTTGATCAGGGACCTTATTGAAACAATTGTCTAGTTGTGTACCTGACATCATAGTATTTCATGCCTGACTGTCAGAATGTAAGTGATTAGAAGTTAGTAAAGTACATGTACTTACTTGATGCTCCTGCCCGTGGTATGTTAAATCTAAATGGTATGACTTTCACAGGAGTGGTGAAGGGCCCCGCCCGAGGACCCAGCAAGGCGGACTTCATGCACTTCTACAGCAGAGATGCAGACGAGGCGGTGTCTTCCATGCGAGATGCTGATGTGGAGGAGATGGAGGGACAGGAGGAGAGTGAGGAGTACTCTGCCTGGCAGCCTCCTACAGGTGTGTGCACACTCCATCCATCACATCATTCGTTGCCTTTTATTAATCATATTAGTAACATTGAAATATGCAAGTTGTGCTTAGTCAAGGGGAAGGTGCATTCCAATGTCTTTTGTTAATCACATTAGTACTTAGCAATGATTGACAAATAATGCCATAGGCAGAATCTTGTTTTGGAAGGGTTTTTTTTTTATTGTGGCCACATCCAGTTAATTTGAAGAAAAACAGTAAAAGGTTAATCATGATTATGTGGCCATATGTAGATATTCTATTTTGCCACATTAAGTGATGTTTAGGGTATCATAAATCGATATTAGTCAATATATGTTTTCATTGCATATATCCTTAAGATATAATGACTGTTGTAATGTGCATTTGCATTGTGTCTACAAGGTATTTACAAACAATGATAAACAATTTGGTGGCTCAATATGAAAAATTAATAAACTTGTCACACTTAGATAACTTTTATGTATAATGGTGTCTATAAAAGTTGTTGAAAAAGATAATGCTTAGGTGTGCTAAATTTTTGCAAATTATACTGTTTCTGAAACAAGCCAAATGATGGAAGCCTCTTTGAACTCACATGAAAGATCTTTTTTTCCTTCTTTTTTCTTGAAAGGAAATAGCAACAATCAGTGTAAAAATGAAAGACTTGGCCCTGCATAAAATACAATGTAATCATTCTGTTTCTCTCTTTTCTCTAAATTTCTTTTCAATGTGCTACAGATCAGAAGGGAGATGGGCGAACACAACTGAATGAAAAGCTTGGCTACTAAGACACTATGTATGTGATGAAGTTAGAGATGAGAAAACTTCCCCACATTGGAGAATCTGAATGATTGAAATAGATATCATGGATGTACTTGTGATCTACGGTAAGAGCCACAGTAGCCGCAGTCAATGGCAGGGACTAGTCTCATGGCCACAGGTGTGAAGAGAGTGATCTGTGTTCACAGATATATGTATCTTCTTTGGAAGTGCCCTTACGTTGCTGATCAGTGAATATTATCCTGTCATGGGCAGGTGTCACCTAGCAGATTGTAGGATTTGTGACCGTGGAAAAATGAAATGGAAATCTGATGGCTGTTGTATGGGGCTTGTAAAGGAAAGGTATCTAGGCTAAGCATGTCTCAGTTCTGTAACTCAATAAGTTTTGTAAGGTATTGTAATGCAAGTGAATTTGTCCAGTTATTGTTTAGGATCTTTTTGGGTTATGGTTATGGACATATCAGTCAGACCCACAGCAAGCATATCATACTGCATCATCATGCACTGTCAACACTTTCAAATAACAGGAATTGTGATCGGAGTGTGTAGAGAAGAGACTTGTTTGCCGATGAGGCTACCCATCAGGACGGGTCACTTGACTCGATGCACTAACTGTGATTGCTGCCCAAACATAAAAGGGCCTGTACACAGAGCGTTCAATATGCTACCAACACGGAGAGACACTGTGCACTGCATTCGCCTCCATTGAGGGTAATATTGCAACCGCCTGCTCACACCACCAAACGAAGGCACAC
The DNA here is from genome assembly GCF_040938485.1 of Diadema antillarum. NCBI lineage: Eukaryota > Metazoa > Echinodermata > Echinoidea > Diadematoida > Diadematidae > Diadema > Diadema antillarum. The sequence continues at coordinate 298,240 of NW_027270935.1, read as the reverse complement.
ACACACAGCTCGTGATTCCCCATCAAGTTTCCAATAGTCATGGGGTGCCCATACACCCCACTGACCTCTACTGCCTGGACGGATCATTGCCCATTCCCACTCGTGCTAACACTTAAAGTGGGCACGCTCGCGTAGCGGCCATTTTACACTTCCACAAGCGATATGACTCACTACACGTTACATACTGAATGGCTGTTTGAACTTTCAGACACTAAGTTTTCATTACCTGGGACATTTTCTTTCATTATTCAGTATTATAGGACACCCTTGGATGTTAAATGAAGCCCCTTGTTTTATTATTCTCCTGAAGGAAATCATAAAAATGTGTAATTATAAGTACAGAATGCAAGTTGAAGTTCCTCCTCACAACATGTTCTCAGGCTCCTTAAAGGCTCTCCCGTATTCTCACTCCTACCCATCTCTCTCTCTCTCACTCTCTTGATATTAATGTTCATTTTACTGCAATATTGTCAGCCATTTATGCACTGTAATCCTTCTCTCCCTCTCATTCTCACCATACTTTTTTTTTTCTCTCTCACTTTCTAACTGCTCTCTACCTCTTTCTCATTCTGACTGCAATCTACATTTTTGTGTCTTTCCAACTGCTTGTTCTCTAACTGTTGTCTTTTTATCACAGAAACGTTGTTGGTGCTAACAGCGCAGTAACTGTACCGATAGCGATGTTTTTGGCCGCACATAAGCTAATGCTAGTCAAATTCACTAAAAGCACTCTTTGTTAGCCTAAAATTTCAAGGCTGCACAGAAGCTAACTGTAGTGGTGATGTTTTAACTTGCTGTCTGTGCCAGGGGCACCACTAGTGACAGTATTAATGAATAATTTCTTGCATGTGCCGTTACTTGTGAAATGTTGTAGCTTACGTATGTCTACATATCGCATCTGAGGACCATTATCAACTTCAAGCCTTACAAATTCTCACAGGGGAGAAAACACCTCACCCTGTAGGCCATGTAGGCCCCTTATAAATCCATGCTGCTACTTTAGAGAAAACAATTTTAGCACAATGGGCTAAAATGATTAATAGGCCTACAGTAGTCTTGCTCATAATAATTTCTGGCCAATGATTATAATGTTCTTAATAAGTGCGGGTTCATAATAAGTGCAAATTCATGAATATTAAGATTTGCGAGAAAAAATATCAATCAAATTACCCCTGTTATGATACCCAATACTGAAGTTCAGAATTTCTGCTCTATACCCCAAATTCCAAGTGTAAAATCTGTAATCTGACAGTTCCAAATCTAGTAGAGGAATTTGTATGAGTAACCTGTAGTATAAGTTAGGCCTAGTCTTAGTCGTATTTAGAGACGTAGGACTATCGATAGGGACATCATTTTTGTAAACAAATAAAACTCACCTATTTATTTGGGAGTATTTCCTTTTCATATTCATTGACGCCACCTAGCACATCGCGTTCCATTGAGTGTAAGAATTTCCCCTCCGCCAGTTTTTCCACAGTCTTTCTTCTACCGGCGTGTACTCTGAGCGACTTTTTCCTTGACAGTCTTCTCAAGTGTCTGCCATTTGTCTTTGATACTTTGCAGGCTCCGTTCATTTATTCCTGCAGCATTCACTTTCACAAGTAAGTCCAGTCGAACAGATTTAATATACATGCTTTATGGTCATTACGTTGGATTTACTTCAATAGCATTTGTGGGTATCAGTGAGTTTTCGTTGTCATTAGATCATTCATGCATCATATACATGAAAGGAAAATCACCTTTAGAATTTCACTGTAAAGTACTCTGAGTGATTTTGAACCCCACATTTTGTGGAAAAGAGTGTAGGAGTCTTTGAATCAGGTGATCTAGCAAATTTAAGAAAATTAAAGCACTTGAATTTACACAAATTTGCATTTCAGCCTTCTAACTTGCCATTTTTTCAGAAGTGTAAAATGGTGGACCCTCCATGTCACTTCTGTGAGCCAATGAAATGTCCAGGTAATAGAGGTCAGTGTTACACCCCCTATGTCCTGCTAGATGTACACGAGATGTGCTCGACTCATTTCATTACGGTATCATCTTGTCAATCAAGTTGTGTTTGAGTGTTCTGAGAAAACATATTCCGCCCCCATATTCATCCTTGAACCTAAGCGGCTTCTCCAACAGTTTTGGTGTGATGTCACAGTAGTGTATCAAAACATGACATAACAGGAATTTCACAGATCTTCACTTTTACAAGAAGTACACATTTCCTTGATCTGCTGCTGAGGGATGGGAAGGTAAATACTATTCTACATTAATTTCTGGTGTTGAAGTTTCAACTAAAAAGGCACATGGGAATACATGTAGTTCATGTATTGTTTCCATCATTTTGCCTTAGGTATCAGCCATTTGGACTACGACATCAAAGTGTTTGATTCTAAAGAAGGCAAGTCTGTGTAAGCCTAGTAGGGCCATTACTTTGTGAAATTCATGTTATATCTTGGATAGTGTAGTTTCTAGCATTCTAATGACAAGAATATTAGTTAGGAAAAAGCCAAAAAGTAATTGTCAGCATTAGAATATTAGTTGAATGCCAAGACTTTCTTCTTGTGAAGAAGACAACCAGGGTATCTGAATGCATACTTGTGATCTGCCCTTACCGCGGAGTACACTTCCACATACACTACCGATTATTTGCCTACAGTATATTTCATATTTCATTACTACTGTACTTTGTTACTGTGCTTTGCAGTGATCACTGATTATGTAAACAGCCACGTGTTGTACAGGAATTTTGTATACAGTGTACAGTATATAAATTGTGTTCATAAACAGAATGAAATTGTCATGATCCTATATTTAGAGTGTGCATGCATTGTTTCTTTGCGTACTTTAATTTTGTATCGTGTGTCTGTGTTGAATCAATAATGCTTGTTTTTGTCAAGAGGTACCCATCATCTGAAAAACATTGTACAGTCTCTCTTACACACAAACTTTTGAGAGCTTTGATGTGACACCACAAGTGGTAAATGTGCCCCACTCAAAACACACACTTCATTCATACTGTAAACTGTTTGCATGGTGGATCACACAGTTAGTCCAACATTGGAAGATACTTTGAGCAATGAAAAACAAAGAAACAAACAAAAGCAGGGAACTACAAGAAAAATTATTTCCATTCATTATTATTTCATTGATCAAGTTCAATTGTGAATTTCCATTACTGTAATACATAATATGCCTTATGGTGAAACGTACTGGCTATTGTTTAAGGCTAACATGAGTGGGCTTCCAACTTATAGAGGCAAAGAGTTTGTACATTGTACTGTGATATTTTGTACACAGTCTCCCATCATATCCAGGGCAATATCTGAGTGTTTACTCACCAATTAGTACACTGTAAATTGTATAGTATACTCTACACCTACCATCTTTCCATACAGTGCTTTCCTCTACAAATGTACCCGCAGTAATGAACATGACTTTTCATCACAGATTGCATGTGAATTTTGACGATCTTATCTGTCATATCTTTGTGTATGTGGTTTCACAAGACTCCAACACTGGTCATACATTGTACATGTACAGTCAACCTTGCCTAAGTCGAAGCTATTTGGACTGAAAAAATAGCTTCGACTAAGAGAAAATTCGACTTACAAGGGATTAAAATCAATAGAATATAAAGAGAAGAGGACTTGGAAAGACCTTCAACTTGGGCGATTATTCGACTCATGCGAGGTGGACGTGAGCAAGGTCAACTGTACTTAACCCTATCTCTGTCACGGGCCGATTAAATCGGCCCAAAAACTGCAATAGAAATGCTTCGGCCGATATTATCGGCCCTATTTTGATTGACAGATTACTTCAAAGGCTATGACACTACCACTCTATAAACTCATTTGTGATTGGCTGACAGTGTAAGGAAACGACTTCCAGCGTGAAAAAAGCTTCTCCACCTTTAACCAATCAGAAAAGCTTTCTCAAAGTCCAAGAAATTGTGGTGGCCCCGCCCATGTTCATTTGCATTCAGACTGCAATGTATTGTGTACAGTTTTGCCATGTGTGGAGAACTTACACGAATCTGTATATGTGGGACTGTAATAGAGATCGCCGCGAGCGATGAAAAGATCGTACACGTGGGTCAATTTTCATCTATTTTATCTAAGTCAAAATAGTAAAACATGAAGTGAAAACATTCAGATTAGGGATTTCAACATCTCTGAATTCTGTGAAGGTGTATAGTTTCAGTAATATCGGCCTCATAAATGATCTGAAGAATAGATGAACACTGCTCATTCGGTGCAGCAGTTACAGCAGTGCAATGGGTCTCTAGTTAGCCGGGGCCAGCGGGGCAGGTGGAAGGAGCAATAGGGTTACAGTAGCTTCCTGCTGGCGGCTTGAAGCTGTACAGTCTTGATGTTGGGGTATGTTTGACTGTTTATTATTATTACATGATGAAACCGTCACTATGCGAAACTTCAGATCAATGCAGGTTTATCATAAAGAAAATGACTGCTGTGATAGTTAATTCTGTTTCAATAAGGAAAGTGCAGAAAGTCGTAGACTAGCATATGATGATCAACTGGAATGCATGGACAATCCAACGTCGATATTTTCAATAACATTTTTTATCCTTAGATTATCTTATGATTATGGCATTATCATAGGACAAGATTAATATAAATTTGAAAGAAAAAAGCACAATTCAATTTATATTTTCAGCTTGACAGGATACAAACATGCTTTGTCTACTTTCAGGCCAACATCACTCAAAAAATCAGAAATTACAAAAATGTGTGAAATCTAGGTTGTAATTGCCACAGACTTTTGTTCATAAAATGAAAAGTACTGATGCTATTGATGAAAAAATCATACCATCTGAAAGCTGAATAAATTCTCTACAACATCTATGAGACCTTTTTGTGATGCAAGCTTATGTTGTGTGGAAAAATGAGGTGGTAACATGTAGAAATATGTCTGCATTGATAATTATGTGACATAAGAGGGCGTCCTACTTAAAATTGAAGTGCGCCCTCACTCAGATTATTACGGAAAATTAAAGTTTAGACCATGAGCTTCCAAATGATGTATAACATGACACATTAATGTCAATAATAATAATCAGAAATGGCCATCAACAATCTTGTGTCTGTGCACTGCAAAACGTCTGAGCAGTCTGGCTACGGCGTATGTGACAGATATAGGGTTAACATCTTCATAGAGAGAACCTATTTGGCAAACTTTTCAAACTGAACAATGCAACAAGGTGACATCTATTATTTTAAAACGTGCAATGTATATCGACTTGAATCCTTGTTTTAAATCCTTGCTTTCCATTCAAATTGCACAGATATCCCATGACAGCAAATCTCATCCTGAGCGACATTTATACCCTTCAACAATCCCTCATACTCTCGGAGGGCCCATCACGTTTCCAGATCATTATTTCCTTGGTATTCTGAAGATGTATATACCGGTATATGTCATATGTCATTCATCACAGAATTCACTGTATTAGTGTCGGACAAGATTTTTTCTGTCTTGTTACCTCTAAATACTTCTTAGTTGATTTGAAAAAAGTAAGGAAAAAACAGACAGCTGAACTCATCAGGAAACTCTACACATCTGCATGCAACTTGTGACATCTGCCAACAAATCATACCAACTTTCATACCTTCCCGAAAATTACAAATAGCACAAATTTTGACTTACTGTTTACGCCATATATTTAGCAAATCTATTTTCTCGCGATTCAGGACTTCCCAAAAATTTGGCAACTGGCTATATTTGCGATCATAGAGCACAACAATAAACGGAGATGTGTACGTATGCACGTTGCATTCATAGCTAGATCAGAGTTAGTAATTTTGCGCATTCTTTAATCTGCGAATAGCACCCAATTTGCAAAATTTGTGAAAATAAAAAGCCATGCAAAACATATAGCGTATACAGTAATCAAGATAGGAAAGCAGTGATGCCAACCTTTTAAATAGCAATGCAGTATTCTGAAGGCTGAGAATGTGTATTTTTGGTGGAAAAGCAGTATTTTTACCTTTCCTGCAATAGATGTGTGTAGTAATACAATTTGGGACAAACTGTTTTTCCATCAAACCTTTAGTATCTTTGGAATTAAAACAGTACAAAATACTGCAAAAGAGTAATACGTGTAGTCGGCATATCTGATAAAGGATGTCTCCTGGGATACCATTAACAAAATTGAATGACAGGGGTTACTCAACAATTCACATCATAATTCTTTAAGGTTTTTACTTCCTGCCAAAGATTTTGGTATGTGATGTCATCAGAGAGGTGAAGGTGTAGTCAGGTTGCCTTGGTTCTTCAAAATATGTCCTTTTGTTTTGGATTATTTTTTTCTTCTCTTTCTTCCTTTGTCCATTGTCAAATGATTCTGAAAGATATGGAAGAAGTTTGCTGTCCTACACTGGAGCCTATGCACTAATCCTGCATCATTTTTTCTTGGCTCTTTGGAGGTTTGGACCGGACAGCTTGACTTTTCCTGGGATATTCCTTGAAAGATCTACATCCTGGAATGAAATAAAAATGAAACAAAAAGAAAGAGATAAGAAATGGATGACTGTAATGTAGCAGGAAAAAACAACAACAAACTATGAAACAAAAGGAAGATATTCCTCACAAAACAAAAAGAAAGCGAGTGTTATCATCGGCCAAACATTGCTAAAGTACTAATATGATACACAAAAGACCATGGAATGCACCTTACTCTTGACTAAGAATAACTTGGAATGTTTTTTGTGCGTCAGGAGTAGTTTGGAGGGGAAGCTACCAAGAACTAACTAACACAGAAATATTCAAGTTCTAATATGTTCGGTCTAGGGTACAGTGCATGCCAACGTCTTTTGTTACTGATATTAGTACTTCATTCATTGATTGACAGATCATGTCACTGGTAGAATCTTGGTTTGGAAGGGTTTAAGTGATCATATCCAAGTAATCTGACGAAAAATAGGAGAAATATCATTATATAGTACAAGGCATGTATTTAGATATTTATTTGGACAAGTGATGTTGAGGGTATCACGTCAATATGCTTTTACATTACTTAGTCCCTTTAAGGAATGCTTCAAATTATGCAACCACAGAAAAATCTGGTTTCTTCTGTTTTTCTACCAAAGAAGACAGCACTGTCTATGATGCAAAAAACCTCTGAATACACACACACAATCAGATCTTGTTGGGACTGAAGATTTGACAATATTTCCTTGTTTTCAGTCAGTCGCACAGCGGCAAAGTTAGCAGTGATAATGGATATCTTTTCACTCATCAAGGCCTGGGATAATCTAGCTGCAGAAAGTATCATCTTTTGCTCATTAAATTGGCAACTCTAAATTTCAACAAAATCAGAAACTAGAAATGTCGCAACGGCGACTGATGCCTGGCCTCCGCCATAATGCATGATTCTCCCAATAGGTGTATAGTACAATGTCTTCACAATGTGTGATGACAGTTTCACATAACTGGCAAAATATCGAAATAACAGGCTTGTCAGAAATATCTTGAATATTCACTTTCCACGAACTGGGTTTGCTATAATTGTCTATTAAAGAGTGCAGGTACACATATTAGGGGAATTGAAAATTTTTACTTGACTTCTGACCGACCTTATTATAAGTTTATGCATTGAGTATAATTTTCAAGGTATGAAGAAAGAGTGTAATTACAGTACAAAATATATCTTTTTTTTTCATATAAACCTGACCTTTGACCCTTAACCTTTGACCTTTGACCTTCTGGCTGGAAATTTCCAAGAGAATCTCTATTAAGTAATACATGATATATATATTAAATTTTAAAACTAATAATGCTATCATTGCATATACTAGTATATGAGGGAAATAGTAACATTTTAAGGAGTTGACCTTGACCTTTGACCCCCCTGACTATTGACCCATGACCCCTAAATTCCCTAGATAATCCCTGCCAGTCAGTACATGCATATCCACCAAGTTCCATGAAGATACATTGAACCATTTGCGAGAAAAGTGATATTGCAACATTTTTACCTAACCTTTGACCTTTTGACCTTTTGACCTTTGACCTTGTGACATGAAACTCTCTCTGGAGAATCTTTACGCAGTAGTACATGTCTACATTAAGTTTCAAGAAAATAACTGCGGCATTGCATAGATATGGGGGAAATAGCAACATTTTTAGCATTTGACCTTGACCTTTTGACCTTTGACCTCCTGTCAATGTCACTAAATTCTACTCAACTAATTGTCCCATCATACATCATCCTTGGACCAAGTTTGGTGAAAGCTGCTTCATCCAGTTTTGAGTTATCACGTAAACAGATAAATTTTAGGATTTGACCTTGATCTTTGACCTTTGACCTCTGTCCGATTTCACTGAAAAACTAATCAAGTAATTTTCTTATCATACATCATCCTCCAACAAAGTTTGGTGAAATTTGCTCCATCCAGTCTTGAGTTATCGCGTAAACAGATACAATTTCATGATTTGACCTTGACCTTTGACCTTTGACCTTCAGCCGATTTCACCCAAAATCTAATCAAATCATTGCCCCATCATACTTCATACTTGGACCAAGTTTGGTAAAATTCCAGTAAATATTACTCAAGTTATCGCGTAAACGAAAGCGGACGGACGTACGTACGGACGTACGGACGGACGGACGGACAACCCGAAAACATAATGCCTCCGGCACCACTTCGTGGCGGAGGCATAAAAATATAACATTTGCTATTTTGAGAGAGAAATATTAACTTTAATTTTCTAAATTGTGTTGCCAAAAAAGTATCACTTTGAAATTTTGTGATTTAAAGGCTTTAAATCTGCAACCATCATAAACAAGGGCTTTTGATCAAAATTCAACTTTCTTGAGAGAGAATTTTTCTATCTACAAGTGTACCATAAGAAACACTCACAATTTGTAAAAAAATGAAGAAGAAGAAGAAGAAGAAGAAAAAAAAAAATTATATATATCAGAAAAACTGCAAAAAACCCCCACAGAAATGTGGTTTCTGGGAGTTGATGGGTAAGTGGGAAAAAAGAACAGCAATATGTTGAGCATTTCTGATCTTGGTTAGTTGCAATGAATATACCCATCTAGCACACATGAAATTACCTTGACTCCCTTGAACAGATCTTTTTCCCTTGGTAGCGTCTCCTTGGCATGCTGAAACATGTTGAGGGCAGTCTTTGCAGCTGAAAGGAAAAATTCATCCACAGATATATGTCACTGAAACTAACTCATTCACAATGGCTGTGTCTGTGGACTTAAAACTGATTTTACTTTTCATAGCTTGGTGAATCATGTTAATTTCAATGGTTAGCCATCATCACTGTGATAACCAAGTAATGTTGTAAGAAAATATGACAAAACGCGAAGCACCTCAGGATGTCCACCTCTGAAAATCATGAATACAACAAAAGTGTCTTGTGTTACTGATATACAGTGTCATATGAGAGGACTAGAAGATTAAACAAATGTCTACCATGACATCAGTCTGTAACATAAATGTCTTGCTTAGATAACAATTAACCCTAACTTACCTGGGGGGCATAATGGCCCCCCCTCAACACTTCGCGCGATATCTCCGCAACTCGAGAACCCATCCACACGGCGATTTGTGACAATTTACCATGAAGCCTTGCGCAACTTTTAAGACCAAATTTGCGACGTCCAAGTACGCGGTTCCGAAGTTACGCAACATTATGTAAGTGCATGTCGGACCGAAAATTGCTCAAAAATGTGATTTTGTGTACAAAACCAATGCAAATTAGGTTTCTATCTCAAAATCATAATTGTATAATTATTTTTACTGTTAGTGATTAAAAGTAATTAATTTTATGTTTCTTATGATTGAAATGGTGTCGCCAAAGATTCCCATTGAAAAAACAATAAAAAACAAAAAGCGAAAAACAAGGAAATACATAAGAAATTATATAAACAATAAAATACATAAGAAATGAAAATTGATACCAATTTTTTTTCAACCTAAATTTAATCAGAATTCACCAAAGAGTCTTCAAGCAAAAAAATTTGAAGTTTGAGGGCTTTATTCAGGCCTCGAATTAACCGACGGCCACCGACGGCCATGGCCGTCGGTGCCCCTCTCGTTGGCCGCAATGCCTTTTGTTTTTTTATCAAAGTTACGGCCAAAAAAAATGTGCCCTTTTTCTTGGGGCCGTGGTGCCCTTTTAGAATGAAAGTTATTATTTATGACGTATGATATGCCCTTTCTCAAAGTCTCTTTAATAAGCTTGAACAACTTTCCTGATCTCAAATATCATACCTTCAGTTCACTCGCGTCCCGATGTATCTGATTCAAACTCAAAGTATCTTTCCGAGATACAAGACGACGTGTACGTAACATGTACGCCCGACCGGCTTTTACCGTCCCGACTGCCTCCGCAGCGCAGCGGCCGCGAGTATGTACTAGCTAGGCAGCGCATATTCAGATAGAGTAGTAAAGAGTGAACTCCAAGTTCACCAAGAAAAAAGAAAAATCCCATGATGCCAAGGTGTACCAGACTGGGGAATGGGGAGGGGTGGAGAGAGAGAGAGACCAATCAACAGAAGAAACCGCGCGTACTGGCGCATTCTTGGAGGTCATGAACTGTCTGTCACAGACTAATCATAGCAATCTACACGCGCACGCAAATTCCTTTGCCTTGTGGTTTTGCCAGCCAGCTGTCGGAATGTGCTTTGAAGTTTCATGGCAGCCTGGCTGGCCTGAAAGGGTGTCGAGTTTCAATCAATACCTACTGTTGTTTTATTCCTGTTTTAAAAAATGTTGTTTCACCTGATAGAAACGCGGAGATCGGGAATGTGTTACAGCTGTAGGGAAGAGGTTTTTGTTGTGTGTTGCACTTTGTGTGTGTGTGTGTGTGTGTTTGTTTGTTTGTTTTTCTCGGTTTGTTTTTCTTCTTTCTTTTTTCATAAACACCAAACATGCCCTTTCCAATGTGGCCTTGGTGCCCCTCTGACTGACTTAAGTGCCCTGGCCTCTTGGAAAAAGTGCCCTTTTCTAAATGGCCTTGCCCCTCCAAAATCCTATTTCGAGGCCTGTTTATTTAATGATTTACAGCCAAATTCTAATTTCATGCATAAATTAACATAATTAATTCATATAAAATAAAATAGAGCGATTTATTGAAATTTATCCACACAGCTCAATAAATTGCATCATGAGTGACTCGCGTGCCAATTTTCGTAATGAACGCGCGATCCGCGGCCAAGATCATGGGGGGGGGGGGGCATTATGCCCCCCAGGACTTTAAGCTCACAAAATAGCCCAGGTAAGTTAGGGTTAAGGGGAGATCAAAGACAATTGAAATTGTACACTGCATCTATATGTCCTAAACACTTTGTGGATACTGTATATATTTTGTAGACTCTCAAGATAATTTCAGCAGTTTTTCATCTGGGAATTATAGGCTGTACACATATTTTTCTGCTATGTATCATACCTGACTACATTGTCCTTGGCAGATATTTTCATAGATATCCTTCATTTGCAAGGACAATTCAACATGGCAGGGCAGAATTACAAGTTTGAAATGTTTGAGATGTCAATGGACAAATGTTGTTAACTGTTGATTTACAAACCTTTTCCCTTTTTCCCTGTTCCTGGCGTCAGTTTGACTTTGAATCTGAAACAGAGAGACAGAGGAGGAGGAATTAATTATAGCAACATTGACTGCAACAGTGACATCAATATCATCACCAACTTAATCACCACTAGCATTAACAGCAACGGCATGAAGAAAGTAAAACAAGGCCCATTACAAGGACCCTACAGTAAAGGAACAGTTTGTCCCTATCATGCCAAGTTGTAACTGAAGTATGGGACTGAAAACATATAGCTCACTGGAACACACACATTGATACTGAAGGTACAGAAACAGCGTAATTAAAATGTATGTCTGTTTTCAAGTACACACAGTCTTCATAGACTCATCTTTGGTCAGTTTCCTACTGTTTGCATTTGTTACATACTCAAAAGCTGCATCAAGTTGGTGATCCCTTGCATTTATCCCTAAGTTGAATTATCCTTTGGGTTTATGTCAGGTTCAAGTGTGTGCATGTGTGTCACACACATACACATCGCTATAGCTTCTGACCATTCAAGCATAAGGGTTTCTGGGATGAATAGTGTACTAGGGCTTTCTATAGCTCAGTCGGTAGAGCACCGGGCTAGCAGTCCGGAGGTCTCGGGTTCGAACCCCGATGGAATCCCATTTTTTTTGCTCATTTTTCCACTAATACATTTTTTAACAAGAAGCACTAGAAATGTCGCTACAGCGACTGGTTATACCCCCGCCAAACAACATTTCATAAGCTTCGGTCAAAAAACTGAGGAAGTAGTTAAATCCGCAAGATCTTTCCTTGATCTTCTGCCATTAAAATGCCGTTACCATGGCAACGTACTTTCGGGTACTGTCGAAAAATGCGTCTTGCACATCTACAACCAAAGGCACACATCTGTACCAAGTTTCATGGAAATTGGGCAAAAACTGAGGAAGTAGTTTGCAACACAACATTTTCCATCATTTTGGCTCATAATATGTGAGCTGTTACCATGGCAACATACTTTTTGTCACTGTCAAGAAATGTGTCATGCTGACCTATATCCTAACACAAACATTCAATATGAATTCCATGAGAATTGGAAGAACACTGATGAAGTAGTTTTGCCATGAAGCATTTTGCCCTATATTTTACCAATAACATGCCGTTACCATGGCAACGCACTTTTTGCCACTGCGGAAATATGTGTCTTGCACATTAACATATTCAGATGAACATCTGTACCTAATTTCATAAAAATTGATCAAAAACTGTGGGAGGAGTTCGCGACGCAAGATTTGTACCCATTTTTGCCCATAATATGCCGTTACCATGGCAACGTACTTTTGGGTACTGACAAAAAATACGTCTTGCACATCTACAACCCAAGGCACACATCTGTGCCAAGTTTTATGGGAATCGGTTGAAAACTGAAGAAGTAGTTCGCGACGCAAGATTTGCAACGGACCGACCGCCCGCCCGACCGCCCGCCCGACCGCCCGCCCGACCGCCCGACCGTCCGCTGATTCCTATATACCCCCTTCAAACTTCGTTTGGCGGGGGTATAAAAATACAAATAAATAATTCTATTTCATCTTCTCCAGGCTGCTACAAAATATGTTGAGCATTGTCTCTTCCAAAACAGTACTCAAGAGGGGCACTAGAGAGCTGAAATGAAGGGGATTTTCTGATGCAATGATGTTGACTTTTTCTGAAATGTTGACATATTCTGACATGTTGACATTTTCTGAATTCTTGAATTTTTGTCATAATAGTAATACAAACTCTAAATAAAGAATATGAAAGTAAGAGTGTGTATTTGTGTGTGCATATGTGTGAGTGTGCTTGTAAGTTTGTGTGTGTGCATTTGCAAGTTTGTGTGTATGTGTGTATGTGTGTGTGTGTGTGTGTGTGTGTGTGTGTGTTTGTGCAATTATTGTAGCTTACTTGTAGTTGTGCATGACATTGTAGGGGGCACACACAGGGATGGCAAAGAGCAGTAGATCCTCTGGGTGGGGGCTGGCAGTCAGTGTGTCCAGCACCGACACACTCTCCTGGGAAGAAGATGGAAATTGAACAGCAATTAGAGGAATGACTCTAGATACGTGGATGATACCATAGTAGTAGGAGATGTGACAGCAGTAATGGCAGGAGTGGTAGCAATTGGCAACTGATAGTTGGTAAGGCCATGTCAGCACTTCAGCAAGGTGGAATATCAACTCTGTACAGGTCAATATTTGCCTTTAATAGCTGAATTTCTGCACAGGTCATAGGAAAGCGCACAGCACATATGACAAGTGTTCGTTCATTACATCATGCTCAGTTGATTACTACTACTGCGTACGATGAAGCTCATTTTCTAGTCCTATTGGATTTGATTCATCCAGAGTTGACTGTACATAGACACCAACCAGAACAAATTTTGCTCTCTATAATGATGCATTACACTGTAGTAGCAAGCATGATAGCAATAATAACTGATGGGAATAATGATGACAATCAAAGTGGGAATACTACTGCTAATACTACCAAAAATATTAATAACATCTACATAAACAATATGAACACACACACTTTTCAAGAGCTCAAAATGTGGACCTGTCATAAGTTTGACTGTTTGTTTTCTTACCAACATCAAAAATTGTATGTCCCCAGTGCATTAGAAATAGTGTAGTATGGTTTACAGTTTTAAATGGTTGATGATGGATAAATGATAGATATGGTGCATACTAAAAGTGCACGGAAACTACAATAATTCCCTCAAAAACTTAAGCTGTAAATGTTTATCTTCTTGAAAGCAATATGAGAAATTATGTAATGCCTTGTCTTGATATTGCATCAATTGATAACAATCACGCAGGGAGCCTTACTTCCATCAATCTTGAGTTGACATTTTCAACATCCCTTTCCTCTTCAGAGTCCACCTGTAATGCAAACACAAATAATTCAAGTTGGTTTTGAATAGCCATGTTTTTGCCACTGTAATGTAAGAATGTGATACACTGAAAAAGTGCTCTGCCTTATCACTGCCTCACAAGTATGGGAGAGAAAATACAACACAACACCATGGGAAGGGAAACTCATTGAGACAAAGTGTACTGTAAACATATCATTATGTAATTATTCATCATTATATCATAACTAATTTGGGTTTTTGTTTTTTGTTTTAATGTGTCCAAAATTTCCTTGCTCATGAAGGTGGTTTTTACTGTAGTGTGCACAAGATTACAAAAGTTTGGGTAATTATGTGGATTATTAGCTTTACATATAGCCCAATGCATACAAGCATATATATATAAATCTATCATTATCCATGTAAAACAGCAAAAATGTCTTGAAATGAATGCTTCAAATTACACACAATTACTATAAGGGACCTTCTTTGTAAACAGTAGATTTCCACGTGAATAGCATCAAGGCAACTTTTGAGAGAAACCTTATTCAGAGTCATTGCTTGGCTATTCAAGCCAGACAAACATTTCAGTTTAGATTGATAGCATAATATGAAAGCCATATCATTCGATTCTATTCCACAGACGCACCCAAACTGTATTCTTTGCTGGACAAATATTGCTACCAAGTGCCTTTAGGGACACTTACATAATTTCAGTTTGTGCCTCTAAAAGCTGTGGGGAGCTCTTGATACACTTCTGCATCTGGGCAAATACTGCTGAAATTTTGGAGATAACGTTCCCTCATTGAACCCTATCTGTGCCACGTACTCTGGACAGTGTGTACAATGCTATGGGGTTTTCTGTGTCATTTCGCACTCAAAGCACGCAAAGGGTTAAAGCCATAAGAGTGATGTCACAATGGCATTACCTCATCCGCCTCATCCATAGCTCCTCTCCTCTTCTTGGTCTCCCATGGATGGGTCTTAATGACCGGCTTGATGGCAGATTCATCTGGATAACAGAATGACCAAATGGACAAGAAAATTATACAATGCACAGGGAACAGTAAAAATTGCATGCAGGCTTATTACAAAATCAGTGCATAAATCGCTGATACATATCTGCCACTAAAAGATTACAATGCATGATTTCACAGGTACACAAAATGAATAACAACTATTGAAGCAGGAACCTTTCTTAGCATTTTCTCAGACAACGAAAAAGCATGCAACTATGAAATATTGTCCACATATGTTTTCTATAAGAATGCTACGGTTTGACCATCAAAACAACAACAACAAAAATCTTGCTTGAACTGAAATTGAATTGAAACAGAAACAAGGAAAGCAGTCACAATGCATTTCATGAAGTCATTGGTATCTTGACACTTATCGGGTATACCCTCTGCTTTGATGAGCAATTTGGTAACTAAATTCTTCCAAGGAAGCTTAGTAATTTATTAATACATTTCTAATACTGTGGTGATGCATGCAAATTCCTACAAATCATAATTTTGTGAGAACAGAGAAAATAAACTAACGTACACATCACAATCTGCAATGCTAGAAACTTTTTGGCTGCTACATCTCTTGTGGCATCTCATCAAATTTGCATTACCTGTGGGAGTGCTTTGCTCCTGTCTTTCTTCCTGGACATCTGTGGACACCTCAGATGTCCCCTCATCCTTGGCCTGCATTTCTTTGCTTGCTGACCCCTGGCCTTGCCCTCCGGCCACCGACAGTCCCGGCATGTCCTGCCTCCTGCCAGTGGTCGGCCGCTGCCCCCTGCTGGCCTGGTTTCCCTGCTTCTGCTGCTGGAGCTGCTGCTTCTGTTTGCTCCTAGCTGACTGGTTGGGCTGGTGCATCCGACTCAGCTGCTCCTCCTGGCGCTTTGCCTTGCGGCTTTTCTTCCCTTTCATGTCCTTGGGGCCACCGGCAGACTAGTATCGGTAGATGAATGAGCACAATGGAGTTAGAATATGGTGCAACCAACTCCCCCACCCTTGTTTTTGTACACAATGAATCAGTCTTTGGTGCATTCAGAAAACTGATGCACCCTGAAGAAAAGGGCTACTTTGAGATCAGCTTGTGTTTATGCATTAAACAGAAATACTGTGAAATTTTGGGAGAGTAATAAATATTTTTCATGCTCTAGCTAGTCTGGTGATTTTCATTTGTTTTTAATTCAACTGAATCAAAATATGAAGTATAATTACATACAACAAGCAAAAAGAAAAAACAAGAATTATGTATTTCCACTTTTACAGTACAACTAATATACTCAAGAGGACTGGAGTGTGGATGGAGTATGGGATTTAGTCAAAGATCATTGTGGAGCGTCATGTGACTACCAACTGAGTGGGAAAAACTTCCATTATCATCACCATCATCATCATCATAACATTTCTCATACTTGCTACGGACATCCTCACAAGTTGAACTTTCTCTCCATATCTCAAGAAGCATATTCTAGATCCGAGTCAAGCACTTTAAACAGATCACATCTCAGAGATTGTGAAGTTTGCATATATCATGTTCGTACACCACACAAGGTACACGTTGTAAAGCACAAACAATACAAATAAAGACCATTTGAGAAATCTAAGTGGGGTAATAGAGGAAAAAACTTACGGCAAGAATTTCCATTCGTAGCCTCCTCTCCTCCTCATCCTGATCTTTGTACTTTTGTTTGATTTTCTTCATCTTGTGCTAAAAGGCAAACAAAAACAAAAACAGCATACAGAATAAACACCTGGGCCCTGTTTCATAAAGCTGTTCGTAAAGTTACGAACAACTTACGAACGACTGGTGATCAGTTCTGATGTGCTAATCGTACTGCTATACCTATCAGAATTTCCATAATTCAGCACAAGAACTTATCACCAGTTGCTCATAAGTCGTTCGTAACTTTACGAACAGTTATATGAAACACCCCCCTGGTGATGCCTCTGTAATGACAACATGATGGACATCAATCAGAATACATTACTGCTAACGTTGCCTTTAAAAAAATATATATAAAAAAATTACGGGTATCCGTTCATTTTTTATTCATTTCTCATTAGTTACAGCTTGAGAACTGAAAGAGATAAAATAAGAGCGAGTGACAAAAATACTATGGTTTGAAGAATGTTGAGCACACACATACAGACACACTCATACAACCCAGATTACATACCTTTTGTCCTCTTTTTGGCGGTGCTTGTTGAGAACTCTGAAATAGGCAAAAGGGGGAAACATATGATTTTTTTTTTAATTGACTGCACATTTGTCTTACCTATCCCAAGGAATGGAATGGTTTGCATGTACATGATCAAAATAATAAATAATATCAGATGTCCAAAGTGATAAAAATTGGTAAATATAAACAAATACAAAAGGTTTTTTTTTTTTTCCATGATCTGCTCAACCTTGTGAAGATGAGTTTTTGCATTTGTCAATGCACTTTTGACTGCAATTTTGGTAATTTATCCAGAAAAAAACAACATTTCACTTATGACTATGCTATACATGTATTTCATTTGTTTCAAAGATTGCATCAAGGGTAGGTGATGCCAAGTTATTTCAGACCTGTGGCCAACAAATGTTGCAAAAACAAAAAGGAGAAAAAAAAACCCCACAAAAGCAGAAGAAGATATTGTAATAAACATTAAATCAAAGAGTTAAATGAGGTCAGACCATTCCATATTGAGGATACAACAGCAGGTGATGAACATTGCTGTACCTGGCCTTTGGATGTTCAAAGCACACATTTGATTAAGCCCCTCCTAATCCAACACTTATACTCACTGCACTGGATTCAGACACACTCCTTGAGAAAGGCGCCCTCGCCCCAGCACTATTCTCTGGTCTAGCTCCTTCCTCATCTCCTTCATCTTCATCAACTCTTCTCTCGCTCCTTTCCTTCTCTTCCTCTCCATCACTCTCCTCCTGTCTCGTGTCGGCCGTCGATTCACCTTCTGCACCCTTTGACCCCGGGGCTGCTCCTCCTTGCTTCAGCTTCTGTTTCTTCAAGTCTCTGCGTTATCAATAACAGGTGGTGATATCAAAGAGCACACCATCTCAAAACTGTATGAGGTTCGTGGCAGTTGTGATCTCCTCTCCTCCAAGCCTCATACAATATCTACACAACATTCTCAAACTGACACTTGGTATCAGATAAACACCCACTTTGGCCAATTTGAGAACAAAATTATCAAAATGATGAGAAATTCATAATGTCATCTGACAAAAGTCAGAGCAGAGCATTTAGGAATTTGATATGATATTTTTTCTTAAATGTTGAATTCTGAATTGAATGGACAGTTAAACTTTGCACAACGTTAAAAATAGACAATTCTAAAAAAAAAACCCTGCAAACATAAATATGGGTGTGTAGGACTGTCATACACACACTTGACTAAGGTCCTTACAAGAAGTACTAACATTAGTACAGAAAAGTCATTACTTGGTCTAAATATTACTATCCTTTTCAGTCCACATATCACCACCTGACAATAAGACTTTACATGAGTGTGAGTGGGGTTAATTAAATCATAAATTGATATGACATTTGATGAATTCTAAAATACAATATTACTATTGTAAACAAGGTATTGACTGTAATGGCACAGCCTAGGAAACAGAAAGAAATAGAACACACCTCCTTTGCTTGGCAGACAGCTTTGGCTTTGACTTTTGCTGAATGAGAGGTACACAGGAAAAAACTATTAACATTTTGCACAATTTTGGAAAGAGATCAACAAGCTCCTACACATTGACAAAAAAAGGAATATAAGTAAGTGCTTCAACACATTCATCCCATGGCTAACTTACATTCTTGGCCAAAATCAATTAAAAGTGTAACATTTGCACCCTTGTCCTCCTTTCCTTTTCGTAAAGAGGAAGAGGTAGGAAGTTTTGAAAATATACTGGCTCACACTTAAAGGGGAAATCCACCTTGACTATTAGTTTGTGTGAAAAAAGCAGAAACCCCTTCAATTAATTAACTTCTTTTCTCAAGTTTTCAACTGGAAAGAGTTCTCCTAAGATTTGACCTTGACCAGTGACCTTTGACCTGTACACTCATTATGCTGATTTATCATCAACACAAAAGTACTCTACTATGAATTATATCCAGACCAAGTTGACTAAACCCATCATAGACTGCTCCAATTATTCTACATTTTTTTTTTTTTTAACATTTAAGACCCTGACTATAATTTTTGACATGAGGCAAAAATTCCAATTCTACTTGGTGGTATCAGAGTAAAGAATTAACATAGTGATTCTCTCTGTCCTGTAGTAAATACAATATGGAGTAAAACAGATTATAACATTGAATTCACAGAGTAACATTGTAAAATTGTTCAAACTGCACCGGAAAATCATATCAAAGTGAATATCTTAGAGTACATTCTAGAGGGACTCTAACTTTTCAGGGTTTACCTGTGTCTCAGCAGCGGGTCCTCCAATGACGATTGGTTTATCATCCCCAAGATAAATGACTGCCTTGCCATCCTCATCTACATTACCGTCTGCAGAGTGGTAGCTCCCTGTACTCATGACACTAGAACCACGGGGCCGCGTCTGTTCATATCTAAGTCCGATTTCAAAAATAGTACAGAGTTACCTAATGAACATGAGCAGTGTTAACAAAACAGTTGCAGGTATACATCCAAATAAATAAAGATTTTTTTGGGGGGTTTTTTTGGACTGCTTTATCTTTGAAGACTTCTTGTTTTTTGTTCTCCCTAAACATGAAAAATTCCATGAATCAGGCTTTAACTTCAGCAGAGAAAAACAGAACCCCCCCTCCACCTCCAACCCCCCCCGCAACTGTCAGTGTACCATCATATATGGCTAACTCAATGGCTGCAATGAATAATTAAATTAAATTTGCCTTCCGGTATTCAGTCATGCTTTGCCATTTCTGCGTCATTTCTTTATTCTTTCTTTTTTCAACTTTCTTTTTCTCTCTGTCATGCATTGATTTCTTGTTCTAAAGAAAGGAAGAGACCCTGATTTAGAGACATTAGCAGAGTAATAAACAGGGAACTATATGAATGACTGCAATTCATACAGAGTTAAACTTCAATGAATTTACAACAAAATCTTCTGTTTAAAATCCAGCTATGGCTACTGAGTTAACAAAGAATATTATGAGGAGTGCTTTTAGAATATCTGAGTACATTTTACTTCCTACTAGATGATGCCATCCACCAACCTGTTGCCTTGCATGTGAAGGAGTGGAATAGTGGTGTCTGGATACAGGTTTTCTTTGTCATCTTCGTCCTCCAGCTCTTCCTTCGCAGACACAGTATGAGTATCCTCCTCCTCTTTCTTCCCTTCCACCTCTTCTTCCTCCTCCTCCTCCTCCTCTTCTTCATCCTCATCTTCCTCTCTTTTCTCACCTGTCGTTGCACTCCTAGACTGGGCAGCGTCCATCCCCCTTTCTGTTTCCTCCCGGTCATCATTTTCCATACCTTTGTCTGACCAAACAATTCATGGGTGCAATGATGAGAGCCAGGAAAGAACCATGCAAAGAGATGCATAAAGATATATACCTCAGGAGCTTCACAAGAGGCACAAATGGCTATGTGTAAATAGGCACACACCCATGAACTGATGAATGCCCAAATGAATACACACATGCAGATAAAACCAGAGAAACATGCAGTTGCACTACCAGTACATGTATGCATTTCCCAGGCAAATTACTGTAACGGTGGATATTTTTCTAGCAACTAATTTTTCACGCTCAGGCGGGTGAGAAGAGTTTCGCATGTTTTAATTCCGCGGAATCAGGACATCAACTACAGGAACATATAGCAAGCAAAAATATTCGCATGCTTTTATTTTCACACTAGTTTCTGGTTACAAGAAATGCGCCAAAATTTGAACACCACAAAAATTTCCACTTTTACAGTATTACTTTTATTTGGCTTCATACAGGTATTAAAGGGACTGTACAGTACTGGTTGAGGTGGGGATTCATGTTTTGCACATTCCTAAGTGAGATAATGAGAAATCTCTTGTGAAATATGAAAGAGCATGTAATTTTAAGAAGGGTTCAACGTTTATTTGATGAAAATTGGTTTTCAAATGGCTGAGATATCCGAAAAAGTGATAATAATAAAAGGCGACACGCCACAACTTTATCAGGATCTTTTTGTTTCACCTTGTTTTTGGATATCTCAGCCATTTCAAAACCGATTTTCATCAAATAAACTTTTGATACCCCATGGAATTGCATGCTCTTTGACATCTCATAGAGTGGTTTCTGAATATCTTGCAAAACATTAAAAGCTAAATCCTCACCTCAACCAGAACTGTACACACCCTTTAAACAATATTGAATGAACTGCAGAAAAAATTAGGCACTTTACTCAGCATAAGCTGTACACAATCACATAGTGAAGGCACACTACTACTCCTCTGGGAAACAGAAGGATGAAGAGAAAAGCAGTCCTAAAACAACTTCTGCTCACCAGAGTGACAAGAAGACTTGAGTCTTTGCTCAGGTCCCTCTGAAGCAGCCTCCACTTTGACCTCATCATCCACTCTTTCCTCTTCTTCTTCCTCTCCTTCCTCCTCCTCCTCATCATCATCTTCATTCTCCTCTTCAATGTCCTCGACATGGATGTCAGTCTTCAGCATTCAGGAACCAGGACAGAGTTTGATGGTGAAGCAGTTTCATACAGGAAATATTGAAAGTAAGGAAATGAAACAGATGGGGGGGGGTTAGAAAATAAACATGGGGGTTTCAGCTCTGAATTACCCAATTTTGCTAATTCAATACACTCTCTACATTCTCAAATTCAGCTGAAAATATGATTCCTTTTTAAGAGCAAAACTTAACGAATAGTAGAGTGTACCTCCACCGTCTCGGCAACAGATGAAATCTCGTCCTCCTCCAGTCCTCTGACTCGTCTCTCACCCTTGTGTCTCCAGGCACAGGATTCGTCAATCTGAAACAGACAAACATCAGCAAACCACAAGAGGTCATTTTAGCGCTTAGAGACATTTCATGTGATAATGTGCTACATAGATATTGAGAATTATTATTATTACTTTTATTATTATTATTATTATTATTATTATTATTATTATTATTATTATTATTATTATTATTACTTTTATTATCACTATTACTTTTATTATTATTATTATTATTATCATCATCATCATCATCATCATCATCATCATCATCATCATCATCATCATCATCATCATCATCATCATCATTATTATTATTATTATTATTATTATTATTATTATCATTTTGTATAAACACTGAAATAAGAACTGGTGGGGGTGTGCAGGAGGGATGAAGGGGGGCTGGACATGCCCCTGACCTTCAAGATAAAAATTCAACCTTGATGCAGCTTTACTGTGGTGACATTTGAAGGTATGCCATTAACTGAATTGTGTCTTTCCAGGGAGGGGAGGGGGCCTGGCATTCCCCTGAAATTCAGTATGAATTAACCCTGAAGTAGCTTCTCTGTGTTTGCCCTTGATGTTATGTCATTTATTGAATTTAATTGTACTACCTTGTATCTACCTCTTTGCAGCTTAAAGGCCTGGAATACATTGACAATTTATCATTCTTTACCAAGAAGAATATGTCCACACACCACACCAATGCTCCTGCTCTGTTATCTTTGGCATAATTCTGAGCTGACAGAGTATGAATGATAATATCATAATTCACAGTAGTCCTAATTGATTTTGTAGAAGACACTCTATCCTTTACACTGGGTATTTACGCATTCCTAAGAATGGAGTATATAATATCTAGCCAACAAATGCTTTGTCATTAATGGAGCATTAAATCTTAACCCCTTCTATTAATCTGTCTATGAGAGAAGATAAATATGACAGACTTCACTTAGCAATGATTGTCAGCTTTATCTGTTGTAAGGTTCAAGTTGAGTTCTATTTCTTAGGTACAGATCTCGATAATGACACTTGAGAATCTGATGATGGCTGGATATCAGCATGCCAATAGTGGTTGAACCCACTCATCTATTTTGCCGAGATAGAATGAACACTTTGACTATGAATCAAGTTAGTCAGCTTCCCAGCTATCAGCAGTGCCTCTCCAGTGCAGAAGAATCCCTAGTTTTAAATGTTTATCATTCATAGAAAGTTTATCATTCATAGAAAGTTTATGATTATCATTCATAGAAAGTAACATTATATTCACATAACATATAATAATATGAACAATATTCACAGTAATTGAAAAAAAAAAAATACCTGAACTATTTACCTTGAAGAGGAATCCAAAGCCCATGACGAGTTGAGTAGGTGGTAGGTAGTTCTTCTTCCCTAAAGATTTATGAAAATGCATTATAAAAACACAGATGAACGTTTGGGAGTTTGCCGACAACATCATTATTCCTTCAATGTCATTGCCCTTATCAAAAGAAGTAATGTACCATACCTCATCATAACCAGATGGTAAGACTGCTATTCAACATTTGAACACCCATTAAAAGAAACACACAAAGCCAAATTTGTGAACACATGAACATGCATACAAAGCAAACAAACAAGTCTTATAGGGAAAAACAAACATGCCCTCAAAATTATCGGAGGAAAAGAAAATGAAACATACCTCTGATCATGAAGCTACCAGTTGAGAGATACTCCCCAGTGGGTGCTGTTTTTGTTACCTGGTTTGCACAAAATAGGAAGAAATGTCTTTATAAGAAATTTCTGTGGTGTTGGAGGTAACTAAAGGAAGTATTTTAGTATTTGAATCACTAACAGAATCTATCCTATTTTTCATCTAATTCAGTCATGGAAAGTTGGGGGGGGGGGGGGGGGAAGCCTGATGCATTACCATATTAAATGGAAAACTTCCAAGTATCTCATATTGAACAATATTAGTGTACCAGCTTTTCAGCAGAATTCACGCACACATATATTCAATCATAAGTCAAGAGTCAAAAGGGTGATAACTCTAGATGCAATCTTATCTGACAAGACTGCTTATAAACTGATGGTTGTGTGAGACTTCCATCATTAACTTTTTTTTCTATCTGTCTTCTATTATGACATTAAAAAATCTACAAAAATTTGCAATTGTCTCATTTCTGCTTTCTTCTAATTTTCTAAAAGTCTAAGTTTACCCTTGTCATAACTCAAACAATTCTAAAAATGAAAACAAGTATAGAGACCCAAGAAGCGAAAAAAAAAATTAGAAAAAAAAAAAGGGAAGAAATAAAAAAGACAGATTTTGTGAAAATGTACACAGAAAGTCATCATGATCTCTAGTTGACTACAACATACACCAGCTGTCCTGGGGGAGGATGCCAAGTTACAGTAGGGGGAAGGATATATTCACCTGATCATAGTGCACCCACCACGCACTGGTGACAACTTTGGCATCCCAAGCCACACTGAAACACACAGCCATTGTACCAGCCTCCTGCAGTGTCTTGGGTGGTATAGGCCCACCTGGGCAGGGGAACACAGGCAGAGCAATCACATCAATACGGTTGGATTGCGGTAATACATTTTTGTGGTATTTTAATGGGTATTGATATAGCTAAAGTGATGCACATATAGGTGGACGGGTCAGGTTTTTCCAATTTAGCCCTGGGAGACCTTTAGTGGATAAATGTTGTGTGTGGCATGAGCAATGTCTTTGTGTGCCATCAGTATCAAAACTACGTAAACTAGCAGTATTTATGAAAACACTGTAAATGTTTAGCCCATTACAGTGATATAGCACAATTCCTGACAGTGCTCTACCTTAGAGGCTGCCTTCATCTATATATCTATTTTCTATTCTAAGGGTTTTTTGTTTTGGTTTGTTTTTACCCCTTCCCTAGTCTGAAGCTAAGGGATAATTGGCAACACATGGTAACTAAAACAACAGAGTTGACCCATCTCAGCCTTTAACATATTTCCCATACTTTTTTAGTTCACCCTTGTTCTTTCATCTCAGAATAATCCACTATAAGCAGCACGATTCTTAAATTATTGAGGTAGTTGACACCATCCAACCTGCCTTTTTTGCTTAGTCAGTCTTGAAAATAATAATACATCATTTCTTTCCTCTAATTTCCTCAAAAATGCACATTTAGCAAAGGGCTGAAAATTTGGGATGCTGATATAGAAGTGAAATGGAACATGAAAACCAATCTGTATCATAGGACTTGATTCCTAGCAGTTTAAATCTGTGGTAAGATGTGCACACTCCTACTAACCTCCAGAATTCTTGACGATGACACTGCTAGCTCCATGAATGTCAGCATGAACATAGACATCACCTTAGTATACAGAAAGCACAATATCTCAAATATCAATCATGCCATTGGGGTAAAATGTATAATTCTTTTTTTCCAAATTTAAAAAATATCTTATTTGTTGGTAACTTTGCATCATGTAAGTTGTTATGTTATGTACAGGATCATTACTTTCAGGAAATATTTTACTTTGACTTCCAGATTTAGAATAGTGATCATGCAGTTAATGTGCTTACACTACAGATCACAAAAAAAAAATATATATATATTTAGATACAGGTAATAGAAAAATCTAAATTCCTATATCAAAATCTTTCAGCTAAAATCCAGTACCAGTTTATGATTTATCAGAAAATACATCACATTCAGTCACATACAACAATCACAACAAATTTCAAGAGTTTACAAAAACTTTGCAGTGCCGACAGAAAGCCCTTCTCAGCTCTCCACTGATTCACTATTGAATCATATCTTTAGAAATCATCATGAATGTCAAACATTAACTAAAACATATTTTATTTCTCATTCCCTTTGATGAATTTCCAGTCTCTACATCATACCTGGGATGATAGATATCTGAAATGAAAAAAAAAAAATGCTGACAGATGAAAAGCTAGTAAAAATAGCAACCAGTCCTACCTTGTGATAAGTACTTCTTCACCACTAGTTCATTCTGCTGCTGGTCCCGACCAGCAATGATGATGTAGTTCTCAGAACTAATACACCAGTAGAACTTCTCAAACCTGTTGTGTGGAGATGATGACATGCAGATTAGGTGTCATGTGGAATCATTGGTCTTGTCAGTATCAAGTCCAGTTCATGAAAATGGCTAGGTCAACACAATCATACTTTAAACACACTTTTTTATATCAGTCTACCCAATACCTCAAGTAGGGGGATGCTAAAATATTAGAACCCTATATGATGCTTATGATTAATTGATTAATAGTCTTTATCAATGCAAAGGGTAGACTATTCAAACGAAAGTATTTCGAAATTTTAGATATTCTTTCTGCTAAGCGAAAACCAGTCATTCGTTCATTCATTCATTCATCTTTCTTGTACCAAAATAATCATGACAATACAAACACATCTCGCATCACAATTGCATATGTCTATGACAGGCACAGTGGATACAGACAACACCCTACAAATCTATCACACAACTATAAATATACCATTCATTAGTTTGAGGCCCATTCAAAGAGTAACAGACTTCAAAAAGCATACTAGTGAGCAGCAATTCTCTAAATGAAAACATAATAATCTCTTCTACTGGAGTTAAAACCAGCAACTTTGTACACTAATGCAGATCAGGAGATAAACTTACCAATAGGTCTTCCTTGATTTGTTGATGCTCGCTACCATGGCAACATCCTTCAGAGCCTGCTTTGTCTTCTTCTCAGCAGACTTTATTGCCTGTACGTTGTTAAAATGCACAAACGGTACGCTCGAATAATGGCTGTAAGATGTGAAGTGTTACATCTATTCAGCACTTGCCAGAACTTATCAGAATGCATTTTTTTTTTGTTCAGAGTGGTGTCAGGTAGTGCTGTATGGACACACTACAATAGAATGATGTGCTGCTGCTGTACCAGTGCATTAGGTTTCCATGGTATATATCTGCACAGTCCCACACAAATAAATTAGTGGTGGTAATGAGGTTAAACTAGCATTTGCATTCCTGATGTAGTATGCTTGCTTGTTTTCGCTTTGCTACATCACTGAATGACATTTTGTTCATAGTCTTTAGGAGAAAAATGAGCAAGAATTGACCAGAAAAGAGAACAATACTGTATATGCCAGATATTTAGCGAGTCCAAATTTTTGCATATTGGGACTTCCCGACAATTTTGCCAGTGGTTAAATTCTCGACCGTGGAGTACTGAACTGCATGGAGCAATGTATATGTGTACGTCATATTCATATTGGGATCAGAATCAATATTTTCGTGTGTCTTTGATTTTGCGAATAGCCCCTGACTTACGAAGTTCACGGAAATAAAAACCTTGTGAAATATTTGGCGTATACAGTACTCTTCTTCAATTTATTTTCTGGTCTTACTCTGCCTAACTAACCTTGGCCGATGATTCCACAGTCTTTTGTTCCTTCTTCTGAGATGTCTTCTTCTGCACAAAGAATCTACAAAAGGATCATTTCAACATCAGAAATATCAACCAAAAGATAAATCGGTAAAACTGTGCATGTTTTCTGTATGGATTAAGCATTCAGCATTCATGCATGAAGCATTCATGCATGAGTTATAGTAGTACAGGACACAATTTAAACACAGCAATGAAACATGAGTATGAGGGACAATAGGTGTACAGTCTATTATTTGTTTGCACTGAATTGTGCAGAGACTGTTTTGCAAACACAGCATGACTGATGTGTAACTTGGCAATTCAGGTGTAAATGACAGCAGGTGAAAATATCATTGGCTGAAGTCACACTATCTCGCTTAAATACGAGGCTCTGATCGACAGAACTCACCGTCTGGCATTGGCATAAGCAGACAAGCCCAGGTCAATGTCCACTATCATCGGCTGTGGACGATCACCCCTTGGCTTGGATTTCTGTCGAGGTGCTGCGTCTTTCATTTCACTGTCGCTATCACTCTCCTCACTAAAGTCTTCATCATAGTCAATGTATGGGTCCCTGAATAAAAGACCATGATAATATATGGAAGAGTTGATAATGTTGAAATTACTGTTCCTTTGTTTTCCCTTAAATGTTAACTTCAAAATTATAAAGAACATTACACTAATTTTCTATAGTTACTCAACCCAAGCTTTATATTGGAGGTTTGAGTTTGTGAAAAATGAATGGGATTTGATTGAACTACTGTATAAGCTGTTATTTTCGCATGCAGATATTTTTGCGAATTAGGAGGTCACGGACATTTTCGTGAGGTGTTGTTTTTGCGAATTAACACTGCGGCTATCATAAGTGCACTTGATTGATTACACTAGTGCATGGTGACATTTTTGCGTGTTGTTTAATTTGCGGCCCAACAGTAATTCATGAAATTTGCAACAGCTTATTCGAAACAGTAAGCTACTGACAAGCTGCATAGTGATGGTGCATTCAACCAAAGATGTCTGCACTATCTAAGTAAATGACGGTATACCTGAGAAGCATCTGGAAGTGATTGGTATCCAGCTTCAATCCCTTTATTGCCATGGCAACTGGATCCCCCTGGGTCTGGGCCTCTTTGATGATGTTGTCAATCTCCTTCCAGTCAATCTGATTGGCCACAGCACTCCGCACGACCCTCAGAGCTTGCTCCACCTGCAGACAGGTCACGACAGATTTACTCAATTCTGGTTTTCACAAAAAGGCTATCATGACTACTACTACTACTAAAATGCTGAATAATCAGTGATTTTTCACATCAAGAAAAGGCAGTTTGTCAATCAAGTGCAATAAAACCAATTTGATGCAAGTATTCATAAATTTGAAGAGGAACTGTTTTGACATATCATTTCACAGGCCTCCAATTCCATACTCCTTGCTTTTATCCCTATCAAACCAAATGAACAAACAATAACCTGATTCTAGTTTCAAATTTGGCAAATAAATAAAAATGCAAGGAAAAGCAACAACCAAAAATTACATTCAGTTGCCTAGAGTTCAATGTCTTACTTGACAATAATTGCCTAAGACACCATAGTCAGTACCCACAGCATTTCATTAATGACAAAGAATGCATAAAAGAGATAACAGACATCAATGTACATAACACAGATGACCTCTGGAAATTTGACATACTGCCTTCAACCACAAATATGTGATATTTTGTCATTCTTGGAGAATATACCTGAAATATTCCTCATTTTAATATGACACCTTTAAAGAGACAATTATCTTTAGAGGGTAGATTCATCAGCATTTTGCACATTTTCCAAGGAAATAAATGCACCTCAAGATTTAAAAGGCATCACTGCAGAGTGATGGAAGTCAAGGAAAAGAAACGGCAATTTATGTAAGCACAGACAGAAATGGTAAATGCAATCCTCAAACTGGAAATCTGTGTCCAGTATTTACAAGCTTATTTACAAGTTTTCTTGAATGATCTGTACATTGTACCATGATCTTTGAGGGCCCCAAGACAATGTTACTAATTAGCATACACTGACAACTTGTAATTGGACAAAATCAAAGGATAGGTCAACCTGCCAAATTAAAAAAAAAAATAATAAAAAATACACACAACTGATGTTTGACACATAAGTTACATAATAACACAAAATGATTTGTAGAGCATGAGACACTCATGAAATTTTGGTAATGTTCCATCATCTGGAGCAAAAATTGTTTTAGAATTCTATTTAAAAGAATTGAAAAAAGGATTTATATCTATCAATGTTCAAGACATTTCAGAAAACTGCACACTTAGCATACTCTTCACTGACTCACCAGTGGAAGGTTGATCTCAATGAGAGCTCCCTTTTTCTCATTCAATGCCTAAAGGAAATGAAAAGATTTTTCATTTTTATGGTCATGATAGTACCAACAACCTGTATAATTTTGCACACACACAAACACACACACACATCCACACACCCACACACACACAAATCTTCAGCTCACCTTGAATGAAACAATACTCTTTACTTACAACTTTTTAACGACAGGAAACGGTAACAAATTATTACAATACTAAGGAGGCATTCTGAAGTGCATCTTGTTTGACATAATACTCTGCAATACTCCAGACACAATATTCAATACCATTACGCTACATTTCATGATTAATAGAGCAAGTATTATAACATTAAACACTGTCAGATTTATCTATGGGGAAGGGTACAATTGCTGCTATTACGATTGAGAACTGATGATAGAAATAATGCAATACTGTAGTCATAATTCTGTACACAATGGCATGACTTAACTCTTTGCACAGCAATCTGCCATTGTGGAGCATGAACATTTGTATTTCAATGTCATTTTGAAATATCAAATTAATAACCATGACTGATGATGAATGATGCTGCTGCTGCTGCTGCTGCAGCTGCTAATACTTCTACTACTACTACTACTACTACTACTACTACTACTACTACTACTACTACTACTAATAATAATAATAATAATAATAATGATAATGATAATGATAATAACATACATCATACACATAAAGCATACATCACTTTATGATTGATGATTGTTATAATCATCATTATATGTAGTATTACAGCAGTAGTAGTAAGACTAGTAACAGTAGTAGAAATGAAACTGACCTGCGTTTCCTGGAGGGAAGTAATCCGTTTTTCGTGGTCCTTCTTCACGTTGTTGAGCTTCTTCATAGCATCCCTTTCCTGACCAAGCAGAACCAACAACAACCATACTAATTATCGGCAGCTTCATTCCTCGTCAATGATCAGGTATCCTCTTTCTAGCATAGTTATTTTTTACTATCCTTATCACACATGCATGAAAATACATCCACTTTCTGTTCAAACTGCAATTGCCAAATCAGTGTTGTACACAAACTTTGAAATCTGAGATGATGTCTGGCTTGCAATATTGTTGAGGATGGGTTGTGTGTCTGTGTGTGTGTCTGTGTGTGAATACATTTGCAATGCACATCAGAAGCGTAGAGATGCATCATAAATATAGAAAAATATTTTATCATTTATTTGGATGTACCAAGCTTTGCACAAAATCACGCCAACTTAATAGTGAAGAAATTTCATAATACAATTTGAGAGCTATGATCAAATACTTCTTTTAAAACAATACCACCAAGGAAGTATTCTCATACATCTCTTCTAAATACTAAATACAAACACACATATGCACGTTTTTCACACACAATTAACAGAAATGCATATGTATCAGTTATTTACACAAATCTTAACAAATCAGGCATTCGATCTTGACAATGAAGACTCAATCCACGTCTTTCTTGAGTTTGTTCTCCTTTCCCTGTCTTCATAAGAGATCACATCTGAGCAGACAGAAATGCATTCGCAAATTTCAATCACTTACTTGCTGGAGAACCTTCATATCCAACTTCTGACTTTCCATCTGCGAGAAAAATTCATCCACAGCCTGCAAAATAAACACAGGCGATCATTTCCAATGATATTCACATCCTAAAAGAAATCGCTCATGTCAAACTCCTTGGTCATCCTTTGTAACAGAGCACAACACACACAATATGTTCTCTATCAAATGATCAGCTCACATTTCCAGTCAATCATCAGAGGATGTTCATGTGCTCACGCTCATAGCCACCTTGTGGCTATATCATTGTGCAATGGCTACAACTCTGCACAACTTTCTTTGAACTTGTTAGCAGATGTACACCATACCTTCTGATCTCAGTGATGTATGGTGCATGCTACAAAAGAGGATTATTCCATTATGAGAACAGGGGTATTGCTTTGATTAGTATAATGATACAAATGCATTAAAAAACACAACCCTACACACATTACAAATTAATGCCACTGATGAAAAACAATAACAACAAACTGAAAACCTCAATGTATAATGAAAACCAATAATCCCACAGGACAAATATGTGATATTCCCTCCAATGATATCATTCACATCAAGCTAATGGTTAATGGCTACACCAATCAGGCACATGTTGGTGTTTGGGGCCCCCACAGTTGCCACACATGGTGCAACTACTACAGGGCTACTCACATCCTAACCCACTTCCTGTGGCAGTGTTGTCTGGTTGGATTTACAGTAACAATGAGTGACGCGAGTGAACTCTGCACATCAGGTCACGTTGCCATATCTGGCTAGTGATAGGATTGGATTCGGTTCAAAAACAAAATATAAACAATCAGGCAGGCAAGGACATCTACTCTACTAGCTATGACTGAGTCTGGATATCACACTGCCCATTTATTATTCCTGTAAACCAAATGCACCATACTTCAAGCATGTGTTTTATTCTATCAATTAAATGTCAGCTAAAACATGGAGTAGAGTTTCACTGCAACTTCAATGATTGGTTGAATCCACCATTCCTTTGTGGTAACTGTCTGTACGTATTTGTGTGTGTGTGAGAGTGTAGGTGTGTGTGTGTGTGTGTGCTCTGTGCACATGTGATACAACAAAGTATTGTTATACTTAAGCTTAAAAACACTATCATCATCATGTTACTTTATCATATTCTGTGCACCATATGCTCTTTGGCATTGAATATAAACATTGTTGATGAAGCCAAGTTAATTAGGCAAAATTAATTCTTTCATATGGTATGTGGCCTCCCTTTAAATTCTAAATAAGACTTCCACAAACAGAGAACATCGAATCAGTAAATAAAATCAGATTACTCGGGGATGATTGATTATGAGTACTGGTATACATGGGAATGCTTATAGGAAAGTTAGAACATTCTGCCTTACCTGGTCGAAGGTGTCAAACTCCTTGTACGGTTGTGATTCATGCTGCTTGAATAGGAAGGGGTGGAATTCTGAATACCTAATTAAAGTTGAACAACAAAAAAGAATTATCATGTATGACAGTACTTCACTTGAATTATCATCATTGTAGATGACTTGAATCTTATTTGCAATGTGTGTGTGTACATGTATATCATGCTTCTGTCTTTTATCTGAAATAATGAAGGGGAAAGACCAGTGTCCAGACAAAGCAATTGTCCACAAACTTAATTAGGTGCTGATTCGTATACTACACAAAGTTCTATACATGGCATACTTGCCAACTCTACCGCTTTGGGCGGTAGACTACCGCTTTTTAGAGGTTTTGACCGGCTACCGATTTTCTCTTCTGATCTACCGATTTTGTAGCAAACCTACCATAAAATGAAATGGAAGTCATATTTTCCCTTCATTGTGCGTCGATTCCCTGAAATAACCTAGTAATTAGAATACTAATAATAATTTCAAGGAACTCGTTCCTCAAAAACGCCGTATTCAGCCTTCTAATATGCACACATGATGTGCACACTGCAGTGCAACGTCTCTATCATATCTACGTGCGTGCAAGACTTACTGTACACGTGTACCTGTAGCTAGAACCACGCATAATAGTAATGTTTTGGTAGTTCACGTGTGCGTGGTGCGGCCGATGCGGCATACGGCGTGGCATGATCCCAGCCTGCCGTGTACATGTATTTTCATATCTAACTTGTGATAACAATATGTTTGATTACTTTTTCACATATGCTTAGCCTACAAAAATTTTTTACCAGTATGTCTGATTTTATTTTTATATGCATAGTCTACAAAATAGTTCATAGATTTACATGGATTATATGTTCTTTAATCAATACCAAGAACCCTTTAAAAAGGTTAAAAAGCATGCACCAATTCTCGTATTTTGATATTGAAAAACAAAAAAAGTCCACACCGCGGGAGGGGGGACACCCCCCTCCCACACCCTCCCCCCCCTCGCGAAATCTACCTCTTCAGGATTTCGAAATGTTGGCAAGTATGACATGGGACTGCATTGAACGCTATCGTTTACACCAAAATACAATGTGCAAATGCTCAGATGAGAAGTGCTGTCATGATATTGTTGTCCAACTAGAGCAGTGTGGACAGATTATCAAAGTCCCAATTGAACGATGACAGCAGAGTACAACTTTGGCTACAATAGAAGCAAGAATTCTACATACTTTTGGTCACATAATAGAACATCATCCCAAGACTCACGTTAGCAGTTCTGCATCTGGGGCATCCTCAGAGGCTTTGGGCTTCTTTTCTCGCTTCTGGATAATGTAACCCTGCACCAAGAAGGGCAAATAACAATAAAAGCATATAACGACAACAGAGTGCATGGAAAGATTTTTTTTTTCCTTGTCACAAATTCCTTGCAAACAGTGAAAGAACAAGTCTTCTACAAATCTTCATACAGCAAATATGGGAAAATAATGAAAATAACCACTTCCATCCTAGCTTTCTCCAGTGAATGATGAACAGCTAAATTCAGAAGTGTCAATTCAACGATGACAAAATGATAATTCCTGCAGCAACATCCGCCCAACACTCGATGAGATCATCCCATACTGGTACACTCTCTCACAGCTGCCCATACATGAGGATCAACATTTGCCATGATTGGTTACATCACTACAAAACTCACTTTGCATATTGAGCCAGATTTTTCCATGTAGTTTACACCATCTTCTAATGCAGCCATGATCCTAGGCATATCTGAAATAGAGAAAAACAAGAGTGATCGAGGGTGAGAGGGAGAGAGGGAGAGGGGGAAAACTATGATGGTGTACTTGAGGTCTCAAGCTTGATTACACTACACCTACACTTCGGTACAACACAACATACAAGGAACACAATCATTAGGTCTATTGCTCTCAAATAGTTTTCACGTGCTAAAATAATGCACATGTCATTCTTACTCTTTTAACAGCTTACATGAGTGAGAAAATGACATAACCTGGGATTTTATTCAGTCCCTTTTTTTCCTTCATGTCATTCTTTCACAATAACTGCACATAATTCGTCTTCCTTAAAGGGACTGGGGAGGAGTGTTGGAACCCAAAATGCAAAAGTGCTATTTCATGAAGTGAAACAGGCAAAAACAAGGACCAATGCCTATGAAAGGACTAAGCAATGAAAGAGAATCGATGAAAAATACGGCATTATGAAGATATCTATGATTTTTTGAAGAGCGTTACATGTAACGCTTGTCAAAATCACGGGGGGTCGGCTTAGAGGCTCTCCGTTCAAGTGTTGTTTTTGCCTCCCTCTTTTGTCCGATTTTGGCACAGCGTTAATGTATTGCCTTCTCCTCGGCGAAAAGCAAGCCCAAGATATCGCCGCGATTGCGAGGCGAAACCCGGGTGCCTGTTCACTGGCTAGCGAGCGTTATCGGTGCACGCTCCCGGGATCCGCCCGGCAGCTAGCTGGCACGGGTCCGCTTGAACTCTGCTGGCTGCGTATAGCCTACTTACCGTACCACTCCATCCACACTAACAATGGAGCCGCAGGAGGAGAGCGAGAGATCTGTCTCCAAGAAGAGGAAGACCATGAAAACCAGTGACAGAGTATGGAGATGGTGACAGAAAAATAAAATGTAGAGTCCCAATTCCCCTCAAGACACTAGAAGATAAGGGGCTGAACGACAGAGATGTCATTTCACTTCGGCTGGATCGGTAATAAATTTGTGAAACTCGGAAGACCTCATGAGTCATAGTCATACTAGTTCAGTGTGAATAGGACCTATACTGTTACAGTGTTAGTGTTAGTGTAACATTAATTGATAGAGATGTCACTTAGGGCGGACGTCCACTTGGGCGCGGACAAGCCCCGGAAGGGTTGCGGAAGCAAATTTTGTTATTTCGGCATCCTGTCCGCGACAGACGCGGAATAACTTTGTGAATCGGCTTGTCCTGGGACATTCCGCGGACTGTCCGCGGACTGTCCGCGGACTGTCCGCGGACTGACTGCGGACATTCCTAGGAATCACTCCGGAAGAGCGCGAAATACCTCGGAATATGCTAATCGTAGCCGGGTAGCGCGGAAACATCTAGGATTACACCAGGAATGAACGCGGACAATCAGGATGCCTTCCGGACAACACAAGTTAGGCATGCGGACAAACTGCGGACAATACCAGGAATAAATTTGGCGCTGACTTTGACTTTTCCTCATTTGACTGCTAGCCGTCATTGATGATATTATATTAATATGATTGGTCAATATTATTTGATAAATGTGACCACCAAAAGTCCAAGAATAGGATTGTCTGCATGTCGGCTGACGACTCATTTTTTTTTTTTTATTTGTCTCATCTGGGAGAACAATTTTTCCTCTGCCTACAGTCACATGGATGATATTCGCAAACCGTTTGAACCATACATATATATATATATATATATATATATATATATATATATGTATATATATATATATATATACATAATCATGTTGATAAGGTAGTCCACGTGTGGGCAAGATAAAAAGATAAGTAACAAAACTGCAACAAAGTTCAGGCTTTATTTCTTCACAAGAAATAAACCGTTGGTGTTAATACAGCATGAACTTATATATATATATATATATATATATATATATATATATATATATATATATATATATATATATATATATATAATATTATATTCTTTATTCCCTTTTTTTAACCTGTGCTTTATCCATCGTGAAGTATGTACATGTTTTGTCTGATACTTCTGTAGAGCATGCCAAAATGATCCTACTCATTAAATTTGTTTTTCTTTCTCTGATTTTTACCCTTGTGCATCTCTAACCCTCTCTTATTTTGATCACTTTTGAACATTTTCAAGTCCGAGAATTTTTTTTTTCATGCTTAGAGCTTACTAGCCTATTGTCAATGAAGTGTAAAAATGGGGAAATATTTTTAACCTACTTTGATTTACTTTTTTTTGGGGGGGGGGGGGTTCAGCTGGGCTGTCAAATTGGACAATCGAGTTTATTTGCAACTAAAACAAAAAGAGAAGAAAAATTATTAGGTAATAACAACTACGAAAATCATTCAGGTAAAGAATATTTCTGAAATGATTTGTGATGCTTAATGTGTACTTAAATTTATACACTCAGCAAAAAACAAAACAAAAGAAAGACAGAAATTTAACACTTTTTCGAGTTCATGATTTATTGCTTTTTCTCTCATTTCGCTTGAATTTTGAAGTGACAGAAAATTCTTCATTGTCCTCCATCATCTTTAGCTTTCATTGTTATTCTGGGCTTCAAAGATATTACATTGTTATGAGACCACAGGTATATCTTTGCAATTGAATTCATGCTTCTTAGTGTGATGAATTTGTCTTTTGTTCTAATATGTTGTATCATCAGAAAGCATTTACGTATGAATAACAACTTGTTCATGTTTATATAATACATTAACATTTAGCCAAAAATTCTATGCTTTTTTTTTTCTGAGTGTACTTCCACCTACTTTTGTGATTTTTCAGCTGGGCTGTCACATGAGACAACCTAGTTTGTTTGCAAATAAAATACGAAAACAACATAAAGGAAAATGTACTATAGTAAGTAATAGGAACCAGGAAAGTCACTCAGATGAAAAATAATTTCTGAAAAGATCAAATCAAAACAAACTTACGAGGAAGTTAGGGGGCTGATTTCACTTCTTTATGATTGCTTTTGGCACAGTCTCTACTACCTTATTCTTTGCCTTCTAAATTCCTTAGATTTACCTGTTCTTCATCACTAGACGAAAGGTGTGCCTGTAATGGGGATATTTGCATGGGGGCCTCGCCTCCCTTCTTGCTCATTTTGCGTTTCATTGGCATGACGCTCGCGGAAAGTGTCGACATTTTCGTGTCTGGATCACAAAATTTCCGCATCAGTTCCGGACACTTGCATATTTAGATCCGCATCGGCTCCGCGCTGTCCTAAAACATTCCTGGTGTCTTCCGCTTTCATTCGGGAAGCTTCCCCACACCGCGGGATTCTTTCCGGAGCGTGTGCGGAAGGAGCGGAAGGGTTCCGGACAAGCGGGACATCCTCAGGACATCGTCAGGACAAGTCGCCGAATGTGTCAGGAAGTTCATTTCCGCGTCCAAATTTTGGTCTCGATCAAAATTTGGACGCGGAAATTTTTCTCTCTCCCGGAGGTGCGGAAACGCCCGGACATGTTTAGGACAGTGAGCGGACACGTTCAGGAACGTGCGGACAGGTTCCCGAAGGAGTGCGGAATACCAAATTTGCATTCCGGGGCTTGTCCGCGTCTTGTCCGCGCCCTAGTGGACGCCTGGTCTTAGAGGATCTACACACACTATAGGCCTACTATTTAGTAATACTGATAGTAGGCCTAGATAGTAATTTTGTTGGGTGTCCTATGCCACACCCTAACATTTTTCTATTAAACTAAAAGATATAGGCCTATCAGAGTTTGCCTGAGATTTTACTCACATATGTGGAGAAAGGCTACATGCAGATTCACAAAAAGGTGTATTCAGAATGCGATTGAGGTACAGTAGGTATCCTAGACCTATGCATTTTGAGACCCATAATTTAATGACATGAAAGTAGAATAGGGCAACATAATCCAGAATACGGTAAAATAGGAATTCGCGTATCTACATGCAAAACACTTTATTAGCGTGCCATTTCTTAATGTGAACAGCGATTTATGTGTAATTAATAGAGAAGCACATTTCAAAAAGGAGAAATGTTGAGCCAAATTTGGGATGTCATTCATAGGCAAAAAAATTTCCAGTTATGGTAACTATACACAGCCCAGTCGCTGTACGTAGGTACGTAGCGACAGGATTCGCACAGTGTACTTACAGCGTCTGGTCGGGCTACAGCTATAATGGCAGAGAAAAAGGGCCTCGGACTAGGAGTGGTAGATGCTGTAAGTACGCTGTGCGAATCCTGTCGCTATGTACCTACGTACAGCAACTGGGCTGTGTATAGTTACCATAACTGGAAATTTTTTTGCCTATGAATGACATCCCAAATTTGGGTCAACATTTCTCCTTTTTGAAATGTGCTTCTCTATTACACATAAATCGCTGTTCACAGTAAGAAATGGCACGCTATTTGTGTTTTGCATGTAAATACGCGAATTCCTATTTTACCGTATTCTGGATTATGTTGCCCTATTCTACCTTCATGTCAAATTATGGGTCTCAAAATGTCGAAATAAGAAAGTTACGACACTCATCAGAACTGACGTTTGTTACAAATTGGCGATAGGCGAGAAATCCAATTTTACGAAACGACACTGAATGAATGAAAGTGTCAGCGAATCTGGTAACTCTCGGTTTTTACAAAATACTTTGTGGAGACTCAACTGTGTATATGTTGTCATCGCAGCTATGATCGGACCAAAAACGTGAATTCACATGTTTGGTAAGGTACCTTGTTATTGTCTCCGGTACACATGGCATTGCAAAAATGTTGATTGAAGTGTATCTATTGTGCGTACATACATAAGTGGCTAATGGCGTATATGCATTGTAGCGCAGTTCACTCAGTCTCTATAGTGTAGTGGTTAATGGTGTATGCTTTGTAGCACAGTAGGTGCTAGTTGTTGAGAAAGGTCTGTCAGATATTATTGTGGGTATCTTTTGTAGGGCAACAGCCAGCATCGCATTCAAGGACCATCCAACTCTTTGCTATTCCTTGCTGGTAACTGCAGATTATTCTCATTCATGTTATTATCAGAGTGCTTGGGAGTTATCACTGACACTACTGGACAAATTTTGAACGGCAATTCTACCAGTTGCTAATCTTTCATTTCTTGGAAAGATTATAGAGAGAGCTGCAGTTCGGCAGATTCAGCATTATCTTTCTGATAGCAATTTACACTCACCCCTGCAGTCTGCGTACAGACCATTCCACAGTTGTGAAACAGCATTACTCAAAGTGTCAAATGATATTAATCTTTCTCTAGACCATGGCAATGAAACCATACTTGTTCTGCTTGATTTTTCATCGGCATTCGACACCATCAGGCATGATGTTTTACTGCACAGGCTGCAACACAAGTATGGTATCACATCTCTTGCTTATAAATGGTTTGAATCATACTTGAAGCAGAGAAGGCAGACAGTTGTAATAGAGAAGTTAGAATCCTCTGCTCATGTATTAGATATCGGTGTCCCCCAGGGCTCTGTGGTTGGCCCAGTGTTGTTTACCATGTATTCTTCTCCTTTACACGATATTATCATGTCCAACCGAATGTCAGGGATGTGTTATGCTGATGACACTCAGATATACATTTCATTTCAACCTTGTAACATGCAGGATGCAATCTCTCGAGTAGAATGTTGTATCAGAGAGATTAAACTATGGTCAATCCAAAATGGTCTTAAACTGAATGATGAAAAAACTGAGATCTTACACCTTACATCTCGATTTCGCAGAAGAATGGAACTTCCTGCTATAAAGATTGACAGTACTTCCATTGTACCTGGTAAAACAGCCAAAAACCTTGGTGTGATATTCGATCAGAATATGGTCATGGACAAATTTGTTTCAGAGAAATGTAAATCAGCATCCTTCGCTTTATATAAGCTTGGAAAAGTTCGTCAGTTTTTGGATGTTAAGACCACTAAGAAGCTTGTTCAGGCTTTTGTTATATGTCATTTAGACTATTGTAACAGTTTGTTGTATAATATCTCTGACTCACAGTTACATAAACTCCAGGCAATTCATAATGCAGCTGCAAGATTGATCACCCGCACAAAGAAGAATTCTCACATAACCCCCATTTTGAAACAGCTCCATTGGCTTCCTGTTCAGTCACGTATAGTTTTCAAGATACTGTTACTGACTTATCAGTGCCGCCATTCAATGGCACCAGAATATCTCAGTAAGTTCTTGGTCAGGTACGCTCCCTCTCGTAATTTAAGATCAACTCAGAAAAATTTTCTCCAATGTCCTATTATCACAACAAAGTTTTATGGTGAGCGATCTTTTGCCCATGCTGCTCCCACACTGTGGAACGCTGTTCCGTGTTATATAAAAGAAGCTCCCACAGTGTTAAAGTTTAAAATTGCTCTCAAGACATTTCTGTTCAAAAAGTATTATGAATGAGTTTGGTTCTGCATTTATGGTACACATATTGTACACTGCATTTCTTCTTTCTACTTCATCCCTCTCCTTAAAGCGCATAGAGACACCACGGTAGTGATATGCGCTATATAAGCACTGTGTTATATATCCTGACTAGGCAGCTCAGTGAAGCCAGTGACAGCCCCTCTGGTCACCGGTGAGACCAGCCCTCCCAGCTACCCAGCTTGATGAAGCCAGTGAAATTCCCTCTCGTCAGTTTTGACCAGCTACCCAGCTCGGTGAAGCCAGTGACATCCCCTCTCATCAATTGAGACCAGCCCTCCTAGCTAACCAGCTTGATGAAGCCAGTGACATTCCCTCTCGTCAGTTTCGACCAGCTAGCCTATACCCGGCTTGGTGAAGCCAGTGATGTCCCCTCTCATCAGTCGAGACCAGCCCTCCCAGCTTGATGAAGCCAGTGACATCCCCTCTTGCCCATTGAGACCAGCCCTTCCATCGGTACAAAAGGTTTGTACAAACTAACTTTAATTACCTGGTACTATTTTCATACACCTAGATCCAACAACTGTTTTGAACCTGCAAATGAAAGTTAATGTTGATATTTAGTACACAAAACATCAATAAATTGTTAGATAACTCTGTGTTCTCAAACGATGCTGTTCTTATTCTTGCTGTAATTTAACTTATAACATTTTTTTTTTTAAACCCAAAGCTGTGGTAGTGGTTAATAAGATTATGGTTGTCTTGATCATTACTTTTAGGGTTACAAGTTACATAGTTTGTACATTGCAGCCACATATAGGCCTACTATATGATTGTATGTGGAATTATACAGACCCCCAAATCCCTTGCATGTGGCTGGATTGAAAGACATCATAGGCCCGATGTGAGGTTGTATACACAACATATAAATAAATAGGGCCTACTTTGTAGATGGGTAATTCCATGAAGTTGGGGCAGTGTCCATGTATGTAGCATCGTGATATTGAAAAAATACATGTCAGCATAACTCAATATCAATTATGCTATACATTTATTGTTTGTAGGCTTTACATTTGCATTGAGGCCACACATTTTCCTGGAAATTTTGTGCCATTCAGACTCAATTTTAATGAAGTTATTAAACAATGTGTAACACTGTGTCCTGTAGCATCGTGACGTGTCCACGTAGCATCGTGATATTTTAAAATTTGGTCCTAAGAGACAAATTATGGCAATGAGCTTGACCAAAATTTGATGCAATATGCATATTTACAAGGTATGAATAAGATAGCTAAATATCTCAAATTTCCTGTACAGAGTTTCAATTTTAAAAGAAAATTACAAAATGTATCACGATGCTATGCGGTGTCCTTTTTTGTGTAAAACTGTGGAAAGGAGAGTTAAGATATTTAGCTATCTGACTAATCTAGTAATTATGCATATTATATCAAATTTTGGTCAAGCTAATTGCCTTAATTTGTCTTTTAGGACCAAATGTTTACTATCACGATGCTACATGGACACGTCACGATGCTACAGGACACCATTACATATCGTTTTAATAATTTCATCAAAATTGAGTCAGAATGGCACAAAATTTCCAGGAAAATGTATGGTCTCAATACAACTGCAAAGCCTATAAACAATACATGTATAGCATAATTAGTATTGAGTTATGCTAAAATGTCACACTTCGTGCCCCAACTTCACAGAATTACCCAGATGCACAATGAGAGGCTGAGGTCATCCCGACGTCATGTGCAGTGTCAACTCATCAAAAATTTGGCTAGGGTCTCTGTAGGTCTTATTTTCCTTTTTACTATTTAAGTTCTACAGTAGACAGTCTATTTCTAACATTTTCTCTGTTGCATGTATGTGAGCACTACAAGATAAAGCTACCTGGTAGACTCTACACTGAAATACATGGGATAGCAAGTTCTGTGACTAAATTTACAGATTGGTGAAGAACTAACGGGACTATCCTAATTGTAAGTCAGTGTTAATGCCTTTCATTGTGTCTGATATACAGATGAACTCCAGTCCAGATGCCCCTGTGAAATGGAAAAAGGACAAGTTCATGAATGCCGTTGCCTTCTCCAATTAGTTGTGGAGGAAAATGCTACTCTG
The DNA here is from genome assembly GCF_040938485.1 of Diadema antillarum. Classification (NCBI taxonomy): domain Eukaryota; kingdom Metazoa; phylum Echinodermata; class Echinoidea; order Diadematoida; family Diadematidae; genus Diadema; species Diadema antillarum. The sequence goes on along the minus strand of NW_027270935.1, from coordinate 254,998 downwards.
AGGAAAGGACTTGGGTCAAATTGAAGTGGATCAAAACCTGGTGAGAGTGCTGACAGATATTGATTTTATCAGAGCCTGGGCAGATGTAAGGAGATAACAGGTTACTGTAAAAGTGGATATTTTAGCGCGACTAATTTTTTGCGGTCGGTGGGGTAAGAAGAGTTTCGCATGTTTATAGTTCCGCGGAATCAAGACATCAACTACTTGAACAAATGCGGAGCAAAAATATTCGCATGCTTTTATTTTTGCGCTAGTTTCGGCTTACGCGAAATGCGTGAAAATTTCAACCAACACCGCAAGAAATTTCCACTTTTACAGTAGATGATGAAGACGTCCCTTTGGCATGCATATTAGGGAATTTTTATGTAAATATCATAAATAAAGTGAGCTATTTTCATTGGACTTTCAGCATATAACATAATTGCTTTCATCAATACTAAACTTGTCATTGCTTGAATGATAGTCTTTAAAGAGAATATTTACTATGTGTATTACTGAATAGTTAATTGAGTCTATATGAGTAGTAAAATAATTTTTCATTGTAAATGTGTAGTAGTTACTTTATTACCAACATTCAGTCATTAGATGAGAGATCAATAGAATGTGCTTGTTGGCCTCTATTGCAGTGGAACAGCTAGCATCACATCCAAGTGCCATCACAGATATCCAGGTTGTTGAAGCCAGTGACACCCCCTCTCGCCAAATAAGACTGCCTCTTCTAGGCTACGCAGCTCGGTGAGACCTGTGACATCCATCTCGCCAGTGGAAACCAGCCCTCTCTGCCACCAAGCTCAGTGAATCCAGTGACATCCCCTCTCATCAATCAGAACCAGCCCTCCCAACTACTTAGCTCCATGAAGCCAGTGACATCCCCTCTCATGTTCTTCTTTGTGGCTGGCAAATGTTTGAAAACTGAACTTGGATGACTTCAATATCATAATTATGTTGAGTGCATCCAAGTGATGGCAATGATAATAGCTCTGACACCAGTTCTTCCTGTAGGCCTACTGTCAATTTATGCCTTCATTGTGTATTATAGCAAAAGACATGTTAGTAATGAAAAAGCTGCACCTTTGTACCAGGATTGTTGGGGATTCTGATAAATGCACATTGAACATGAATAACATCAATTCCAATCATAGACTACATTCATGTGATGGCAGTGATAACTGATATGACACTACATTTATATCTCTGAACTCTCTATTTCTGTCTTTCCTGTGAGGTAACAACAAACATGTTAGTACTCAAATGTGTGAATCAGAATGAAACAGTGAATTGATTGCCTGGAAAATTTGTTCTTGCCCCATGTAGCTAGTAGGGAAAATAAATCCTGTAAACTCCTAAACTGCATGTGCGTTAAACTGTTACTGGAAACTGAAAGGGCTGCAATATCCAGGCACAAAGTGTTTTGTCCTTTTTTTTTTCATTTGGTCTTTTTTCCCCCTGTGTTTCCCAGGTGTTTCAGTGGTGAAAAACTACAATTACTCCGTTACGATAAAATATTGCATCAGTGTTTTAAAGTGAACTTAAGCAGGGCTGTCATGCACAACAGTGTACATCACTGAAGGGCCTTTCACACATTTCATTATTGCTCTAATTGTTATTATTATTATTATTATTACTACTACTATTGTTGTTGTTGCTAATTTTTTATTACTATCATCATCTTCATAATGATTATTATCCTCATTATTTTTGTGATCACTGATATCATGCCATGTGTTACATTCAAGTGGCACAGCAGGTCCTACACAGTAGCATTGTCCATCAGCATTTTGGAAGACACTTTTTCAGCACAAAATTTTGTGATAACTCTATCAAATCACATTATTATGAGGACAATATTTTTGTGGTTAATGGAGTTTGTGCCCTTGTAATATTCATTGCATCTATATTTTGTGGCCAAAAAAAAAAGTATGAATTTTGATAAACAAATGTGTTGGAAGTGCTTCAAACAAGATGTTCAGTTTTCATTCACATAGATATAAAAATACATTGTAATATACATTTTGGTAGGTCCCTACATGATGTTCTACTGATATAATTGTATATGCTCAAACCCTAAACCGATTGTGTTTTGACAATGCAATATGTAGAAGGTCTCCACACTGAAATAGTATAGTGTTCTTTGTACTTGAAGTCATTAACCCTGTGACATTGATTCTTGGACTTTCACTTCAATATTTTTTCCCTGCAAATGTGCAAGTTATTTGAAAGTGGTTGCATATGTAAGGTTCTTTTAATTTACATGTTATAGTATTATTATCATAATTGTTCCAATATGATAGGAGTATAATGTGTAGATGCCAAAATTGACTAATGACAGAATGCTGAGCAGTTTCTTTTTTCTTTTTTTTTCTGCAAATGATTACCTTACCTGTGTCAATTGGCAATCTTTGCTTTACAACTATTTCTATTATGACATTTTATATTTAAAAGATATAGGCCTACATGCAAGTAGCCAGCACAGATTTGTTATCTCTACATTGTATATCACATCACATTACTGTGAGAGCAGTTTCTAAATACATGTAGCACATTTGCAATTAGAACCTGTGCTCATGATGCAACACCAAATGCAAATATACATGCAAAGATAAAAGAAAATGTAAGGTCAGTGTACCCTGGTACACACAACTTCTAATGTAGGTCCCATGTACACATGCAATTTATATGTGCACATGAAATTTGTATTTATGCATGATAGTATAACGTAAGTGTAAGGATTTATTTTGAACCATTTATTATAAGTGTATCCCCCCTTCTGTTATTACAGGTACCACCCCTCTACACATAAATACGTCAACCCACACATACAGTAGTACCGGTATTCACATCCACATGCATCCACACACCCCACCTACAATTTTATCACAGACACACCACATATCCAATGACATTTTCCACTCTTTCACTTCTCACCCATTGTTCCCTGTAATACTGAAATCATGCCTAAATCACCCAAGCCTACACATCATTTACATATAATTATGAATATTTAGTTTTAACCTTTGTTTCTTTATTTGCATGTTTTGTTATGTTGATTTTGTGTATGCATATTTATGTAACAACCCACATTTACATGTAAACTCATGCCAAATTATGTGAAGAATAAACTGGCTACAAGTTAGTTAGCCAGGGGACTCCTTCCAAGTAACACATGTGTGTTGCCCTAGTTTGCTTTTAGTGTGATGAGTGCTAGAGAGCTAAGTGAACCTTAGCCCTACATAAGTAATGTGTTAGATTTAAATTCACTGAAATATCAGAACAAGATATTACCTGTGTATACAGGCCTAATTGTTAAGCATCAATTTACCAATGAGAAAAAAAATGTGTTTGGATGATAGAAACCTAATCAGGGTTCTAGATAAAAACTGAGTGAATGTTGTTGACCTATGTGGAAATAATTGACTTGAACAGATTATTTCTTGTGTCTTGATTTTCTCCTTGTATAGGTGAAAAAGACATTGCGTCATGCATGGTTGCATTGTACAATGTGTATGATAAATAAGAAAATGTATAAGATAGCCTCAGAAATTGTTGGATTGGTTATTAGACTATTACAGGTGTCACATTATTCAGTCTAGAAGACTGAAAATGATCCGATTCCCAACATTTTTGTGTGTATCTGTGAAATAATTCCAATTAACCCTATTTATACAGAAAATAGGTAGGCCTAAGCCATACCAATGACCAACTTTCTAACCTAGTATGTGCATGTGTCAATTGTGAAGAAAATCATCCACAATAAATGTTACAACTATTAAAGTCACATGAAATTACGAATACATGACAAGTTGTACCGGTAATAAAAATGAACTATTGGTTAGTTCCAATGCAAGTTTAGATATAACATTGTACCGGATACTTCGAATTCTCTGGCCTACTCGGTACTTGTGTTTCAAATCTTTGAAGAAAAAAAAAAATGGGTTTGCCATGAAGATTGCATTGAATTGCATGTACATGTAATAACACAACCCGTTTGTGTTTCATGTAATAATTACATGAATTGTAAATTATTGTAAATTGAGATTTCGTTGATTTTTTTTTCTACGTAGCCCGACCAGACGCCGTGCGAAGCACGGCAGTTACTGCGTACATGGTACCTAGCGCTGGGCCGGCTGTGTCCGTCCTTACCCGGAAAAGTTTCTACGTACGTACACGCACAGCCCAGTCGCTAGACATATAGCCCGCCCGGCGTCTGTTCGGTCTACGTATTACTGTACCGCATTCACCTATCCCGCTTTCGGTACTTCTCAACGAAGAATCTTGTAATAAATGGAGCTTGATGGCTTTTAGGATACGTAGCCTACCGAGTCTTCCGACGATAGAACTAGCTCTCATAATATCTTGGAAGAAGGACATGTGAATCAGAAAAGGAGGAGTCCTTTGATTTTAGGTTAGCGCTCTCATCAAATGAAAACACGCAAGATCGTACAGCAGCTCGAGCTCAGAAGCACTAGCACTGGACATTGTGTATGATGCGAGTTATGGCAAGTGAAGTGCGGCCAGCGCTCGCCGCGCCCATAGGCACAGCCAGCCGTAGAGCTAGCCACAATCCGCAGCTCACTCGGCATGTTGGCTTGATTTCGCTGTAAGTTGGCTTGATGTTCGCAGTCAACAAGCAGTATTCCGCAATTCAAATACGTATCGCCATCGTATCGAAGGGTCTTTTCCCAGAAAAGTATGTTTTGTTTTTCGCTTTTTAAAACATTTGAGAAGATTCCGATTTCCAAGATATTTTCACACATGTTAAGTTACATATCTACCTTTCATTTTATACCCAAAACACCTTCTCTTTCGCATGTTTTGCACAACCGAACACTCATCCCCAGTCCCTTTAAATTAGTTTCATGCACAAAACACTGTAGAATGGGACTGCAGTGGCAGAGCAGATGAGGCTCTTAAACAGGAAATCTAGAATTCAAATACCCGGTAAGATGAGTGCTTTCATCCTTAGACAAGATGCTCTATGACTACTCTGACCTTCTTTTAACCCAATTGTGAAAATGGGTACCTGACCAAGCAAGGATAAACAATAATGGCAGAGCATTTATAATGGAAGAGCAGTGAAGGGGCTACCCTCAGTAAATAAAATCACATCATCTTTATCAATGCTTATGGTAAAAATTTGGTTGGCAGAATGCCCTGCAGCCATATCATTTGTTGGATAAGAAAAGGATATTAGTTCAGCACAGAGCCAATCAAATACTTAAGATTCTCGACCAACAACTATTCTATTGGACGTGACAGACTCTCTTGAGAGGAGGAATACCTTGATCAATGTCAAATCCATTCTTTCTGCTTGCATTTGATGGGAAGTTCTGGCTGAGCAAACAATGATCTATCAGGGCTGGTCCATAAACTGGAGCATTGAGATATAGAGACAAATGACTGGAATGTGATCAGAGTATAACCATACATAGTTATAGCAGAGTCAAATACCACAAATCTGCCATTAATACTTAGAAATAATCTACATCAAAAATTCAGAATATCTTTTCTTTTTTCTTTTTTTTTTTTGGACACATATAAGCCCTGAAGTGGTAAACTATCCTCTGGGAGAGATGATTAGTATAGAGGTGTAACAGTTTAAAATCCTCATTTGTGTAACTTCATGCAAAGTCAGCATTATTTCATGCAAATCAGAAACACATAGTTAACATCATGACACCAAGTCTGAACATTTGCACAACTGCAAGCAGACATTGACATTGAATAACATATTTTGCAACACAACTGCACTTTAACATTGATATGCATTTTATTCTACAATCATAGAACTTCGTTCCATTCTTGTAGATTGCTGTCTTATCTATATAATCGCTCTTCATTCCTAAGATACTTTGTTGAAAATGTGAAACATATCAATCAAGCATCGAACCATGTAAACATCAAGTAATCTATCAATTTAGTGGGTAAGATTATTATTAGAGGTAAACAATCAATTCATCAATAGGAATCTAAGAGAAATTTTACTCACAGGATTGCCTAAAGGCATATCAGATAAAGGACAACTTACTGAAATGAGGATTGAGAAGCTTTCGAATGTTGTCCTCTGGTTTACCACCAGCTAATATTTCTTGAACTCTGAGTTAACATAGAAAGAGAAGAAGAAAAATCAATCCATGGATTTACAGCACTTCACAATGAGCAGTCTAATAATAGGACTTGATGTCTTATTTCTAGGGTCAAAACTTTAAATTTTAGCTTTGTGATAACTCCAGGAACCTTTGAAGGAATTTCTTTAGACACACCAGAACAATGACAGAAAGAAACTAGATACATTTTATCCAAGTTTGCTATATCAAAAGTTTGCTAATCAAAAGGAAAAAAGCGAAGAACTTCACAGAACTTCAATGGCTAGGTGGAAAATTTAGAGTGAATGAACAGGAACATAACATGGCATGTAGAAGTGTATTTTTCAATGAAGACAATAGTACTCATTCCAAAACATCAATGGGCCTTCTCAAGCAAATTCAGGATTACTGTCACATTACAGGACAGCTCCAGATGGTAAAAACAAAATTTAGTGGGGAACATTCATAATGAGAGTGTAACTTTCATTCACGAAATGAGACACTTTAATAATATCTGGAATCTGGAATTAGAAGTATCATTCAAAGAAAGTAAGTGGAATACAAAATTAAATATTTATTTGTCATTGCTATACCAGTACGAAGCTTGAGGTAATACTTGATAAAAAGTTAACCTCATTTCAAAGTCCTTTTCATACAAATTTCATAGACATGTGGATGGCTTGATGGAGAGGGTGACTACAATTGCTCTGCGATTTTTTGTTTTGAAATCTGATTGAGATCAGCTAACCTTTCTATTGGTGGAATGGCTGGTGGCTGACGAGCTGCATCAGTGGGGTATCGCTCCCGGACAGCAAATCGAACATCCTCACTGTCCTTTCGGGTCCTCAACAGTGTCAAAATAGTGTACTCATGATCAGTCAGGGCAATGTTACCCTGTCAAAAGTGATAAGAGTCAAACGTGATTTAATCAATCAAATCGACTGCGTGGAAAATACTGTAATCGACACACAAACACACACACACACACACACACACAAAACAACAACAACAACAACAACAACAACAACAACAACAAAACCAAACTTGCTTCTGATCTGGAAAACCTGAAGGATGACAGTCATAACTACAAGCTGTACTACCTTAATTCAAACTCTGCCTTAAATCAGCGTACTTAAAATGGCGAGTACCCTTTTCACTCGTTGCACCTCATATGGATTACCAGTTATCAAAATTATATACATTGCATATTTGAGCAGTTTGTTTGGTGATGATGTGCATACACTTGTGCTGGGGAATTGTCAGTCTCTTAGAAGTGTAATTTTAGCTCTAACTCTTTGTGTGCCACTTTCACACTTCTGACTACGTCAAAGGCTTGCTAACTTTGCATATTTTGTTAAAATTTTGTTGAAATGCTCATATTCCGCAGTATGTTGAAAGCATCATAACCAAAGCTTTGTCATAAAAGGTACATCACAGCAAAGCTTTCAATTTTTTCACAACTTTACTGTTCTGCATTTCTATCATGAATGTTTCTATATAAATGAATGAAAATGAATGAGAATGAATGAATGAATGAATGAATGAATGAATGAATGAATGAATGAATGAATGAATGAATGAATGAACGAATGAATGAATAAATGAATGAATGAATAAAGCTATATAGCTTTAAAAAACAGAATGTTTTCCGAAAGTGCTTATGCATTGAAAGACTCAGAATAATGTAGCACACCAGTACAGTGGGTTTACACTGTGGCAGACAAAGAGTTAAAAGAGCAACAAATTGACACTTTTATGCAATGCAATGATGTAAGAATACAAGAAGATTTCACTACAAGAAAGTGATTCAAAATGAATGAACGAAGATATCATATCCCATTAAAAATATCTCTGTTTGTCAAGCTATGACAAGCACATTGAATGACTGATTATCAACCACTCATGAAAAAAAGCATGAAGAGTTGTCAACTTCACATTCTCGAGTTGCAAACACTGTGTATATCGTATATTTAGCCGGTCTAATTTTTGCGAATCGGGTCTTGCTGACAATTTTGGGATCGAGGAGTACAGCAATGAACAGAGATATTGATATCATTAACTCATTTTCAGGAAGAAGTGCATGCATCACAGGAGGCACACCAAGGCTTAGGCCTACTAAACTGTATTATTGTGTATTATATGTTGGATCAAAAATTTGTCTTCCATTGATTGGTTAAAAGAGCTTCACGTGATTAGGCCAAGTAAAAAAAGAAACCAGTTTCTCGTCCTCGCGCGCATCGATTTTGGCCGCCGCATCGATTTTTTTACTATTTACTATTTTCAAAATGGCGCTGAAAATACCAAGAAATTCATAATTCTCCTCCCAGCCCGCTCCCCGCCCGCATGGATTTTCAGTTGCCGCATCAGCTTTTTTGATATTTACTATTTTTTCGGCCGCCGAAAAAACAAAATCGAAAATTCACCTACCAATCGTGATGTCTCATTTCTAATTACGCCTTGCGTCCTCTACTTAGCTGGATGGAGTACAGCTGTAGCTTATGTAGTGCGTATGTAACTACGCATGCACATGCATTTCACACTGCGAGCTCGGCAAGAAGGAATGACCCACAAAGCAGTCGAACTGTAGTTGGATGGGCACGCGGGCCCTGGGCTGTGTGTGATGTACAGCGCACTCGGTACGTCGTGAACGCGATAGCGGCAACATTTTTTGCGAACAATCGCTGATATTCCACGCATATTTCGCGCATTGTTTCCCCGTTTCTCATATTTTAAGCGGATGAATTGTACTGTGCAAATGCTTGTGAGGATTGTATTGAGTTTGTATGTATAAATTTTCATGTCATTGTGACTATGTGCATGTGTGTGCAGTGTCGGAAGGTACGGTGCCAGTGCAGTGGCCGTGCCGGCCGCGTATGCGTGTCTGTAGCTGTCGGGATCCCCATCCCCCTGGTCTGTCAGCTGTCTGCACGCACGCATGAACACATTCGAATGTGTAGAGGCCCTAACACTTTGCTCTGTAACGTTGCATCTGACGGCGATGTATTGTTCTATTTTGAAGAGAAAATGAATGCGCTTTCCCAGCAAATGTAGAATTATTAAATGGGTGTATCTACAAAATAAATAACTTTTCCATGGATTCTGGTTTGTCTCGTATTTCTGCGGGATACTTTTCTTTACGATGTAAATTCACGGACACGGCCGTGAGTCATACATCACCTGTAGTGTGATACAATCATTCATCATCCAAATGATGAGTGATTATCAAATGTCTTTTTAGAACATGAAGAAACATCTTTAAATGTTTAATGCTATAATGCCATATCAGTCATTTTGACATCCATCTGCAAATGTACCAGCCAGTTTCCAGTTGAATGTGCTACAAGTGTGCTGTGAAGAGATGCTTGAGATACATACCAGCTGTGTGGACACAAAAAGTCACAAACACCAATGATAAATAAAGCAGTGTTTTGAATATCATGGAATTTATTTCAGTCGTACATTTGTTGATATAATATTTTATACCTGTTTCAATTAATAGCACAATACATCAGAATTGCAAGTACACTGGTATCAGAAATGCCATTACAACACTAAATACCAGTATTAAGATGGTCATTTTCCCTTGACATCTGTAGTGGAAAGAAAAAGCAAATGTATTTCTGCATGCATGAAGTTTCATTTCAAGTATGGTACATATTATATCTATTTGTTTGAAAATGCGCTGAGTGCAGGCAAGACATACACTTGGGACCTGGTCTCTCATAACACAGCTACCAGAGTGATATTTCATTTCATGAATTGGATATAGAAAATAGTAAAGCCCTCTCTCGTTACCTTTCTCAGAATTACCGGACGAGAAACACATATTACTTTCATTTTGACAATCCTCGAAAAAAAATAGTAAGATATCAAATAGTAAGGACCTCCCTCATCGCCTTGCTCAAAAAACCCGGACGAGAAACTACTTTCTTTTTTTACTTGGCCTTATAGGTATTTTGAACTATTTTAGAGTGTTGGTGTGTTTGACACTCCATGAAGTACTATTAGCAAAATGACATCACTTTTATGACGACATTTTGCAAATAGTATACTATTTGCAAAATGATGTCACAATCACCCTTCTTTACAATCAAGTGTACTCGTCCGCGTCCCGTCCCGAATTCTAGTGTTCAGGTTTGCAGCGGCCATACGAGCGCTTGGATACATGCGACGGCCAACTCTGGCGGTGCCACGGCTACTACGTTTTTCAATTTCCGATCTCTCGCACAGTTGCGTATTGCAGGCGCTGCGCTGCCGCCGCAGTGCAGTTGAGCCTGTATACTGTAATGATTTTCACTTTTTATTCAAATTTTTGATCCAAAATATAAAACAAATATACTTTGCCTAGTTTCGAGTTTCTTGTTAAAACTATGGGCCTCGGTGACTCCAAACTAGTACTATTCACTTCGGGGCTGCGCCCCTCCACCCCTCAGTGAATAGTACTAGTTTGGAGTCACCTCTGCCCACAGTTTTGACAAGAAACTCTCAAGGCCAAGTATATTTGTATACTGTGTACAGTACCAATATTTAACATTGGCCAATTTCCATGGGCAGTTAGTTACAATACAAACAGAATATCACAGTCTGATCCTCTCACAGTTGCTATGTCAACAACTAGCTTCCATACCTCAGTGTGATATCTTGATACTCCAGATTTGAATTCTTATAACCATATGTGTGTGTGTGTGTGGGGGGGGGGGGGCAAAAAAACACAACCAAAAAGAAACAAACTCCTTACTCTGTCGTAGAGCTCCACAATGACATGATATGCTGCTTCGTCTGAACCAAACTGGAGGTCAATGATGCGGTCAACGCCAAGCTGTTTGATTTCAACCAGGCGACGTCCTTTAAGATGCTTCCTCAGCTTCATGGCAAAGTTGGAGGGCATGTTGCTCTTGGGCCAGTCAAAGGAGGTGGTGTGGATGTGTGTGCCCGATTCAAAGAGCAAGACAACCTTCTGATCAGTCCTGATGAAACATAAAATGAAATTTCTCACACCATTTACTTGGCTTCCATCAAATATTGCAGGCATTTTCTCAAACGTCTTCTAACATAGTAAACCACCAAAAAAATATGCATTTTTATAATCTTCTGTTCCATAAGGTTCAAATGATCTCAAGATGTAGGGCCCCATCTTATAAAGACTTGTGATTGATTCAAATCAATGGCAACTTTACGATTGAATGCAAATCCATCTTATAAAAAAGTTATGATTGAAATAAAGACAGAGAACTGCAATCAATCAATCACAGGTTGCGATTGATTGCAGCTTTCAAGAGATTTGTGATTGATTGATTTCCATCACAAGTTTTATAAGACAGGGTCCTAGATAATAACCTTTACTTCTACAATATTTTCCACAAATTTCCTGAAACCTGGTGGTATTCAATGTGGGTGACTGCCCTTTCTACTAGTTACTGGTACTCACCCTCCTAGTCTGATCAGGTAGGTCTTGTTGTTGACATCATACACATTGAGCACACGCAGTCCAAGCAATCTGGCATTTCAAGGAATGGCAAAGAAAACACACAAAATGAATTAACTATAAAAGTGAAGATTATACAGTTACATACTTGCCCTGATCAATTGGTCACTTGTTTACAGCCCCAAGTATTGATATAAATTCATCAGAATTGTTTCCGACTCACAACTGCTGTAAATTTATTCATTTTAGACATGGAATATGCATGGTAGCTCTGAGTGCTATGAGCCTCTGTTCTTTCTATTCAGTTTACATTACAATACACACTGCACTGTGACGTATTAAGATCTGACCAGCATCCACACGCTTTCATAGGGACACCCCTCATAACAGCTACAAAACATGAAAAATTTCTACACTATACTTCAGATTTTACTTTCCTCACATGAAATATAGATTTCTTGGGCTTAGATATGGTATTCCAATCCATAGTGAGCCACCATGCAATGTCCATGGGGCAAAATTTGCATTTCTGACTGTAAAAATCTGTCTATATTGCATCATTAACTCAAATTGATTCATAATGAGTGCAATGTATGCGTCACCATTGATCGTCTGCTATGACAGCAATCATTTACGTATACGCGCTGCTTGAATGCAAAGCCGTATGCCCAAAAGCATGACTTTTTTAGTGCAGCTAGCAGCTATTATCATCCAGATCACTTCTGACTTTAGTGAGAGGATAACCATGCAGAGAGAAGAGATCTACATTCAGTGCAGTGCGCACACAAAGCAATAAATTATCATTTTCCGTTTCGATACATTGTATTTGTACTGCGGAACAACATTAAAATTAATTAAAATTAAACAAGATTAAAATTAATTGAAATTAAGACGTAAATTGACAGGATTGAGATTTATGTAGTTGTAGGTCTGAGCTTCCAAGCATATGTAACATAATTTCAATAAAGACGCTAAAGTTAATTCAAAATCCACATAATCGCACCATTAGATGCATTGATGGTCTTGCACTGAGTCCTTAAGTATTATGACGTATTTTTGACGGCGATTCAGTGTTATTTCGTGACTCGACGTGCTGTGAAGTGACATGACTTATGAAATAGAGTCTAAGTGAAAAATAGTTAAATTAATTGTTGCACAGTCACACTCACAGATATAGACTATTATTAATAATGAATTAAACTTTAAATTCATATGTATTGTGCATGCACGGCCCTTTGAATTAAGTTTAGTGTAACCTAAACTAAAGGCGCTGTACTGCAATGCAGAAGTACAATGTCAAGGACTGTCGCCACACTAGTCCGGCAGCATATACCTGCAATGGTCTTCAAAAGTGAAGCTGCGGCTGGGCCGTAAAAAGATGAACACGAAAAGAAGAGACTGTTCATACCCATAGTAACATAAATCAGATGGTGTGGGACTACATCACAGTGTCAGTGGGAACATCTGTATCAGTGCATCGTATGAAGTAAAAACAGTACAGAGCGGGGTATCAAAAAACGTTATTCTTACTTTGTACCAATCTCAGACAGCAGGGCCCGAAGGTCGATGGTAGTAAATCGTGACTTCATCTTAAAAGGCACTCCTCCTCCAGCAAAAATGACGAATTAATCTCTCAACGCATAACGTTCGACAGCGCCGCATGTACGTGTTCGAGTACAGTTTGTGTTACATTAGTTTAGAAAGCCCTCTCTGGACATTACGCAACAAGGGAGAAGGATCACATGCACGCCCGCGAAATGAGTGCCTGGAATGCAGATACGTGTGTTTTTATCAATTTCATTTCACTGTGTTTTGTTTTGTTTTGTTTTGTTTTGTTTTGTTTTTTCAGGCGGTAATCAGTGACGAATTTCTCATGGTGTCACTGAAGTCGTCGTACAAAAAGTTATGACAGTATCAGCTGTAGCAGTAGCTCACAAAATCATTGAATGATAGATAAAATTCATGTGCGGGATCATCGGGAAAAAACTTCATACCGACTTCCTTCTCCTCCGCCCTCCTCCCCACCCCTTCCCCTTCCTTTTTCTTCTTCTGTCATGTATTTTGTAGTCGGAATGGCCTATATCTCACATGGAAAAAGATAGCTGCACCTAGAATTATAATTGTTATCCCTTGCATCAAGAGCGATGCTCTGAGATTCCTGAAGAGGAAACAAAATCTGAATCTGATTTTGGAAGGCATCGCATGTGTTATCATTCAGCTTTGTCTTGGTGGTAGGGTCCATGGTTTCCATGTATATCTTCAGGTAAAATGGGCCATGCATATGCAATATCTTTCATAAAGTGTTTTACAAAAGGTGCATTTCATTGGAAGGAAAGGTTACTTTGAAGGACTTCAGTAAAATCAAAGCAAAGCATACTATGGACATGTTTGTTTACCTGTTATTATTTTTTAGGCAAGTTCACAAAGCACTAAAAATTCCAGACATCTATTTCATCCTCAGTAAAGACAGTAAAAAAAAGTTTACATAATCAATCAAAACCCCAACAAAATTCGCACGATTTACATGACTTATTTCAAACAGAAACACATGAATAAATTAACATTTCAAACAGAAACACATGAATAAATTAAACAACACTGAAAACAAGAGACTACATATGTGGGGTAGTATGCCCACTCCCTTATCAGTGATTGTCTAGATGCAAGCATCAGTCAAGATATTGTACTGTGATCTGTGAAGGCTGTGTATAGGGTTACCTACATGTTTGTTTGTACACACACACATTATATATATATATATATATATATATATATATATATATATATATATATATATATATATATATTTATGATTTGGGGCACAGGGGGAATTTCCATGTGAAAACCAGGTATCCTAAGGGAATCCGTCCTTTGGGCGAAATATTCGATTCCCCTTAGCGTTGTCAATGCTTGTTTATGAGTTATATATTTTTTGTTCCATATGTTCATAATTATTGTGTAATTTGTATTGTTTGTAATCATGAAAATCAATAAAACATACAAATACAAAAAGAGTTTTCCTGTACCCCTACACTCTTGAAACTGTGCAAAATGAAATGTAGAGGGCAGCAGAGAATATTGCACAATGGGAAAGTTCTCCTAATGCACCCTATATTTTGCCACACGGATTTGTTACATAATTCACCTTAGCGCATTTTAATGCACTAAGGGTAATTGTTAATATACAAAAAATCTATTTTGCGATATTAATCATATACAACAAAGGAAATAGTATCCTTTGGTTATACAGTAAAGTTTAGATAGGCATCTAGTTTTCATTTATCAATTATGGGATCAGTTGTTGCATTAAAATGTTTTTGTCTTTTTTTATAAAATTCTCCCTAATTACCAAATTATCTTAAAAAATCTTAACAAATTATGGAATTCCCCATAGGCCCTAAAATAGCGTTATAATGTATACACACACACACACACTGCATGCCTTATTAGTGTTTATTTATAAAAAAACCACTTAAATTGTATATGTTTTATGCAGGGAGGTGGAAGACAGACACCTCCCTGGTATATGTGTATGTGTATGTACAAGACCTGTGTGGAACAGAGATCTATGCTTTTGACTCTGATCCTCATAACAAGCCTCTCAGCATGAAATGTTTAATTCTACATCATGAAATCAAACACAACAAAAGGCAAACACACACATGCTGATCAACATCCATTCGTCCGCCTTTCCATTCTATTTCCTTGGGATTGACATTGTGACAAGTGTATTCCATTACATACATGTATCACTACCAACTGCACCAACACACCAAGGTTCTCAAGTTCGGGCTGCACGGATCACAACGCACTCTGCACTGAACAGAGCATGACTGCAATAATGATGCATGATGCAACAACTAAATATTCACTACACCATTAGTTGTTTTTTTATTGTAAAACTACATGTACTACAATTTGCTAAAAGGCTGCGGAATGAGGAAACGCAAAGTATATCACAACTGCACAGGACTGGAAAGTCATAAAAACTCCACACTTGAATAGTGCACCTAGCACAATCTTCTTTAAATTCTCTTTAATCTGCATAACTCAGATAATGCTGAATGTCTGTCACTTCTTTTTCCATTCTTTAATTTGTGGGATCTTCTTCGATGCTGGGTAGTGTGTACTATCAATACAGTCATTCATTTAAGTCTTCAGAACGGTAACAAAATAAAGCGAGAAAGCTGGAGAAGATTTATACAATGTATGTATAGCACTTAGGACGATCCAACTGCAGCAAAGATGTGATGTAGAGGTAGTTATAATTCTGTATTCAATCATACACACAGTAGAATACATTACTGACAATACAGATTACAGTAATGCTGTAAGTGGGCCCACTGATGCCTTTCAGGAAAGATCAAAAAGTTATTGAGACAATACCCGATCAGCATCATAACTGCCAATATTCTATCTGGAATTTGAAACTATCTGGAAAAGTAAAGACATCGGAATTTATCAGACATCGTACCACTGAATATATTTTCCAATCATGGTCAGCCACAGATTTTTCAATGTGAGGCAACTAAATGCAGACAATTTGGTCCTCTTGAGTCACACATCCATTTGCTGGTGATTTAAAGGATAAGTAGCTTCATACAGGAGGTAATTCTGCTCAGATTCATGTCCTGATCTGCTGCTTTAGCACGATAGATCATAGTCTTAACATTTATCTTTGGGGTAAATTATCATTTAATGGAAATCATTCACAACTTACAATGGTGTACAAGGGAAATAGAAACATAAAATCTGAAAAAATAGGTGTGATACCATTCTCTCCTCTTCTCTCTCCCTCTCTCTCTCTCCCCTCCTCTCTCTCTCTGTATGCTGTTTGTTACAAAGGTTCCCTTTTTTAACGATGTAACTGATAATATAATCTGTTAGGCATAAAGGCAAATTACTTCAGTTGAGGGAATCAAAACAAACAGAATATGCCGTTCCAATAAGAAAATGCTTCTGACTACTGAGTGCTTCATACACGGAGATGTTTGTACATACAAAACATCATCACCTGTCATGTACAAAAGCTTGGTCTGACAGCTTTTCATGCAATCATTTACCTATTAAATCAGATCTGAGGAAGTCTCCCTCGCCAAAGAACTGCAACCAAATGGAGGAAAAACGAATAGTAATGTACCTTTACCAGTAGAATGTACTGGAAATGAGTTCTTGAAAAAGTGAACTGTTAACATACCACAGAACTTCATTACTGAACACATGACCGCATAAGGTATCAGATGGCAATAACAAAACTTAACTACGATATCAAGATGTAAAAGATTGCATAATTCTTGAATACTGCAAACTTTCTGAGAAGTCAGGAGAGCCAATAGTTCAAATGCACAAAACACTGAAAATTGGGAATGAGAAGATTTATACCCACAGAATGGTGTCAGGAAAAAACGACCACCATCACTCATGCGTGAAATGCTCATTATACTACGGGAGAATACTAGTTTCAAAGAAAAAAAGTGCCAACTCTAAAACATGAAAACAACCCACAGCACCACTGTCTTAATCTCCTTAAGATGTAAGATAAATACAAACACACAAACACATTCACAAACTTACCAGCACAATGCCTGAAAGAAGACTATTTACATAAACATTGTGATATTACAGTATGAGGAATATTCTGAACAAATGTTTACTAGAATTAAGGAACTGCAAATAGAACTGGATATGTCTTGTCTTGATACAAACTTCAAACAATACTGGGCTTTCTAATCTATAAATGAATGAGTATATCTATCTGTACGAAATCAAATATTCCTGCATGCATGTAGTTGTGTAGCCTAAAATAGTTGACAATGTGAAGAGCCTCTTTCTTTAAAAGAATTTTGTTTGTTTCATTTTTTGCTAGTTTTTTTTTTCATGTTGCTTTTTTTGTTAGCATTCCCCTTTCCCCACAAATTTCATTCCAAATAATTTTTCATTCTGGGGTGTTTTTGTTTTTGTTGCTTTTTTTTCAAATGACAGAATGGAATGAGAATGTTGAAGCAAATATGACATGTCATGAAACACTGAACAATAAAATCGATTGTGACACACTGATGAGTAATCAAACCCACAATTAACCATAAGAAAACTTGCTGTTTAAATCAGAGTCTATGGAGCACACATTTTTCAGTCTTTTGTAGTTATTGTTGTACAATCTAAAAAATATCACCGTTTGTTTCAAACCAAACAAATGAAATTGTCAAATGTTTCAACTAATGATACAAAAAGTACATCAGTTGCAGAAAAAACAAACAAACAAAATAAAGGGGAGGGGGATAGTGAAGGAGGCAAGGAGGTAGGGGGGACAACGAAGTGTATCTGTAGAGTTCATGAGTATCTTAAAATATGGCTTGACATAATACATAGGGCTCCCACTGACATAAATGCTGTACATGAAACACAAGTAAAAAGTATGGGTGCAATAATGTGAAAAGAAATCTACAAAAGTGAATTTCCC
The DNA here is from genome assembly GCF_040938485.1 of Diadema antillarum. Taxonomy (NCBI): domain Eukaryota; kingdom Metazoa; phylum Echinodermata; class Echinoidea; order Diadematoida; family Diadematidae; genus Diadema; species Diadema antillarum. Next base: position 237,030 of record NW_027270935.1, on the reverse strand, counting down.
TTCCAAGATAATAATGTCAAAGATACATTCATGAAACAGTTGAAGACAACTAACGCCTATGTGATTCAAAAACATTGTACTTTCATAATAGCAAACAGATTTTCACACAAAAACAGGTACTCAACATGATGGATTGAGATTGTTGATGCTCAACATCCTTCTAATTAATGTGATAATGAAGCAGGAACTACACAACTTGACAAAATCAGAAAGCAGACATAAACAGTGGATGCTATGAGAATGCCGATTACACACACTGAGCCTCTAAGCACGCTCCCCGCGGATACGGCGAGCCAACTGGATGTCCTTGGGCATGATGGTGACTCGCTTAGCGTGGATGGCACACAGGTTGGTGTCCTCAAATAGACCAACCAGATAGGCCTCACTGGCTTCCTGCAGAGGTTCCAGAAACGATCTGATTACAAACTAATAATACACAATTGCATACACCAAACGCTATACATTTATCCACTGCAAATTTGTACTAAACTCTTTTTTTTTTCCTTTTTTTTTTACTGCTGTCCTCTCAAACTGTCAGTCAAGCATCAACAGAGTTGAATATGAATCAAGCACAAGGAAATGGTTGCACATTTACAGTCATCATCATCACCAGAATAAAGAAACAAACAAACAAAAGCAAAACAGTAAGCCCAATTCTTGCCACCGACAATAGGTGATATCAAGGCGATATCAAGTGATATCGTACGATACCTCTGATATCGAACCTCTAGGGCCGGGGTAGTGACTTCCGGTTATTGATTTGCGTGTGTGCTTTTCGATTCGCAAACTTGCCAGCTTTGTTTTGGATCCAAAGAAATATATATGTTTAGACTTTAGTTTGTTTATTTCCTGAATATAACTATCCATTACACCATGGGGTTTTTCTGTGAGGCAGCAGAGTGTACTTCTGATGATGCTAAAAGGAAAAAACTGGACAAAAATCGACATGGACGAGCCGAGCGGCACTCAACAGCATTCCTCCCCGTGACTACTGCCGACGCTGCTGCTAGTACTACTGGGAGTGGAACTATTGTTGCTGGGACGCACTCGTCTCCAACGTGGCCAAGCACAGATTCTGCCATCACCTCAGCCTTGGATGTTGGCAGCGAAGTTACTGTTTTCCCCAATGCAAAGCGGAAGAGGACCAATGATACAATGGGGAGTAAGTAATCCTTGATTCACTTCACCATGGTATTTGCATAGACGACATTGGTTAATGGACGGCAGATGCACCTCATCCCCGTGCCGTACAATCGCGCACGCAACGCATGCATTACATTAGTAGGCCTATGCAAACGGTATTCATATATTTACGTACTAATTGTCCCTTACAAAGAGCGCGTTCATACTTCGGAAAATGATTTGAGATGGGTAGAACCGAGCAGTAGAGGTGCACCACATGCACAGGCCGTGCATCGAGCTAGCTCGCACACTCTTCACGGAGAACCCACAGTGGGAGAACTATACAGATCGATCAATCTCTATGGGGAGAACCCGAAATGCATGAAACCGGAAGTTACTGCCCCAGCCTGAGAGGTTTGATATCACTTGATATCGCCTATTGTCAGTGGCGAGAATTAAGGCAGACATGTTGTCCTTTTTCCCTAAAGTAAATGTGGCATCTTATTCCCTCGGCCAAAGCAAACTTTCCGTAAGGAAATGACGGTCGTGTATCCCATAGGTATGCACACATCCTAGTTAAAACTGCTAAAGAAAAACAGAATTGTTGGTTAACTTAATATGATAAGTCTGGTGAACTTCTCTTTGTAACAGAATATTGAAGTTGGACAGCAAGCCTATTGTTATAAGGAGAGGCCACTTTTTCATATTAAGCTTAGAGGGACTAACTACCTCACCAAAAAGAAAAAAAATGAACAGCAACCAAAACATTTAAATGGCAGCCTGAAAATCATCCTGACCTGCAAGGCTCCAATTGCAGCACTCTGAAACCTCAACTCTGTCTTGAAGTCCTGGGCGATCTCACGAACCAGACGCTGGAAAGGCAGCTTGCGGATGAGCAGCTCAGTGCTTTTCTGGTAGCGACGGATCTCACGGAGAGCCACAGTACCTGTACAAAAAAAAAAAGAAAAAGAAATTTTTACTCAAGTCAATTTTTTCTGTACATGAGATTAACAAACATCCATCTTATGCTCTTTAGAAAGACACCATTATGGGCACATGTGATATTGGTAATTTTTTTACTAATTGATTGTAATGGCTTTCATCCACTTACATCTTTTTAACAAGTAGTAACAACATTTGTTCCCACACCTGGGTCCCATTTCATAAAACTTGTCACTAGTCACAACTGCCACATTTCTATGACAAATTTGCTCCTAGCCAATCAGATGTAAGGATTTCGCTAGCTTATAACAACTATGGCAACTTGCCACTGATAACAAGTTTTATGAAACGGGGCCCTGATCTTGAAATTTCATGACAATACACTGGGCTGCATCATTCATTAAACAGGTATGTCAATAGTTTAGATGTCATTACTCAAAAAAATTTGTGTCTCTTTTCATATGATCTACTAGATCATATGACTACCAAAATCAAAATGAACAAAAGCTGAATTTTGCATGTTACATTTCCGGTGGTTTACCAAACTTTGCATTTGCTCTGTGAATAAACTAAACAGTCTGTATACATGTAATCACAACAGTAATGCTTTATGGAATTTAACATGTTCCATGTCCAAACATCTGCTTTTTGTTACCTGGCCTGTATCGATGTGGTTTCTTCACACCACCCGTGGATGGGGCACTCTTGCGAGCTGCCTTTGTGGCCAACTGCTTTCTTGGAGCCTTTCCTCCAGTAGACTTACGGGCTGTCTGCTTGGTACGGGCCATTGCTGAGTAGAGTTACACTATTAATGCAAAATCTGCAAAGGTCAGAATAAGGGATTGGCATGTTACTGAGCGTAACTGAGTGCAAAGGTACAGTAGAATTTACTTGTGTACCCTATGTGGGAAAGTTTTATTTATTTTCTTTTTTTTTTATATGTAACCATAGACATGAAGCAACATCCAGTAATTTAGCTTTTATCACAATCATTGATGAGGTTATTGCCAAAAGAATGAAAGTTTGAATATGATATTACTCTCTACACAAAGTCTGCAAAAGCTGTTTTCATTCTATTTTCAGTTAAAAGACTTACTATCTTTTTTTTTTTTAAATCTTGAAAATTAATTTCCAGGAGAAATATCATATGTATGAAAACAAAATCACTAGATTGTTACTGTTTAAGGATGTACTAGTAATTGACAAAAGTATAATGAATGTTCTATTGGCCGTCGTGCCCCTGTGGTCATGTACAGCACACCTTTGCAAAGGTGTGTCCTTTTTCTTTTAGCTGTGATGCCCCTCATCTCTTTGTTAAATCATTTTTGGGGTTCTATGGTGACAAAGACTCTCAAAGTAAGTATTTTTAGCAGTTAAAGTAATGGTAGCAGAAGAAACCGCCTGCCATTTTCTGCTCACTGCCCTGTTAGTTTACTGTGTACAATGTAGGTGACTATGAAAGGTGCTTGCTCCATGTGTTGAGCTAGCACAGTGAGAATTCAGGGAAAAAACACAAAAACCAAACAAAACAAAATGCGCAGTCAGGAGAAGGTAGTTTGACTGTGTGTTGTGTCAGCGCGCAAGCTGTGAGATTTTCAGAGCGAGCTTGCACGCTGTCTATATGTGCTGGATGTGTGATGTGATGTGTATGTGACATTGCGCCGCGGGATGATTCCAGAAAAAGCGCCCGAAGGTTAGCCGACGGCGGGATTGACGAAGAAAGTGAACCCGTCATACCTGCAAAGTGATTAGTTTGCTCACAAACGGGAATACCCACCTACTTTATCAGTGTGGAATAGTAATTTGGAATATAAGCACAAGATCAGGTTAGTACTGATTTTATTTTTTTCGTTACAAATTTTTGTAAAAAGATGTCAGACTTCAGCTTCAAGAGGCCGATTCGTGCGTAGAGAGGTGAGTGCTGCAGAAAAAAGCACCGAAAATATAGTCGGATCAGGCCGCTAGCTAGGTGCGGCAGCCTTGCACTGAGCGAACCCACTTACTGGCGCCTGTGTTTCGATGGGTCGCTGTGCATCGGTTGATTTAAAACTCGATTGTTGTAAAAAAACAGACAGAATTTTTCTTCTTTGCAACATGGATAGTGGACATGGGCATGTGTGCGTAACAAAAAAATCACCATACAAAGTTGCGACAATTTATATGTCAGATGTGAGATGAATAAAAAGTGAACAGGGAGCTTCATGAGTCTCTCTCCCTGGGCCGGGGGCGTCATGAGGCTCTCCGGAGGCCTCGTGAGGCGGAGGAGTGCTTGTACGGGGTAGCACGCCTCATGAGCGGGTTTCCCGGACTGAATGGCAATGCCAAACTGGCACTAGACTAGTTATCTAACAGTTACAATGTAAGTGGCAGGATTTCTAATATTCTATTTTATAAAATGGGTTCAAGAACGTAGCCAATAGGAAGCGCTGAAATGAGTCACGTGGGCTTTGATTACTTTAGTACCATCGCACTGCAGTACCAGTGCGCACTCAATCAGTTGTTTAGTGGGTCGCGCGCTACTATACGCGCTGTCAATCCTGTAAACAACTTCTAGTTCGGGCTGCCGGCCGGCCTTTCTTCTTGTGTGCATAACATATTATGTGGCGTACGTATACAGGGGGGTGTTTCACAAAGCCGTTCTTAAATTAAAGTTAAGGAGGACTTAAGTGCGACTGGTGATCAGTTTGTGTGTGCTATACTTATCAGAATCTCAATAATTCAGCACAAGAACTAGTGGTGTAAACCGGAGCTATGATCGGATCGGAAAATCGGATCGGCAAATTTGCCGAAAAATCGGTATCGGATCGGAAATCGGCAAAATGATCGGCACCGTATTTTCGCATGTTTTGCATATTTTTACCCCCCCCCCCCCCCCCCCCCCCGATCCCCGGGCAGCGCACCCGCGCGTTTCCGCGATGTGATTTTTTTTTATTTTTTTTTTTACCAAAAAAAAAAAATCAAAAATGTGATCGTTACAATAGGCCTACGCCCCTTTCTTCCGCGTTTACTCTCACAAACACGAACATACTTGTGTGTCGAACACCATTCCTAACTTGCGCCGATTAAAAATGTTAACTCAAATATTTGGGAAACTTATGTCACAAAACAGCATCGCACTATTGACGCTGCGTTTTGCTTCATTTTGCGCCGCTGAAATTGTGACTTAAGTGTCTGAAATTATCTTTTCTTTTATGATGTATAGTGTTAATACTCATCACGTAACTTAGTGAATGTTTGCATCGCATTTTGTCCTTTTGTTGTTGTTTTTTTATACTTCAAAGATCACGCTATTCTAAATTGAAGAAATAACATGGAAAGAAAGTGAAGAGGTTGAAGACGCTGCATTTTTGCGTTGCTGTGAAGTTTGACCTGAAGTGTCCGAAATCATCTTTTATTATTACATGATCGTTGATAATGATATTTATCACGTAACTAAAGTATATGTTTGCAACGCATTTTATCCTTTTTTAAGAAGAAAAAAGTTAAGAAAAAGACATCAAAAGTAAGGAAAAATACGTACGATACAGGTGGAACTAACGAGAGCGACATCGCACTATCAACGATGCGTTAATTGCTGAAAATGTGACGTAAAGTCTTCCAAATCATGTTTTCTTTTATGATATAATTGTTGACACATATATAAATCACGTAGGCCTCATATTTTGTTATAGGTTTGTATCGCTTTTTATCCATTCGTTTGCATTTCTTTTTTTAATTTCGGGGATCACCCTTAGAAGAACAAGGAAAGAAAATGAAGAACAGGTAGAAGAAAATATAGCGCAACTTTCACGAAGCGGTATCCGTGCATTATTAACGCTGCGTCGCTGTGAAATTACAAGGACCCAAAGTGTCCGAAATTATCTTTTGAGTGAAATAACTGTTAACTTACCACGTAACTAGATGTATTTCCATCGCATTTTATCCTCTCTTTTGCGGTTTTTAAAATATTTTGTTTGCCTTTAATTCCGAAGCTTCATTATTCTGAATCACAAATATTCGGTATAGTTACTTGTTAATCGGAAAATGAAATAGGATTTGTTAATCAGAACAATGTGCGGTTGTTCGAGAGTTTCGTTTATACGAAAATGAAATTAAAGTTCGCTATTCCGCAGCTTCGTTAACCAAAATATTAAATCAAAAAAGCGTTTTTTATTTTAAAAAAAATAGATACGACTCGTTAATTATATTTAAATTTAGTTAAAACAAGGAAAGCGCACTAACGAATCTTCGAAATTACGAACTTTATTTCATTTCCCGGATGAACGGTCTTTCGCTTTTTTTCTATTTAAAGATCTACGAATTTAACGAACCTTCGCATGAATTTCATTTAGTTTTAGATTCGAGTCAAAGTGACACGAATCTGATCATGAAAAAGTGATCAGACGATTTTGGAAAAAAAAAAGTGACCACGTTTTTTGAGAGTGCAAAGGATAGGCCTAAACGAACCATTGAAATAAAGATTTTTGTTTGTTTGTTTTTCATTTTGGACAAACGAACCTTCGGCAAAACTAACCTTACTTCATTTATGGAATAAGAAATAACGAACTGTATTTCGTTTTCAGATGAGCGGACCTTCAAACCCTTTTTTTTTTCTGCAGGAACAACAACCTCCATCAACCTTGCTTCACTTTGGACTATAAAAGAAACATTGGAATACAGAACTTCGTTTTCGAATTTCGTTTTCGGATCGAGCGAACCTTCAAAATTACGGACTTTGTTTCATTCTCGGACGAACGAAACATAGGAATGACTAAGCTTGTTTTCATGTGATTGTTCGGATTAAACGAACCTTCGGAACAGCGAATCTAATTTTATTACAGGATTGACGGATCTTCGAAATATAGTGAATAAGGTCCAAGGATGATGATTGTTAGTTACCACTTTTTCATCATTAATAATTTCTTGCAGTTACACTAAATTGCGGTGTTGCGTTGTCTTTCACACCCGCGACGTTATATTTTGTGTAACGCGATGCTGCTTCGTTATTTAGTTGCACTATTTTACATTGTATTTTCCTCTCACTCTTCTTCATTTTCTTTCCGATGTTGTTTCTTCAATATATATACAAAACGTTATTTTGAAGTAAAATAAAGAAAATTAAAAACGAAAGGATAAAACACGATGCAAACATATTGAACACTTGAAGTTACGTGATGAGTATCAACAATATGCCATTCCCTAAAAGAAAAGATAATTTCAGGGCATCGATGCCGCTTCGTTATTGTTGTTTTCTCCTTCCTTTTTCTGTTTTTTTTTTCCTTTTGGTCGTAAATTGCGTGATCCTTGAAGTAGAAAAGCAAACAACAAACGAAAGAACAAAATGCGACGCAAACATACATTTTATATCGTAATTACAATACGTGATAAGTATCATCAATATCGTAGAGAAGACAATTCCGGATACTGAAAGTCACATTATTCATTCATTTCAGCGAGCAAGTTAAGCTAATAGACTCCAGCGTTTTTGTTTTGTTTTTTTCTTGACAGTGCGATACCGCTCCGTTAGTTGCACTATTTTTCTTCTTCCTCCGATTTTTCTTCTTCCTTCTTAATCGCGTGTATGCTCCATGAAAACAAAATCCCCAGAAAGATAAAATCCGATACAAACATTCTCATACGTGACCGAAAGATCGGTCAAGTCTCCGGAGGAGAGGGATAACGTAAAAAAAAAAAGAAGAAGAAGAAGAAGAAGAAAAAAAAAAAAGGCTCCTCCGGACAGATGGATCTTTCTTTCTGTTCTAATTAGTTACCTGATAAGTGTCAACAGTTACTTTTATTAACATTTTTCATCGACGCAAGTTAGTAAAGCTGTGCGAAACGTTGATTATGTTCTTACATAGACAGAAAGATCCGTTCCGCCCGCAAGAGTACAATGTATTTCATTTTTATTTTTTTACGTTATCGCTCCATCCTCGTAAGAGGGCCAGGGATTCCGTTAAGCCACACGCAGTCTCCGTGGAACATATCCCCGACGACCAAATACAGACCGATCTTTCGGTCAAGTTCTTACACTATTTGTGAGAGTCAATACTGTAGAAAGGAGAACAATACATATACGTGAATGATGCGGCGACGGTGTGGCATATGTTGGTTTTTGGGGGTTTTTTTTTTCGATTTTGTTTTTTTGCGTTTTATTAGTCACCGATATGCCGATTTTTTTCGAAGATCGGCGATCGGTAAAAAATTGCCGATCATGCGTGATCGGTATCGGATCGGCATCGGATCGGATGATCGGTTACACCACTAACAAGAACTGATCACCAGTCGCACATAAGTCCTTCTTAACTTTAAGAACGGCTTTGTGAAACACCCCATGATATAAACTCTTTCATGGACTCTGTACTATAGCATGGAGAAGACGTGGCGCAGATAATCAGATTGATTGAAAAGCGCCAATAAACACCACCACCAACCAACCCCCCTGGTACTCTTATACGTAACGTACAGTACTTACATGTGCGGGATTTCCGAGTGCAACGTGCTTTACAATTGTAAATACCCTCGAGTGCGCTATACGCCTCCACTAACGCACTCTATCCTGTGCATCATTTGTTTACTAACAAATAACATTACTCCATTAGCATTACTATTTATAGATCTAATCTAATCTGGGTTCTGATCAATTGGCTTCAAATAAGGCTCTTTCCTTTATTTCTTTTTTGAATTATCTCCAACCATGCCAACTCAACTGCCCGATAAACAAGCTACCGCCCAATTAAGTCAAAATGGCCTACTTTCCTGCTTGCTGCTTTAACTATTTCTCCTCCAAAAACACCATGTTCAAGGGATCATGCAGGAGCGCAGGCAGCTCCGCAGGCAGGCCAAGCACACATACGGCGCAGTCTGATCAAAACAAAAGCGAATGTGCACACTTATGTACAATGTACACAGTACACAGTACGTACAGTAACGTATGGACGTAGCGTACAATACACATGTGTACATTGCATTCGATTCATTCTCGTACAGCAGTATAGATCAGAGATCGACTGACAAATGTAGTGACATGATTATCAGAATCAGAATCATTTGTTGTCATTGTAAATAGTTTCTACACGTTAGCCCAGTATGGACAGTAATGACTGATGACCACAACAATGGATTTACTAATGCATCAATACACGATGAAGAAGAAAATTAGGAATAAAAAGACAGTCACCTTTCGCAGGCTCTTGAACGTCTCTCAAAAGGCGCCACAAGTTCAATGTAAAAATACACTGTGTGTGTGATGCGTTTGTGTGTACGCACGTACGTCGTGAGTGCATGTGTTGTGTGCTAATCCATGCACACTCTGTTTTCATCTGTACGTACGTACGCACACACTTCGAACGCGCACGTAGTTCGGCGTGTTAACTCGCACGTATTACACGTACATGATGGCGCTAGTAAAATTTACTCAAAGTATTTAAAGAAACAACAATAATTTTGTGACGCTGTGCATTAGAGACCTAAAGCCACTATCAGTTTACCTTTGGGAACAGTGATCAAAAAAGTTCGCGATATGAAATTTAAAAAACATATGTAATTAGCCTAAGTATATAGTTCAGTTCTATAACAAAACATCCTACCATACCATATAGATATTTCTAATCCTCACTACATAAAAACGATTTATCCTAAAAAAAACATTTTGATAAAGCGCATAAGGGTTTACTCATTTTTTTTTTGTATTTAACAATACTTGATATTAATTATAATGATTAACATTCTTACGTTGATTGTTTCTATTCCTAACTCACATTTTAGAACTACAAGCACTACAGTTTTTTTTTTTTTGGTTTTACCTGCAAATGGTAAGTAGTCCCCCAAAAAAGAAAGATAAATAAATAAAAATGCAATTCAATAATTCATAATATATACTATAAACATAGTGTTAGCTTTTTTGGCACAAGTGTAATCTATAATGTCTAAATAGCTAAATGGCTTGATACTGGGAGCAAAAAACAAACAAACAAACTGTGAGGACGTTTTTCTTTCTTTTTTTTTCTTTGTCAGCCCAATTGAGGGAAATTTATTCTCCAATCTGTTCTCCAATAACTTTCTTTTGATATATATAAATGTATTTAGAATGGGACCCACATTAGGCCTATGTCTCAAAGACCCAGACTACTAATGCTACATAGGCCACATGGTGGGTTGTTACTTCATATTCATAAAAGTCTCATATTTGTTGTATTATTGATTTAAGAAAGGCTTCTGATCGAGTCTGTTATAGGGTATAGAGTGGGACAAACAGTAACTATAAGATAGGCTAGACAATATTACAAGCATAAAATTAATGTGTGTGTATGAGAGTGTGTGTGTGTGTATGTGTGCGTAGGCCCTATGTGTATGTGTGTGTGTGTGTGTGTGTGTGTGTGTGTGTGTGTGTGTGTTTGAATATTTGCACCCTGAGGAGTGTCATCGCAAAACGTGACATATCCATTATGGTCCATCAGAGACAGTTGCGTTAAAAGCACCCAGATAAAGAAAATAAGAAAATCTTTGATATTTTTATCATAACTTTGAATACAGGGAGAAGTGGGACAGTGATGCTTTCCCAATTCACCCAGCACCTGAAAAAAAAAGGAGTTGAAAATGACGGCTAACATCACAATTTAGTGTATTTTTGCAAAATCTTTTAGTGCAAATTATTGGAACTTATCCTACATTTATAGCATGCAGTTACCATAGGCTTGTACCCTGATGTCAATGCCTAATGGGTGATAAGACTTGAAAGCTGATTAGTTCAAAACATTTTGAGATAGTAATTATGAGAGGTGTCCTGCTTCTCCCACGTCCTATTCTAAACTCCTCAAAATAAGTTCTGCAATCAAAGTCTGATATATCACATTTCTTATACCAGCATTATCTTCATTAAATATGACATCATTTGAAAACCTGATTAATTATCTTTAAAATGACACCTCATTTGCTATACCTGATTGGGTGTTCTTGGAATGTGCAAAACAGCTGAGTATGGAGACAGATCAAAAGTGAAAAGTCGCAACAATTCTGCGATTGATAATGTACAGTTTTGATGAAAAAAGGCCACCGGAATAAACAATGCTGAAAGGAGAGCACTTTAAAAAAATCCCATTTCCTAGACATTAGATGACTGTTTGGTCAATCTTTATGTTTAATTTTGATCTGCAGATACTACAGCAATGGATGAAGCCTGGAATCTAATGATAATCTCACAATTCATTCTTTTTAAGCACATTCCCTCCCTGAAACGACAAAGCAAAGTGGGAAATATACTGTTTGACATACGTTTGCTCTATTTTCACATTCGACCTTCCCTCATACTCAGTTATACTGTGCATTCCGGGAATGCATAATCTAAACAAGTGAGTTGGCGTTGTAGTGTAATAAAGAAAATTAATCAGGCTTTCTTATGATGTCACATTTGAATGAAATGATGTAGTTTTAAGAGAAATATTGTAGATCAAATTGGAATTGCAGGACTTTTTTGAGGGGTTTAGTTCACCCTGTATACTCTGCCATATGTTGATGCCTCTATCAGTGCGCCCATAAGTTTACAAAATGATGTATGATATACAGTATGTCCCCCCCCCCAAAAAAAAAAAAAAAAATCACAATCGGATCTTTGCATTGATAGCTTCAAATATGATTAAACAGTCTATGCTATTTTAGGGTCTAAAGATATAACATCTTTCCTATATTTTGCAGAAAACCATTCAATTTGGTTAAGCGGTCACAGTGAAATGTGAATCGTTGTGAAGCATGTCGTGGATGTGATTCTTCCAAGTTTAGCACTTGAATGCTCTCGTCAATGGACAGAACTTTGAGGGAAGGGACTCCTGACAAATGCTCTGCAAAAATCCTCATTTCTCTGACCACTGAAGCAAAACGAATGGGATTTTCTGCAAGACGTGGGTAATAAGTTACAGTTTCATACCCTGACATTTTATTTGGATTGGCCTACTAGTATGTAGTACTTATGCAGGGGCGGATCCAGGGAGGACCGCAACCGGCGCACGCCCCCTCTTTATTTTTTGTGGAAACAAAAGAAATAAAAAGAAAAAAATGGGGGGAGGGGTGCGTGCGCCCCCCCTTTAATTTTGTAAACACGCCCCCTCTTTACGGAATTCCTGGATCCGCCCCTGCTTATGGATTACAAAGTATTTTATTCATCAAGCAAGGTTAGACCACTGGGTTAGACCTACATCCAGGGGTGAGTCCATGAATTCCGTAAAGGGGGCGCAACAAACTTTCCTGATGCCACTTCCGGGTTTCATTATTCATGCTTTTTCTCTTTATTTCTTTCAGGGGGCGCCCCCGATGAGTCTGTAATCTTCTCACCTCCCTGATCCGCCACTTCACATATCGAATTCATAGCCTTCTCATTTTGTTGCTTGATGTGATTTCAGGGGGAAAATCTCTTTGTACATATTTCGTTTGACAGATTTGAGTCTACCGCCTCAGCTGTGTGAGCTGTCATATGACTTTGTATGAGATGACATCACATGCTGTATTGTTATGCTGGTAAACCACCACCGCACCAGCGATGCGATGTCCACCGCCACCACCAAAGATCTACACAGGATCTTTGCCACGGTCCACACACACACACAACAGACTGAGTCTAGTCGGGCGCTGATTGTGAACAGGAACAGACTGGCCTACGGGGTCGCAGAAGCAAGTCGTTCTTTTTAGTTACTGTCAAAGCCCCCACAATTTTCAAGGAAGGTCGAATTTTACTATCTCCCGTCTCGACTCTTCGCAATTTTAAACGCCATGTTCGTGGCAGAAAATGGTAGAGCGTTCGACAGAAAAGAAGGGTTGATATTTGTAAGTCTGCACTGACGGCCGACGGCTTATTCACTTCAAGTGGAATCGGGACTACAACAGACGACATTGGCCCCATTGATTGCTCGAAAGTCTAACAAGTTACGCTCTAACACCAAACCAGCCAGCCAGGTAGGTTCCTAAGTAAATCAATTTAGTTTGGAAAGAAATTAGATTAGATATCAAAGATAGATCCAATCCATTCAACTAGCAACTGACGATACTCTCCTCGCTCGGCCACGACAATAGACATCCATAGCCAGGGGCAGGGCTAGTCACGATTGCAGGGTGGTCCACGAGGGGTTTTAGCATGTCGCTGCAACATGCTAAAATTCTTGTGCAACATCCTAAAAAGCCAGCAACATGCTATGCAACATCCTCAAGAATTTGCAACAAGCTCAAGGTAAAAGTATTTAAAAATGTGCAAAACATGTGCGTAACATAAGAGACATCAAACTACCAGGTACTTTAGATATTTGTGTGCAAAACATGAGAGAGAACATTGAATGTAAGCAGCATAATATTGCGTACTACATACTCATCGTGTGCGCTCCGCGCATATTCAATTTCTGCAATATTCTCAGATTCTGAACTTGCAACATGGTAAAATTTCAAGTTGTGGACCACCCTGGATTGCTTTTGGTTGATGGAGACCTAGCAGTTAGCCTAAATTAACTTCAGCCCCCCAGGTTTCTAATTTTTTTTTTTTTTTTTTTTCAAGATACCGTAATGTACTAACAAACTTCATGAAATGCGAATGAGCATGTCAGTTCGGGAAACCCACTCACAAGGGGGGCCTCTCCTTATAAGTAACCCGTCCCCCTTATAAGTAACCCCGTCCCCCTTATAAGTTACCCCCGGGGCACCCCTTATAAGGAGTCTCCACGCTTTTTTGCAATGCAACGCGAAAATGAAAGGACTGCGGCAATTCGCTTGATTATGTCCATAAAGCTTCACAAGTTTCCTAGTTACTCACGAAATTTGAGCAAAATCGGTTTGAGGCATCATATCTAAAATCATGGATTTAAATGCGATGTCAAACGACCCATGCGAATGCTGAAATGCGAGCGATTACTGGCGTGAGTGTCGCCAGGCGCGGACTGAGTCTGCCACTTAGTCGCCACGTCTGCACTCAAGCATTGGGACTGAGTCTGCCACTCAGTCGCCACGTCTGCACTCAAGCATTGCCGCGCCGCCGCGCCTGGCGACACTCACGCCAGTAATCGCTCGCATTTCAGCATTCGCATGGGTCGTTTGACATCGCATTTAAATCCATGATTTTAGATATGATGCCTCAAACCGATTTTGCTCAAATTTCGTGAGTAACTAGGAAACTTGTGAAGCTTTATGGACATAATCAAGCGAATTGCCGCAGTTCTTTCATTTTCGCGTTGCATTGCAAAAAAGCGTGGAGACTCCTTATAAGGGGTGCCCCGGGGGTTACTTATAAGGGGGACGGGGTTACTTATAAGGGGGACGGGTTACTTATAAGGAGGGACCCCCCTTGTGAGTGGGTTTCCCGAACTGATGTAATTCCATGAGGAATTAAACGCTTATTTGATGAAAATTGGTTATGAAATAGCTGAGATAACAAAAACATAGACTAGCGATAGCAGATAGTGAAAGGTATATAGGTACTAGAGTCTAGTAGTAGTACGTAGGACTAAGACGTAGGAGGATCGAGGAGGACCTAACTGCGACCGGCCCCAACGCGTAGTATAACTGTGTACAAGGAGCGCCCCGGGGTTTAGAGTAGGACGTAACTGCGGCCAGCAGCCCCATACGCATAGCGTAATGGGGCTGCGCACTGTAGCATTCAGAATCATGACAAGCTAGTATCGCGGATAAATATCAACTTTAAATCGAAAAATTTCTTCAATTTGAAGACTTACCAGTGAAGTTTAAGTATTGACAACAGGCTTCGGGCAACGTTTAGTTCTGCCAATAGTCCCTTTCTGTTTGAATTGATGACTTAATGTGACTCGGTCGAGACGAACCTGGGAGAGCTACGTTGAATTGACGGCCAGCGCATGCGCACACATCACATGAAATTCATGACCGGATAAGATGTCTGTGTGCGCATGCTCTGGCCGTCAATTCAGTGTAGCTCTCCCAGGTTCCTATCGACCGTGTCACATTAAGTCATCAATTCGAACAGAAAGGGACTATTAGCAGAACCAAACGTTGCCCGAAGCCTGTTGTCAATACTTCAACTTTACTGGTAAGTCTTCAAATTGAAAGAATTGTTTGATTTTAAGTTGATACTTATCCGCGATACTAGCTTGTCATGATCGTGAATGCTACAGCGACAGTGCGCAGCCCCATTATGCTATGCGTATGGGGCTGCCGGTCACAGTTAGAGTAGGACCCACCTTAATATTAGAAATGTTCTAATTTTAGTAAGTTAATGTATTGACTTGCTACGTCTTACATCCAAACATCTCGTAAATTTAGGTCACAATTTTTTTTACGAACAGTCACAAAACTTGAATGTGAATGTGATACGTGTAGTCTAGATCTGAAGTTACAATCGCTTTGTTTTACTTCTGAATTTCATCAAATAAACTTTTAATTCCTCTAACGATGGTATGCTCTGTACTTATACTATTTCATAAGTGGTTTATTGGTATCACGCAAACAGTTCCAAAAGCCCATTCTTCATCTTCAAACAAATACTGTACCCTCCCTTTAAATTCACAGGTCCAGAGTCGAGTTCATTCCAGGAAACCGCTCAGTGGAGGGGGGCTCCTGCTCTAAAGGATCCCTCCTCCTCATGCGCATCCCAGTGATGCTTATGAAACCCTGCCTCGGGGTGAGATGCTCATGAATGAGGCCTCCTGGCTCCTGTTCACTTTTCATCCATCTCACATCTGACATATTATTTTGTCAGAAAATGCACAGAGAATTTTTCTTCTTGTCATTATAGAGCGTGGACATGTGTGTGTAACACAACACAAACATGTCCACTCTCTATGATGAGAAGAAGAAAAATTCTCTGCGTGCTTTTGGACTAAAATTGAGTTTTAATCAACCGACGTGATGTGTATCGACCCTCTGAAACACAGGCGCAAGCGGGTTCGCTCAATGCAGGGCTGCCGCCCCTATCACCCTGATTCGACTGAAAATTTTTGGTGCTTTTTTCTACAGCTCTCACCTCTCCACTCACGAATCAACTCCATGAAACTGAAGTTTAACATCATATTACGAATGTTTAAAAGGAGAAAAATAAAATCAGAACTAACCTGATCTTGTGCATACATTCCAAATTACTATTCCATACTGATAGAGTACATTGTAGGTGGGTACTCAAATTTGTCAGCAAACTAATCACTTGACTTTGTACAGACTGTAGGTATCATGGGTTCTATTTCTCTGTCCACCAGACTTTGGGCGCCTTTCATGCAAGCTTCTCATGGCATCCAGCGCAGACAAGCCATGAAATAGAACGCCCATGCATGTGCAAGCTGGCTGTAAAAGGTGCCCAAAGGCTCTTACTGAATACAGTGTAAACTGTATAATCTCAGCAAAGAAAGTCAAATATGTGTTGACCCCTGTTTTATCTACATGCTATCTCTTGCACTATATAAACAAACAAAAAATATTCGAAAACGAAAAAAATCACAGCTGCATGTGAAACAATTGAAACATAGTATTGTTGATAAATTATGTGCTAAAATGTCTCAAGTATTTAAAAAAATATACGCATGTGGCATGACAATGTATCGACTGCCATAAAATATGTGTCATGGAATTACCAGGTAAGAGAGAGAGAGAGAGAAAAAAAAACACCCCAGCATAAGCAACGGCCCCTAGGGCCCGTGGCATAAAACTTACTGTTGAATTTCAATTGTAACTACCGTCAAAATTAGGCATCACAGCCAATCAGCATCAAGGATTATAAAATTTACCGCTAATTTGAAGACTTACCGCTAGAAAGGAGCGGTAAGTCCAGCGGTAAGGGTTTTATGCAATCGGGGGTCAGGATCATGTTTTATAAAAAGCTGGCGTGAGATTCAGATCATGGTGGTTGAAGTGGTTGTGATTAATGGGAAATGTGACAAGGGCAGGTTAATTTGTTAAGAAAAAGTATGTGATATGTTTGGTTGTTGAACCTTGGTGCATCATGTCACTTTATCACAGGACCTTCAGAAAACCACTAGGAAACAAAAATGCCGATTGGTTGGGCCTCAATGCTCAATTAATTCAAGGAGGCTACATGGAGAAATGGACTCTAACCTTCCTAGGATTGATCAGGACATAACAGAACACCTACACTTATTACTGGAAATCATTGATGAATGCACAGTGTACTCGTCAAGTTGTCATGGGCAGTGCGAATTGACCTTCATGAATCAGCATGGTTTTACAGAAAGTATTTGTCCAACTTGCTGAAAATGAAATGGGCATTTGGGCAAGGGTCCCATACTTTATGATGGGCAAGTGCCCATTCGTTATAGTCATGGTTGGATATCCAAGCATATTTAGCAGCGGCTGAGTGAAAAAAAAACCCATGTTTGACATATTTTGTAGACAAAATTATCTATTTTTCTTCCATCTTTGGCTTTGAAATTCTATGAGCAATCTGCTGTAAAAGTGGTTTCTTTCGCGGTGGTTTGATTTTGGCGCTTTTCGCGCTTTGAGGTTGAACCGCGAATTTAACATCACGCGAAAATGTTTTGAACTCGTCGCTTGTACAACGCTATCATTACCGACCGCGAATTTAAACACACGCGAAAAAGTCCGCACCGATGGAAACTGCGAAAGTTTCTGTACGCGAAAGAAACCACTTTTACAGTATCCATGAGCTGCAGGGGTTCCTCGTAGTTGAGTGTTGAGTGGACATGGTAATCAACAAGCTCAAAAGTTAGTGTGACCTCTCCATGAACCCTCCCCCCCCCCCAACTTCTAGGTCAACCTCCAGAGGGTGTTGTACACTACTGTCGCAGTACGATCAGGTTTATCACTAGTGCTGTGTGCACATGTCTTTCCTCCAGTCCTGTGGTTTGACCATTGAGTGGGACTCTCACTCAAATGTTCAATCTTTAAAGGGAAGGTAAACCCAAAAAGCAATGTGGATTGAGTGAAAGCAGCAACATTAGTAGAACACATCAGTGAAAGTTTGAGGAAAATCGGACAATCGATGCAAAAGTTATGAATTTTTAAAGTTTTGGTGTTGGAACCGCTGGATGAGGAGACTACTAGAGGATATGACGTATGAGTGGACAACAATACAAAGAAAATATAAAGGAAATTCAACAAAAATTCACTTTTCTAGAATTATGAAAGAGCAATGGACCAACCTCTTTCAGAAAGCAGGGGGAATAATTGCAACCCTTAACATATGTCAATATCAAGCTGATGGAATTTGTAATTTTCATGAAAAATGGATTTTTGTAGAATTTTCTTTATATTTTCTTGGTATTGTTGTCCACTCATACGTCATAACCTTTAGTAGTCTCCTCGTCCAGCTGTTCCAACACCAAAACTTTAAAAATTCATAACTTTTGCATCGATTGTCCGATTTTCTTCAAACTTTCACTGATGTGTTCTATTAATGTTGCTGCTTTCACTCAATCCACATTGCTCTTGGGGTTTATCTTCCCTTTAAGATTACAGCTGTACGTGCCGTGTGGACTGGCTTCGTAGTTAAAGGGGCAAGATCTAATCGTCAATGGTTAGTCTCTGTGTTAACGTAGCTGTTGCTTGTATAATATATTAAATGGTTGTGTCCTAGGGTGGCCCCTAGTTCAGGGCCCAAGTACCCCAAACTTTCATCTATTTCTCAAAAACTGAGGGCTGGATTTTGACTAAACCTGGCAGGTGTGACTGCGATGCCCCAAATTAGGAGGTTGTTGCTTGATGGAGGTGCAGCAATCCCAGAATCTCAAGATTTGTAAATAGTTTGCCTCAAGTGGAGTGCCAAGAAGATAACTTGTGCTGCTCAGGTGAGCGCAAAACCTGTGGGTGTCTTGCTGTTTTGTTGTTATTGTATTTTGCTTACAGTTTAGTTGAAGAAGGATGTGTTGTAATCATGGCACTTTGATAGAATGTGGTCTTTGAATATCTTTCATTGTCACTTGTTTTTTGTTCAGTAATCCTGCATACAGTCCTCTGGAAGCTATACCATACATGTATATGCCATGTGATGAATGTGTCCAATATCCAGAAAACTTTTAAGGATAGCTGTGATTCAGAATACATTATAAAGGCTTATTGTTATTCGTCTTACCCTCTATACTCTGATCCAGATAATGCTTCCTTTCCAAGATTCCTGGACCATTTCCTGGTGTAGAGGAATAATGATCATACTTTGTGTGCTAATTTTTGCAGCGACCTTCAAACTGACTTCAACTTACTCAAGTGCATAGTTCATTGTAGGTATTCAAATGCAGCTCTTCATGCTGTTTAATGTTACCTTCGATGAAAAGATTAAGGTCAAATAGACAATTCAAACCTCTGAACTTTAAGCTTTTATTGCTTTGTCTAGTTTCATTGTCATTGTACACTGTGTATTAATAGAGTGGTCAGCATAATAAAGCATAGAGGAAAGTTTTCATTTTATAAATAATGAACTGATAATGAGCCTAATTTTTCGATGTTTTTGCACACTTTAGAATGTGTACAGTAAATAATTTCTCTGCTGTTGTACAATAGGGATGGCGAGTCGGCCTCTCTCCATTCTGGAGGCAGTGAAGCTGAGGGAGTATGCCCCCCTGGATGCCCTCTTCAAAGTCCTCCCCAAAAAGGCTCAGAGGGCCTTGACATTGAGCCAGTCAGCCATCGATGTGGAGTTGACATGTTTAGATGCCAGCAGTGAATTCATCATCCTGGGCACCAACATCGCAGTGGTGTACCTCTTTGACAGGCAAGAGCAGCAGCTGGCTAAGCTCAAGTGTGAGGTGAGTTCTGTAGGAGGATGGTGATGGTGGGATATTGATAATGATGGTGACGATAATATACAAATAGTGAATGGTCACGAGGGTGAAAGATAGAGGCGCTCTATTCAACGAAGCGAGGCCGAGTTGAAATGTGTGCCTCCATCTTTCACCTCGTGCAAAATCTTGTTCCATTGCACGAGGAAAGACCATACACTATTTGTTTTAAACATTACCTAGGACATCAACAGATATATAACGTAGTCCACACAGATTCTTGAATTTAGCACAAAAATGGCAACCATTTTCGAGATGATGGCAAATGAGTAGCTGCACACTCACAGTCAGCCATCAAATATATGTACCGGTACGTATGTATGCGGTACACGAAACTGATTGTTTGAAGTTGTTAACAAAAATGAGTGACAAAAGTATGTGCTTGTGAGCACGCATATTATACAAATAGTGAATGGTCACGAGTGTGATGGTACAAGATTTCGCATGAGGTGAAACATAGAGACGCTCTATTCAACGAGACGAAGCCAAGTTGAATAGTGCGCCTCATCTTTCACCAAGTGCGGAATCTTGTTCCATTGCACGAGTAAAGACCATACACTATTTGTTTTATACAACACCTTGAATGTCAACAGATGTGGTCCATACAGATTCTTGAATTTAGCACAGAATTGGCAACCATTAATTCTGTGAAAGACGAATGAGTAGCCGCACAGTCACAGTCGCCATGTACGTGTATGTACGCGAAGCCGATCGGTTGAAGTTGTTTACAAAAATGAGTTCCATCTTGTTCCATTGCACGAGTAAAGACCATACACTATATATTTGTTTTATACAACACCTCGAATGTCAACAGATGTGGTCCATACAGATTCTTGAATTTAGCACAGAAATGGCAACCATTAATTCCGTGAAAGACGAATGAGTAGCCGCACAGTCACAGTCACCATGTACGTGTACGTACGCAAAGCCGATCGGTTGAAGTTGTTTACAAAAATGAGTGACAAAAGTATGCGCTTGTAAGTGCGCCTGTATTGTTGGGTGCATGTGGCAAATGCTTGTTTATTGTGACATCAGAGCCGTGCGATGGAACAAAAACTTCGAGTCAATCGTGAGTTTAACATGGGAATCAATGGAAATGGGTGACGTCAGCCATGCGCTATCCATTTTTGCTCAAACAAAATTGCATGGCTGACAGCCACAGCGTGCGATGGAATTTTTAACTAAATGTCACGTGATGGGCAATCGACCAGTCGGATAGCTACATTCTAATTAGGTGTTGTAGAAAATGTAATTGTTGAGAGCGCGCAGAAACCTGGACAAATATTAGTTTCTTGTGATATCAGAGCCATGCGATGGTAACTATACGTTATCCATTTTTGCTCAAACAAAATGTACGGCTGACAGCCACAGCGTGCGATGGTACTTGTAATTGAATGTTATGTGTTGGGCAATCAACCAATCAGCTACATTCTTTTTAGGTGTTGCATAATGATGATTACCAGTATGCCTGTAAATACTTTTGCTGTCGACAGTAAGAGAGATACAGCAAGTATTATGCTGGTGCTGTTGATGATGATGATGACAGTATGATTCAGTAGGGGGAGGATGGTATTGATACAAGGTATGCTGGTTATGATGAAGTTACATTGAAATGATGGAAGTGATACTTGAGGTCTTTGATACAATGACTGTCAAAAAATTGATAATAATAATAATAATAATAATAATGTACATTTATATAGCGCTTATTACAGTAGTTTCTAAGCGCTTAACATTTAAGCGCTTAACAAAAAATTGATGATGTCATACACATAATTACAAGTGTAAAATCATCTCCATTCAATACTTCTCTGTAACAATCTATAGTGTCTACAGTGTGCATGTCTATATGTGTGTGTTTCTCCTATAGACAATACACGTAGTCTACGTCCTTCTGCTGTGGATTTTGATGAGTTTTTATGGCAGATTTGCAATACATTTGTAGTTCTGGCAGATTTCATTTGGAACATTACCTGGTACATTGAGAGGAGAAAGGAAAAGAAGATAGTTGCACATATTGTAACAAGAAAGGGTATAAGAAACATGCAATGTATCCATGCAGTAGTAATTCAATGTGATATGTGACATAATATTATGTACAGTAGGATGATGTCATCTCTGAATACAACTAAGAAGAGCTGCAGAAGTTTCAGAATAAACCTGTGGAATCAACTTCCCCAACAAATTCCAAATATTTAATCAGCTGTAAGATCTGTGAAGATTAGCCTGAATTCATTCTTGCTTTGTAATCTAAAGTTGTGCTCTTGTTATCTGTCTCTTTTAAAGGCTCAAGTGAGCTATTAGGCTCATTCACATACTGTATACGCTATAATTTTCGTGTACATAAATTTTCGCGAATTGCCGCTGTCACACATTTTCGCGAGTGGTTAAATTCGTGATTGGGGGACCAGAGAAAATATGAAGTGGCAAAGAAAGTGTGAATTTTCAACTTACTAGCAAATAAGAATGATACTAGTTATACACTGCATGAAAAAAACTTACCAAACTCTGCGAACTAGTAAGTTAGAATTCAACATTTTTGAAGTGATTAAGTCCATCGCGCTAGATTTCTGACGAGTGGTCCCCTTGCGAAGATGGATTGGCTCTCTACAGTATTCGTAAGTAGACGTGGACGTGCGTAAACAAGCTTAGCCATTATGGTCTGTTCGGTAAGCCGTGACATGGTATACTAGTACTGAAATGTTCGTATCATCAAGGCAAGGGATTCATTTTGGAAGGTAATATTTTCGCGTGTTGTTAATTTCGCGAATAGCTCTCGACTCGCGAAAATCGCGAAAATAAAACCCCTGCGAAATATGTAGCGCATACAGTACATGATAAACAAACAACAAAGAAACTAACAAAAAATGTGAGTTGAATCGCAATTCAAGTCACATTTTTTTTCTTATAGTGAATCACATTCGAACAGAAGGTATTGAGGACTTGTGGGTAGTGTGTTTTATTTGCAACTGTATTTATAGGTCTGGATGCGAGGTAGGTCTGGATGCTAAGAATGAATAATGTTATTTCTTCTAGTTTTTTATGCCTGTGCTATTTTTTTTTAATTTTTGCATTAGTACTGCAGTGTAGTCACATAGCTTGCAAAGTCCAGCACTGGCTTAATTCTGACTTTTGTTGGCCTTGTGAAATCTGGCATAGCTGCACAGTGTGTAGTAACCTCGATTTGTCCTGATCAGTGGAAAACTAACTTTGGACCCAAGACTGAATCTGTGCGGCTGTTGCTTGAAAAGTATCAGTGTATACAGTCAATGAATCTGTGAATTTGTCAGGGACTGTAGTTGGGAGGATGTTGGGAAGATAGTGCTTCCGACTTATTCATAGTGTAGTACAGGTATGAGTTTTGAAGTCCGAACAGTGTGAGCAAACTGTATACACACTTCCTGTGTTTTGTTTGTGTGTGAGTGTGTTTTGTTTGTGTGTGAGTGTGTTTTTTCTTCCCCTCAGACAGTGAATCTACAAAATCTTCTACCATGTGAACGATAGTTTGGTGTGACCAACGTTTTATGTAATGTCACTTACCCATACTACAGTACATTTTGTAGTACCGGTACTGAGAAATTTCAGCCAATCCTACAATGTGCATAAATGTGATTTACTGAGAAATTTCATCCATTCAAGGGCATTCCAGACAATTTATGTTATTTCACCTCATGTATAAAGTACATATCGATAGTGTCGTGGATAGATGTGGGAATTTTATGAGCCTTGAACAGATGAACCAATACTCTGAAAAACCAAAAACATAATACTCTGAACAGGGATGATGACATAAGAGGCTCCCATTTTTTCCAGCTATTGATGTAGTTTGTAGTACGTTTAATGTAGTAAATTTCAATACTATACTACTTGCTACACTTGCTATAAGTTCACTTGTGAAGAAGTTATGTATTCTTTCTTTGTACTCTTTTTTTCTACTTCCTT
This sequence comes from Diadema antillarum, assembly GCF_040938485.1. Taxonomy (NCBI): domain Eukaryota; kingdom Metazoa; phylum Echinodermata; class Echinoidea; order Diadematoida; family Diadematidae; genus Diadema; species Diadema antillarum. The sequence goes on along the minus strand of NW_027270935.1, from coordinate 213,301 downwards.
GAGCACCCAATCAGGCATTCTTATGGGAAGCTGATATGTCTTTATCCTTGTTCAGTATGATCTGCTATTGATTTTAAAAACATTCTTATCCCACTCATCAATGGATAATGACGCGTTTCGGTCTTTTTGTGAAGAAGATATTCGTCAAGGGCACTTCTCAAAACGAATTCACATGACAGAAGCAGTTCCTTACACAAGGATCCGGTGCTTTGTCATTGTAGCTGCTACAGGAACCCATGCAGTCGTAGCATCCATTATTTGTCTAATTAAATGTTGGGATACTTTGTCATGTGATAAATCTAAAGACAGCTACTGTAAAAGAGGATATTTTCGCGTGAATAATTTTTTGCGCTTGGTCGGTTGAGAGTTTTGCACGTTTTTCATTCCGTGGAATGAAGATGGTACAGTAACTATTGGAGCATATATGGCAAGCAAAAATATTCGCATGCTTTTATTTAGTAATTCTTGGCAGTAATCTGTCCACAAGGGAACATACCCTCATGACCTGTATGGAACACAATATAAAGCAAAATGCATACAGTTAATGTGATTCTTGAGCTCTTTCCCTTTTCCTGTCTTTCTCTTTCTCTGGTATTCACCTCTCTTGGATTTTCATGATACATCTGCTTGAAGTTTTTACATCGTAATGATGCCCTAGCAGAACTGGCTTATTTTTGGAAGTTCATTGTAGGTTCAACCCGTTGTGGATTGATGTGCATTTAGTAATTGTGTGATACCCAACATGCCCAAATTGCACAATTGATACAAGAGTGTGTCGTTTTGCTGTAACACTGAAAAGAGCAAATTTCTAGCTACAGAATCTATTTTTTTTTTTTGGGGGGGGGGTCCTAATGCCATGTCTCAGGAAGTGAGAGAAGTGTCAGGAATAGCTCTAGGTTGGTTTTTGTAGGAGTGGACATTGTCCTGTGATACAAGGTTTGTCTGTCAATGACTCAGACAAACACTGTTCACTGCATCTTGTGATTTCAAATGTAACCTTGCCTGCATATTCCCTCAAGAGAGTACTAGTTAAATTCTTTCTTCTTCTTCATTTTGGTTTTCCAGTGGGGGGGGGGGGGGGGGGTGAGGGGAGGGGCAATCTTTTGTTGATTTCTTTGTGTTTATGTACAATTTGTATTTTGAAGATATATGAACTTGTTAGGCATCTCGTGATGTTTAAAAGCTTTCAAGATGTAAATTTAGGGTTTTGTTTGCATGAAATGACTACGGTATCCATATTTATCATATGAATAGCAATATTAGCAAATACTTACTCAGTGTAATCTAAGACTCAGTGTGAGGTCTATGAGTATATCATTTATTTGATATAGTTACGCTTAATGAGTAGCCTTTGGATCTTGCGTATGTACACTGTACGAAGGGCTACCAGACCATACAATTTTGAGTCATACATCAAACATGTGACATTGAGGCAAGGCTCATGATTGAAGCATGACAACACACCCAGGAAGGAAGTATGTTTGTATGTTGAAGGCAAAAATAGATAGTCTCAAAATTAGCAGTATCTGAACAACAACTCTAATAGTGTGATGTGCTGACCAGTTTTAATTTGATACTTGCCTTACAACACATTCGGTATTTGAATAAGGCTTGTGTAACATAGCAACAGCAATTGCATGCAAACTTTATTGAATTCAATGTTTGTCTTTACAACACATTCCATATTTGACTTTAAGAAAATTTGAAGTATACTCGCTGTAAGCAGGTATGTCAAAAAATTCTTACTTTTATAATGATGGTAATAACTTGTAATATATTGTGCCACTTCCACTCTGTAGAGTGCTCAAGGTGAATAAATACAGAGCAAAATTAAGACAAAAAAAAAGTTTTTAAATGTATTTTTGAAGGAGTAGCATGTCAGCTTTGATGTCATTAGGAAGAATATTCGAGAGTTTGGGGCTTGTGATGTCATTAGGAAGAATATTCGAGAGTTTGGGGCTTGCATGCCTGAGTAAATGATCTCCCCCCCCCCCCCCATGATTTAGTGACTTTAGGGATCAACAACAACAACAACAACAACAACAACAACAACAACAACAACAACACCAACACCAACAACAACAACAACAACAACAACAACAACAACAACAACAACAACAACAACAACAACAACAACCAGAAGCAGATAACTGTAATAGCCTTGTGGCAGTGTATCAACTGAAATGGTAGGAATGTATCTCTTCTAAATTTCAATAGTACATAATCATTTAGCAACAGTCAAATATAAATTGATAAAAGTGGTCTTCAATTTCTTTGATTTCTGCTAACCTGCCCTTTGTAGCTTAAACAAGTAAAATTAATGTTGTCTATCTCCCTTTTTAGTGGCTAGATTTCAATAGCAAACACTCTTTGTTCACTATACCACATATATTTTGACTGCAGTGTATATTACTGCAGTGTGATTCTATTCAGTATTCTAAAGGTAAACTTACGTGAAGAGCACATGAAACTTCATCCCTTGTGCTATCCTTTCTTTATCTCCTAAGGACAAAACCTGCCATGTGTCCTGTGTAAAACTTCTGACCTGCCTTGACCATCAACTTGCTGTTGGAACATCCCATGGCCACATTGAGATCTTTCTACTCCCGTCCAGGTCACATGGCCATGCTGTTCAGGTAAGTTAGAAAGTCACCTGAAAAAAGAAAGAAAGAAAGAAAGAAAGAAAGAAAGAAAGAAAGAAAGAAAGAAAGAACACACAAACAAACAAACAAATAATAATTTAGATGGATGAATGAATGAATTACTGTAACATTAATGCAAGTATTGCATGAATATTATGTTGTTTATGCTGTTCAGGTAAGTTAGAAACTCTTTTCTAGTTTTATTCAAACTAGTGAATGATGAATGAATCAGTGAATAGATTGATATACTAGTAATAAATTGTATTTGTGTGCAGGAAATTGAGATACTGTATTAATCAAACCCAAATTAGCATCAATGCATTTTTGTATGGTTGCAAGAGATGAGACAAGAACATCAAAATATATGGGCCGTGACGCGAGAAAAGGGCCCTTAGCGCCGCTGCGCGCAAACGCCAGAAAACGGCGCGGAAGTTTGACAAAGCAATACGCGCAAAAAAAGATCAACTAGCTTACTGCGCGCACATGCATAGACACACCAAAAAGTGAAAGGATTTGGACAAAACATGCTTTTTTGAATGACGTAATGGGGTCATTTAGGATTGGAATTTCAGAAAAAGGTTTACATATCTAAATACGTCAGAGTTCCTTCCACAATGTGGAGGTGAAAACTCATTTTCGGTATTTAATGCCCCAAGGGCCCTTTTCTCGTGTCACGGCCCATATATATCAATCAATTCAATTAGAAATAATTGTGGATTTGTAAAATGCTGCTTGAAGTTTTCATCAAAAATTTCATGGAAACAATGAATGAGTTCTCTTCCAAACTATTAAGACACTGAAAAACTCTTAAACACATGTGATGCAGTGAAAATGAATTGCAGATATATTAGAGGAAAAATTCAGAGATACATTGAACTCAAGATTTTTTTTGTCATATTTTATCATTATCAATTAAGAAAATCCCATGTTTGCAGTACTTAGTGCAGTGCACATAGCTGCATCGTTCTTCAATAGCAGGATGCTTTTTTGTATGGGGTTACGAGTTTTAAAGTGTGTAAAATGTACTGAATGGCAGTTCATGGATTTGTTTTCTTGGCTGTCACCTGTCTCCTGTGTGTCAGGCCAAAAAGTTTGTGCTGGACCACTTCCACCAGGACAGCCGGGTCTCATGCTTGGAATGGAGCAACAATGGCATGAAACTTTTCTCGGGGGATACAGAAGGGAAAGTGATTCAAACAGACATCGACTTCTATGAGGTAAAGTGTACATGATATAGTCCAAGCCATTATTGTCATCTTGTCTGGCATTTTTAAAAACTTTTTAAAGCACTCTTGAAATGTTTCTACATCAATAATTCTGCACATTTCAAAGAGAAATGACATATTTTTACCTTTCACATGCAAAATTGTATTATCATCCTTGATAAGATCACAGAATTTTGCTCCTCCTGACAGAACATGTATGCATCAGTTTTAAGATTTGTTAACCCTATATTAACTGGGGGGGTCAAATTGACCCCCCTCTCGACATTTCGCGCCACGATTCCGTGACACGCAAAGATTTTGCCGCGTCGCTTCATAACTTTTTTCATTGAAGTTTCCCGCATATTTTGAGACCAAATTTGCGATGTCCGGGTACACCATTCTGAAGTTACGTAACCTTTTGCATATATATATCAATCCCAAAACAGCTCAAATTCATGATATCGTGTGCAAATCCAATGCAAATTGTGTTTTTTTTTGTTAAATTGATATAAATTAGATTATTTCAACTTTCAATCATAGAAATTAATCAATTCTAATGTGAATAAGCTTGAAAAAGTCCCTGAAACAAATTTTGGCCAAAAAACAATAGAAAACAAAAGGTAAAAAACAATGAAATACATAAGAAATTAGCAAAACAATATAGAAAAAAGGAATTGATTTTAATTGTGCTTTTTTTTACAAGAAAATTGTTTGATGTGTCTTGAGGAATTCTGACACAAAACTTTAGCAATCCTTCAGCGTATTTAATGGAGTTACAGGTGGACCTATGATTTCATGCATAAATTTGCATAATTAATTTACTAAAAATACAAAGTCAATCTATTTCTATTGTATGACCATGTAATCTTGTAGATGACATCCGGCTTTATGTTCAGACAAAATTTTGCGGCGATTGCGCAATGGCGGCCGAGATCTGAAGGGGGGGGGGGGGGGTCAAATTGACCCCGCCAGTAAAAACTTGATCTCAAATCGCCCAGTTAAAATAGGGTTAAACCTTTGTGTGTTATGAGTGCCAGTTGGCTCAGAAAACTCCTTAGTGTTGTACACACTGTTCAAAGTCAATAGTACAGAAAGAGTTAATGGGTAGAGATTACAACTTCCAGATGCATACATGTACGTGCATGCATACATACAATGCACGTATACGTATGAAGCTGCACGTGTCATCAAAATTTGCAAATTATGATGCATAATTTAAATGCATTGCAGCAACAACTAATACATCTCAATACTGGTTTACTGTTTGTGACAATAGTAAACATTTCTGTACTTTGTATAGGGAGTAGTAGTAGTGATAGCAGTAATCAGTGATATTATAACTATTGCTTAGTAGTATCACAATCATGATGATGACGATAATGATTCTAAATGCTTATCGCAGTCATTCCCATTTCATTAGTGTTTTATCATGCTGATGATACTATTGTTTGCAGTACTTTGAAGAATGTTCCCAGTGGTGATGATTGATGTGCTTACACAAATGATTACATTATGGTGGTGTGTCACCTTTATGGTGGTGTGTCACTTTGACAGAACCAGTGCAAAGCCTCACTTGTGGTGATGGAAGAAGAAGGTGTGGTCCAGCTGAGCTATGCACACAAGAAAATCCTTATTTCCACTGTGGGACGGACAATCATTTGTACACCGGAAGATGACAACAAGATCCAGCAAGTTGGGCAGCAGCCGAGAAAACCGTAAGTCTAGGGCTCAAATCTTTGAAGGCCTATAGATCCAAACAACAAAATGTGTACTTTCTTTATGAGATTCAATACCTCATCAGTATTCATCTAAAGGGAGAACATAATAAGATTGTTATTTGAGTCGAAATTATCTATATCATGATTTTGATTCAGTAAGACTACATGTACTTGATAATCACCACCATTGTACACAAAGTTGTGTTTGCCAGTTATATTGTACTCCTTTTTGTCCCTGCCGAACGAGTTCTAGCAGGGGACTATGAAACGGGCTCCGTACGTGTGTGTGTGTGTGTCCGTGTGTATGTGTGTGCGTCCGTGTGTGATCAAAATGTTCAATTTGCTACTTCTCTGTCATTTATGAGCCAATTTTTATTCTGTTTGCTCTATATGATAGCACTACATGGGAGCTTTGAAACTTCTACACAGAAATTCAGTTGTGACCTTTGACCTTGACCTTTGACCTATATTGTACATTTTGCTACAAAATGCTACTCCTTCGCCATTTCTAACCCGATTTCGATTCCGTTTGCTTTATGTGATGACACTAGGTGAGGGCTTCAAAACTTGGACACAGAATTTTGACCTTTGATTTCTTTGACCTTTGACCTTGATTTTTTACCTGTATTGTACATTTTGCTACAAAATGCTACTCCGCCATTTCTAGCCTGATTTCAATTCCGTTTGCTTTATGTGGTGGCACTAGGTGAGGGCTTCAAAACTTCTACACAGAATTTTGACCTTTGACTTCTTTGACCTTTGACCTTGATTTTTGACCTATATTGTACATTGGCTACAAAATGCTACTCCGCCATTTCTAACCCGATTTCGATTCTGTTTGCTTTATGTGATGGCACTAGGCGAGGGCTTCAAAACTTCTACACAGAATTTGACCTTTGACTTCTTTGACCTTTGACCTTGATTTTTGACCTATATTGTACATTTTGCTACAAAATGCTACTTCCGGCGGGGACATATATTACGCACCGCATAATTTCTACTTTTCCTTGTTTTGGATGGGACTCTCTTTATAGTCATTATTCTTTCATTATTTTGAATGTACAAGTAGGCCTATACATCCTTTTTCTTTCTTCCAGTAATTTTGATATGCAGAAGGGATGTGACACGTTTTATGTTTTTACATGGAATAGGCCACATTTGACTCATATTTTAGGTTGATGTGTGCATGCATTTATACACATATCTGTGAAAAACACTTGACAGGAATATTTGGAATGCCATATCCAAGAATAGTCCAGACATCATCAGGTATGTGTGACTACTTGTCATCTGGACTTTAATCACAACAAATATTAAACATGCAGCTTCCATGCATATTGCTGTACTACCGGTATGTCATGTTTACCACCTCGTCCTACTCATTTGTCTCAACCTATTGTACGTGTACCTCTTAAATTTGTGTGCTTTATATTGTGTATCCATGCAATTCACTGTGTGTGCTCACAGATTTGTTTCTACATTATAGTGCCCACATGTACAGTACCAGTATACTGTCATATTTTTTAATGACATCCTTTGCACTGTGAATAATGGAAGTCATTACCCTGTTACATTGCTATTTACATTGTGCAGGTATTCATTGCCAGTTACCAGTAGGAATTTCTAGTTCACCTTTTATAATATAAAAGCCAAGGTCGATAATTTGATATAAAACATTTACTATGCTTCAGATCACTCCATCTATTGTAGAGATACTCTTGATCAAATGATCAGCATACATTGTAGATGCTGTTCATTTCAATGTGTCACAGTTTGAGAAGATTTGTACTTTCTCTGACATCTTCAGAAATCGCATCTGTAGGCAGACTCTGTGCTGCAAAAGCATGTGCCATTTTTCATGAATTTTTCTTATGGAATTCCTTCCCATTCTTCTTTGAGAATCGAAAGAGATTGTTACGTATGATGTTACTTTGTCCTAAAGCTCAAGGGATCTTCCCTTTGCTGTTTGATTTGCCACAAGATCCACCAGTTACAGTGTATTGACTACAGGGAAGTGTGATTTGTGTTTGCAAGTAAAAACCAGTCACAGTGAGTCCTTTCTAGCAGAAACCTATTGAAATATGAACTTTATACTAGTACGCTGTATGTGACAAATATTGCCACAGTGTAGAGGACAAGTATCCTCCCAATAGATGTGGTTGATCTATTGGGGGAAAAAAAAACGTATATGATTCTTATGAAAAAGCAAAAACGAAAACAGCATCTTGAGCAATAATGACATCAGCGACAAGCAAACAAGGAAAAGAAGCACTTTTAACCCTTTTGGCCTTGTCAGAAAAATTTCTACAAGTTCCTGACAGAGGAAAGAAATATGTAGTCCATGCCTCTTGTCACTGTTGAAAGCAATCATGGCATTTCACTTCATGTGCTTGCACCATCGTAAAAAGAATTTCACCAAGACTCTTCCATTATATTTGTTATCTTGGCAATGTTCTTTGGACCATGTCCCCCAGTCTCATGAGTAGTTATAATTCAGAATGATTTTGAATACTCTCCTTAAGTAGTAGCATTTGTTTATTCAGCACTTGAATTGGGCATGGTGGGTGGTAAAAGCTCACAGGCACTTCTGCTGTATTAGAATACAGTTTCTGTCAACTGCCAAAGGAGAATTTATACAGATTGATATTAATTTGGAATGACAGGTAGTCCTGTAAAGTATATGTTCAAACAAAACCAGGCAGATAGTATCATCTAGTATTATGAGTCTTTGAATGTCAACATCATACTGTTTGCCAGGGCTATTAAAGTGTCAGGACATGTACACGTATAGTCATGCAAGACAACCCTTGGGGTGTCTTGACTCTGATGTTAGGTCATAAATTACCCATCAATCAGTTGGAAATTGAATATTTCTAATTTGATATTTTCTTGTGGGAGACTGGGTATTTGATCTTTCTAAAGATGAGACATCGCAATGAGTAAAATTGTCATTTGATGCTTTCATGCAAATTTAAAAAGAAAAAATCATAAGTTGTGATTTTATGCTTGGTGCACCTAAAAATGATGCAAGCGATTTTGAGATCTGTAGTTTACAAGATGCATGTGATAGAGAGCCCCTATCATACCATGTAAAGTGACGCACTGGTAACCATGATTTGGGTGTTAATCAGATTTTGCTCAGATAATCACTGGTCTACTGTTTCAATACTACATGTGTTATTCCATTGAATATCTGTTGTGAATAGAGTGTCCCTTCAGTAGCTGTTTTTAATAGATTTTATCTAGAGCAGTATCCACATTTGATGTTATGTAAGATGAAACATTTAATGCTGAAAACTTGAATTCATTCAAGAGAATTTTAATGTGTGTAATGCAGTAATCATTTCACAAATCTTTGTCTACTTCATCAGATTATATATTTCTTCATTTTTGTATTTGGCAGTCATCTTGAAATATCATTAGTCTTTTTAAGACTTCTCTCATCAGAAAATCTGCTAATCCTTCTACTCAAACTTGTAGAAAGCACACTGTTCTAGATGTAACACTTTAAGGGAAAACAGAAAAAAAAAGAATTGCTAGATTTTTTGCTTTTTTTTTATTGCGATAGTCTTGCATTCTTAGAAAGTTGAATGACTGTGCATGGTATTCGTATCCAAATTTTGGCAAAACTTCACTAATGATGTGCCTATCCAGACTTTTTACAAACTATATATATCACTAAAGAGTGGAGTATTATGAATTGATAGGATCTGCCATTCTAATGACTACATAGGAAAAAATGCAGGGTGCCTGCTTGTAGCACTAGTAGGTAACAAGCTTGACATAGCAGACTAAATGGAATTAGTAACTACTTTACGTAGGTGTGTGTATAATATATGGCTTTCTAGCTTAAACAAGCGTTACCTAGGTAGCAGACTGTATTTACAAGGAATAAGTTATATGTCTATAGGGCTTTCTCTGTGTTAAGTATCTTAACCCGTTGAGGACGAGTCCCGAGTATACTCGGGCAAGTGTCTATGGGAAATACATGTTTTAGCAAAATCAGCCGTCCTCAACGGGTTAATTGTTCATAGAAATTTCTCAAAATGCAGTCATATGCCATATTGTCAAACACTGGTCAGCATATTTAGTGTACCAGGTACCGCTAGTTATATTCCAGAGCTGATACTTTTTCTATACTGTCTCTCTCTATCTGTACATTCCAGATATTGATGTTTTGTGTGCTATGAGGGCAAGGGGGGGGGGGGGGGGGGCTTTTGTCAAAATGAGAAGATATTAGTGAACTAGTACCTGTATGATACATTTAACCAAGTGTCTCACAGTAGCAAGTGGTTTCATTTCCTGCACCATGTTTGGTGATAGCAGGTATATCACTAATTTACTCAGAAAGAAAGGGACAAATGAAACCCTCTAAATATCATTTTTCCCCCTACTCCTATTGATATTAGTTCAGGTCTCTTGACATAATCAGACTTCAGGTCAGAAGCTTGGAAAATGACTAGAATATCAGATGAGTTTCCCTACGCTGCTAATAAAAACTGAGAAAATGAAAAAGAAAACATCTCATTCACCATTGCATTTGCATTTTACATCTTGGCTTGCAGTTCATCTCATGATACATGAATCTGAAATTCACTCAGTTGTTGGTTGATGGATCTTTATACAATGTGATGATGAAACAGACAAATGTCTACTGCTTCATCTGTTGCGTAACCATCCAGCGTAGAGACAAAGTGTAATAAATGAAATAAATGCACTGAGAAAACAGATCCTATGATGGAAAAAGTAAAGAAATTAGATCTTTGTATAGTATTGCATGATAGTTATGTTTTTCATGCAGAGTCAGTAACTTAAAGTCAAGTTTAGGATATTTTAACCTGTTGAGGATGAGTCCCGAGTATACTCGGGCAAGTGTCTGTAGGAAATGTGTGTTGTAGCAAAATCTGCCCATCCTCAATGGGTTAATACTTCTGTTCATGCAGTTAGTTATAATCAATTCAGTTATCTGTGTGTTTGAGAGCATCATTTTAGCTAGCAAGTATCAGGATTTGAAGCAGAGGCTGCTCTCAATATCATGATTTTGGCCAAGTCTGTGTTTGAGTAAGCCAGTATGAGCATATCATAAAGAAATTCACTATCATCTAGAGTTTATGATTAAATGCTTACAAACATTTTATAGCATTTGATTCATTAATTTGATTCATTTTCTTTCTTTTTCAGAAGCAGTGCATTTGTTTCAATTTTTTCTAAACCATGGGGTGTAGATGCTCTTTTCTTATTAAGTTTGATTTGTTTTGGAAATAAGAATGCAAGTTAGAATTTGAATGTAAAGTGAAATGATAGGAATGAATAAATTTTGTATTTTCTTTTTACTTTAATATTCCCTTCTACAGAGGCAGCTATGGAGCCCATTTCAACCCAGGCCTGTGTAAGCCTAGCAACGCCACCTTGTATGTGGCAAGGCCCGGCTGGCGTCTGTGGCATGCCAACCCCGAGGGCGTGGTCCTGGAAACCATTATGTTCAAGGACCTGATTGGGAAGGAGCACTCACCCATTCAGCTCCTTCCAGACACGCCCCCCGCTGTCATCCCGCCCCCGACTGAGCTCCAGCTGGGTCACCTGCTGCCATACAGTAGCGGGCTTCTGGTCAGTTGGTCACTCTCCTCTCTCGTGGTCCTGCAGCCCAGTGGTCCCGAGGGGGCTCTCGTGGTGGCCAGCAACTTTGGAGAACTGGGCAGCATTGTTACTGTGGCTGTCACACGCTATGAGATCTTTGTTCTCAGAAAAGGTTGTGAAAGGAACCTTGTTCGTATTGCTAGTACACCTGAGCTTCAACTAAACAAAGGTATACATGCTCTTAGATTATCTACTTATTTCTGCCTCTTTCATTTCCTCAAGTTAGTGTTCATGAGCAGTGTGATTCAGAAACTTAAATCATTTGTCCACTGTGTCTTGAATCACTCTGCAAAAAGCTTTATTCCTGTGTGTGTTGATACATAATTGGCTTGTAAGGAATTTTAAATGATATATCCTCTATGCATTTTGCTGAAGATGCAAATTTTTTAGAAAAACTGCTCATTTATCATAAAGGTGTAGTTGAAACAGTAAGAGAATGTAGCATAATTTGAGATTGATTTTCTTTTTTATTGTAATTACTTTTTTATCCCGTGGGCAGTGTCAATAATAGAAATTCCCATATTTGTATGATGTACCATGTCATATAATGCAAATACCTGAATATCTGTAGAAGGCATTTTGGTGCATTATTGGTGGAATCCCGAGTTTCACTTAGACTTCCCTGTCATGCTTATAGGCCACTTTAATACCTGCCCTGTACCGCATCGTACCTATTCCAATCAGCTATCAGGTTCATCAGTTTTATGAAGATTACTCTGATGTATTGATACATTTCCTTTCTGCAGAACCTGCAAAATCAGATAAAGATTTCGGTAAAGTTCATGTGATACGCCTGAATCTTGTTGGCAACCCATCAGACATGACTCTGGAGCCCTGTGCGCCAACTCCTGCAGAAAGAATGACATCTGTCAAAATCAAAAGCAAATTCAGTTCCATGCGTGGCTTCCTTAGCAAAGCAGCAGACGAGCTGACCGATAAGGCCCTGGAGACCAAGAACAAGATGGAGCGAAATTTGGAGCGATCCTTCAAGCTCAACCTGCCCGTTCCTGAGAGGAACTCGGATGACAATATCAGCGTCAAGAGCGACAGGTCATCTGTCAACAGTGATGAGCCCACCAAAGCTGACCCTGGTACTCCAGAGGCCGAGCTGTCTGAGAAATTGCTTGTCTCAGTCGTGAACTCGAGCTCAATGAGTGGTGAGGTGTCACCCAGTGGACAGGTGTTTCCGGTAGACCCTCTTGCCAATTCATCAAATCAAACCAGTGGAGAACTTTCTCAAGAGGAGCGAGCGGAGCCAACAGGGGGCAAGACAGAGCAATCCAGCAGCAATGTCTGTCCTGAAATGGAGGCGCCCTGTGAGACAAGCAATATGGACAAGGAAATGAGTGAAGTGGTCCCCTCAAGTAGTGATAGATCACGTGAAAGGAACGGTTCGACGGGTTCAAATGTGTTAGCAAATGGCAATGAGAGTGCTGCGGATCGGGTTTCTATCGTGATTACCGAGGATCCAGCTGAGGACCAGTCAGCACATGTGGTGCAAAACTTGAACAAACGACAGTCTGCCGCCTTCAAAATCAGCAAAGACATTTTGGGCAACATAGATGGAAACTTTGAAAGTATAGTGTTTCAACCCAAGCCGAGGTCCAAGACGAAAAAGAAAAGGAAAACTGTCAAAGGTAATTCGCCAAATCACAGATTTCAAACAGTTATTCTTTCAAATGTATTTTTCTTCAAACCCATAGATTGTCGTGATGTGTAGGTGTATCACTTTGGTATTATTGTTATATTTGGGTCTTAATACTAAAGATATATCCATGTGCGCTCTCTTCTGTTGCCAGTAACACTGATTACATTTGATTCATACTGAATATTATGAAATCAAATATGATCATACTTCGATTAAGAAATATTATATCAATCACAAGCACATATTTACAAGTGGCACGTTGTGGACTTTGAGGATGTGATTAATGCATCTATGGGCAATCAAGAATTCTCAAAGAAGCTTTCTTTTATTTAGCCTGTCCCTCTCCTATTCTTTCTTGCTCTTCTACACTTTAATAGGTGCAAAAGTGGCCACCAATGTTGAAATAGGCGAACAGAATTCGTCACATGTAGATGCTCACAATGCAGAGGTCTCCTCATCAAGACAGAAGACAGCCCCTTTCCTAGAAGCCATCAAGGAAGGTGAGACTCTTGAAGAAATTTCTTCAGGACAGGAGTCTCCAGAAACGGAAAGTCTTACAGGAGTTGATGGGAAAGTGGACAAAGAAGTACCACTGCCAGGAGAATTGGAAAAATCCGCTGTCCCTGGAAATGGGACTGCAGCTGAGGGTGCCCCATTGACAAGTAAAACTGAAATTTGTGCAACATTGTCAGTGAGTTCAAAGAAAGAATGTGAAATGCGAGAACTGAATTCAGTAAGCGAAAAGTCACTCCCTAGGTCACTGAAATGTCCATATGAAGAGAAGGCAAGGACATCAAGTACAGGATGTAAACCGGTTGGTGAGGAATCAGTTCAACAACCTGTTGAAAGCCATACTACATTAGACAGTGATAGTCATAAACAACCATTGAGCATTAGTATGCCAAAGTCTTTAAATGCTGAGGATCAGCCAAAGAGAAGCAATGGGGAGTTGTCTCCCCTCAGAAGTCCTAGGTCCCCAAGGGGTTTGTCTAGTGTTGAGCAGACGCGAAGACTAGGGGTAGTTATGGAGGATTTTGATCTTGAAAATGTGTCAGCAGATGAAAGAGCTGCAAATTTTGCCGAAGCGCAGGACCTAATTCATTCAGATGCTCCAACTGAGGAGAAGGAGGAGGACACGGTAGATGAACTTCCAGTGATACCTGAACGGAAGAAAAACAGATATCTGGGGAAGGTGAAGATGTCGGCAGATGCCTCAAGACCAGTCTCTGAATTTGAGGACATCTACTCCAAATACAGACAGACAGTCATGCTTATGAAAGAATCCATATCTGAAGAGGACTTAACAGCCCAAGCAGGCAAGGATGAGGTCGTCCAAGCAGCCAACAGTGATGACTCTGAAACTGAGAGTCATGAGTCGGATGAAGGAGACGAAGTAGAGCCGTCACTACCGGAGAGCATCCAGCAAAAACTAGCAGGGAGCTGGATGCAGTGCACAACCCCAACATACATCTTCCAGTTATTGGCCTCGGAGCGACACATCTGGTACGTGGACCACCGGGATCGTGCTCACCACAGCCTCAGCTCCGACATCGCCTGCAAATGGAGCAAGCTCAAGGATGCGCACTCTCGCCTCATAGCCGTTTCTCCATCAGGCAACATCGTCTGGCGCGTGCACCCAAAGACTCTGTCAGCACATGCCAGCACAGCTATAACTCAGCGCTGCCCAGTGGGCTTCAGGTGGAACGAGGTGTCTCGAGAGGTTTCTCAGGTGTGCCTGGATGAGAACATTGCGTGGATCATCAAGCAGAATGGACAGCTGTGTGTACAGAAGGGACTCTGTCGGGACAAACCCTACAGCAAGGACCTCTTGGTTGAGAGCAATGCCCACGTGGTACAGATTGCAGCCAACAATGGAGTGGTGTGGGCCAGGACCATGCAGAATAAAGTGGTATACAGAGTGGGAATCACTACCAAGAAGTATCAGGGAACACATTGGGCAGAACTGCCAGATAATGAGTAAGTCTGCAGCATCTTTCTTCATGTCTGTCAGTGTGCACTGTCACATCTTGGTGCAAATAGATTCTAATTCATAAACACAATGCTTGTTCAGGACAACAAGATGCTAATGCGAGCAGATCCCTTTGCAAATTTTCGAGAATACTGTAAATTCTGTGTAGTTCTGGTTTGCCAAGTCAGTGTGGAAGCCAAGCAGCACTGATTCATTCAGTGATTGCCATTGCTGCTGTAAATAGTTGGAGCTTTCTATTACAACTAGATGTAGTCCAGAAATGGAATGTCTTGACTTAATCTGCTATGTAAATCCAGTGTTCATCCTGTAACCGTTTTCTACATTTGTCCTCCCCCTCCTTTTTAACACTTTCTGTGATGGGGTACTGCAATTCCTTGTCTCTGTGGGTTCGTGTGTGTCTGTCCTCTTGTCTGTCTTTCTGTCTGTCTGTTTTCTCCCTCTGTAATTCCTACAAACCAAATGGAACAGGCATCTGAAGATGGTGAGCATAGCACTGGACTCCAAGAACACTGGCTGGGCCATCACCGACACGGGTACGGTGTGGTTCAGAACAGGGGTCAGCATGGAAAGGCCAATGGGAGATGACCAGAAGTGGTGGCAGGTCAGTCATTGAATTTGATATCGTAAGCTGCGTTTATACCATGTTCCCGACATCTGCGGCAGCCCATTTGCCATAAACGTAGTGCGCTGTGGGTAGATGAGACATATCTCCTGCATTTCCTCCCGCCCCCCTTCACATTCTAGTCTTGCTCGATCCAGTCCTGGCCCTTGTAAACATATAGCTATCAGACGCTGTTCTCACAGCGTCTGGTCAGGTTAGACAATAAATACTTTTAGTCGCGTCCCGCAACAGACAACCTCAAAGTTTTGTTGCGGCCTATAATGTGCAGCCCCGTTTTAGTGCATTCACATTTTATCACTGCATACAAGATTCTTCATTAGCACTGGGATTGCCGTGGCAAATTTTTTGACAGTTTAAAAATCTGACGAGGCATCCACGGCAATTACGGCCTGTCGCGTTTGCCTATCCCGTCTCACCACGTTGTTTCAAGTCCATCCTGTTTTGTCCACCGTGGCCTGAAACAGGAATGCCGTGGTTGCCTTGAACATGGTGTAAACGCAACTTAACTTAAGTCTTATTTACTGAAGGTTGCCTATTTAGAACTAGTGCATGTATGTACTGCTGCCCCAGAGTCCCCTGCCAGAAGTATTATGTTAAAATATGTCTCAATTACCCCTCCCTCCCCCCCCCTGCATATTTATACATGTGCACAAACAATTGAATGTTTCGTATGAATTTTTCCTATGTGATAAATTTTCCGTGGATTCTTGTGCATGCTTGAATTCCCAATATCTCAAAATTGTGGTGTAAAGTTACCATTACAATGGCAAAAACATTACAATAAAGCAATAAACATTGTGTGTAGTGTCATAGGTAATTCACACACTTTGATGGTATGAAAAATCAGGTGAAGGGTATGGGTCAGCAACCATGGTCAAGGCTTGAAATTGCACTGCATCACAATTTGTAAAATGACTGAGACACAGTGTAAATCGCCAATTAGATATTAGGCCAGGAGGTTGAAGCTCTGAATGATATGTGCCTAAAAGAAAAAAAAACAACAACAACTGAGAACTTAAATGTTGTAGTATGAAGAGGTACGTCATTGGACATTGCAATGATGCAGTGTCGGGCAAGTCATATCACCACCACACTAAGCCTGTCTCTGTTTGGTTTTTTGCGAATAGGTTTGCATGAGCGAGTACCTCATGGAGGATCCCAACGTCCTGCGCATGATGGTCAACATGGCTGGCAGTGCCACCAGGGTGGACCGAGTGGTCAACTGGCTAAAGAAGCAGTACTACAAGGCCACAGCCATCGCTGCCAACTCCATGGGGGTGTGGGTCTGCAGCTCCTACCACTTCAAGACCACACTGCATGTCTCCAAGGGAAACCTGCTCGGTATGAATAATATTCTGTAGATTCTTATGATGAACAGTATCAACTGAGCAGTGTCTCAGATTGTCATTTATGATATGCAATTAACTTTTTAATGAACCTGAAATAAGATTTTGTGTAATCAGTATCATTTGTAGACAGGGTGCTGTTCAAATAATAGTGTTGAAGAATGATTCTTTTCATTCTCTATTGATTTATTCTGATCAGAGTCCATGGTGCTTCACGGCCTCCTGCAGGGGATGAATAAAAATGCTTGACTTGCCATTCTGTATTATACTGTAACACATTAAGAAGGATATTATGGTTTTTTTTTTAAAGGTGTACACATACGTTTTGTAATGATGTACATGTATGAACTCAAGCATGTTATTGTTTGTTGTCATGAAATATATGTATCATCCTTCCTAGCACTCCAGAGGCCTTACCCTGTTAATCCCTTGAGGACGAGTCCCGAGTATACTGTATACGCCGAATATTTCGCGAGGTTTTTATTTTCGCGAATTTCGCGAGTCAGCTGCTATTCGTGAAATTAAAAACACGCGAAAATATTGAATCTAATGCTGATATAAATGTGATGTACGCGTATACATTTCTCCGTTCAGTACAGGACTCCACGATCGCAAATTTAACCACTTGCGAAATTGTCGGGAAGTCCCGATTCGCGAAAATTTAGACTCGTGAAATATATGGTGTATACAGTACTTGGGCAGGGGTCTATGGGTAATGCGTGTTGTAGCAAAATCAGTTCATCCTCAATGGGTTATGGTCATACCCTCTAAGCCTGTTGGCAACACTGAATCTTGCATTAATTAACTCCCTGCAGGGTCAATTTCTCCCTAACGAGCTGACTGGGATTAACTTAACAGAAAAAGGAAAGAAGAGTTTTTGTGGCCATTTCAATTTATGACGGTTGATGATAATACATAATGATGAATATATGACCCATGTAACGCTGTCCAGGATCCCGATGGGAGCTCTCCAATCCACTGGGCCTGCCAACATCAGCTACATGGAAGTGTGTCTGTGCATCTCCCTCTTATGGACCAAGTGGTTTGTGCTTCCGGCTTTCTTCTTACAGTAGTGCTTTTGAGCTAGTCCTAGTACACGCTTAACACTACTGAAGAAGTGCTTTTAGAAATGTTTAAAAACATTTTAAATATACAGTGTGAGCATGTGAAAGTGACGTCTGAATGGGGTTTTTTCTATTTCATTTGCTGTGTTTGGGTAAACACTCCAACACTATTGCAGTAGGTTCAGGTTCACCACTATCATGGCTCTGGCAAGAACATCCTCACATGAGCAATGGTACTATGAGTGATAGTCTAGAGAGAATGAAAGTGAGAGTGAATGAACACAGTGCATCCTGTACTTGAGAAATTGGAAATATACCTTACTTTGCTCCCCCCCCCCCCCCCCAATCTAGATGATGTTACACAAGCATACATAACATGACTTTGACTGTTCACTTAGCTGTCAGAAAACATCTGCAATGTAATCTTTAAAGTTAACCTGTTGAGGATGAGTCCCTGAGTATAATTGGGCAAGTGTCTATGGGATATGCGTGTTGTAGCAAAATCAGCCCGCCCTCAACGGGTTAAGCAAATAGAGCAGTGACATTGTCATTGAAATTTTACCATGAAGTAAAGTAATGCCATATTCATCGTTCACATGTAACAGTGATAAAGCTATATTGACGTATGCAAATCATATTGGACAGTTACATCATCTCTGTACAATTATCCCTTGCTTGTGCACAAATTTTCTGTATGTCTCCTTTTCTTTTCTGCGTAAATCATTTTCATGATGTCATGCTTGAATAGTAATGATTTACCAGTAAATTTTCCCACGCTTTCTTCCAGGAATGATATGGGCCCTGCAAACAAGCGGGGAAATCTTCTGCTTCTCGCCCGAGACCCGCAAGCCCGTCATGGTCCAGTCCCCCGACGGGATCCTCTTTGATTACATCAGTGCCACAACCAATGCTGTCTGGGCCCTGTCCACCCAGGGACAGGTCTACGTTCGGATGGACATTTCTGAGCGCTGCCCCGGAGGTGCCAAGTGGAAAAGATTGAATCTTGCACAGTTTGGTAAGTACTTCTCCTACGCATGCTCTCTCTCCCTGCTGGTTTTCTGTCTATCTACCTCTTGCATAGAGATACTTACGCAATGTTATGTGGTCTATAAAGAAGAGAGAAACAACTTGTTATTATGTGTATTATTTCTGTTAAACGTTTTCATGCAGTTATAGCTTATGACAATGTGATATGTGACTTGAAATATTGCTCTGATAACTTGTATGTGTTGCCATTGTAGACTTACATGGTTGGTTATTTGCTATGGTCATAAGAAGGTTACTCCATTATAGGATTGTTATAGCAGAAAACCATTGTGTATCAGATAATGAGTCAGTGTTCCTTGATATCACCCCCCTCACCATCAAAATTAAAGCAAATCAATACTGCGGGAAACAAACTATGAAAGATAAGAAAAAAGATCACTTGAAAGATGACATGAGATATAAGCATGGTAATGGAAGAAAATTGTATGAGTTGTAGCTGTCTTGATTCTTAAGCTTATGATTGAGATATGTCTGTGTTATCATACATGTGATTGAGATATTCAGACATGCTAATCCATACAAGGGAAGTGTTGCCCTCGATGAGACAATCGTGAAACACAGATTAAGCCAGTATTGAATTGAGAGTGCTGTAGTTTATTGACAATGGACCAACATTATCTCAAGTTTCATTGTCTTGCCCGCAGGGAATAAGAACATGGCCCACTTCACGCTTGGCAGTGATGCTGTGTGGGCTGTCGACTCCATGGGCGGGATCCACTTCCGGCTGGGAGTGGTCCTGCCCAAGTACGATGCCCTCCCACTGGCCTGGGTACCAGTGGACGGAAGGCCAGTAGGCTATGGGGTGTACTTCACCCACGTCTTCTGCAGCCCCACCAGCAACATCGTGTGGGCCATCGACAACAAAAAGACTGTGTATGCCAGGCAAGGCGTGTCCAAGAACTTGCCCGTTGGCCTAGGATGGGAGCCTGTGGAAGGTAGGTCATCGGGGTTAGTTTGGTCATCGGGGTTAGTTTGTTCTAAACGTGTCATCTCTTGGTACGTTGCATCAGTATCAGCATGTGTCAGTTAGCGGCAGGTTTTGTATGTATCAAGGTGCTTGTAAAATTTAGCATTTGAGCTAGCTTTTGTCAGTCCCTTAGTCCCAATCTTAGTATGGGAACCAATCTTTCATATGAATAAGCAATGGAGTATGCCTTGCCTTCATTGACAATTCATAGGGAGCTCTGCTTATGAAGCATCTATGTCTCATTAAGGTGACACATACCAATGTGAGCAGTTTATGTCTCGTGCAAGTGCTTATATCAAATCAAATCATGCTGTTCATGTATCATGCTGCACAAAAGTCAGTGGATATTGATGGGTGTTTCAGTGGTAAGCCTTAAAAAACCTAGCTCTGAGAAGTTAAGAATTGGGAAAGGTGACTCATCGAGCATTGTAAACATTTTGATACATCTTTTTGTGATTTATTTTTTGATTTGATTATATTGTTTTGACATGACCGCTAAGGAAGCGCTGAGTTCTTCTAAGCAAGCAACCACAGATCTGACAGTTTTGAGTCCCTGCCCCCCCCCCCCACAAAAAAAAAGAGAGAAGTATTCAATGAGACTAAAGTGCTTTGCCTTGAGGTGCAACCACTGCAGCCAGGGGACTCAAACCAGGGACATTGTATTTGATAGTCCACAGTGGTATTCACTGAGCCACGATAGCTCTTCAAGTTCCTCATCTTTAACTAAAGGATTGTCATTGAAATGGAACTTGTTTATCTTGAAATGAATGTGCACAATGTAATATCTGTCATAAAATGTGAGAGAATTCATTTGTATATGTATGCATCTATTTTGCATCTATCTTTATCAGATCCAAACAAAAGTTTACATACATGTGTAATGAACACAGATGTACTCTTCACTAAGCATTTTCTTAAATGTGTCTTGTCGACAGTTACTCATTACTGTCATTACTGTCATTACTGACTCATTATATCCTCATTACTTTGATATGGATGTGCTCTTATATGTGCCTCATAGTATTTTTCTTATGGCATCTTTCACGGACCTGTGAACAGGCACCCAAGCCAACCAGCTGTGCATCAGCACAGACTCTGTGTGGGCGCTGTGCCCCAACGGCGAGCTGGCTTGTCGCTTTGGTATATCTAGTGAGAACGCCACCGGGGATTACTGGAAGAAGATACCTGGGAACTTCAGGTATATCACAGGTAAGTGCTGATATCACAAATACAATACTTCTCGACCCATTTGCACTTTTTAAAAATCATTATTTGATCATAATGTTTGAACACCATGCAACTCTGTCTAATTTGTATAAGTATTAGAGTATCAAGGCAGATGGGTTGTGTAGATGACAAATTTACCAATTGATGTAATAATTTAATATTTCAAATCTGCAGGGCCAAATGTAGAATTCTTGAGTTAGAAACTGTTTTGGTGTAATTTTTTTGAGCAAGGTGTCACAGATGAAGCGTAGTGGATTAGATAGGGATAAGAATGTAACAGCAATATGACATGTGAATTAAATGTCCTACAGTACATAAGGCCACTGGTATTTTCAAACCAGGTTTGTTTGTTGTTGTGTTTTCTTTTTTCTTCTTTTTTTGAATCATCATGTGTCATAATTTCTCCTGTTTCACAGTTTCTCAAAATGATGAGCTCTGGACAATCGACAATGAGAGTCGCCTGTTCCATCGGCTGACCAAGATGTACATCCGCAGTGCCACCACAAAGGCTGCTGCCATGGAAACCAAACTGAACCAGGATGATGATGACTGGGAGCTTCTGTAGGCTGCCTGAATGGTGCAGTTTGTGTGGTGAGCAGACCAGACATACAGCCACAGTGCCACCACCAAGGCCACTGCCATGGAAACCAAACTGAGTCAGGACAATGGTGACTTGGAACTTCTGTAGGTGTGTGATATATTGTTACAGAGTGTGAGAACAGTGGACGAGATAAACATCCACAGTACCACCACAGAGGCTGCTGCCTTGGATACCATATTGACAACGATGAAGATAATGATGATGATGATGATGATATGATGATGATGACGATGATGACAATGATGACGATGATGATGAGGATGATGATGATGATGATAACGACGATGGCTGCTATTTTCCGTAGGCTAGTGATCAATGTGCACAGTTTGTGTGATTCCAGTGGGCCAGGGTTCAAAGGTGAACCACTTGTGAGCTCCAGCCTGGCTGTGAAGAAAAACAAAACAAACCAAACACCAAACAAACCCATCAATGATGTGGGACTAGCTCCTGGAGGGATTACACACCCAGCCACAGGAACATTCTCCCCTTTCTTACACAGGATTGTAATCTTTACGAGGATACCCACCACTGCTACTTCATAACGATGTTTCAGATCATTTGTGCTTAATATCAAACAGTTCTGTGTTTTGTATCTTTTTATATCAAATATTATGTTTTTGTGCATTTATCCACATGTGGACAAGTTTTAGAGTGCAGCTGTCATTATGCCTGTGGCTACAAAATCATAGGCAGGTGAACTGAAGAATGATTTCTTGTTGTATTTCTTTTTTTCATTCGTGTTTTAGTCATTGTTTTTGAATGATATGACCAGTACTATTTTGTATAGCAACTAACAGTGAGAAGAAGTGCTTTATAAGGAGAGATGGCTTTAACATGTCCTGGAAAGACAGTACAGTCAATATAAATACATACCTTAGTTTACGTGGTTCTGTAATCCATTTTTGGCTTACAGCACATCACTGGCAGTAGCTCATGTGATCCCATGTGCCTTATGCTCATTTCTTTGCCCAGTTATTTGAAAGGGTGGCAATTTCTGGCTCTAGCAATTATCAGACGGTCCAGTTGCTTTCTTGTTCTCAGAAGGCAGTATTTTAGAGACTGCCCGTGAAAGGGGACGAAAAGTGAAAGCTTTCAGCATTCTCGGTCTTTATTTTTGAAAATTAAAAGTTTTTAAACATTGTATCTGTGATCAACTGGTATGTACAACTGCCATGTTTTTGTGTGCCTACTCTATTCCTACAGTTATGTAAATCCTTGAAAATTGTATTTAAGGATATGCCAGAGGGATGCTATGGGATGCTCTTATGTGTTATTGTACTGAACAGACCTAAAAGGGGCATCTTTATTTGCTGTTCTGTTGTGATAATCACTGCTGGCGTCGTGTTTACTTACCTTTTCATACTTCCAATTAACTTTGCCACGAGTGGAACATGACAAATATTTCTATGTACTTTCAACATGGATCTAATCTGCTCACTCACAGTTTGAAGAAATACTGCTCTCCATCCCACAATCTATTCTATCTTGAGAGGTTTTATTTCTATTTTTTAATTTTGATTTGTTACTCATTTCTAATTTTGATTTGTTACTCATTCTAGTAAATGTGGCAAGTTAGATACAACATAGTGAAAGCATTTTCTGAGGAGATATGATAGTTATCTTTGGAGCCTCTTTAAGGAAATGTAGCTCTACCAACATCCCTTAGCATTTTAGGTCTGAATATGACTCCTACCTGTTATCATTTTTTGTTTTCTAAAGACAAGATGTATTTGAGGATAGGTGCCAAGTGTATCATTGATTTAATTATAATGCCATCAGTTCCATTGGTAACATGTTTTTTTTTTTTTTTTTAAGTCATCAGGATTATGGACCAGTAGACTTGAGAGGTTTACTCACTATTATTTTAAGCTCAGAGTGCATGACTTCTGTAGTCATACCTAACAAGTGTACACACTTTGCATCATATGTTGCCACGTTGGTTGGTACATGACCTTTGTGTAAATCATAAGTAACCTTTCTCAGATACTTGAAGCTGAAGATCGCATGGGCTGCATACTACACTAATGGCTCTTGCTAAAATCAGTTGCCAGTATATTTTTAGTCTGTCAGAGACGTTTTGTCAAATATCGTGTTACAGAGTACTCTCATTTCAAAGTCTAGGCCCTAGGTCTGTATTTCAGTCTGGATGAATATTCATTACCAGTTATCTAGTGACAATGTGTGATGTCTATGGTTTTAGTGGCATGATGCTTATAAAGCTTGTGTTCGCTCTCACATCAGTGTGAGAGCCACCTTGTCATTCCAAGTTTGTTCCTTCTGACTCAGAGGCTCTGTATGTTTGTCTTCTCTGGGGTCGAATGTCAGATCATAATATGCGCAAAGGAATTGGAAGCTGTTTCTTTTTTTTTTAAACCTCTCACTTCCAGTGCATGAGGGAGTTACTACCGAGGGCTGTGTTCAGTGTCCTTATTTTGATATCCATTAAATGTGTCAATCTTGTGCAGTATTATAACTAACTATTTGATTTCCCTCACCTTTTTTACAGGGTTCGAAATTGGCGATGGTCCGCTGGCCATTGGCCACCCAAAATCACGTCGGACTAGCTAGAAATCATAAAATTCTGAAGTTACTCGTCCGTCTGGCTAGCCATAATATTGCTTCAGTGTCAAAATTGATTCTAAGTAGTCCGCCTGGCTAGTTAAAAAAAAAGTTGAGTGCGACCCCTGTTTTACACTTCATAAATTATATACAATGTAAAGGAGTAAGTTGTCTTGCCATTTATCATCAGTTAAAAGCAGGACCTTAACTCCAATGACTAGTACAGCTTCCTTGTGTTTGTCTGTCAGTGATATTTTAACTGTGGTTACTTCATTTTAGGCAATTTATGAAGTGAAGAAACCATTATGCATGTAACCTTTAACTGAAAATGATGAGGTAAAAAGTACCTCGTAGTGTGTTAAACTGTTGTATGTGAGGCGGTGCTGCAATTAAGAAGTGAAGAGGTTTTAAAGATACACAAGCATTCCCTGTAGAAATGACAGTTGAATATTTTTGTAAACTGATGTAATGTGACATGTGATTCTTTATATATCCGTCAGGTTAGTTACACAGAGACTTTTTGTGTGATTTTGTTTGTTTGTTTGTTTGTGCAATGGAATCAAGCGCCCTAAAACAAAAAGTAGTGCGGGAATATACTCATATCCTCTGAAGGTGTCTTGAAAGTCAAATGCTTCGTTGAAATGGCAAACAGACGTCTGTTCATTGCTACCCTACATATGGCAGTTTGTTAGAGCAAACCCATCCCCAGCTGACAGTGGACTTGGTACTAGTAACAAGCAATGCAGGGTCAGTGATATTCATCATACTGCCCTGCATTGGCTGGCAACATTTTTAGGCTAGCAATATTTTGGGGGCATTTTCCTGTTTTTGATAAGAAAATGCACCCTAGTTCAATGCCCGTTTTTTTCCAAATGTATGGGTATTTGAATAACTTCTGTACAGTCAAGTTTATCAGGTCATTGGCCTTTTTTTCTTTTTCTTTTTTTTCAAGTGTACAATCAATTGCAAGTTTGTTCATTGATCAACCTATGTTTTCCCCGTTCGATATACTGTACGTTCGTAGTTGCAATGAATTAAAGATTGGTGTCCAAGTGAGTCAAAGCCCAACCAAGTGTCAAATAAACAAACGTACAATCAGTTGCATGTTTTTGTAATGCAAATTCTGGCAGTCTCATTGATGAATGCATGGGTACCATGTTATACTACATTGTATCAAACATCAACTTCTTTGAAAGGATCAGGAAAATGCAAAATATCCAGTTTAAGCCAAAAGCCATCTTCTGTATTGGGCAAGCATGACCACATAAGAGTAAAATGGAGCAAAGGCTGTAGCAGGTTGCATGGAGCATTACCAACATGTGCAGCCTCTATGTTCCTGTAGTCCACTTCAGGAGTATTATGATGTCATGAATTTGCATCTGTATGGTGAGCTAGCTCTTCTCAAACACTGAAATGGACGTGCAAGTTGAAAGGAGACTGAATTTATCATAAAATGTTTCAGTTTCAAGACTTCCAAATCATTCTATGTGCAATGACGGTGTGCAAAACTCAAATTTAAATATTGTAGCATGTGTATATAATTTATCATTTTGTTGATGTATTTCATGTCGCAAGGAAGTATCATTGAGGGCCATCGGACAAAGTACTTTGGAACACTTACAATGTACAATAGTATTTACAACTGATATTGCAGCAGAGATGAAACAGCCAATCAGCAGTGATCTCAGAATTTGTTGCCATGGTAACTGCAGATGTAACTTACAATGACTGCAATTCTTTTTATGGGCATTGCTCCTATTTTACAGCTCAGCAAAGTAGTTCATGTACATTGTTTAAAAAAAATAATAAAATGTTGAACGAGTTATATCCAGGTACTGAATACAATCATCTAGATGTATTTAAATTATATGCAGTACAGATAATCTTTCATTCCACATAGTGCCATAAAATGAATATTGATGTTTACATGTTTACTGTATTATAAGATATTACATTGTACTACATTTGCAGTCTTTATTGCCAAGCAAGGGTAATTATTTTTGCTATTAACAGAGACTCCAACCCTCCCGTTTTCGACGGGAGATCTCCCGCCGAAATCCCTCTTTTGCAAAATCTCCCGTTCTCCCGCTTGAGATTTAATTTCTCCCGCCCTGGCTCTGTGTCTCCCGCTTGAAATGATTACTTACTTGATATCATTGTATGTTGAAAAAATAAGCCTTAGATAGCACGAGAGAGCATCTAGAACCCAAGAGCAAGGAACTTCGCACACATCAAATTGGAGTCTCCCGTTTGCTAGGGGTTTCAGGCGGGAGAATCTCCCGATCAGGTGATTGGGGTTGGAGTCTCTGTATTAACCAGAGCAGCATTTGAATGCAATTTCCTCCACAGTGCATGTATGTTATGTGTTGTTAGAGAGCATTGACAGTGAGTGACAAACTATTTTACAAACCATAAATTCTCATTATTGTTGTTGTCGTTATGATTATGATTATTATTAGATTGTATTGTTATTTTTTGGGCAGGGCTTCAGTGAGCTGGGACAAACATCACCATCTTGCCTTGTTAGCTTTGATGTGTTGTTTAGAAAGGCATCTAGGGTTCTGCTGTGTTGAAAAGGCGACATTAGCCAGGAAAGTTGTTGACATCCGTGTTATGTTTTTTTTTTTTTTTTTTCTGTGGGCTCCTCAACCTGTAAAATCATGCCTGCTGACCTCATATAACATTGACTGCATGTCAACACCATTGACACAAATATATAATATGGTCAATTAAGGTCCTCTATTTCAAGTATACTTGAGTGACCCGCATCTTGTCATAGTTCATGTTTATGCATGTTTAAATCATACTACGTCACTGAAATTCTATGAAATCTCACTCACATAAAGGAAAAATGCCGAAGATTCCAATGGAACTACAAGTTCAATGATTGATACTGGAAATTTGCAGCTATCATCTTCAAACGCAAACGATGCGGAATAGTTGCACGCTAAGGAAGGGGCCCACACCTCGCCACCCTGCGCTCCCATAGACAAAGCATGTAAAAGATGTGTGCAGGTGGCCGTGATGATACCGACGATAACATGTATTCCCTATATAAATTTCATATTTTCAAGAAAAACTCTTCAGTTTTCACCTCAATTTGCTTGGTTGTGGCGACCCAGCAAAGTTTCATGTGTACTAAACATAGTCACTGGCATATATTTTTGTTTAGTATAGCCAATTTTACGCAGGGTGACGATATTAGGGCCCCTGACGAGGTGCGGGTACCTCACTATACCGCTACAATTATACAATGTACACTCAATGTACAATGTACCATAGTACATTCTGTGGTGTATGTTTGAGCAGATAAATTCCCATCTCCTTCAGTCCTCACAGCCTTAAATTGTATACTTTCATTTTTCAATACAGTTATTACAGAATAATCTATTTGTGGTTGCCAAACCAATTTATGGATTATCTTGTCTTTCTTTCTTTCATTTTTATAACTCTTGACAAATTAGCTTTTTGTTGGTCATACATTTTTACAAAGTTGTCTTATGTTCTGCATTCTGCATGAAGAAGCCAACATCAAAGAACTATTATGATCCATGTGTTCATGTCAAAATCTGTCTCGTGATGAACTCAAAGTTCAAATCAAGTGTGATATATCCACAAAAGTGAATACATGTATTGCTATTATATTAATTGTATTTCGAGTAATATATGTACGTACAGATATAAATGCAAATATATATATATATATATATATATATATATATATATATGCTTGTTTATGTTGATGTGCAGCTTCTGCATTCAGATATGCAATAAACAAGACACAAACTTATTAAAGCTCTTCATTTTGTCGCTGATTAATTAAAAGAGATTGCATGAATCCGTTTCAAAGTCCTGGTATCATGTGATATTTTTGATCCCAAAGGGCTGAGTCATGTGATTTGTGTGAGTCACTGGTTTGTGCATGGTCTTTGCATGGAAATTACAGCTGACTGGAGTTTGCCACAAATGCTCATGTGATGGAAATGTCATAAGATTTAATTCATGGCCAAACATTGTTTGTGAGAATTTGCATAAGAGAACATACTTTATTTCACAAGAAGTTTCATTAATGGCTACTGTTCTCAAGTATTCACGACATTAAGGACTGTACATGAGCCCTGAATGAAACTTTGTGCAAAATAAGATTCACTCACAAAGACTATGAATGCATCAGTTACTACATTGTACCAGCAATGGGTTGTGTTAAAATGCTTATTTTAATGTGATACAATTTCTCTCGTCGAGATTACATTTCAGATCTTAAAAACAAATAACTTAAAATACAGTGTATGTACATGTTCTCTCGTTTACTTTCACAAAACGTAATAGGTTACGAGAGATACAATGTCAACACTACATGGCCTTGACCACAGTGTTCATTTGTTTGGCACACACACACACACACACACACACACACACACACACACACAAACATCAGTAGAGTTCTACAAAAAACACACACTTACATTACAGTACTACAAAAAACACACACACATACATGAAGATGAATTTGATGGGTTTTTTTTTAACATCTGCATACTGGGCTGATCATTATCCTGGTTAAACCTTTAAGGAAAAAACTAAAGAGAGAAAGTACAGTATGAGCAGAAATGCTAGCCTTGAAAAAAGAGACAGAAAGTGGGACTTGTGTGTACAGCACTGCACATTCTCAAAGTGAATTCTAGACTTTCACTCTTTGTATGGTAAAGGGAAACACTTCTCCAAGTTGGCTGGAATGAAAAAATGGAGTGAGAATGTAGAGGCCAAACAGTGAAGGCATTACTGAATCACAGGAAAACGAAAAATTATGGAAGGAGGGTCACATAAATTTCGTGTGTCTACCCAGTCAAGAGAGAAATCTTGTTCACATTGCAATCCTGTAGTATGTGCAACAAAATTGGAAAAATAAGGTCATACATGTTGCAATCAAAATGATCAAGGCACAGGTACATGTACAAAAGCTTGTGTGTAGCATTCATTTAATGTTAGCACCGTCTTGTGCGCGTAGCAAATTTACCATTCATCATCAGTAGTAAATTCATCATTTCTGCCAGGTGAGAGAGCAAAATGCAATCATTTCATGCGTGTACTGGTGTTTTTTACACAAGCATGTTGTGTATATATAGTGTACATTTGTGCTGAATACAGGAGTGAAAGTGAATGTGCGTGCTTAAAGCTGATCTTTGTTCTGTCCGGTTATCTCTGGACATCAGATTCAGTGCCACTAGTGTGATGCCCTGTCTATTTGACTGCCCACTGTAAGCGCATTTCCCCACGCCCTGGCAGAATTCAACTCTGGCATCATTCACATCTAGGCAGATGCCCAAGTCTCTTCACTCATCTCTGAGCAGAACAGTGGCTAATAAAACCATTCAGTCATTACCTCTTGCTGCTGGAAGGGCAACATGCAAGTACGCCACACTATGTGCTCTCTTGAACAGTGGTCCTCTGAGCTGCTTTTATAACAATAAACATGCATCGACACAAAGTCTATTTGCTCCTCGGTGAATACAGCCACTGGAACTCAATGACGAGCCAAGGGTAGTGCATGCCACTGATGCTCAAGCTTTGACACATACCCTAATCATCTTGCGCCAAATGCTATGCTATTCTGTGCAGACATTGAAATCTCCCCAGTCTCTAATAAAAGGGATCCTGCACAGGTGACCGCTAGAAATTGAAGCTATTTGAAGAAGGCATCTGCTTGTGGGCAAGCTGTGTGCGCACAGCCCAGCGCAGGGCTTGGCGCTTCTTGTCGGACGGCACGACATAGGTGTTGGGCACATAGACTCTGGGCGTCAACCTTGGCTGTACCACTTCGTCCTTGTGCATCATGTGCTCCTGTGGTGGGGAGAGCCACATAGAGAGAATTACAGGGATCTGTAAATGCAATGCACAGGCCAAGAGCACTTCACACAGCTATAATCTTTCCATTCATTTTCAAAGGGAACACCATTAGTGTGTAAATTGGATTTCTCTGTCTCTCCTCTTTCCTGATCTTCTGAATTAAACTCACATGATTCATCACAAAAGATTATGGCATTGCAGCATGCCTCATTGGTACTGTACAAAGACAGACAAATGCATTAGTGCACCATAGAAGAGGCACAAAAGCAACTGTTCCCTATTCCTAAACTTAGACAAGTCCACCTTCATATACACGTGGATTGAGTGAATGCAGCAATATGAGTAGAACACATTAGTGAAAGTCTGGGGGGAAATGGACAATCCATTCAAAAGTTATGAATTTTTAAAGTATCTGCCCAGTCACTGCAGGATGAGAAGACTACTACAGTGTATGATGTCACAAGCATAGAACAATATCAGGAAAATATAAAGAGAATTTCACAAAATTTTATTTATTAGAAAAATCGCACATTTCCTTGACTTGTCACTGACATATGTTGAGGGTAATATCATCCCCCCCTGCCATCTGAAAGAGGCAAGTGTAGTGTTCTTTTATCATGTGAGAAAAGTGAAAATATGTTGAATTTTCTTTAGTATTTTCTGCACATTATTTTACTCATGTGACATCACAAGCTGCAATAGTCTTCTAATCCAGCAGTGACTGAGCAGAAACTTCAAAAATTTGTAACTTTTGAATGGATTGTCCAATTTTCCTCAAACTCTCACTGATGTGGTCTACTAATACTGCTGCATTCATCCAATCCACATGACTATGAAGGTGAACTTGTCCTTTAAGGTTACACAGTAACACAGCATCCTGTAGGAGCAGGGTTAGCTGCAGTGAGAAGTTGGCTTACCCTCACATTCCACCTCAGTTCCTTGTGCTTCTTCTCGCCAGGAGCTTTCTGGGAGCTCCACTGAGCCCGGTACATCTGATGCCTGCACAGGCAACAAAAAAGGGATTTATCTTTACATCACAACATCATAAAATCAATTAACATATTCCTTTTGTTTGCTTTAATTTGTCTGAAGAGCTAGTATAGTACAGAAACAGATTTGGGCTGTGGGATACTAATTTGAGAAACCAGTGAAGCACATATTAAAAAACAAAACAAAACAAAACAAACAAACAAAAACAAAAAAACAAACAAAACAAAACAAAGCAAAACATGTCTAGGCCAGAACAACATTACATTAACGTTACCACAGTTACCAATTGCATTACATACAAAGTTGCCTTTACAATAAAAGTAGTACAGTTGTATGTCAAACAACAAACAAGCTTTACCAAGCTTAACAAGCTTTTGTCAATTGAATGTTAAGCTGCCTTTCAAAAAAACAAAAAAAAATAATGCGAGTTGAACCGACAACTGCTAAAGTTAACAAAAAGATAAATACCATTGCAAAGTGGTATTCAAGCAAGGAACTGACTCTTATTCTGTCAAGGCAAAAAAGTGACACATTCTGAGCTCAAAAGAAATTAACTCTGAACACACAGACGGCACGACTGAGAGTGCACATCTAAAAAAAGGCTCAGCTTATCTGCAACAAACAGTGTGAGAATGCAAAAAAAAAAAAGAAAAGATGTGCAGAATAAAAAAGAAAGAAAAGATGATGGTAACTGACCTTGTCACTGGATCTGTCTTCTTATTGTGTTTCCATGTTTGGCTGGCACTTGATGGTCGTATAACTACAAGAGGAAATCCATATTTAAAGGAGACAAAACATGGATATGTCAAATAACTGTGCACATTCAAATTCACTCACAGTGAGAACTCCTTAATCCTTTCTCATATTTCCATCCATAAAAGGGACTTATTAAGAGATGCCACAGTAAAAGTGTGGAAGTGTTTTCATGACATGGTGTCAAGGAAAATAGTTCTCCTTGACACATGGTGTCAAGGAGAACTATTTCCTGTGACACCTGGCACCTATTATTGATAAGATATTGACTGGCCAGTACAGATTTGGCATCCCATGTGTGTCAGAGCATTTCTTGCAAGGTACAAGGTATTTCCAAACCGGGACATTCAGAACTGCAGAGAAAATATTTCTATGCATGAGAAAGAGAGTGCGAAGGGAGGAGAGAGGCATGATTTATCAGACTAATTCTACCATCACTATTCACAATTTGATCTATGAAACCTTATCATTGTATAATCTTTCTTGTATGAGGCAATTGTCCATCTTTTGGTATTCAAAATTTCATAGGCAATCACAAGCTGTTTCTATTTTACTTCCACTAATGCTGTCATAGAGTTTCATCCTGCTATCTTGCATCAAAACTGAAGTTTACTTCTTTTTGGAATGAACAATCATGACAATAATTTTTCATATGGCATAATTTGTTCTACTGATCTTATATTTCACCACATACACACAAAAGAGGAAATTAACTCAATATGCTGTCAATACTTAATGGCAAGATGCAACTCTTAAAGGTGTAGACTGATATGCTTCTCTACAGCCGCAGAACGCTTGATCAACTGTATACCTCATTATTTGGCTCTTTTCATTTCCAAGACTTTTACGGAAGATTACAACTACTGTGACAGCAACTGCCCTCATTATCCACAACCATTTGACTACCATCTAACACTGATATGTCACATGCAATATTTGAAGAACCTGTTGATAAGAAATGAGTGCTCCAATTGGCAGTAGCATGCATACTGGTATAGAATTGTGCAACATCTGAACTTTCGTAGGAGTATTTCCCTTAACATTTCTGTGCTAAAGTATTGGCACATTTCTATACTCTTGCAGCTTCATAATTACATACTTGGATCTAAAGGAAGTGTGGGCAAAACAGAAGATTCTCATTGCTTTGGCATAGGGACAGTGTATCATCAATAGTAATTCACATAAACCATTTAGACTACAACACTTTCAAACTTTGACTACAACCAAAACTTACATGAACGAGGGAGATGAGGTTTGTAAACACTTTCTTCATCACCAGCAGGCCTGTGTGAGTACTGTTGACAGTTGAAAACAATCAGTAATGTTTGCTTTAAAACAAAATATCACTGAACGTGACAAAGTCATGATTCCCCATGATTGATGAAGGAATGATATACGGAAAAGATTAGATTAACCAATTTTGAGGCATTCACATCAAATAACATAATAAACAGATACATGTATGTGCCAGCAGATTTCATGTCTCAAGAAATATAGCCTCTCTAAGTAAAATGACATTCCGTGCAAGGTGATTATGCATCTTTGAGGAGGAGTTTGTCTTTTGTCACTCAATTCTTTATGCAAGGACAACATACACTGTCTCTATCAATGAGTGAGTTATGTATACACCCACTGGAAAGAAACACTCTACCTTGGTTTCAAAAAATATAAAAAAGGAACAAAAATATCATCTACATTCATGACAATTAGCATAGATAAGATGTTCTGAGGCAAAGCAGTCAAAATGGATAAGATACTGGGGTAAAAACAATGGCTTACCAAGCCCTGTGAAGTGTTGCTTCTACCTATATGACGCCTGAAGCTGTCGAGACCAACACTAGATGTTTCCGAATCGACTTCGTCGTCACGAAGAGGAAGGCGCTGCAAACCCTCATTCAAGTAAGAGATATCTGCTTTTTAAAGGAGAGCAAAAAGAACAGTTTACCAACAATGATCAATTTTTGAACAGACTGAGAAAGCCTCTCTATCTGCAGGGATGGAAACTTGCTACAGTACTGATGCCAAGCCAACACACAACAACAACTACCACAATATACTACCCAGTTTACATGGTGCATGCATTTTCACTTGCATATTACTCCATATTTGGTGATTTGGTGTAGTCCTGATGCATTTAATAATTCTTCCACTTTCAGTACTGCTGTTGGTACGTTATAACCCCATCAAATGCATGACACAAAGATTAATGACTTCGGTGTAAGTGTTGCTTATTCTCAAACTACAATTGCTACTACTTCATCAATTTATTTTCAGTGGCTATATACATGTAAATTGTTATGCCTAAACATGCTAGGGTAGCAAAACAACATTTTGATTTAAAGTCATTCAAAGACAAAAGAGAGGAGAGAAAGAAATGCAAGGAAAGAGAAGAAAACAGCAGACTGTACCTGATTCACTCTCTGTCACAGATTCGTCAAACACATGGGAGACACCATCTCGTTTCCTGCACAATGATAGAATGTCAGCCAAAATGTAAAGGGCATAAGATGAAGAATACTTCACTCAGCAAAGCATTCCTCTACTCCAAAAGCCTGCCAGATGAGGATGTAGAGATGCATACAGAAATTGCACGACCATAGTGCTGCATGCCATCGTGATAGTGGATGCTTTGAATACGGATCACAAACTTGTCTACTTTAATGTACTTTAGCCCACTCTGATCAAGACTTCTAATATGGCTTATTCAGTCAATTATCATTATTGTCATAATCAGTTTTACTGACCGCGAGTAGTATGGGCATTTGATATCTACATAAAACAATCACTTTGCACTAGCAGCAAACAAACAGAAGATGCTAGCTCAAAAATGTGACACATATGAGATAAGATAACCCTGGCATTCACTGTCTACTGAAACATATTCTTACCTGACTACTTTCCTCTTCAGCATAATTCGTTTTTCTGCAGGCTTTGCTTCTCTCCTCTGGTATGAATTATACACATTGGGGTCAATGACCTGTGGTGACACTGCCCTTCTTTCTGAGTGGGCTGCCGGCTTTACACCTCTCATGTGACCAGGAAATGGCGCAGTCCTGTTTTCCTGGTCAAGGCTGGATTGTGCAGGTTTAGTCTACACGCAGGGAATGGACCAAGCAACAGACAAAAATCGAAGAGATTGTAGTGAGACCAAACTTTATTTTCTCCAAGTGTGTTTCAGATATTGACAATGAGAAAGCTATGATGACCAAACTTCAACTCTGTGCTTTATTTGTCTGCCATTACAGGTTGCTGAACTTCCAGGAACACATCTTGATATATTTGTACATTTTTGAAGAACATCTCAAATCATTTAGTGGAATGCAAACACAGCGGCTGTAATATTTATATGTTTTCAAGTGAGGATCCTGTTCAAAAAAGCTATGGTATAACACCATTTTGACTATCCTCTTGTTCCAAAACTGAAATGTCCAAATTCAAATACTGTATGTGGTGTGTAAGGGGTACCAGATAGATCAACCTTTAAACTGTAAAAAACGTTTTTCATCTGTTCCCTTGTTTCTAACCTGTTTCTTCCTTTCCTTTCTCTCTTTCTTCCTAGTTTACTCCCTCTCTGAAAAACATGTGACTTGTCATACTGACACCATGCACAGAATCAACACAGGCTTTGATTTTTTGACATGGCAATGTTCATGAAGCCGAGATCTACTCACCCGAGCTGCTGATGAAGTGGTTTGTCTGTATGTCTGTGGTTGTGCGTCACTGTCCTGTGATATCTCTTCACCAGTTGTGTCATTAGCATCAGTTAAATCTGAGTAGCAAAAATAACCAACCAAAAACAAAACACTCTATTCATATTGTCAGACAGTCTACCAGAACATGGAATCATGGTGCAGTCCCCCCTTCTTTTTCACAATATGTGAAGCAATGACAAAATGTCATGTCATCTTGAACTTACTTGAAGCTTGTCAGAATATTTTGTTTTCCTATTTCCAAATATGTCTCCCTCAATATTCACTGGAGAATCTGTGGTAAGTTTTGAACAAATTCCAGATTACATTAAATGTAATCACAAAAGCACAGAATAAATAGGGGGTAGATGGAGATATATAGCATTCTCCTGTTGTTTAGCATTTAAATAACCAACAGAAACAAAAATAATTGATAATAAGTGATAATTCAGAGTATAGTCAGAAATGATCTCTTCCCAATCTCTTGTACTGCATTATTCATCTCCCTAAATAGGTGTTTGGATTTTATAGACAATGACTAGTCAGACTGGAACTCAGCACAATTACATCACAGCAATCATTTGCACTTACCCACATCAGAATAGTCAACTGGAGGTGGAGGTAATTTGTCCTGATCAATCAACTTCTCCAGGTCTGTTATTGACAAAAAAGAAAAGAAAGAAGAAGAATGTTTACACAAAGGGTGTGCTAGACAGGGATTGCACATCTGTGTAAAGATGCACATAAGAAAGTGAAAGACACACAATGCACATTCAAAACTAAATGAAGGGAAACACTGTAGCCTGACAGTTGGTAGGAAAACAGAATGTCAAACAAACTGTTTTCTTTCAAGCTTTACGAAACAGAAGTGTGAGAATAAAGGAACTGACTCAATATACGAAGAGTAAATTTAGGCTATGCAGTGTTTTGCTATGCCGTTCATACCTCTTGAAAATTGTGCTATATGGTGAGCTGGCACATCACGATAGCCCAGAAGCTGCAACTGGTGTTTGATGTCACCTTCAGTGAAAACTAAGTCAGCCATTGTACCACCTCTTGGTAGGAAAACTATAAAATATAACAAAGAAGGACAATGACAGAAAATGTTGTAAATACCGTATCAGACAGCTCTTAATATTAAACATTTCATGAATCATGTCTTGTCAAAAACTTCCTGCATGCAATGTCTATGAAACAATTAGGCAGATTAGCTGCTGTTAATAAGTTCTATTTCATAGATGTCCAGTGTGCACTGTATATCTAAATCATTGTTGCCAAAAATATTGGAAAGTCAACTTTAATGAAAAATGTTGTCTGCTCTTGACATCCCACACAAGTCCAGACGGGTACAAAACCTATGTCATGTGGTACGTGGAGCTGGAGTCACTACGCTACTGTGATCTCTTTGAAGTTAGTTTTAGCCATCAAATGATATGTGAATGTGATGACAGTCAACCTCGCCTAAGTCAAATCTAGTATTGCAGCAGGGACCAGCGAAAACACTTCGACTTAATGCCGTATCGTGTGGACGTGTACTAGAATCTAGCTGTAATTTGTAAATTACTGTGCTGTGTCGAGCGTTTCGTTTGCTATCCACCGACATGGAATTCATGGCATGGGACTATACGCATTGTACATTGCCATCACGACCATCGACCAGCAACTTAAAAACGACAACTATGCAATTTATGGCAATAATATAGTACTATCGAGCTATCGGAATAAATTCACATGAACGTAAATGGATGGCCAATCAATACACTCACAATATGGCTCTGACGACGGTACTTATAGACTTTCTAGATGCAACGACAGTCCCAGCCAGCTTCGGAGTTTTTAAAATTCTGCTAGCAAATTTCCGCTCACTCTGAACGAAGAGGGCAGCATACTGAGATCCCCTCCTCCCTCCGAGCTAGCTCCGTCCTCGATCCTCGGCCTCCTCCTCGAACATAACCCACCTCCTCCTTTTCCTCAGTGGCGGATCTACGGTGGCCGTGGTGGGGTAGGTGGTACAGTATAACCCCCACGGGCTCCTTTTCATGGGTGGAGGGTTCTTTTGTTTTGTCATGTGGTTCAGGGGGGTTCTCTCCCACCCCCACCCCCAAAGGAATGTGTCTTTTAGGTGTTGTTTTTTTTTTTGGGGGGGGGGGGTTGTTTGTTTGTTTGTTTGGATTTTGTTTCGTTTTTTGTTTTTTTTTTTTTGTTTTTTTTTTTTGCTTGCTTGTCAGCGGATTTGCAGAGAGAAGTGGCATCAAAATATGAGACCCGCTCTGCCAAAACCCGAAACTTCTCGGCAATTGTGATTTCGCGCTACAGCCCGAAAAAGGTCAAAAAGTGACCTCAGGGACCAAATTGACATTTTGGTATCATGTTGTACGGGAAATTTTCTAGTTTCTGATGATATCAACAACATGTCAAAATACAACCTACAAAATGTGAAATTTTGAAGAGAAAGGTGGGATGTCAATCTCAAAAATTGACCAAAATCTTACGTCTAAAGACCAAATCGCCTTTGCTTACGGCGAAAATGACTGTTCTTTTGGCGATCGTGTCTAAGATATTCTGCGTTGAACCCTGACACATTTGGTACCTACAGAAAGCTCTACCACTGCTTATTCCAAATTGAGTATATGAATATAAGAACGACCCAAGTCCATGGAAGACCATTTCGAGTAAACTTAAAAAAACTTCCTATCTTTTCTATTTGTCCAATGATATTCTATTTAACTGTGATGGGAAGGTAACATTGTATATACAAATTAACACATGACAATTAACATTTACATTAATTGTGGAGAGGCCATTTTGTGTGATGGACTTGGGTCGTTCCTTGATTCATATACATGATATTCTGCTATAGAGATGAGAGAAGGACGAGAGAGGGCGCTATAATATGAATGTAAGAATGACCCAAGTCCTTCATTCTTACATTCATAATTAATTTATTTTAGGCACTTTCGGGGGTAATTAGGATTTATCATTTATACACAAGATGAGTCCATGCATAAGCTACAATTTCCCATGTCAAACTGAATTTGGCCAAAAATTGGACTTGGGTCGTTCTTATATTCAAGTCTTCAATTATGTGAAGATTTTGTTGTTGTTGTTGTTGTTGTTGTTGTTGTTGTTGTTGTTGTTGTTGTTGCTGCTGCTGCTGCTGCTGCTGCTGTTGCTTGTCAGCTGATTTGGGGAGAGTAACTCCCTGTTTCTTATCCTTCCATTTTCATCCATCTTCCCTCCTCCACCTGATCCCCCTACTCTTAACCATCCTCTTCCTCTTCTCTATATTCTTTTCCTTAAAGAAATAAAAACAAACCATAACATAACTTTGCGTGAGGGTAATTCTTATGGGACATTCTGTATGGGGTGAAGTGGGAATTTGACATTAGTCTCTATGAAATAGGTGTCTATATCACTCCAATATAAAAAAAGAATACACATGGATATATACAATTTTAAATCTAAAGCATACATTATCTATGAGAATTAGGGTACAATGATGTAGATAGAAGATAGAACACACCCAAAGATAATGTGCTGCCCATGTCCATTCTGGCTTACAGATCAGGCATATGTTTGGTCCTTGAAGTGTCTTTTCCCCCCGCCCTTTTCCCCTCCTCCTCCTTCCTTTGCAACCATAACAATGAAAGAGCAAAATGATCAAATAGCACACTTAACAATTAACAAACAATAAAAAAAAAAACTTGATCATCAGCTAATAAACTGTGAAGAGGGCAGATTTAGTTTCATTCTCTAATTTGCGTGATACATGAATGTTCTAGTGACAATTAAGAAACCGACCATTTTTTTTTATTTATTTTGCCCTCTTCGGAACTTGGCTGTGAAGTTTTGATATTCAGTATTATTTTGTTCATTGTTTAATGTGTGTCTGATCATTTTTCTGTAATAATTGTTTTAGTATAGAGTACCATATTGCCTTTAAGTTGGGATAGGTCCTATCATATCATAGGCTGACCACTAATATTTGTTTTTGTTGTTATTGGTGCTAGTATCTATTTGTCTTTTCCTTTGTTTTTGTGTTTTTGTTGTCACAATTGTCACAGTTCATTCTGGTCTCGACCATATTTTTAAACAGGCCTTACATTGATTCTTCACAATGTCATACTTATCTGTAGATAGGCCTATCTCTAAAAGTAAAGAGAAATACATTGTAATTAATGCCTCCTGCAGTGTATTTACACACAAGAAGAATAAAAGAATAAGCGAAAAAACAAACAAACAAACAAACCCAGAAATGAACAACATCCCATCCATTATTACTTTATATACCTATCTCTCTAAAAGTAGAGAGAAATATATAATGAAGAGAAATATAATAGGCCTTGAATTATAATATGCCTCCTACAGTCTAGTCGATTTACATAAAAGAAAAACAAACACACAAAGAATAAGTGAACAAGCAAACAAGCAAAAATGAACACCCCCACCCCCCCCTTTAAAAAAAAATGAAAAAAAAATACTGCTACATATTAAATGGTACATAGTATATAATTTACCACAATAATATTCGTGAACCTTCTTCTGCGCATGCAGTAATGGCTCATCGAATCGGATGCTGGATCCGCTGCCGATCGCTTGTATTTTCCAATATCCGGATACCGGATCCGTCTAGCGTTATCCATTGGTTACTTACGAGCTCCTTGGAAAGTGACAACATGGCAATATCCATACGAGAAAAACAGATTGGTAAGTAGATCTACAGTACATATGCTATCCCAACCGTTGGAGATTAGCGCCCCGTATATGGTCTGGGTTTCATGATTACTATGTTTTATGTGAATTGTCGTTAACACACAAAACTCGCACAATTTTGGAAACATATTTAGTACATTTCATTCCCTGTAGTCCCTGTAACTTCGATTTGTGTGTGTATTGTGACGTGTCCCAAATTGTGAGTGTAGCAGATCTGATCAGTCTAGTCTAACGTTAATCTAACGTTAGACTAGTGTCTTAGCTGAGTAAACTTTATGTAGCACCCCATGAACGAACGAAATTGGCATTATTGTACTTGATGTCCCCAGGGTACATCAACGTTTTTACGTTTAGAAATACGTACGATCATGGAGCGGCTACTGCACTGTCGTTGGGAGAGAGATTGCTAGCGGTAGCGCTCTTTTGTAGTTTAGTGTGACCGTGAAAGTAGTTCCAGTTGAACGGGGGTTCGGGGGTGTCCCCCGTATCTAATCTCACATCGTTCGCTATCAAAGCTTGAGAGCTAAAGCTCGTCTCTCTATAATTACTTGCACTTGGTGCCCCCAAAAACGCGTGAAAGCAGTTCCGGTGAAGTAAAAAAGCATTTCTAGCCGCCCTTCATTCACATCGATACCGACACTTAATTTAACCTTGATAGCTAAAAGCTCGTCTCTCTATATTTACTTGCACTTGATGCCCCCAAACAATCCCCATTATTCAGAAGTTTGTATTCCACTAACCCCGTTTTCCCCTCTTTTTCTAGTTCTAGCCGCGCAAGCCTTCATTTACATCGATAGCGAATTAACCTTGATAGCTAGAGCTCGTCTCTCTATATTTACTTGCACTTGGTGCCCCCAAAAACGCGTGAAAGCAGTTCCGGTGAAGTAAAAAAAACATTTCTAGCGGCCCTTCATTCACATCGATACCTAATTTAACCTTGATAGCTAAAGCTCGTCTCTCTATATTTACTTGCACTTGGTGCCCCCAAACAATCCCCATATTTCAGAACGTTTATTCAGAAGTTTGTATTCCACTAACCCCGTTTTCCCCTCTTTTTCTAGTTCTAGCCGCGCAAGCCTTCATTTACATCGATAGCGAATTAACCTTGATAGCTAGAGCTCGTCTCTCTATATTTACTTGCACTTGGTGCCCCCATAACTTTTTTTTGTTCCGCGATATACGGTATCACGCGCGGATAGATATCTCAAATTCGTGCATGCTGTAGCATGCGAGAGGGTTGCGAGAGATTGCACGGGAAGCAAAACCCAAGCGATCTCTACAGTAAGCTTGATAGCTAGAGCTCGTCTCTCTATATTTACTTGCACTTGGTGCCCCCATAACTTCTTTTCTTCCGCGATATACGGTATCACGCGCGGATAGATATCTCAAGTTCGTGCATGCTGTAGCATGCGAGAGGGTTGCGAGAGATCGCAAGGGAAGCAAAACCCAAGGGATCTCTACAGTAAGCTTGATAGCTAGAGCTCGTCTCTCTATATTTACTTGCACTTGGTGCCCCCATAACTTTTTTTCTTCCACGATCTGCCGAATCACACGCGGATGGATATTTCAGGTTTGTGAATGAATAGATTGCGACGACAGGGATGCTATTCCTAAGGTAAAAACGCTGATGTCCCCTGGGGGCATCAAGTACAATTATGCCACGAAATTATCGGTGTATTTAAGCACTTGCTTACTAATTGTATAAAGTGCTTATGTAAATAAATGCAGAGAAATGAACCAATGCAATGATGAAGAACTGACTACGGTACCAGTAGGCCTACTAACGTTAGGGTTAGTACAGTAGTAGATCTAAATTTACTGTAAAAGAGGATATTTTCGCGTGACTTATTTTTCGCCCTTGGCCGGGTAAGAAGAGTTTCGCATGTTTTTAATTCCACAGAATCAAGACATCATGCACAGGAACATACGGCAAGCAAAGCATTTCTACATGATTACCCTTTTATTTTCGCGCTAGTTTCTGGTTGCGTGAAATGCGCGAAAATTTCAACACCCCACACCGCGAAAATTTCCATTTTTATAGTAGTTTAGAAGTCAGTCAGATCATAACTGACATAACGATATGTTCCATGATCTGTGACTGTGTGTCTGTGAGTCACTGTAAAGTGTACTTGTATTTAAGTTGTACCTTCATGTAGTTTGAGATGTAAATTGTGTTAGAAAGCAACCAACCAAGCAAGTCATGCCAACAGTCTGTAAATTTAGCAACAACAACATCATTAGTGGTGGCTATTGCATTGATGGCATAGCCAGCGCAGCAGTGTGCATGCATTGCATCGGGAATACATGCATCAGTGATGTGATTCACATCCGGGGAACAGCCATAACAGCAATGGTAATGGCATATCATTATTCCAGAATGGCTCACACAAACTTCTTCCAGGACCACCGTCTTTGTTTGTATTCAGCTTGTTGTTGTTCAGATATATGCCAAGATTCTCAACAGGCTGGGAGCTCTGGGAGTGAGCAAGTTAATAAGTCAATAATTTCTAATGGTAGTCAGCTTTTTTCTAACTGCATAAATGCTACATCAGTACATGATACAAGCCCTCCACTAAACCAATATAGAGGTTCTAGAGGTTAACCCATTAGTAACAGAACTGCCTGAAACGCCCATCTTTTTTACTCCCTAAAACGCCCGAAATGGGCCGTCTGCTTTTTTTTTTTTTTTTTTAGTTTTATGCTTTACCATTTTTATTGTTTTCTTGTATGGAATATGTTTTATGCATTAAATTTGAAAGCTCAAGGTCAAAAGTTCAACAAAAGTATGTCAGAATTGCTTCTGTGATACACCATTCTCTTGATAAAGTCTTAATAGGCTTTCAAATAAACATAATTTATAATAGACAAAGATAAACACGCAGTGAGCTATTTTACATTTTTAGAAAGTTGTCAAATTGAGAGTGATATTGCTGTACCTTCTAGGGAACCATAGGCCATTATATACGGGATCTTCAGTTGCTAAAGGCTTAATATATTTATGTGAAATAGTCATGGGCTTTTATACCCTACACATCAAACAATGACACACATGGAATGATGGGAGTATGAATTGGCCTGCAAACAGCTCTACAGACTTGAGTGACCAGTGAGTCTGTGCTATTTTTGTTCATATAATGTAAGATTGTCAGAGATAGATCATTGCTGTCAAAAAGTACTGTAAAACCAGAAATATTTGTGGCAAGAAATTTTTGTGAATTGGAGCTTGCAGTCTTTTTTGCGGCATGAAATTTTTGCAAATTGCCACTGGCACTCAGTGCATATAGCATAGACAGGAACCTTTGAATGCATTTCATTTTTGCAAATTCTGGTGCTCGCGAAATGAAATGCACACCAAAATTTCTGGTTCTATAGTTGTTAGATTTATTAATGTAAACTGTAAAAGCAGAATTTCTCGTGAGCGGGCAACTTTTGCAAATATTGCAAGGAGCCAAGATTCATGAAAGTTCTTGTCTACACAATGCCTTGAATGCCATTGGCAATTTATGAAAGTTTCAGGCAGTGAAAAAGCTATCTGCTCCAATTCGCAAAAGTTTCATGCCATGGATGTTTCTGGTTTTACAGTGTTAAAGTCTGCACCAACATAATTTGAAGACCTGCAGTTCAGATACCTTCCCTGTATTATATGCTCTTTTTCACTTCTTTTCAGCCGCCCTAAAGCGCATGTTGAACTTGAATGTTGCGCCAACAAAAGCTTCACTTGCCGAGCCAGTGTGGAAGGTATGTTTATTGTAAATGAAAATTGATCACTCAGACAGGAGACAAATCCTTCTTGGCAGCTTCCCCACGCCTGTGGAATCAGCTCCCTCAATGTATCAGGGAATCGCTATCTTTGTCAGTGTCCCCAAAATCTTTGAAGATTTTCCTTTCAATAACTGATTGATCAATTATTTATATTTTGTATTTTGTCCTCATCTGTTGTTATTTTTTTATGTATTGTATTGTATTGTGTTGATGACAGTCCTTGTGGCTTTATTTAATTCCTCCTATTAGATCCCCAAGAACTGATTTGTATCCTGAGAGTAAGATGTACTATGTAGACTGCTATTTATAGACAAAAAGTGCAGACTGTAAAATAAGCATAGTGTTGGCACACCTTTGTTTATGATGTCCCGCTCATACCCATGATATCTAGCCATCCTGCAAACAACACAAGCTATGTCGTTCATGTCAACAGTGCTTCCCAAGGTGGTGATGAGCAAAATGTGGTCTTTTTTTTTTAATTTCCATCTCACGATCTGTGCTACTACTGTACACTTTTAAACCAGCCTAAAT
This sequence comes from Diadema antillarum, assembly GCF_040938485.1. NCBI lineage: Eukaryota > Metazoa > Echinodermata > Echinoidea > Diadematoida > Diadematidae > Diadema > Diadema antillarum. Next base: position 168,743 of record NW_027270935.1, on the reverse strand, counting down.
CAGGAACAAGCTGTGTGTAAATCATTTCACCATAATTTTCCAGGTGCTGGTGTATGATCGCTTTGGACAAGATGTTATCTCCCCACTTCTATCAGTCAAGGAATTGAGGGATATGGGAGTAACTCTTCATTTGTGAGTATCTTTTCGAGCTCTGTTGTGCTAATATTCAATCTTTTTGTGTGTGCTCTGCAAGCATTATTCATTTTACATTACCCAACAGGGACTTCAAATTGATACAATGTCATTGAACTATGTACATAATGTAGATGACAGACATAGTAAGTGATGAAATGTAGTTCAGAATCAAGTAAATTGGAAGGTTCAAGGTCAAGTTCTATAAAAAATTAACTTATTCACCTGTTTATTTCGTACAAGTGAATGTACATACACTGTATGTTATATAAACTTAACAAGTTACTGTTAGATGTATATGTCAGGGTCTGGACCTTAAAATTTCTCTGCGTGCACAATGATTCATAAAGTGTTCAAATGTATTAACAGATCATGTGCACATGAGGGTTCTGCAAAGTATTTGTAAAGGAAGGGGTCTGTGGTAATGGCCAAATTCTGTATCACAAGATATGTTATCGGAGGACCTTCAAAATAAATGATGAAGTCTTATGTTTCTGTAAAAGGGCACTAATGTGATAGTGACAGTTGTAGCTAATTTCCTTATGATGGAGTTCATGACCAGAGAAACTATCAATGCTCTCTACAGACGGAGTGAAACAAGCAAGAAAATAATTGTTCATTTACAAAATGTCTTCAATACTGTTTCGAGATACGCTGTACTACAAAAGGTGAATCAGTTTTCTGGCCAATATATAGGATAACAGGTGACATTGAGCCAATGTTAGTAGCTTGTGATAATGTGAGAATGGGAAAACTAATGTGGAAAAGGCCATGTGACACAGGAGACTTTGGCAAAAGAGAGTGAAAGGTCATCATGGAATAAACTCAAACTATTGGTCAGGTTTTTGTTAGATACAGAGGCCTATCAGATTACATTGTGCTGCTCAAGGTTTGCTGTTTTACTGCAGGTCAGTAGGAAAAATAAAACAAAACAAAATCCGAAACATGTGAATTGCGAGCCGGTTATCTACATACATTTAATATGAAAGGACATGCAGTACATGAAACATTTGCTTGCTATTTCTTGTTTGCAGGAAGATTTTTGATACATTTTCATTTTTTTTTTCCGGGTTAGGCTCTAGGGTCCTTTCAAAATACAATAAAAGCCATTTCATATATATGGACTGGAGATTTCAGGGAAAGCATGTTATACTCTACAGTTTTCGTTCCTTTTTATTCTATTTTTTTTTCAGACTTTTGCATTCAGACAGAGACCCAATCCCAGATGTTCCTGCTGTTTACTTTGTACTGCCAACAGATGAGAATGTTCAAAGGATATGTCAGGTATTAAAATAGGTGCACTTGGTAATTCACATGTTCTCTCAATAGTCTGTGTAGAGTGTGCTGGAACTTGACATGACAGTTGTCCAAACCTAAAGCTTTCTTTGCTTGCCAATGGAAGACTAAAAAGAAACCATACCAACTGTTAAGAAAAAATGCACAAGTGATTCTTGCTGTAATGTATTTCATATTTGAACAGCATAGTCCAAATATTCTTTATATCTGTCCACTTAGAAAAATATCCAAGGTTATCAGCCATTATCCATATTCCAATGTGCTTTGTTTCCCCAAATTATTCACTAAAAATTTTCATTAATGAATTGGAAAAATCTTTTGGGCTTCTGCCACAAATTGGATGTCTGTTGGCTATTTCTTCTTTCCCTTTGTGTCAATGGAGCAACAACCACTGTGGTGCTATTGTGTTATTCTTTTGTTCATTTTTATTTTTTGTTTTTTTTTGTTTCTAATTATTTGTCTTGAGGGCACATATAACATTGTATTGCATATTGTGTTCATTGCAGGATCTGCAGAACCAGACCTACGTGTCTTACTACCTTAACTTCATCTCGGCTATCTCAAGGCAAAGATTAGAGGATCTAGCGGGAGCCGCCCTCCAATCCAGCTCAGTTACCCTAATCTCAAAGGTTTGTAGGGAATTTTGCAACAAAGGCCTTTTCATATAATTGCTTCCTGGTGAGGTGTTTGCCATAGTGGAGGTCAAAGGTTGCATGTTAATTACCTTTGTCTGAAAGGTCATTAAAACATCTTATAGACCCTTTGGCTGTAGGCTCTTACTTGTTTGGAATTTATGTCATCTTTTTCATTATTCTACCATGGTATACTGACTGAGAGTATTTGACTCAAGACAGTGGAAATTGTTGCAGTTTTGTCCATGTTACCATTATCTGCTTATTGCGACTCTTGAATATCTTCTTATTCCTCCTGTCTAGGTGTTTGACCAATACCTCAATTTCATCTCATTAGAGGATCACTTCTTCACAGTCAGACACCAAAACAAGGAGTCCATATCTTATCATGGTAAGTATACTCTTGTTGTTGTTGTTGTTGTTGTTGTTGTTGTTGTTGTTGTTTTTTTTTTTTCAAACTGAACTCTCTGACTGTGTTTGAATTGAAAGGCAGTGGATTATGTTTTCTATCCTTGGGGAGGATTCTTTGTCATAGAAGATAATAAAATGTATTGGCTCTCCTGTAAAGACTCCTTCAGCAAATTTCATATGGGACACTGCAGAATGAAGAATTTGAAAAAGATCCTGCCTTGCCCTTCATTGAAGCAAGCAGATGAATGAAAAAAGAAGCCTTCAGTCTTTTGAATTATTGTTATTTGGATCAATTTGAACTGCATCAAAGTACTATATGTTACATGTACTAGTGAGATGTCAATTATAATTATGGAATATTCCTAGGATGTACATTTGTTTTTCTCTTTCCCTGAAGTTTTCTCTGTCTGATGGTCTTTTATGAATGTTACTGCAAGTATCAAATTATTTGTTACTGAATGCGCTATCTCATATACTCTTGTGTGGAAACATGTGTTCAGAAGCACATTCCACATCTGCTTTGAATGTGGATTGTGTTCAGGGATAGAAGAGTTTAATTTCTCTACACTTTGCTTTATGTCCTCCAGCAATCAACCGAGGGGATGTCAAAGACACAGAGATGGAGGCCATCATGGACACCATCGTCGACAGCCTCTTCTCCTTCTTTGTTACCATGGGAGCAGTGCCCATCATCCGGTCTCCAAAGGGAAACGCTGCTGAGATGGTGGCAGAGGTACGGGGGTTTCTCCAGTTGTCTTTACAACAGGTGCAATGACCTGTTGGTGGGATGAGGGGTTAAGGTGTCAAGTGGCTGTGTTGGTTTTGAGTATAGACCAAAGCAGAGATGGCATTACTAAAGAAGGTGTATGATTAAAGACCCACTGGATGCTAGATGCTTACCCCTAAAATGCTGTAATCATGGTTTTTAATAGTCTGTTATGTTTAATGCTATGAATGCTGGGCGCAATTTTCATGTTAGGAAGCTTTTTAAAAGCTGAACAGCATGAAGTTGATCAGACTCAACATACCTTACTGAAATTTTTGTTTCAAATGCTTACCACATAAATAGAGCATTATAGGCAGGCATTGCCATTGACCTGTTCACCGCTTGCATAACAACAGTTCATATATCATATGACCTAAGCGTGTCTGCCATTGTATTCCTTTTTGATATAGTAATTTTAGCTTTATTGACAGACTGTATCTTGTGTGCATGATTGCAAACAGAAACTGGACAAGAAGTTGAGGGAAAACTTGCGAGATGCAAGGAACAGTCTTTTCACCACAGACTCTGTCCAGTCGGGTCAGATCAGGTAAGCATTCAAGTAGTCAGTGAAAAATCATCCTCATCTCACTTTGTTCATTCTTAACACTCTTTCATTGGTAGATATAATGGTGATAGGAAGTGGAGGTCCATTAATCATCTCTTTTCATGCAGGTAGAAATAACAGCTAGGGTGTTGCATTTGATGTATATTGGCAGACTGGTCTAAGCTGGCATTTCTGTCATTGTCAGCAGCTGACTTTTGTCAGCATAATACACACCTCAGAGCTTTCTTTTTATTCTTGCATTTTGTTTTTGTTTTTCTCTATAGATACTAAGATTCTTAATCAACAAGCAGTTGAATACATTGTAATTCTCCTGAATACATTCTGGTCATAGAGAATTTTTTTTTAAAATGAAATACAGCACCAATGTTTAAGAGGGGAATGTTAGATTCCGGGAAAGATAGTGGCAAACATAAAAGTCCAATATCACCATTAGAGGAATAGTCCTGACACTCCAAAGAAATGTAAATGAGCTGAATTCACAGTTTAGAAAATAAGAGAACATAAATGCCATTTAGTTCAGTAGTTCAGTAGAGATGTTTTGGAATCCAGAAGAAATGAGAGTCGCTCACAGATTTTGATTTGCTCTGAGTTATTCTTGTGCATGACGACTGTACGTTTTGACATGCCTAGGTAGACATTTTTGAAAATATGTTGAGTATGAACATCATCACTCCATCATGAGCTCTGGAACTGACTTTCTACGAATGAGATACTTCTTACCATTCCATTTGCAGTTTTCAACGTCCACTCTTGGTCATCCTAGACAGAAATATGGACATGGCCACTCCCCTACATCACACATGGACGTACCAGGCCTTGTCACATGATGTCCTTGTAAGCAACCTACAGTTACTATTTTCCTGCACCACAAATTTTGCATCAGAATTTGTGTCCATTAACAGCAGTAGTGCATAATTAATTTATTTGCCATTTTGCCAAGTTTCCATCTGATTCTTATTTCTGGGGTATGAACCTTTGCTTTATGAGGGAATCAGACCACACCAATAATGTTCCCCTGAGAAATCAAAACGAAGTGTGTTCTTCTTCTTTTTTTCTGCCACATGAATTCAGAATTTGATTTTGGACTAGCTATGGAAGATCTGGACAAAGCATTGTTTTATTTGCCACATAGCAGATTTTTATTCTTATTCTTCAGTTTGTGTTTGTGTTTGTGTGTGTTTCACAAAAACCTGTGTTTCATAAAAAAAAAGAAATTGTGGTATTGATTCTATCCTCTCCCATCAAAGCTTCATTTATCATTGATAGCTGGCTCAGTCTATGTGATGAAAGGGTTTTTAGTACCACCATACTTCAGTCTGTTACAGTGATTGTCAAGGCTTACAAATTAACAGTTGTGACAGCTAATTCAAGAGAAATAAATTGAAGGTTTTGATATCACAGTACGTACTACCTTTCTTAGATGAAATAACATTACAATCTAGCATTATCTGCCATGATGAGTGCCCATCAGAGTCCTGTCTACAGTGTAGGTCTTTATTCCGTGTTTATTATATCTTAATAAATATAGGCTGACAGTTTTCAGTGCATTTCAAAGTGTTGAGTTTTTGTGCATGTTTGTATCCCATTGTTACTGTTGATAATGGGATTTTTGTTATATCCTTGTCAATGCCATTTGACAGGATTTGCAGCTGAACAGGGTAACACTGGAAGAGACTGTTCCTATAGGAAGTCCAGGACCTGGGGCAGCCAGGACCAAAAAGAAGGTCAAATCTTATGACCTGTCCTGTAATGATTCTTTCTGGATCGGTCAGAAGGGAAAGTAAGTGAAGTCCATATCTGGATCTTAATTCTATGCAGTTTAATTCATTCTTCTTGAGGATGTAAAATATGTTGTCATTTGTTAACTAACTTTTGGTTTATGGCTTTGTTTTCTATTGTTTTCTCTTGTTTTTTTGGTGCTGTCAAGTACAATTTTTCATTATCTTAGGAGAGAAGTCGACATAATGTGATTAAGTCTATTTTATTCTATGTCAGTATTCATGACAGCTTCAAGCAAAGTCAACTCAATTTACAGGTGTGTCAAATGACTGTGACATTATGTTCATGAAGGCAACATGATGCCTTCGCACCATGAAACAAAATCTTCGGAGGCACTGCCACACAAGGCACCCCAGAGCAATGTGTAGCCAGGGGCTATGGCTTTTTAATTTGTTACTAATTACGTGTAAAACTCCTCACATGACTGTGTTTACTCTGTACAGTCCTTTTCCTGAGGTGGCCGAGGCTGTTCAGAGTGAGCTTGATGCCTACAGAGCATCCGAGGATGAAGTCAAGAAATTGAAATCTGCCATGGTAAGCATTGAGGTGGCTCATAAACTTTCCTCGGGTATCGCATTTGTATATATGTATAATAAGAGGATGAAATCACAGCTTTGATTCCTAGATAAAGAAATAGTGAAAAGCTGTGTTCAGATTAAAATTGATTGATTGAATGCGGTTTCAGTAGGTTGCTGTATTCGAAGACAGAAATTATTGAATGGCAGAATGTTAATAGATATCATCTCATCAAACTTAGTGCAGATGTGTCAAAATTCAAATCACTATTTTTTCCATTTTTCTGCTACTTTAAAGATCCTGTTTACCTTTGAGAACAGTGATTTAAACAATTTTCAAGATATCACATTTGATGCATATGTGTAGGTCTGTTGTATCACAAAACATCCTACCGTACAATATTTTAACAATAAAGCCTAAAATATAAGGAGATATTAGTATTTTTCTCATTAAACCATAACTGTAGACGGTTTAGTCCGGCAGCATTTTTATTATATTGAACTATTGTTCACATTTTGTCTATTTAACAATACTTAACATTGATCATACGGATTCAAATTTTTACAGTGGTTGTTTCTATGCCAAACTCACATTTTGGAACTATTTTAAAGCACTAATACTGGTTTTTTGTTTCATCTGCAAATGGTAAATTATGCCTTTAAGTACAAATGATGGCAAGGAATATTATACCTGTATCATGTTTTATTATTCCAGGGTTTAGAGGGGGAAGATGAAGCAGCCATCAGCATGCTGTCAGATGCCACCGCCAAGTTGACGTCAGCTGTAAGGTAAAGTCTCTCCCGAAATAAGATGGTTTTGTATGTTATGCACTTGAATTGGTCCCTCGTGGTTTATTTGGATCAGTGTATGGTAGAAGTTTAGTTAGTCCAGCTAATTGCCCATTAAGTCACATGAGGTGGTAGGTATTTTTAGAGTGGTAAAAGATGTTAAAGATTTGTAATTATATGTAGTACTGTAAGGTAAAAAGTTGTGATGTTAATCCGCTGCGCGAAATATGAGGCAGTCCTTTATTGGCAACCACTGTATACTTTGTTATCATTGTATAGAGATGTAGAGTGCTTCTTATAACTTGCTTTCCCATCGTATATCAGCTGTTTGAACTGAATGAGCCTGTCCTCCTCGTGATAGTACTTTGTCAAGGCAGGAGGCAGTAAAAGCCATGTTTTTGCCTTTCTGCGTTGAAAGGTGCATGTACACCAGCAATACTGTGATGTTACTCTCAACATAATTTGATCACAGTTCCCTACCTGAGCTGCTGGAGAAGAAGAGGCAAATCGACATGCACATGAATGTTGCCACAGCACTGCTGGATCACATCAAGGTATATACTGTTCATAGGATACTTTCGTCAGGATTTATACTACATATTACAGTCGCAAGTTACACATCTAGACAAGAGACTTGTTAATGCAAAAGTAGGATCGCTTGTTTCTGTTTTCTTATGATTTCAGCCACTGTCATCGTGCCTTGTATTGCTTCTTGAATAATTTTAGGCTTATGGGAGGTATGACTTGTAGGTATGCTACCAAGCCATGTATCATGCTTCCTGGAGACAATTAAGCATTCTTCTACAACATTTAATTAGTGTAATGATTCATGGCCAGATACTTGTACCGTCCTTTTCATTCATGATTGAATCTCAAAACTTCACTAAAATTTTGCAGCTAGTAGATATTGGGATGCTAACTCTGCAGTGTTTTGCCACTACGTCAAGAAAATGGAATCAATTTTAATCGCATGATATATTACTTGAAAATGTCATTCTTTCTTTCACTCTAGGCCAGGAAACTGGACGTCTACTTTGAGCTGGAAGAGAAGTTGATGAGCAAACAGACGCTGGACAAGTCACTAATGGATGTCATCTCAGACCCAGATGCTGGGACACCGGAAGATAAGATGAGGCTGTTCATCATCTTTTACATCTGTTCCACAGCCCTCCCAGAGGTACAGATCAGCTAATCAGCTTTCAGTCTGCCATTTTACATACCTAGTGTATAATCAGAAACATGATTTGTGGCATGAAACTTTCACAAATTGAAGCTTACCTTCTTTTTGCGCAGCATTAAACTTTTGCCACTGGCATTCACTACATTGTATCCACAAAACCTTTTGTGTGGCTTTTACTTTCACAAATCTCGGCCCCTCGTGAAATTCACCAAAGTTTCATGACGCGAAAATTTGTGATTTTACAGTGCATCTCTTTTATTGTGGAGAAAGCATAGTGAGCAGGAGTCATTTATTATTCCTACAAATATCTAGTCTCATAGTGACCTCAAAATTAAGGCTTTGTTTTTCTTTTTTAGTGTTCAGTTTCTTTCAGAGATGAACAAAACAGTGTAAGACATTAATCAGAGCTCACCGTATACTAGTTCCCATCTGTGAGGAGTAGTATTAAAAAAGCACTATATTTCATCAGTCTGCTAAAAATTATGCTTACTGAGTCTGCAGGCAATTGTCAGTGATTTCTGTGAGCCATTCACTAGTATGGTGTCTTACTCTTGAACCCTGATCAAGAATAACTTGCTTCTCCCCTCAGCTCTTCAACTAAATGGAATTTTTGTAGTCTGACAACAGTGCTTGGTGGCAGTATGCTTACTAACTCTTATGAGATTATATTCATTGGTTCAGTGGGTAATCCATTTGAAATTTGTGTGTTTATTACTATTGATGATTGCAGACTGAAGTGGACCAGTATCGCACAGCCTTAGAAGCAGCTGGCTGCAACTTGGCACCTCTGGACTACATCAGAAGATGGAAGTAAGTTCTTTTCCTTCTATACTATGGTATAGCATGCCCAAATGATACATGGCTGATAACATTTTATCGATAATCAATGGTTACCACAGTTGAAGTATGATGCAAATGACCTGTGAAGGACTTGCCAATATTGTATTCCAGTGTATGTGTGCTTTTGCAGGCCATTTCTCTGTGATTCTCCAATGTGTGCTTTTTTGCTAGAAACTGTGGAGGCTGTATCATAATAATAAATAATAAATAATAATAAATATCATTTATAAAGCGCTTATTACAATGTTTCTAAGCGCTGAAGAAGAAATTGGAAAGATAGATTCAATTATGGAGTATATACAAATTGAGATACGATGAAACGCAATACAAGATACAAAATACATAAAATAAACATTGTAAGTTATAACTTATAGAACGAACTAAGATATATACAGACTGCATATAATAAATCAATACAAATTACATGGCATGATAGAACAGATGAGTTTTCAGTGATGATTTGAAGGAGTCTACTGTTGGAGCTTCATGGACGTGGATGGGCAAGTTGTTCCATAGTGTAGGTGCAATAACACTGAAGGCACGGTTGCCATAACGGGTACGGGTGCGCGGTGCCAATGTGAGTTGAAGGTGTGCAGTGGAGTGAGAACGAAGGCGTCTGGTTGTTGAGGAAGTAGATATAGTCCGGAGGAAAACCAGATGATGAAGATAGGATGGTGCTAAGTTGTGGACAATCTTGTAGGTGAGGAGTAGAAATCATGGACATTGTCCTTGCATGCGTACACTGGAGATTGAAATTTTGTTTTCCTGTCTGTCAGACGGACTTTGGGAAGACAATGTTTTTATTCGATATGTGGCATTGGTAAGCCCCACTTGGATTTGAACCCTTTATGATTCAGATGTGCGTACCAGTACTTCCACTTGACCATATGGACTGACTCCTTATCAAGCTTGCCTCCAAACTTTTGTTTTTTCACATGCACAGATATGGTTGCATATGTTAGTTTTTCAGTATGTAAAGAGCTCAAAAATTGAAACCACGCTTGTAGACAAAGCATTAGCAATAAATACCCCTATTAATGAATGACTGCCCAAGAGACATTGTGTGCCGTTTAAGCCTCCATTTGGTTCATACCCTCATTCCACTTCATAACTTTTTTAAGCAGAAATATGCCTATATATAGATGTGATTTGTTCTTTAATTATGGCTTTATTCAAGTTCTAACAATGAGTATGAATGATGTATACATACAAAGACAGTCCAGTAAAATGTGATGTTGCGACAAGACCCTTTGATAGATCCAGGTTGCAGCTAAATTATAATTTATCCAGTGTGCATTTCTTTCTACTCTGCCTTGCCTAAATTATATCAGTTCATTTAGTCTGTTGCGAGAATATTGAGTGCATATTTAGTTTTATTGCCATTTTTTTCCGGGGGGGGGGGGGGGGGGGGGGGATGTGAATTCCACAAAATCTTTCACGTTTCATACAATGGCATTGAAGTAACTTGTATAAACATGATAATAATTGAACTGTGCTTGCTTGTGTCATGCAATTTTGTTTAAACCCCAGAGCATTCACCAAGATGGCAGCACCAGTAAGCCAATATGGAGGAGGGGGCACCAAGACTGTGGGGATGTTTTCCAAGCTCATGAGTACAGGGTCACAGTTTGTCATGGAAGGGGTCAAGAACTTTGTCGTCAAGAAACATGTGAGTGAGCAGGATGCCTCTGTGGAGGGGTTATGAATAAGACTGATAACCTTCCATGGAACTCTAGTGGCAGTTTTTGCATTGTAAATGAAGAACCCTCTTTACAAGAAGTCACATGTCTAAAGGAGGCTGTTGTTTTATTCTTTCATTCGATATGCAAGTATGTAATTTTCTGCTTGTTTACATTTCAAATATGAGTGGATGTTATTTTCTTTGCTTTTCATTATTTTCATTCATAATCATTTATTATTTCCTTTCAGTGAGACTTGGCACATATGAAACATATTCAGTTTTTTACCCAAGAGCAAATCTGATTCTTGAGTAAAACTTCAGTAATTGTTGCAGAGATAGTTTACCAGTATGATATAAGTATATATAGTGAATTTTTCTCAGTATGCATTCATTTAACACCGGTTTCTTTCTGTCATGACCAGAATCTGCCTGTCACAAGAGTTGCTGACTCCTTGCTTGAGCTGAAATCAAATTCAGTAAGTGTAACATTTTAATGTTTGTTTGTTTGTTGTTGTTGTTGTTGTTGTTGGGTGTTTTTTGTTTTGTTTGTTTATGTGTTGTTGTTTGTTTTTTTTTTTTTTGGGGGGGGGGGGTCTTTTGCTATGTGCTCTTACGATGATGGTTGACGCTCTTCAAAAACCAAAAACGAAAACACTTAGAAAGGAGATATCAGACATGGTTAACACCAGTATACCAAGTCCTATAGCCATAATTCATTCAGATATTGCATATGGGTGAATGTCTTTACAAATATCCTATGTTTGGTTCCTCTAGTCAAGTCATCACAGGCTTTCCATTTCTTTCTTTCAGATTCTTGTAGGTTTTCAAGTATTTTTTTTTTTTCAAAGCAAATGTTATCACATTGACGATGTTAAGGCTGTTTCTATACAAAAAGGACTGGACCATTTAAATGGTGCTTAAAACAAAAAAATGTTGTAATCCAAGGATCCACAAATTATCATAGTCACTTGTATTTTCATCAGCACCAGTGAAGAAGTACATGTCAGATGGTCTGAGAGTTTTACATACTATTCAGTAATTCTGTGTTATTGTATGTATCTCTGCAGATGAGTGCAATGTGCAACTAGGCACTTTTGATGCCACAATTTTGATTTTTCTTGACACAATGCGTTTTCTCGTACTGTACACACTCCTGTGGCAGAATAATCATATGAAACATATCTGTGATTCAAATCCATACAGATATAGTGACATCCATGGAGAATACCAGCAAATTTGGAGTGGAGCTGAAAGTTATGAGCCAGTACACAGGGATACACCCATGTATCTTATGTCTTATTACACAATAAATTCAATTGCTGCCCTTCATCTATTGTCGCCTCTTTTTGCTTTTAAATTACAGGAGACGGATGATTACAGATACTTTGATCCAAAACTCTTGAGAGTTACAGACAGGTTAGTGACAGTTGAGATAGATTAACCTAATAAGATGAATTTCACATGTTTTTGATTCTGCGGAATCAAAACATTGATCAGTGGAATATATGACAAGCAAAGATATTTGCATGCTTTTATTTTCAAGCTAGTTTCTGGTCACGCGAAATGTGCGAAAATTTCCACACCACAAAAGTTTCCACATTTAGAGTACGAAGGTGCTCTGTAGGAGGTAGCTTGCAAATACAGTGAACAATATTTACCAAAAAATAAGCAATAATTTGAATTTTCCCGGCATTACGTATGATCTTGTATTTGATTGTGGCAAATTTTTTTTTTCCTTAACATTTTACCTTACAGTGACATCACATTTATTTTGATTAATTCTTTATCTAAAGATGAATGGAAATTACCAATTTATTGGTAGGTGAGCTTGTATGTTAGTCTGAAAAACCTGAGCTTGGAAGATGTGTTTGCCAGTTATGTAATGTTGTCAACAATATCTAGATTCCTTGTGCTTTCATAGTTTTGTGTCCCTTGATTTTCAGTTCTTCCATTCCCCGCAACAAATCACCGTATCAAGAAGCCATAGTGTTTGTGGTTGGTGGCGGTAACTACATCGAGTATCAGAACCTATTGGACTATGTGAAGGTGAGTTTGAGGCATGGAGATATGTCGGTAATGACAGAGGTAAATAGTAGTCTGAACTAGTGAAGGTGACAAAGGGCATTTTTTCAAAGAAAATGGTGTCTACACTTTGTTTCTTTTGTTTGTCTTCTACTGTGACAAGTTTTTCAGAAAGCTGAAGATACTTTTTTATGAAGTTATGGTGTGTATATTATTTCTAGAGTGAAGTGATGCAATGACAAAAGCTGTTGTGGGAGTAGTGATAAGACAAAACTTTACCTGACCTCTACAGTACTTGTATCATCAGTATGTATCATTATCTTGCGTCATGTCTGGAAAAAAAAAGATATTATCATCAAAATTGTTAAGGTCAACCATCAGAATTTGTTTTTCGGACCATCATTATTCAAAGTGAGAAGCCCCTTTTCGAGATACCTCCCCCATGATTATTTTATGAAAATTCCGTGAAGTTAAGATTGTTGTCGGTGTTCCAGTCTTTTATGACTAGACATAAGAAGTAGGAATTAGAATCCCTTTTTGCTGTGCTCGTTGAACAATTGTGAACAACTTTCAAATGTTACTTTCTTCTATTATTTCTGTACAGAGCAAGTCCAGCACAGGAGGAATCAGCAAAAAGATTACCTATGGCTGCAGCGAAGTCCTCAACTCCTCGCAATTCCTCAAACAGGTGAGCTGCAAACTTCCAACATTTCTAATCGTGATGGTTATAAAACGCTTCATTACAACTTCTTTCATGATTAGGACAGATCGCATAAGAATGTTTTCATTTTTTTTTCTCTGTAACATATTTCTGAGTTATCAACACTATAACAGGTCTCCTTTGCAAAATTTGTTATAAACCAAATTTGATGGTGATAATGAAGAAGCGAACTCATTTCACAGGCATGTTATCCTTCATTGTATGTTTGCTGAAACAGAGATGATTGTGAGGAGATCCTGTCACAATATTTTTTTCAGCTTGATTCTATGCAATGTTATATTCACATTGGGATGTGATGGTTGTGAGAAGGTCAAAGTAATAGAAGGCACTGACTTGAGGCATTTAGAGAGATGGACCAGAAGTTAGTGGATTAATTTGATTTCTCAGCATTTAGCAAATAACACACATAATGTGTCTGATATCAGCGACCTCCTTTGTATAGATTTGATGAAAAATCTGAATGGCTTGAATTAAAAAAAGAATAGAATAACCACTAAAATAGCAATCAACCTTTGGTATCTAATGAAAAATCTGAATGGCTTGAATTAAAAAACAGAATAGAATAACCACTAAAATAGCAATCAGCCTTTGGTATCTGATGAAATATTGTGAGATGTATTATTCTAAATGATGATACTTAGTGTATTTTTGCAACTTTGTCTCTTTTTTTTTTCATCTTCTCAGATTACGTTATTAGGAGAAGAACAGCACTGAGAAAGAAGGAGGTGGTTCATAGTGGACTCTGATGATCTGTTGCTTTTATTCAGTGAACTTCAACAGGCATCTATTTGGACCTACTTGAACTTTTCATGTGGAGACATACATTCTACAAACTTCAGATGATTAGTTGGCAATTTTTAGATGGTTTTATTTTAAAAAGTGGTGTTGCTAAAGCTTTGTAAAACATGCGCTTCACCCATATCAAACCTTGAATTAATGCATAGATAGTACACAATTGCTGTCAACATATTTCACTTGCAGTTCATATGATTGACAAAGCTCTCGCATGTTTCATTGCTGATTCCTGAAGTTTATCATTCATGTAACTAATAATGTTTGTGAGCAGTCTTAAATGACATAAATTGTTGACATGTCTTAGGGAAACAGTATTAAGTTTCCCATGCAGTTAAAGACTCTCTTTAAGAAGATAGATGGGAGAACAATTTACTGCAATGAACATTCAGATAAGTACTGCTCAAGTCCCAAAATTATGCAATGATTATGATATATCATAAAAAGATTTTTTTTCTTTTTTTTTAAGGAAAATGTAATCAAAGTTATATTGCTCCACACTCCTATATCCATGTTGACTTATGTGGTTTAACATTTAGCAGTTTATTTTTCTCTTTTTTTAAAGCTGTGTTTCCCTGAAGCTCTTACACCACATCCCCATGACACTCAAAAACTGATCTTCACAGAATGGTCAGTTGTTGAGAAGATGTCTGTGAAAATTTCCTTTGAAGTACTGCTAAAGCAACATACATTTTACATGGGCTGAAAGAGGTACTGCAGCAAAATGGATTATGTAAATGTAATAAAGTATCCTCCTACCCTCTGTTGTGATAGAATTGTGCCTTTTTGTCAAAATTGTGGCAATATGTTTGTGTTTAGCAAGCTTGGTACAATTCAAAATTGTGGAATAACAGGTAATGCAAAATAATGAAGCCCAGCATTTTTTGTTTCTTTTCAGTAATTCATTAATGTACCTGTAGGATCCAGATCTTGTGCCATATGTGTGGCATATAGGTTTGTTTTTGTTTTTTTTTTTGCATGTTCAGACAGTTCACACAAATTCCTGTGGTTGCGTGATGTTGCTTTGGCGCAGAAGACATATTCATAAAATTGCACACACACCTGCATCACCTACATGAAGAGATTAATTATTAAGACAACAATGAAATGGAAAAGAAGTTCTTGTGTAAAAGTATTTCTCTCTCTCACCATCTTGCACATTCCAGTTTTCAATTGACCTTCCTCAATCCCTCTTCCAACCTCCTTAACATCTTCTTGTCAAAAACATGGAAAAGAAGACTTAGTACACTTGCCAAGAAAGAGATCAATGTGATGTGTATACTGTATATAGACACTGTGGTATGATAAAAGATATTGTTAAATTTGGTCTATTAAAGGCAGTGTGATGTATTTGACAGTGGAAAATGCAGATCGTACTATCAGTTTTAGCAATTAATAATGTCACTTATAGTGCTGATTGGTTCAAGCAAAAAAAAAAACAAACAAAAATTCATTCATGATGTGAAAATTTATCATTGGAGATTGAAATAATTCACTGACTTGTGGACAAAGTGTATGAAAGTTATCATTTTTATCCAGCTGAATAAGATTAGTCATTCTTATCCTTGTTTAACTGTTAAAATGTTAAATAATAACTCAAGCAAAAATGGATGGTTAGTAATTTGCTGCCTTGAAAAATGTGTGATGCATGTGATTACATTTGCAGTGTTAAATGTAATTCTAGACATATGCACATCAAGCGACCAACCTCATGACAGTGTATTTCAGTGCAATGCAAGGTAGGGGCTAATATTATAAACATGCACTGGATGAATGCAGCAGAACAAAACTGTAAATCTAAATACATCTTCGCTTTACGTAGGGAGTGACTTGTTATAAAGGATGTTTACAAACACATGAATTGTCACATGTGGAGTAGGGAACTGGAAAATGTGATGGTATTGGAAAATATTGAAGTGATGCGATTTTTGTGACATGTGTCGAAAACAAAAGAAGAAGTGCTGCTGGAGTTACACATCAGTCACCTGATTAAGATGGCTACGTGGAGGGGCATATGTGGTTCCACTGTAGATGCCTTTCAGACATGCATAGTCATGGCTGTGTAGCTTTTCGTGTCAGATGTTACTTTGATGTGTCTGTCTCTGTTTCAGATTTCATTCAAATTTTATTCTCTCTTTGCCCTTCAAAATTTGTCATAGTAAGTCTATGTATTCATTTTACCCCTGCACTCAGTTACTGCACAGTACCTCCTGTAGCTTACCTTGTACAACACATAGATCTGAAACAGATATCAGTGTTTGGGATGTAGCTAGCAATCATTAAAGACAGCATTCCAGTATTTCGGAGCTCCAAAACTTTGGCTTTTCACCACCATGTGGCAGACAAGTTTGGAGTGGAAAATGTTTCCTTGGCTACCAAGGCACTGCGAGGTAGATTGTCAGGCTTTGTTCAGTTTCAGATGGCTTTTCATCTTTTAGTTACAATTTATAAGATTTGAAAAAAATGTTGTTTCTAGTACATGTATAATTTTCATGCTAAGGGGAACACCTGCTGTAAGTTTGGCAGTGCGAATAGTCCTTTTCATTCAAGTGAAAATGGAAGGGTGTCAGACTAAATCTTCTTAAGAAAAAATGTGCATTTACTTTCTGTGCATACACATATGTTGTCTATTTACTGTAATCAGGTACATTCATTATTTCAAGAAAAGTGACTGCTCTAACTGTTTTTCTCACAATTTGATTCTATCCTTATTGTAAACAGAGATTTCAGTGTAATATATTTTCCAGAGACTTGTCAAACTGTTGAGAATCATGACTGTTCTTCCTTCATGGATAGACAAGACATTTTGCCAGGAGAGATATGTATTTGTTTTCAAGATGGTGAATCCTTTTTTTTTTTTTTTTAACTCAGCAGGGGCATTTTTCTGGGATCTTTGTATAAATTCTTTTTGGCAACAACCAAGAATTTCGTGAACCCACCACTTTTCATCCAATTTGAAGGTAGCAATGACCCATGACTGCTGAGTGACAGAAATTGGAATGATATGTAGGAATGATCTGACACAGAATGTAGGAGATGTTTTCTGCCACCCTTTAGTCTGTTGATAATGATTGGACTTTAAAGAACTAACTGACGGGTGGTGGGGGACGGGATGGTCATCAAAGAGTTCGAAAAGTCATGAAATAATGTGATGTGCATAATGTACATTTATGTAATATTACTGATATTGCATTAAAGCGTGCAAATAGTCTGAAGGCTGTTGTGGTCATTTTTGTCTACGCCCTGCCATTACCTTGGTAGCCATAACCTGGCAAATCAGCCATATTTACAGTATGTATTTAAACTGAAAGTACTCTCACCTTTCTACACAATAAACATTGTATACAAAGTCATTTTGCCCCCTCTGCTGCAGTAAAAGATAAAACTCATAGATAGAAAACATCGTGATACAAGATGCAGAACATTAGAATACAGTACTAATGTAGTTTGTTTTGGAGTTCACATAAACAGTGAAAAATAGAGTCTGACAGATATTTTTTTCTGACAAATTTGCTCTCAGCCAATGAGATGCAAGGGATTCAGTAGCTCATAGTTTGTCAGAAAAAAAAAATCTGATAAAATGCTTCATGAAATGACCCCCTGGTGTTCTCCACATTATCACACATGGTTTAAATTGGAAGACTGAAATTGTATGCAGTTACAATGCTGTCCCCCTTGGCAAATGAAAAATTAACATCCATGTCTAAAGGTTCAAAATATGATTACTGGTATACAACATGTGTCAGCAGACATTGTAGATTACTTGATGTATAGACTGTGGGTGTAATGTTTTGTCCTGAGCATGCACCAAAGGAATTAGCTAAGCAATAGGGATGGTCACAAATCTGAAAGGTCTAATAGTTTATAGAGTCTATAAAAGTGCCAGTATTATACATATATATATAATATATATATATATTTAAAAAATAACATATGTATGTATATATATGTATATATATATATATATATATATATTTAGGAAATAAAATATGTATATATATATATATGTGTGTGTGTGTGTGTGTGTGCATATGACATATTGATGAAATAAAATATGAAATATGAAATATATAAATGAAATATGTATATATAAATGAGATAAAATAAAAAAAAATATATATATATACATATATTTATATATGTATATGATATATTAACAAAATAAGATATGTATGTACATATATATGCATATTCCTACTACACTGGCTCTGTACACGGTCAGGACCCCTTCTCGCACTCTGTATGTGCATATATTCAAATTCAATTTCAATTTCAATTCAATTTAATGTATTTCACATCTCTAAAAAAACCCCACAAAAATAGACATATACGCATTATGTACAGAACATAACAACGAAATATACACAAAACAAAACACAAGCAGTACAAGGCCAGTTACAGTAAAATGTAAACACAGTAAAAACCGTTAGAACTGCAGCAGATGTGTGGGAATGACAAAGGCCATTGGCCTGTCAAAGGTCAAACCCTTGATGGACTTTATCTTACAAGTTTGCATTTTAAAAATTGTGTTTCTTAAGTTCCAGAACATAAACGGAGACAAGGAGAAAGACAGTCAAGAACATGGCAAGAATAAGATAAAAAGAAGCACTGACAAGATTTACAGGTAATAGACTCAGAAGACAAATACAAACAAGCTAATGAGCTACAACAACAATAACAAACAATACATGAACAAACAACAGGCAATCAATAAAACTTACATGTATATAAAGACAGCTCACAATATATTGCATATTATTCTTTCTGTAATAAATATAATCTATACTTCCTTTTAAAATCACTTAAAGTGGAACACTGTTTAAACTTATCTAACATACTACGTGTATTCCAAAGTACAGGACCTTTGTAAGAAATCACGATTCTCGAGAATTTATATCTATAAAAAGGAATATACATTTTGATGGGAATTTCTGGTGACATACATATTCACATCAAAATTATAAATGAAATAATCATTAAAAGCATCAGGTAATAAGTCTTTGGTGAAGGAATACATAAAAGAAGCAATCTGAAATTTATTGATACTATAAATATCTAATAATTGCAACTTTAAAAACAACTCTTTAGTGTGTGCCAAATAATGTGATTTAGTTATTGTACGTATTGCACGTTTTTGGAATTTAAAAAGTTTTTGCGTTAAATACATTGCGCAATTACCCCATACAATATTACAATATGACAAATGTGATAAAATCATACTATTATATATATTCAATAAAATTTTCATTGGTAATATATGCTTCAAATTATGCAGTACTCCAATTACTTGTGATATTTTAAAAGAAATATACTTAATATGATCTTTTCAACTTAAGCATTCATCAATAATAGCACCCAAAAATCTAATACTTTTGACTCTCTCAATGTCAACATTATTAATCATAATATTGATTGAATTCGCATCGACATTTTCATTCCGAGATTTAAAAATCATATAATTTGTCTTTGTATAATCTATCTGTAATTTGTTGGCTAAAAACCATGATTGCACTTTTTCCATTTCAGTATTAAAAAGCTGATTAATCGTTGCAACATCTTTTCCAGGTAAAAACAAGCTGGTGTCATCAGCAAATAAAATTACAGATAAAATATTACTTACATATTGCAAATCATTAATATACATTAGAAATAATAGTGGTCCAAGATTTGATCCTTAAGGCACACCAACTGGAATATCTCTAAAATGTGAATTAACATTGTCTAAACAAACATATTGCTTTCTCTCACTTAAATAACTCTGTAACCATTTCATTGCTATACCCCGTATACCATAAAAACTAAGCTTATCAAATAAAATAGAATGATCAATAGAATCAAAAGCTTTCGATAAATCTACAAAAACTCCAACTACTATTGATTTATCTTCAAAAGCTTTGGCAAGTTTATCTACTAAATCAATTATTGCATGTGATATACTGCACCCTTTACTAAAACCAAACTGTCTCCGATATAAAATGTCATGTTTTTGTATAAAACAGATCACTTTTTCATAAACTATTTTTTCTAATATTTTACTAAAAATCGATAAAATAGAGACAGGTCTGTACTTATTTACAGACATTTTATTACCATTTTTAAAAACTGGTATCACAGCGATCTTTAATGCACTTGGAAAAATACCTTGTTCAATAGACGCATTAAAAATAATATTGCACAAAGGAGACACATTGCGTCAATAGTATACGAATAATTTATGAGTTGTGAGTGCATAGGGCACGAATATCGCACGAGGCGCGAGATAAGCCACTGGTCTATTCAACAAGGCGCGTAGCGCCGCGTTGAATAGACCAGTGGCGAATCTCGCGCCGAGTGCGGTATTACGTGCCCCAATGCACGAACAAAATCATAAATTATTCGTTTTATACAACACCTTGTCCACAATCACAGTACTAAATTAGTGACCGCCAACTCAGGAAGGCCCAAAAATAAATGTAACAATTAGGCCGAGAATTGTAAACCACCCTGTGTACTGCTTTCAAACACTCGTCATGATTCGACCACACAGTCACAGGAATCACAAACTCCGCAGGGTCTATACCCATTCTACGCTACGTTAGATCGAGTTAGGCCTGACTGTTAGGCCGATCTGAGATGTCGGTAGATCTAGTAGTAGGTCTAGATGAAGTCTTGATTTTGGGATCACTGTGGTCCACGTAGCAGATCAGAGTCAAAAGTAAAAACACAGCAGTAGGTATAAAGGCCGCAATACATGCAACTAGCTAGGTAAAGTAGCTGCGCGTACACGTTAACGTTGCAGTACTCCGCCGCGCCTGGTCTGTGAGACTTACCGGCAGCGCAGCGCAGCCGGCCAGCACGTAGTTTGCTGGCGCTTTGCTAGTGTGAGCCACAGAATTCTGTGAGCGGCCATGCATTAGTAGCCCCCCGCGAAGCCGTGCTATAGTACCTTCGAGCCGTGCAATAGGCCCATGCCAGGGGCCTATTGTATGGCTGTCACTCTCAATGAGTTTGATAGGTATTTTCTATTGAATGTCATGTGACATGTTCTTGGCCAATCACAATTCGACATCATTCTGAGGTGTTGTATAAAAATTTTTACTACTTTTGTGTGAAATCCATCATACCCTGCTGATCTAATTTCAAAGCTACATTTAAAACATCTGAAACTGTTATAGGACTAAAAGATAAAGAATCAGTGACCTTTCCACACATATATTTATTAAAAAAATCATTTTCAGATATGCTTAACTGTGCATTATCATGAATTTCTTTTCCAATTTTACAAAAAAAAAAATCATTAAACACATTACATATGTCTTTTTTTTTTCAATTTGTGATTAACTTACCCTCAAACTCAATTTCATTTATAGATGCTTTCTCTTTTTCTTACTCAATATCTCATTTATAACTCTCCAAGTGGTTTTTGCATCATTCATAGCATGTTTAAATTTAACATCATAATAATTTTGTTTTGCAGTTCTTATCATATCATTAACTTTATTTCTATATCGTTCATACACTTTCCTTCTACTATCTGTTGGGTTTCTTAAATATTTCTTAAACAAAACATATCGTTTACACAATTTTCTTATTTCTGCAGTTAACCATGGCTTTCTGTGGATATGTTTCCTTTGTCTAACCTCTATTTCAGGAAAGCATTCATTATACAATTCAAAATGAATATCTATAAACCGGCTATTTTTCTCATTTACGTCATATATATCATATAAAAATGTCCAATCAACTGCGTGTAATTTTGAACAAAATGTATACATTTTTCCATCATCTATTTCTCTCTTTTTATATTCTGCATTAAAATCTTTCATAACTGCCTTAGAATTAATCAAAATAAATGGTGTCAGATGATTACTGACATCAGTTAAAATTATTCCATTCTTTTCTATTTTTTCAGAATAATTATAAAATATGTTATCTAATATAGTGGCTGAATGAGAAGTTATTCTAGTTGGTTTGAATATTGAATATATATATATATATATATATATATATATATATATATATATTCATGTACATATGTATGTGTACACAATATATGTTTGTGTTTAAACAATGTACATGTATATAAAAGGTGATATACATAGGCCTATGTATACATCTTGCAACTACAGACACAAGACGATAGGGAATAGCCTAAAGCACAGAATCAATTTTATAAGTCAAGCACAGGCTTTGTGCTGTATGTCACTTTTTATATCTCTTTGTCTCCTCTTCTCTCCCTTATATGTCTATTTTCCTTTATTTCAATATTTTCCCTCCTTTGATGTGCATAGAGACATCCATTTGTGTGTGTGTGTGTGTGTGTGTGTGTGTGTGTGTGATATGTGCTACTGGCAGTCAATATAAGAATGTTAATTATTATTATTATTATCATTATTATTATTATTATTATTATCATCATTATTATTATCATTATTATTATTATTATCATCATCATAGTTATTATCATAATTGTTATCATCATCATCATTGTCAGTATACTATCCTAAAACACTATCAGTAAAGAGAGATATTATGAAATAATAGATAAATAGATAAATGACTTAGGGGAAGTAGAGCCTACATATCAACAAAGAAATCAGTAATACTGAAATCGATAGGCTATGGGAGAAAAAGAAAAAAAGAACATACAGTACTTGAGGGGGAAAAAAAATGAAATGAGAAAACATTGGAAAACGTAAATCATCTGAAAACTAGTCTCGATCAGACGGGATCTAGGAATAAGAGGGATCGACTATTCTCGAAGTAACCTAGGGAGGACACCCATCGCTAGTCTGAATACAGGTGGTTTTTTTTTAATGCAATATCCGCGCGCAGACCATAGAATTGACATATGCATACAGTTTAAGCCATTTTACATTACTGTTCAGCTAAGTGTAAATTTTATTGAGGCTAATTGATAGCTATGCACCATCTGATACATTCTAAAGGCTTAAAACTCATTTGATAAAGTAATTACCACCTAAAAAAAAAAAATATGTATTTCTCGTTGCACCTACCTAGTACCTGGACACAAGCCTACGCTGAAACCTGCGTGCAATGCGTACACTGTACATACATGTGTCTATCTCCCTGATTATGCCGTGCGAAGAATTCGACTAGTGTATAAATATCGTCTTATATCTACCGCATCGGTCCGAAATAAAGTCTTTTACAATCATTTCATCACAACTTAAGAAGTAAAATGCCGGAGCAGAAAGGATCAAGGGGAGGACCCCGTCAAGGAGCATATGTCGATCGCGAAAAGCCTTCCGAAATTCGTCGGAGCAACATCACTGCAGCCAAAGGTAGACTTGCAAACTCGCCAGCCAGGGTGGTTTGGGCCTTGACAACTGCTCAATACCGCTGTGTTGTACGTGCTTTTGGATGGTCCTGATGAGGAATCGATAAATCCTATCGGCGATGGCCAATGCAATGCCGAAAAAGTGTGACAGTAGATAAGTCCTAAGTAATTTAGATATGAGCAAGATATGCGTATATGTTTTAGGTCTTCAACAGGACTTCCTGGTAAATTTACTAACTATAAATTTAGTATTGAAAGCAGGGCAGAATCATCTGAGAATAATTGGATTCCATTCAATTTAAATTTAATTTTACCTTTTCGTTATTTTAAGTCAGGTTGAAATGGAGGTAGGCCCTGGTAGGGCGTGGGATCGGGATCCAGGGCGCATGCGTGCAATACTCTGCTGGAGGGTGTTTCACAAAGATTTTAACATTTTTAAGTCGAACTTAAAATTTTGCTAGATTGACTAAATATTATGGTATGCTGTTAACTGCGACCAGCCCCAACGTGCAGCGTTGGGGCTGCTCCGTTTTCGCATTCAGATCTTAATGTTGTACAAAACGGGTGCCGTTCCGGCGTTATATTTCCTTAAATTTTCAACAAAAACTACTAGACTAGGATCTAGGAATACTTACAATCATGGGTCGATTAAACCTAAATGATTCCAATCGGCGACTGTTTGATGCATTTCATTGCTTATGATGCAGAAAATGTCATGTATAAGGCGAATTATCTTCAGCTCACCGATGCTCACTAAACTCACAATAACGACGTGGACATTGCTACCCTTTTGTCAAGGCCCTCTCTTGCTGTAACGGATGAGCGAACGGACGAGCGAAGCGAGTCGCGCTATCTTACTCGTCTGGGCTCTCTACACCATACAGCGAGAGGGCCTTGACAAAAGGCTAGTACTGTATAACTCGCTACAGGCGTAAATTTTCATAAATGAATGATACACGCCAAAAAAATTGAACTTTTTAATGCATACCGGTATTCATTTCACCTTGTAATTATGCACCGTGCGATGATGCATTATTCATATCCTTTTGAGCTTCCGTAACGTTGACGTCATTATTCACGCATGCGTAGATGCGTAGTAATGGATATACACGTTCAAAATGGCAGCAAGGCTCTCCACTACGGCAGGCCGCTTACTCCTAAAAAATGTGAAAAATTTTGCAGTTTCCAGATAAATTGGTGAGAAGAACCAAGGCAATGGGGCAATGCATAATTCATTTTTTATCGTCACTGTGTTTATGATATAAATTTAGCCATGGTTTATTTGTGAAGTCGCTGTATGTGGCAATAGGTAGTTGTTCGTGATTCTCACTTTAGCGAAACTGCGAGGTAGCCGTCAGGACCCCTCCGCATAACGGCGTGGTCTCGGGGGCTAGGTATGCTGTGTGTGTCTTCAATGTTGCTCAACTTGGCGCTAGTGTACTTCCGCACCTGTTTGTCAAATGACCTCCAAACATGCACAGACTCACCCTAGTTATTCAGTAACCTAAATACTTGCATCTGAGTGAGATTCAAGTCCAGTAGAAATGGAATTTTCACCATTTTGACACTTTTCTACTTCTTGGAATAATCTCAATCGCAGCTACCTCGCTCTGCGATAACTGCGTTGCACAAGAGCAGACAGCGCAGCACGATATATACGAAACACGTTCATGGCAGCACAGCAGCAGCGAGCACCGTGATTGATCTGAATGTAGCTATCTTACAGTGACCAGGGCAAGTTCTTCTATCCAGTGTCTTTAAAAAGATAATACTTTTTCCACCTTTCTCTTTGTTTCGAGTCGCGGTATAGCGATTTAGGATTGTGGTTGGTCATATTGTGTGTGTGTGTATTTTATTGTATATGATATGTAAAATTCTTGATTTATCTTAATTTACCTTGATATTAAATCAAGGTAAATTAAGAATTTTGTATTTGATATCGACAATGTAGAATTTTATGTTATAATGAATGTGTATTATTTTGCAATGAAAATTTTTTTATATTATTGTTTATATGAAAAAGAAAAAAATAAAAGATTGACAAAAACAAAAAAGTGTGTGTGTGTGTGTGTGTGTGCTAATTGGTGTGAATGAAAAAAGATTGGAAAATGTGGTGATAAGACAAGGGTGAAGAATACAAAGGGAAAGGCTAGGAAAAGCGGGAAAGGAAATAAAAGAAAAGATACACTGTATCAAAAAGTTAAACCCACAAAAGAAACAAAAGGTGTATAAAATAGAGAGTTGATGGAAGGAAAGAAAGAAGAGAAACTTTTACTATAAAGGAAAGCAAGGGAGAGATGGATATGTTTGAAAAGAAAAGAGGAAAGCAATTGCTATAAAGAAATTGTAGTTGGAGGGAAAAACAACCCATGAAGGAAACTAAAAATGGGCAAAAAGTAGATCTATACAGTTAAATAGGAAATTGAGAAAGATAGAGAAGAGGAAAATCACCAAGAAATAATTGCTAGGAAGGAAGGGGGAATTTGGGAATAGATTATACCTTAAAATATAAGAAGGAAAGAAAGAGAAAGATATAGGTGGCAGCATACACTCGCGCACGCGCTCAACCGCTGCCATGAAGCTGCAACCGCTAATGGAAGACTTGGCCAAGGACAAGGAAAAAACAAATTTTTGCTTTTCAACGACACCATAGAAAAAGTCGCTGTGTCGCTACATTCAGACCAATTCATAACTGTGCTTGTGTACAGTCAGATTAGCAATTCCAGCGATCAAGATTTTCCAACGATTTTCCGACACTTGTAAACACTAAAAGTGTGAAAACTCAACGTACTTCTATTCGACTTTGGAGACTCGGGTGGAAGTATTTTAGGTTACTGAATAACCAGGGTGAGTTTGTGCATGTTTGGAGGTCATTTGACAAACAGGTGCGAAAGTACACTAGCGCCCTCAACTTTCTAATAAAAATGAAGATTTTGGAGACATTTTAATTTTAAGTTCGAATAACAATGGAATTATTCTGTAACATTACTCATGATTTGAAGCAGGTGATGATCAACCTAGTGAAATCGAACAGGGGAACCACTGGCATACTATAATTTTTAGTCAATCTTAAATTAAGTGTGACTTCGTGAAACACCCCCAGGTCTGGAACATTTGAACATGAATAATTTACAAATCAAGAGAAGTTAGGGGGATAGAGGTAGATAACCTGAGAAAACAAGAGGAAAAAGAATTGAAGAAAATCCTCATTAGCATGATTAGTAATACACATAATTATTAACACGGTATTTGCCATCCACTGGATTTAAAATTAGTCTTAAGTGCTTTTCAATGGAAGAGCGGGAGGTCAATTGAAATGATGAGCTTACGCCGGTGCACAGTAAAAAATGTCACTTGCGTTTGTCACCAAGCATTCTGCGTGTACAGTATGAGTTAACAATCTGAAGCCGGGACATGAATCTTTGGTATTTTCTGCCTCGAGTGGAATGTAATTAAGGTAATACTTTCTAAGATAAAAGATATTAAATCAAAAAGTGGTTGATGAGTAGAGAATGTCTAGCAGGTCCAACTACTGACTAGTCTATAGTTCTACATTATACACTGTTGTCTGTACACCACCATTATGATGAAAATGACCAGATTTTTCATACATTAAAGTCTAGACAACTTTGCTTTCTTAAAATGTTTCCACTTCATTCCCATCATCTTTTTTTTTTCCTTCACTTTTCTAGCCTTGTCACATGTTTACCTACAAGTTTTCTTGAGGAGCTTACTTCCTACCCCAAGTTTACAGCCCTTGGTGGTCAAACCTGTTCTGCTTTCAAGATAGATGGCCAGTAGCGCTATCTAGCCAGCTACGCCAGTGAGGCGGTAGTGGCTAGAGCTAGAACAGATACAGCAGAACTCCCTTTCAGTGCATGTCAATCCTTGTATGTACCACATACATGATGTTTTATCAATGTGTAACTTTAGCGTAAAAGCAGTTGATTTCTGTAGGAATTGATCACATCAAATTTTGTTGATTCTTTTCTCACCCAATCCCTTTCTCCTCATTTGCAGCTGTTGCAGATGCTGTCAGAACCAGCTTAGGGCCACGTGGCATGGATAAAATGGTGAGTGCTCATCTTCACTGGTAGAACTTGTAGAAATTTTATGACGTTTTAACTGCCTTTGCAGTGGTATTGTTGTTTTTTACCAAACTTGTTTTGCTTGCTTTATTTTGTGTTTGTTTTTATGCCTCCGCCACGAAGTGGTGCCGGAGGCATTATGTTTTCGGGTTGTCCGTCCGTACGTACGTCCGTCCGCTTTCGTTTACGCGATAACTTGAGTAATATTTGCTGGAATTTTACCAAACTTAGTCCAAGTATGAAGTATGATGGGGCAATGATTTGATTAGATTTTGGGTGAAATCGGCTAAAGGTCAAAGGTCAAAGGTCAAGGTCAAATCATGAAATTGTATCCGTTTACGCGATAACTCAAGACTGGGTGGAGCAAATTTCACCAAACTTTGTTGGAGGATGATGTATGATAGGACAATTACTTGATTAGTTTTTCAGTGAAATCGGACAGAGGTCAAAGGTCAAAGATCAAGGGGTCAATCCACGTCAAATCATCCAGTGCTTGTCACCCGACCCCCTCCGATTTTCTTAAAAATCGCACCAAATGTTCCCCAAAGTGTCTGACGGAAAATCCCAAAATATTTTGCCCCAAGGTCAATTGGTTGCTAAGATACAGCCTCACATAGCAACCAGTGCGCATTCCAAAATATTAGTTAAAAGAAAATTAGGCATTTTTGATTGACTGTTTTAGCATGGATATTAATGCAAAAATGTTCATTATCTAGAAATTGAGAGAACTTTATAGTCTTTGCAAGAAAAACTTACTGTGACGCGAAATTGACTTTTCGTTAACGTGCACGAGGTCACCGAAAATGGTGTTAAATGTTAATTTTGAAAATTTTAATGCATATTTAGAGGCTAATATCTTCCACATTTCATCACCTTAGGTTCTAAAATATTATGCTGTTGAAGGCTTTGACTTGCTCAGTAATTTTGAAAAAAAATCAGCGCATTCATGCGCACCGTTTTTACGGAGAGCGCCCTCAAAGTTGACGAAAATGAAAAATGTGCCAAATTCAAGGTCACGGATCACTCTTTGTCCCACCTAGGAATGGCATCAATTTTTGTGTATTGATAGACATTTACCTATATTATCTTGGGTTACCAAAGAAATTTTGCTACCGAAATGTTCAATGGCAAATTTACCCCACCGAAAATGGTCGTAAATGGCCAAATTTCCATGTAATATCACATATTGGGTTTAGAGGACATTTCAAATGTCCACACTTTCAAGATGAAAAGCACTAGCCCTGTGATATTTGCAGTAGGCATAGTCTGTTATACATATTTCAGTAATATATACCACAAAACACTTTTATTACCGGTACTTAATAATGACCTTGAAATTTAATCCAAAATTTGATAAAAACAATAAATTGCTCCATTTTCCTCATTGCACTGCATATAAATACGTGTTTTGAAAGACATTTCACAGAGCAATATTTCAAGAATTATGAAAGCTGAAAGCCTACCTTATTAAGGTTCTAAAGTATTTGTGCTCTTCTTTCAGATTTAGTGTCAATTTGATCATGAATGTTTTACCCTTGACCTTGAAGCCCTTCTAAAAACAGCTGTAAATTTGTTAACTACAAATTACACACACGACAGGTGTATTATGGCATGATATACTTGTGATTCTTTCACAAACACAAAAGCTTTTTATGGTGTAAATGTATATACTGGAATTAATCTACACTCATGCTTGCAAGATATGTTACAATTAATAACTTTGTTCTGACAATGACCCTCAATTTCAATCAAAAAAGGGGACAGTAATATTTTGTGATTTTGTGTGCATTTCCTATAGAAAACAGTGCTTTGTTTGGAAACCCATAAAAACTTGACCATTTTTACTATCTATCACTTTGATTGATTAATTTTATTCTGGTTATGGTAGAAAAGTGGCCCGTGATCAATTTCCAATAAAAGAAAACACAGTTATGCTTTAGAAAATGAAAAACAAAGAAATACATAAGAAATTCCAAAAATAAGAAAATACATAAGAATTGAAATGATTTTGGAAGTTTTCATATGGTACAGAACAAATCCCCCGAAAAAGAAGACTCTCAGTCCTTTTACTGTGCGTTTCACAGGCTAGAATAAGAATCTTTATTATGTTGGGCGCAACATCTATATTATCAACTACTAGTATTATTCAGTACATAATACAGGTCTTTATGGAGAGGAATAGGCATTTCTCATGATTTTGAAGGTCATAAATTGAGGGTCATTGTCAGAACAAAGTAATTGATTGTAACATATCTTGCAAGCATGTATCTAGATTAATTCCAGTATATACATTTACATCATAAAAAGCTTTTGTGTTTGTGAAAGAATCACAAGTATATCATGCCATAATACACCTGTCGTGTGTGTAATGTGTAGTTAACAAATTTACAGCTATTTTTAGAAGGGCTTCAAGGTCAAGGGTAAAACATTCATGATCAAATTGACACTAAATCTGAAAGAAGAGCACAAATACTTTAGAACCTTAATAAGGAAGGCTTTCAGCTTTCATAATTCTTGAAATATTGCTCTGTGAAATGTCTTTCAAAACACGTATTTATATGCAGTGCAATGAGGAAAATGGAGCAATTTATTGTTTTTATCAAATTTTGGATTAAATTTCAAGGTCATTATTAAGTAATAAAAGTGTTTTGTGGTATATATTACTGAAATATGTATAACAGACTATGCCTACTGCAAATATCACAGGGCTAGTGCTTTTCATCTTGAAAGTGTGGACATTTGAAATGTCCTCTAAACCCAATATGTGATATTACATGGAAATTTGGCCTTTTACGACCATTTTCGGTGGGGTAAATTTGCCATTGAACATTTCGGTAGCAAAATTTCTTTGGTAACCCAAGATAATATAGGTAAATGTCTATCAATACACAAAAATTGATGCCATTCCTAGGTGGGACGAAGGGTGATCCGTGACCTTGAATTTGGCACATTTTTCATTTTTGTCAACTTTGAGGGCGCTCTCCGTAAAAACGGTGCGCATGAATGCGCTGGCGCTGATTTTTTTTTCAAAATTACTGAGCAAGTCAAAGCCTTCAACAGCATAATATTTTAGAACCTAAGGTGATGAAATGTGGAAGATATTAGCCTCTAAATATGCATTAAAATTTTCAAAATTAACATTTAACACCATTTTCGGTGACCTCGTGCACGTTAACGAAAAGTCAATTTCGCGTCACAGTAAGTTTTTCTTGCAAAGACTATAAAGTTCTCTCAATTTCTAGATAATGAACATTTTTGCATTAATATCCATGCTAAAACAGTCAATCAAAAATGCCTAATTTTCTTTTAACTAATATTTTGGAATGCGCACTGGTTGCTATGTGAGGCTGTATCTTAGCAACCAATTGACCTTGGGGCAAAATATTTTGGGATTTTCCATCAGACACTTTGGGGAACAGTTGGTGCGATTTTAAAGAAAATCGGAGGGGGTCGGGTGACAACTTTTCTGAAAATTGGATGATTTGACGTGGATTGACCCCAAGGTCAAATCCTAAAATTTATCTGTTTACGTGATAACTCAAAACTGGATGAAGCAGCTTTCACCAAACTTGGTCCAAGGATGATGTATGATGGGACAATTAGTTGAGTAGATTTTAGTGACATTGACAAGAGGTCAAAGGTCAAAAGGTCAAGGTCAAATGCTAAAAATGTTGCTATATCCCCATATCTATGTGATGCCCGCAGTTATTTTCTTGAAACTTAGTGTAGACATGTACTACTGCGTAAAGATTCTCCAGAGAGAGTTTCATGTCATAAGGTCAAAGGTCAAAAGGTCAAAGGTTAGGTGAAAATGTTGCAATATCACTTTTCTCGCAAATGGTTCAATGTATCTTCATGGAACTTGGTACATATGCATGTACTGACTTGCAGGGATTATCTAGGGAATTTAGGGGTCATGGGTCAGGAGGTCAAGGTCAAAGTCAACTCCTCAAAATGTTACTATTTCCCTCATATACTAGTATATATGCAATGATTGCATTATTAGTTTTAAAATTTAATATATGTACATGTATTACTTAATGGAGATTCTCTTGGAAATTTCCAGCCAGAAGGTCAAAGGTCAAAGGTTAAGGGTCAAAGGTCAGGTTTAAATGAAAAAAAAAGATATATTTTGTACTGTAATTACACTCTTTCTTCATACCTTGAAAATTATACTCAATGCATAAACTTATATAGTAAGGTCGGTCAGCAGTCAAGTAAAAATTTTCATTTCCCCAAATATGTGTACCTGCACTCTTTAATAGACAATTATAGCAAACCCAATTCGTAGAAAGTGAACATTCAAGATATTTCTGACAAACCTGTTATTTCGATATTTTGCCAGTTATGTGAAACTGTCATCACACATTGTGAAGACATTGTACTATACACCTATTGGGAGAATCATGCATTATGGCGGAGGCATCAGTCGCCGTAGCGACATTTCTAGTTTTGTTTTGTTTTGTGTGGTTTTTTTTTTTGTTGCTATGTTTATATCTTATTTCATATATGTTTTTTGTCTCTGTGGGGAAATGGATGTTAATATACTGGGATACTGAATGGAATGAAATGCACTGGTATACGCACCGGCTGAGCTATTGATTAAGTCATATCTTCTCATGTTCTTGGTTTTCAGATCCAAGATGCCAAAGGAGATGTTACCATCACCAACGATGGTGCTACAATCCTCAAGCAAATGCAGGTGTTGCATCCAGCAGCTAAAATGGTATGATCTTATGCATTGTACTGAGCGCTCTTGTTGAATATAATGGCTAGCTGGCAAGCAGGATGATGAACAGATGACATTGAAAATCTGGATATATTTTTGGAAATACTAAAACATGCTTTTAAGTGAAGTTTTAGGACTTTTATGGTACTTTTTGTGATGATTAAAATTTTAATTACGGTGCGATCAATGAAGTTTGTGGCACATCATGATAACTGCCAATGTAGCTCAAGTTGTAATAAATTAGCCTCAATCTGATTGAAATACGATGAAAGTAATTGCTGATAAGGCCTTTTATAATCGGGAGGATAGGTGTTGAATACTATCAACGGTAAGAAACATTTTAAAGGTTAGCATGCTCTTAATGATTTGTTCTGAACTTAATGTTGAATGCAATTAGCTCATGTTGATGATGAATATTGACAGTGTGTACTGGGATTTGGGTATGATCTGAATATTCACCAACTTATGGCGGCTTGATGTAGAACTACAAAGAATTCACAGTAATGGTAACATATTTTGACTGAATTTGAACATATGTGTTGAGCAAATCACAAGGTTAATTTATCTTCACGGCAGGACTACTTGCAAACAAAAGGCTGACTTATGTTCACAAAACAATATTTGTTGTACATCGTCAAGTGAAAAATTGCTGATTGTAAAAATCTTTATAGATGTGTACCACAATGAGCAAGAATTCTAATGGCCTCTGTAGTCGCTTGTACTGTTTTGTATAATATTTTGTTGGTTTGAGGTACTCTTGAACCTGTTGTGATGTGAGGTACCATGGTATGTCCTAAATGACAATCTGTGAGATACTCTGAAATACACCTGCAGAATATATTTCTTTGCAGTTGGTTGAGCTGTCCAAGGCTCAGGATGTTGAAGCTGGAGATGGAACTACTTCCGTTGTGGTCATCGCTGGAAGTTTGCTGGAGGCTGCAGCAAGACTCTTGGACAAAGGTGAGAATATCAGAATGGTGGATACATTGCCTCCAAGATGGGGCCGATTGCTTTTGTCTTGACCGCAATATGATGTAACACAGTTTAGCATGCTTAATATGTGCAATTTTCCATATATTTCTCATATCTGGTATTTGAAAATGTTTTTTGATCTACATATGTTTGCAGCTCCAAAGTAGGTGGATGAGCACTTACACCCATTGTGACATCTGGAAATCTGATCACTTTAGATAATCTCAGAAATAGAAGGGGGAAATAATTTCTAGGAATAGGGTGATAGTGGTCATGGTTGGAATATGCAGTAAAATACAGTTTGATATATGGTGATAAGACTTTGTACAGTGTATATTTTAAATAGATTGGGTTATTGCTACTTCAGAAAGGAGCCCATTGGTGCTGTCTGTATAAAGATATGTTCAGAATAAAGTCAACTGACATAAAGTCAACTGCAATTTGTAAGTGCTGCAAGAGCCCAAGTATTGACTAGCAATCAAAGGCCAGGGTACTGCTTTGATGCAGGAGGGATTATTCCATTATTGTTAGTTCTAGAGCCTTATTCATAGCTCCAGGAATGTGCTACAGAAGGAAGTCAATAGATGCCCAGGTATGAGACAAGCTTGGTTGTTTCCTATATTAATGTGTCAAAATATTCTCCTCTCTGTTCTCTATTCTATTCTCCTTCGCTATGGTTTTAGTCCCAATTTATTGTTAACTGGAGAAAAAAGGTAGCATTCTAATTTCTATCAATTAAGATTTTTTTTTGTGTGTGTGTGACATGTTTATGATGTGTTTATGTGAGAATGAGTGTGAATGCAAGTGACATATAGAATAGATGCAAGTGATGATGATGGCAGCTCAGTGACTCTCAAGTGATTAACTTCTTTCATTGTGATGTGATTTGACAGGCATCCATCCGACCATCATATCGGAGTCCTTCCAGGCAGCTGCCAATAAAGCCTGTGAGATTCTAGCCACCATGGCGGTACCAGTCAATCTTGGTGAGAGGGAGGCTCTTCTGCAGAGTGCAACCACCTCCCTCAATTCAAAGGTGGGTTTTGCCCTGTTCCTGATGGGGTCAGTCGTTAACCCTCAACTCTTCAACTCTTTGTTGACCATGCACTGAAACTGCAGTCTCTGTGGACACCAAATTTGACTGGTGCTCTCCATAACATTCAGTACGTAAAGGCTGTCGCCCTCTCACATTGGTTTTTACTTCATGAGAATGCCTTGCACACAAGTTTTAGTTCATTTGCATTTGCAGCATATCATGAAATTTGCCAGTGCGTGTGTGAGTGTGTGTGTGTGTGTGTGTGTGTGTGTGTGTGTATGTGTATGTGTATGTGTATTGAAATGTAAGATGTGTATTTTATGCATAAAATCAAAGACAGAAAGTTGATTGATGTGCCGAAAGTCAAACATAGAGAGCAGTGAGTTAGAGGCCGTTCTATGTGTCACCAAAGTTATACAAGTATTACATTTTGGCAGTATCACAATGCAAGACATATTTTGTTTGTTTGTTTCCCGTATTTCCTGCATTCCTCTAACTGAAAACTGATGAAAGGTGATTTGGAGATTAATGGGTTGAAGACCTTGACTTATTTCAGGTTGTGTCACAGTACTCCAGTCTTCTGGCTCCCATTGCCGTGGATGCAGTTCTTCAAGTGATTGACCCTGCCACTGCCAGCAATGTGGACCTCCAGGACATCAAGGTCATTCAAAAATTAGGGTAGGTTGAGTCCTGCTGTTAATAGGTTGAATGCTCACTGGGATTTATTAGTCAGTGATCCTTGAAAGTTACTCATGAACCTCTTAACCCTAACTAGGCCGGGGGGGGGGGCCTCCGAGGCCCCCCCCCCCCTCGACGTTTCGCGCGATGTATCGCTATCGCGAGAAGCTATCGCCGCGACATTTCATGACTTTTTTCTTTTGAGTCTCCCGCATCTTTTGACACCAAATTTGCGATGCCCGGAGCGCGCGATTCCGAAGTTGCGCATAAATATGCACGTGCATGTCAGACCAGAAATTGCTCAAAAAACGTGAATTCGTGTACAATTTCGATGCAAACTGTGTTTACAGGCAAATTTCATAAAAGCAGGATTATTTTGGGGTTTTATTGATTAAAATCAATGAATAACATATTTTCTTGTTGTGAACAATGTCGCGGACAAATTTCATCGAAAAAACAATGAAAAACATAAAGTCGATAAAACAGAAATACATAAGAAATTTAAAAAACAATAAAATACATAGGAAATTCTTTCTGATTACGCAATTTTTTCCTCTTACATTTGCTAAGGACACTAAAAAGAATATTTACACAACAGATGTGCCTGTTTTGAGCTTTATTTAGTGATTTATACCAAATTGTCTGATTTCATGCATCATTATGCATAAATTAGCATAATTTAGTGTAAATGATAATTTTTGAAAAAATGAACTTCATGGTACTTTAGATTACATCATAGGCAATGTGTGTGCCAATTTTTGTCGCGATCGCGCGGTCGACGGCCGAGATCTGGAGGGGGGGGGCCTGGGAGGCCCCCCCCCCCCCCCCCCCCCCCCCCCCCCCCCCCCAGCTCTAGCATCTACCTAAATAGCCCGGCCTAGTTAGGGTTAAGATGGCATATGAAGAATCAACAACTATGATATCTAGCATTGTCAGTATACAAGGAATCCTTTGCCTGCCTGCCTGAAAGAAATTTTTAAACCCTGAAAGGTCTGTCATCACAAGATCTATCAAATTTTCATTTTGCAAAGACTACTTTAGGAATAAAATATAATTTTATTGTTTTGTGTGCTTTAAGTCATTAGTTAGATGGGGGGACATTGCTTTCTTAAAGTGTGTGTGATGGGAGTTTTTCTTGTGTATGAAAATTATGATATTTTAATGAAAGGGATATTTGGTGAAAGGCCAGTTATTTCAGACTGCTAAAGCACTGGAATTGGATGTTGTCAAGTAATATCAGAAATGAAAATGCACATGTTCCTAATCTCCCTGTTGTTTGGTAATCAGCAGATGTCATTGCACTGAAAGCGTGGATGGGATACTTGTGAAAAAATCAACACAAGACCTAAGTGCTATTATTCTGCCATACATGATATATCAATGATGATCAATTGTCTTTTTGCACAGTGGTACTATTGAAGACACAGAGCTGGTAAATGGACTTGTGTTCAGTCAGCGGGCGGCAGGGACAGCTGGGCCCAGCAAAGTGGAGAAGGCTCGCATAGGTCTCATCCAGTTCTGTCTGTCAGCTCCAAAGACTGATGTAAGTTGCCCTTCTATGGCCCAACCATGGACACTGCACTGTTCATGATGTGTGATCTAGACCTAAAAGTCATTTTTTTTTAAATCACACTTAATGTAATGTATTTGTTGTAATATTCATGTTTGCTTTCTGAAGCCACATGTAATTTCCTATTCCTTGAAATGAGTATCAATAGTTAGCAAGTTAATAGGAATGTTCAAAGACTTGAGAATATTGTGTGCCATCCACCCTTCACAGATGGACAATCAGGTGGTGGTATCAGACTACACCCAGATGGACAGAGTGCTGCGGGAGGAGAGGGCATACATTCTTAACCTTGTCAAGCAGATCAAGAAGGCGGGCTGCAATGTGCTTCTCATTCAGAAGTCAATCCTCAGGTAAGACATGACAAGTGTTTGGTGTTTGCACTCCTGCATAGAGTAAGTGTCAGAGAGGTTTTATGAAGACTTGTTACAATGTGCTTCTCAAAAAAAAAAAGTCAGTCCTCAGGTTAGACATTGAAACTATTTGGTGTTCACAGTCCTGCTCAGAGTAATGATGTGGAGGTTCTAAGAAGGAGGGCTGCGGTGTACCTCTCATGCAAAAGTTTTTCCCACCACATGGAGAGTGAAGCTTCATGATGTTCACTATCCTGTGTAATGTAATGGTTTTAGGCAGGTTGTCATTTACTCTTTTTAGAATCATGTTTATACATAACTGAGCCCAAGTGATAGAAGTTGTGATTTTAGTCAGTGTGCTTGTGTTTGGAAATACTTATTTTGAATGCTTGGGAAGCACTGATAAAAGTTGAGAGAATATAGCAATAAGCTGATATTATGGTAACAACTAACCGAGAAGGATTTTAGTGTTCTGTGATTGTGTTTATTTATCACTTTGTGATAGTACATTACTCCAGTGACGTTATAATTGGTTGTTTATGCTCTCATATTGAGTGCAAGAGGTAGTGAATGTCAGTTTACATCAGCCCATTTGCTTGTTCTTTCAAATTTCTGCCACTGATGGAGCATTTGACAAAACTACCCCATGACCAGTGACAGGTCTTGCACCAACAAGGCTTGATACCATTGGAGACTGAACTGAACCTTCTGGTTTGAGAGACTGTATTTTTTTAAGGAGGAAACATGGCTCAGAAATAATTCATACCATGTCTCTTTTTTAAGTAGGTATGCAATGAGCTTCAGTGTGTGTGTGCCCTTTGATTATTCCGCAGAGATGCAATCAGCGACCTGGCCCTACATTTTCTGCACAAGATGAAGATCATGGTGGTAAAGGACATTGAGAGAGAGGACATTGAGTTTGTCTGCAAGGTGAGATTAGGTTGACAGTTAACCTCAGTAATTGGTTTTCTTTCAAACATGCATATGCCTGACCATTGCAAACACTAAAGATGAACTCAACCCTATATTTAGATTGGCTGTCATTAGTAAAGTAAAATTAGGCAGAGAGAGCAGTGAAGGTTCTACTGATGCTTTTTAGCAAATAAGAGAAATGTTTTTTTTTTTTTTTTCAGTTTGTCATATTTTATGGTAAATGTCACATCAGTGGAAGTGCTATCATGCATATAAGAAGAGGTGATGCTGTCTGTTCCATACAAGTCTTCTCTCGAACTTCACTTTCAAAATGAACACAAAAGAAAAAGAAGTTATGCAGCACCTGAAAGTTGCACTGATTTAGCAGTTATACCGTGGTAATGGGAATTTACAGTTCTGAACTCATTACTTCCACCACCACCCCCCCCCCAAAAAAAATAAAAGAGAGAAAAGATCAGATTTTGAGTATTCCAGTGCTAACCAGTGTGAGAGATGCAAACATGACAAGTTTAACATTATTTGCCCCAAGACCACCCCTTTCCAGACAGCCACAGAATGGGCTCAGCAATATTACTGACATTTCATAACTCTGCAGGGGGTGGGGGGGGGGGGGGGGGGATCAGGTGCATATTACCATTGCATCAGTGTTTGTGAACACAAATGTATGTGGTAGAAAAGCATAGACAGCAGGGTATTCATTTATTTCTGTTTTGGTAACAAACCTCCCTAAAAGATTTATAAGCAGACACCCTTTGATTTATTTACATTTACCATTCTGTATGTTTTTTATTTTGACTGCCTAAGTTTTATGAAAGCAATTTTTTCCACGATTTATTTGACCATGAATTAAATCCATTCTGCATTGATCTTCTTTCAGACCATTAACTGTAAGCCCATTGCAAGCATCGATCACTTCACTCCAGAATTCTTGGCTTCAGCTGATCTTGTTGAAGAGGTTGTCACAGGAACCAGCAAGGTTGTCAAGGTAAGTGGATTTATTGCACTTTTTAACTGTCATAGCCTAGAAACCGTGTCAATAAAAGTTGTAGTAAACAATGACAGTTTTACCATGTTTTCTCGTAATCACAAGCAGAATGTTCTGAACAGTTCTGTTCCATTTGATGTATTGTTCGGAGTTATGTTAATGTTATTTGTTGTGATATTGTTACCTTGTATGTGTGTGTTTACAGGGCCCCCTGGAAAACAGTACTTAAATACTGACGGGGCCACCCTGTATGGATAAAACGAAATAATAATAATAATATTAACTAAGAAAATACCTGATGCTTTTACCAAAGTGTTCTAAAGGTAACCTTAGACAGATCCATTCATTTATGACATTGTGACATTTTAGTAATCCCTCCTAATCAGCATGAATATTGGGAGGAAAGTGGGAGGAGGGGAACGGAAGGGAATTTAATGAATACAATGTGTAAGATAAACACTGCAGACATCACTGCACATGATGAATAACAAGATCCAACCCTCAGTGTGCACAACACACAGGTGCCGAGAAACACGCTGATATTCCTGATGCATGTGATGTTTGCAGTTGAGGAGCTAATAGTGACTACTAGTATCCTAATGATGATGATGACGATGATGATGGCGATGTCGATGATGATGACGACGATGATGATGATGATGATGATTATGATGTCGATGATGACGATGACGACGACGATGATGATGATGATGATGATGATGGTTATGATGTCGATGATGACGATGATGTGTGATGACGATGATGATGATGACGATGATGATGATGATTTGATAAATTAATCAGGGTCACCTATTTAGTGTAAGCAATCCTCTGCCAGAGCGCCAGACCATCATTGTTATTTTATTACGGCAGGTACCCACTTTTTACACCCATGTCACTCAAATGCCAACACCTCTATGGTAGCATTTGACAATCTGTCACACAAATAGTAAAGCCAGTACCTTAAACTTAACATGAGTACACCCTGTGCATGTCTGATGATAGATCACAGGAATCACCAACCCAGGGAAAACCATGACTGTACTTGTCCGCGGCTCTAACAAGCTGGTCCTTGAAGAGGCTGACCGCTCAATTCATGATGCCCTGTGTGTCATCAGATGCCTTGTCAAGCAGCGGTGAGTGGGATCTCAGGCAATGTTTTTTATTATATGAAAGCAACAGCTAAAAAAGAAAATGATTGGATTGTCAGACCAAGAGCATTAGTGATTCAATTTGTAATGGTACAAAGGGACCCATATCATTAATGCTCATTTAGAAAACTACTGTGTGTCTCCATGGCAAATTGTGCTGCCAGGGGTCATTATGTAGATCACTTCAACCGATGCTTTATTTATTTGTGAAGCCTCACATCTGTATCTGCATCCATTTTAGTGACCACTGGAAGAATTATCGTCAGTTTCAAAGATAATCCTGCAGCCACTTGATGTGCAGTAACAACATTCTTGGTGTTTGTAGAGATAGTAGTTATATTTTTATTGATAAATGTCCAGAAGTACATGTATAAAGTTTCCATATGTGTCCAAATGCTCGTGCTGGGAATGTGTAATCAAGTCAGTATTTGTTCCCTTTTGGTATGCAGATATCTGATCGCTGGAGGAGGTGCCCCAGAGATTGAAGTCTCTCTCCGCATGAACGAGTTCAGCAGGACGCTGACAGGTATGGAGGCTTACTGCTTCAAGGCATTCGCTGAGGCTCTGGAAGTCATCCCCTCAACGCTGGCCGAGAATGCTGGACTGAACCCAATCAGCGTCGTCACTGAGCTCCGAAACAAGCACGCCCAGGGAGAGAAGACTGCCGGCATCAATGTGAGAAAGGTAAGAAAAACAAAACATCACCGAAAGGTAGCCCAAGAGAGATGATCTGAACGGTAGTGATATGCATCAAATTTTGTCTGCTTTGGGGATTTGCTTGTTGAGAAGCTCAGGTTTTTCACACACCTCAGTGTGTTAGAATAAAGGGAAGCTTAGATCATTTCTTAAAATCTGTAGTCATGAGTGTACTCTGATATGTCTTGCATTACTGTGCTCGTCAAAAGTATGCATGTCGTATTTCTTTTCTTCTGTTGTGTATTCATCATCTGTCTTTATTCAACTTGCAGAGTATCTCTTTTCTCCTCTTGAAGGGAATACCAAAATCGGCTTATTTTTATTTTTTTAATCTACTCATCTGTTTAAAGGGATCGTATAGTTTTGGTTGAGACCTAATTTCAGGTTTCTAACATTTTTTGGTGAAATAATGAGAAACCTCTTATGAATTATGAAAGAGCATGTAATTCCATGAGGAATTCAAAGTTTATTTGATGAAAATTGGTTTTGAAATGGCTGAGATATCCAAAACAGAGCGATTCTAGTCAAGTGTGGGACCCACACTTTATTACCATCGCTTTGTTTTACTTTGTTTTTGGATGTTTCAATCATTCCAAACCGATTTTCATCAAATAAACTTTAAATTCCTCTTAAAATGGTATGCTCTGTACTATATCATAAGTGTTTTCTTGGTATCTCGCAAAAAGTTAAAAGCCCAATTCTCATCCCCACCAATACTGTACTATCCCTTTAATGTGGCATGGAGCAAAGATGTTGTTGTGACAGAACTGTCAATTTTATTGTTTGTTTTTTTCTCTTATAACTGTTTATATGAAATTTTATGTTTTAGGGAGCAATTACCAACATCCTGGAAGAAAATGTCATTCAGCCTCTACTGGTGTCAACGAGTGCAATTCAGCTTGCTGCAGAGACGGTTAGGAGTATCATGAAGATCGATGATATTGTGAGTAAATGCCATTTGCTTTGCTAGTTGCCTGTAAGGTTACCTGCTCTTTGCAGCAGAAGTACTCCTGTAAAAGTAGAAATTTTCGCGGTGTTTAAATTTTCGTACATTTCGCGCAACCAGAAACTAGTGCAAAATAGAGCACACAAATATTTTTGCTTGCCATATGTTCCAGTAGTTGGTGTCTTGATTCCGCTGAATCAAAAACACACGAAACTCATCGTACCGGGCCAAGCGCGAAAAATTAGTCACGCGAAAATATCCACTTTTACAGTATGTTTCTTTGTATTGATGCAGAATGATGTTTTGACAGTTTGAAGTCTAAATTATCAGATTCATATTGGGATAGGATACATTTTTTAAATGTGTAGAAGAATTCTGATTGTAACAAAGCTCTAAAATTTGTTAACAAATGTCTGGTGGTCATGATTGTACATGTAGTTGGTACTTTATAGTGCATTCATTATTACCAAATTTAGTGAAGCAAACAGTTTTAGATATTTTGATCATACTGATATATGTTGACCAGTTAATCTCCCTGGTTA
Source organism: Diadema antillarum (assembly GCF_040938485.1). Lineage (NCBI taxonomy): Eukaryota > Metazoa > Echinodermata > Echinoidea > Diadematoida > Diadematidae > Diadema > Diadema antillarum. The sequence goes on along the minus strand of NW_027270935.1, from coordinate 126,666 downwards.
TGAGATTGAAGTGAGGGTTATATGTTTGAACAGTAACAGCTCAAGAGTCAATGGATCATGTGTAGTGATGTACAGCAACTTGTATCTCTATCTTTGTCTTCTATTTTATTTTTATCTTTTCAGGTAAATGCTCGGTAACAACTGCCAACTTGGACAATCTAGGAAACTGCACCGTAGTCGATGACAAGACATCAGTACCTTCGTAGACAATGACGTGACATTCATCCCAAACTACTATAAAGTTTCCAGAGGGAGGGAGGCTGAAATGATAGGATTTTGAATCCTTGCAGTAAATGATAAATATCATTATTGGGAAAGATTTATATTGGCTGTCAGCGTTGAGATGTTTCAGTGAGGCAATACTAGTAGTTGATGAGGGTGAGACACCAATAGTTATTTGTCATTAATTCTTATCAGGCCAGTAAATGCTGAGAGGATATGATTTAGTGAAATAACATGATAAAACCCTTGCTACTTACAGTTACTATTGTAAGGAAATATTTTTGAAGCTTACAAAAACAAAGTGAGAATTGTCTTGAAACCTTTGAATACCACCACCACCAAACACCAAAAAGTACAGTTATTGAAAACAAATTACATGGTTAATTTTTAAATGAAGAAATGTTGCTGCTGCAGGCTTTTCATTGAAGCAGGATAATGGAATTGCAATGCACATAATTAATAGACAGACTTATAACCATAATTCACTGTCAAGGCAGCATCAAAATGTAGTGTCAGAAAGTGTCTGTACTGGGAAAAATCCACTGGGACCAGTGATCACTGTGGCATTATTTATTTGTTATATCCATGTCCATGTCAGTATAGAAGAGACTTACAATTGTTCCATATCTCATGTGTGAAAGAAACGAGCTTTCAATTTAATTTGATATCCTGTAGTAGTGACCTCAAGCTGCCCAGTCACAGTACCAGGCAAGGTTGTGGCTGATTTGTATATTAAAAAACAAACAAACCCTGTGACTATTGAATACATGCAGCAGAAGCAGTTGACCTAGCCTCTCGTGTTCTAGGAAAGGAAATACAGTGAACTCCCATTATAAGAAAGTTCCCGGGACCGGCAGTGTTCTTTCGTTATATTGAAATTTTGTTAAAAGTGAACAAATAAACAATAAAAAACAGAGAGCTGATAATGTTGTGGCCTAAATTTTTATTTCGTTGTAACCAGAATTTTGTTATAATCGTGTTCATTATAACGGGAGTGGACTGTAACTGATTGTAATTGGTTCAAAATGAATGCATGAATTGATCACAGGATGCTTGCCCAGACAACCAAATGTTTGGGGTTTCCTCAAGGCTTGCCCATCCCAGCACCAGTCAATAGCTGTGTAGTATTTATTCATCCGTACAGTCTGTATTTGGGAACCACACAAAATAGTAAATAGATCTAGAACACTATCCTGGTATGACATATTTTATGTACCCTGTTTCACGTAGTTAACTGACTGCAACAATAAGCAATTAGACTGGTTTAGGTCAATTGCAACATATACTCAATAACATTGTTATTGTTTATGCACTGTATTTCACATTGCAATTCCTTATTTAAAAAAGAAAGAAAAAAAAAAAGAATATACAGGGTTCTCTATAGCTCTACTGAAAGGGGGAAAAACTTTGGTTGAGTTGAAAATTGTGAATGATATGTTTGAAAGTATTGACAATTTGACTTTTTTGAAAGTTTAAGTAAAGTAAAAAGGAAGGGGGGGGGGGGATGGGGGCTGTATATACATATTCTACCAGTTAAATTTCACCCGTTGAATTTGATGGGGTGCAGATATTTGATGTGGAGTTTATGTAACTGTGACACCAAACCAGCAGTGTGTAGGGGCACATCTCAGTTTGGTGCCCTGAATAATAACATTGATTGATGAGGTACAGTGTGAGTGTCCGTATTGCTGTTTTTTATATTATTTCTACAATATGTAAATCTCATGTGACAAGTGTGGCGTGTTCTTTTGTACCGGTATGTATTGCTTAAGTATTATACATAGCATGACATGCAGTATGATTTGCTGAAATGTTTGCTCTTTGTAACACAAGTGAGCATGTCGGCATTTGTGTCATTAAATGTGCTATGTGAGAAGCACAAGTGAAGTAGCAAATAGGAAGAGATTTTCATGTCTGTTTTTGCTTGGTATCTGATGTGTGTGTGATGGTAATGGGTGTTTCTTGGGATTTGATGCTGTTTTTAAGAGCCCTGTGTGGTACATGTACAATGTACATGGCAACAGTAGCAATGTGGGCAGGGACTACCGTATTCGCCGGTGAGAAGGCAGCACTATTTGTAGCAAAAATAAAGCAGTAAAGTCAGGGTGAGGCCTATATGCCAGCACAAGCAAATTGCAGTACTGTATTGTCTTTCCTACTCGTTGAATCACCTTCCTAACCGACGACACAGAGATCCTAATCATGTATGGGATTACGGTAGGCAATGTGCCAATTGCTATTGTTATTGTTAGGAAACGTGTGGAAACACATAGAAATAATAAAGTTTCTAATAAACAAAAATAATGTAGAAAAGTAATTGAGTTTTGATCGGAACAAAACCCCTTTGATTTGTTTTTCTGTTTTTCATCACCAAAGTCAGGATGCGGCTTATCCGGCGTTACGGCCTTATCGCTGGCGAAAATGGTGGGTAATGTGCTAGGCATGTGGGCTGATGGACTCTTTAAATGGTCATGTAGGCAACTGGATTTTATTTCTTGCTCAACAAGTTTGATTAGCTTAGATCTGATGGGTGACGACATCCAGCACATTACTGTATATTGGTGTAGCTGATATCATACAATTAGAAGCTATTGTTGACTTGTACATACACATTTAACAAAATCAGGACCAGAGAAATTTATCACATCCAGTTACCGTCACTTAGTGTCTGTCGTATATAATTGAAAACGTGTTTCAAATACCAAGAAACAGAACGACATTGGATAGAAACAGTTTTCTACTGCTTGCAATATCAATCATGAACCTCTCACCTGCTGGTCAACTATCACACTGCTCATTTCAAATCATTTTCAATGTTGCTAGTGTTGATAGAGATGAAGGTGAAAACTAGTACCCCCACATTCCCAAGTTTGACTGCAGGCTTCGGAACAGTTTGAAACAGCTGCCCTGGGGCCCCGTTTCATAAAACTTGTCATCAGTGACAATTTGTCATAGATGTGACAAGCTACTGAAATCCTTGCATCTGATTGGCTGAGAGCAAGTTAGTCATAGAAATGTGGCAGTTGTCACTAATAACAAGTTCTATGAAACAGGCCCCTGGCTAGGGACATGAGATGCCACACATGTACACACACACACACACACACACACACAAACACTACAGTAATACCCATCACCCTGCAAAGAATTGAACCACATTGCAGATGCTGATGCATCACACCTTCACCTTGTTAAGGTTGACTGCATATGTACATACATGTTCATTATTTAGTTTTCTGGAGGAAAGGTTTGGATATTCATATCAAATACACCAATATCTTTCCTCTTTCACCAAATATCTCGGACAACAGCAAAAGATTGATATTGACAGAAGTATTGTGATGGTTGGCAATCATCAAATATGAACTTTATTTGTCCTCTGTGGCACGTAGAAGAAGAGTAAGGCAGAGATTTGTGAAGACATTAGAACTCCCATCAGTTAGTACTGTACTGCAGTCTCCCACTGCACAGAAATTCAGTCATTTCACTCGCATCTCACAGTAGGATAGTACTGACATGTATTAACTGCATGGAGTCCTTCTTATCACCTGATAAAAGTGTGCTACCACAGTACTCTGTACATGAAATTCACACTTGAAAGTGCGCTACCACAGTACTCTGTACATGAAATTCACACTTGAAAGTGCACTTGAGTGCTACAAAGAAAACTACATTTGCAGTTGCAACAGAAGTGAAAAAAAAAATATGACTTCAACATATTTTGTTGATCATCCTTAAACAATATGTGAAACAGTATAAAAAGCTCATGATTACAAAACTTCCAGTAGAAAATATTGCAAAACCAAGAAATTCAGTTACTTATGATGGTGCGTTCTATGCATGTCAATACAATATCATTTTGAAAGCAAAAGGGGGCGACAGTTGTCACAACACTACACAATTTACAATGAAAATAAACTGTACTTTGATTCAATTGAGTTCTTTACTCCCTAGCATTTGTCAAGTTCAGCAATCAAGAATTTCAAGAATATGAAAATGTGAAATTTGGCCCCTAATTTATCCCCTGCACCGCTCCCCCCACCCCCCCCCCCCCCAAAAAAAAAAAACCCAAACAAACAAATCAGGTCTCTGAATTTGCTGTATTCAAGCTTGACACTATATTCACTATTATACTTATTGATAGCATTGTCTTAACTGTACTGCAATTGGTTTTTATGATTTATTATTTTTTTAAAGGTTGCATATTTGGGGATTTTAGGATGGGGAGGGGTGCCAATGGGTTCTGGTGCCCACTTGTATAAATAAATATCACATAACCCTTGTGACAATAACTGCCAAGTTTGATGAAAATGTGACAATGCATTCTTAAGGTAAAGTAAAAATGTAAAAGTGGCCACCAATTTGGTCCCCCCCCAAAAAACAAACAAACAATTGGGCCCTAAAAAGGGGGTACCCCCAATCTGCTCACATTGCATGCAATGTGTTACATATGACAGGCCCGTTCAAGTTTTCATGAGCCATTTCATCTTTCTTATACGAATTGAGGTTCACTCTTCCTGTTACACTAATGCAAAATTCATTGCAGTCAGAAATTTGTCAAGCATGATGAAAAAAGGGCAAAATAAATAATAAAGCATGATTATACAGTTATCATGATCAACCTTACCATGAGTGGAATCAAGGAGAGAAGTGTCTCGAAACAGAAATGCTTTGAAATTTCAAACTGCATCAATACATTTGTACTACAAGTACAAACAAATTTAAATTAGAGTCAACTGCAGATAAACTTGTATGACAAACTGTTTGAAAAATTCTGCCCATTGGGTGAGCATGATTTACACCATGTAAGGTTTCTGGATCTCTGTCTTTAAATCCAGGTACAGTTCATACCTTATTTCGTTTTGTTTCTTTTATAAAATACTAGATACATGTACATACTAACCCTGTGATTAATTTGCCAAATCACTACATGCATTACAAGTACAACATTGCAAACCACAGGCTAAGAAAATACACCTTTAAAATGGCAACATTGAATAATAATAATAATAATAATAATAATGTATACTTTTATAGCGCAACAGTCCATCAAAAGATGCTCATGGCGCTTATTCTCTATTCCAATAATGCAATGTGGCAAGTTTTTTTCCCACACTACTTTGTACACTTACATTTAACTTTACAATGTATGACAAGTTAAATAATGATGGCTTGACAAAGGAACAGAACATGCTGTACATACATACAATGTATCTGGCAAGAATTCCTCATATTGCATATCAAGTGTAAGTTACAACAGAAAAGACTGATACAGATATAACTAAGAAGGCAATTTTCCAATTTTGGGCTCTATATTGTTATGATTTGTCCAATCTACAAATAGTTAAAAACAGCTATAAATATTACAACATAAATACTAATAAATAACTAAAATACGGGATTATAGTACGATTTCCAAATCATACATTAGAACTGTGAAGTACAATGTACCAGTACTCGCCAAAATATGGCATAGTTATATGGGTGCATACATTTGAAATTTGTGTGGTAATGCAATTCATAACCAATAAGTGTTTAGGCAGGATACTTATAAATAGAGTTATTCTTAAATTTGATGTAATATTTCAGGTATACTTTGGTGGCATTACCAAAAACACAACCACCTAATGAAAGAAAGAAAAAATCAAACAGCAATATATAACCAAAATGTGAATTAAGACATCAGTTTTGATGAGAGTGACCAATGTACATCCCACATACCAAACATAAATTATGAAATTTCATGGCAAAGCACTATCTCTGAATATTCTTACGAATAATAATGGTAGTCTGGTCTTAGTCTGTTCACGTGAAAAAAGACCTAGTCACACACAAACACACAAATGCACACACCCATAACATGTGTATAACATTTGCAATGCAACTATCACTGGCAAGGAAAATTGGTTGTACTGTGAACATCTAGAATTATATTACTAATACTGATTGTCCTTCTCTCAGCTGGATATAATCAATCATAAATTGCCTGTAACATTTGGCATTTTGTTTGAGTCTAAGACAACCCACCTTTACAGGTACATCAACAGAACTCATTTACTGGCCAACACTCGCTCAACAATGCTAGGCAGAGTAACCTTCTTGCGATTTTGCAAGTTATTTCATTCATACTCTAACATTGCTGGCACATAAGTTTGTTTTACTGGCTCTACCTTATTTCTACTGGGCCAAGGTTGGTAAGAAAGGGCTTCTTACGTCAAATATCTACAGTATGCGTCAATCTCAAATCAGTACTTAACTTATTGCTATCACATAATCTGGGCAAGAAACAGTCTTTGGAGTTGAAAAATATCACACTTATAAAAAGGATACAGAGGATTATACGATATACTGCAAAATCACAGTAAAAATGAAGTACAATGGACATTGTTTTTCATTTTGTACACAAAATTCACTGAAGAGGACCAGTTTACGAGTATATTCTTGCCTGACATTAACATAGTTGTAATATGCCAACAGCATCCATACCTCTGCTTACTTATTCAAAAGCAATTTGGACATGGCCATGTTTCACATTTTAAACACCTGCATGAAGAATGGGAGGATTGTGCTTTCAAACATCACATTGATATGATGCAGTTTTAATTGTGAGGTATGCCATTTGCAGACCTCCCAACCTTTCTGACTGAAAAATAGTGATGATTTGGCACCAAAGTAGGAAAGGAAGAACAGTTCCCATAGGAGTGTGTAGTAATATTATCAAGAAAAACAAGAAACTCCTCCTGAAACAAGAGCTGGGAATGGTCAAAATTCAGATTCTTTCCTCCAAATTCAGAATGGTTGGGAGGTCTGCATTTGCATGTTAGTTACTTTGTCTCAAATACAAAACTTTTGAAATAATTCACCTGGATGCAAGTACCTACACAAAGGAAGAAAGTGCTACATTTCTAAGTCAAAGTATTCACAGATTGCCAGTTACGCATCATATAAACTTTCAAAATCATCTGTCAAGGCACATCAAATAGTCAAAATTGCAAATAACATTCCTTCATAACATATCATCTTGGTAGTACTATATTTTGAAAAAGCAATGCATAACCTTACTGTGTTCTGTCTAGCAGCAGTCTACTAAACACAAGTAAAATACCTACACACACTCCTGTGCAAAACAAAATTAGATTGAGAGAAGTCTGCCACAAATGAAATTTTTGTTTACTGGGTAAACAATACACCCCCATCCTTGTGTTTCCCGTCATGCATAATTTTCATATTTCCTGCTCTATACAGATCACGCTCGTGCTTCAAATAGAAAAGCCTCACTTTTTTAAGTGCAGAATATCTTCTCTCAAGGTCACTTTGCATATATTTCTCAAAAGAATGTGATTACTACACTACTGCATGGCATACTCTTGTGAAAAAAAACATGAACTAGAAGAAAAGAATTGCTGTCCTGTGTTACTCAAGCCTCTAACTAAATTGGCATATTGACAAGAAAAAGCATAAAACTACTATTGTCATGCATATAATATTCCTCTCAATTCTTGTCTAATTACAACTTGTGCATGATATAACAAAGAGAAAACAATAATGCTCACTACTGCTTCAAGTGCATCACCACTATGAAGTGTGAACACTGAGAAACTTTTGAAAACTGCTGCTGTGATGGGCAAGGCAGGATGGCCTTCATGACACATCCACTATCTGTCACTACTCCTCCTCCTCCTCCTCCTCAGCATCCTCATCCAGAGTGGACAGCTGGCTGATCTGTGAGTCATCTGGGTCCAAGTCTAGAGAGCTGTCCACCACTTTCTCCATGTCTGATTTGTACTCCTGTATGGACTCATGTAGCGACCACAGTTCACTCAGTAGTGACATGTCCAATTGGCGTAGGCCGACCTGCAAGTGACAGATAGGCGTGTTACATTATTCTAAGGAGACTGCGAAAGACTGGTGAAAAATTTAGTCAGCAGTAGACCTGCAGTGTGACCAAGAAAAGACAATGAGATCGTAAGCTTGTTATAAAGAAAGAGATACACTTCATTCTGTGATGACATATAACTATTTTCCACTAGGCATAAAATATATATTAGTTGATAATTACACATTGCAAATTAGTAATTATACCCAAAGTCAATGTATGAGTCAGTCTCATGCAACATCTGACCAATATGCAATTTCAAGAAAGTGAAAAATACCTCTCATTGCTTACTGCAAATATTTGTCAAAAATTGACAAGTGACTTCAAAGGTATTACAGGATGACTTTCTTTAAGCAGATGAGCTGCATCAAATGGAATGCAGAAGAAAACAGTGCATGATTTGATTTATTACTTTCTAGGTTATCTCTTCTTTACACCATTACTTTTTACTGAAGTTATGTATACATAAAGATAAACTAATAACAGCTTCAAAACGAATAATAAAAACTGAGAACAACTGAGATCGCCAATTAATCACAAGATTCGGGATTAGGCCAAAGAGAACCACATTTGCAAATTATGCATTTGAAAACCACAAGCATTTTTGACATCTAAAATAATATTCAAAGCAAATTCTTGACACAGGCTGAATTTGATATGCAGGGGCCGTGTCCCCCCGCTTAGATGCACCGGCGTAGCCAGGATACGATCATGGAGCTACTAGTAGCTCCATGATATGATCTTGGGAGCGGTTACTATGCCAGGGAGCAAAGCGGCCGAGCCCGAGCGAGCGGAGCGAGCGAGAGGGGGAGGGTGTGGGAGGGGGGTGTCCCTCCTCCCACGGTGAGAACTTTTTGCATTTTGATGTTGTAAATGGTGCAATTTGATGCATGTTTTTGCGTGTTTTATAAACTTGAAACGGCCCCACTTGTTTAAGGTAGCAGGATATTTTGATGTGGATTATCATTGAACAATTTGCCTATAAAGTGGTACCATTTGAATAAACTTCTTGTATGAATAATTCTTACAATTAATTTCATGAACGCTGTCTGTTAAGCGATCAAACAGTACAAGGCATGCACACGAGGGTGTACATTTATAAGGGCTATTTCTCCTCCAACTCGAAGGTGATTTTACATTTTTCAGACCTGAAATTCAGCGAACTGGTGCAAACTTTTTTCTAGCTCCCCCCCCCAAAAAAAAATAATGGAAAATAACTGTTTTTTGTTTTTTTCACAGAAGTGTTAATAGCAAAATCACAGCATTTAGCTCTTATTCGGCGTGTGCATCATGTGTGTGTATGTACAAAGTCTAATAAGGTAGAGGGGGAGGGTGTGGGGGGTGCCCCCTCCAGCTCGACGGAGCTTTTGCGTTTTTAGAATTGAAACAAAGCAATCTGAAGCACACTTTTTGTGGGAAATTCGGAAATTGTCACTCCCCAAAGTGTATTACGTCCATAGAGGAGGGGACCAATCAATGGGAGGGTGGCAAGGTACCCCTCCCACATTCCAGGGAGCTTTTTTCATTTTTAGAACTGAAATTCAACAATCTGGCGCACATTTCTGTTGGAATATTTGTCAATCAGAGAAGTGCAAGTCTGTGGAAGGAGACATAGCATGATGATGTGGGAGGGGATAAGCCCCATTCTCCCTTCTACATGAGGGAGATTCTGTATTTTCTGATTGCAGTCAAACGTTTTGGTGCACACATTTTGTGGCATATATTTGGAAAACTCACAGTGTAGCCATAGTCTACTTGTATGCACAGGGCGGGGGGGTGGGGTGCGATCAGGGAGAAAGCGTTTGAGGGTGCTATCTCCACCCTTCCAATACGAGGAAGCTTTCACCTTTTTAAAGTTGAAATTGAGATATCTCATATACGCGTATTTGATGGAACATTTGGGAAGTTATCAAAGAAAAAATTGATCGCGGGAACTGAGAAAGGAAATGGTTGATTAAAGGGGATATTCCCCTTGTACATGAAGGAACTATTGATTTTTTGGAATGTAAGTGATAAGTCTTGTGCACTAAGAATTATTCAGAATCTTAAGGGGGCGACCGCCCCCATCGCCCCCAACTTTTTTTGCTACGCCGGTGCTTAGACGGGAACTTTATGTAAGGGCGGAATCTTTGGAAATTCAAATTCATGGGTGTTGTGATTTTTTCCCCTGATTTTTTCCCCGATTCTTTCTCCTTTTTTTTTTTTTTTTTTTTTTCCACGAACCAAAAGTGTGTGTGTGGGGGGGGGGGGGGACTTTCAGCCACTGTCACTCAAATCCAAAGCTTCTGCTAAACACTGAAATCCTCCTTACCATTTCCTTCCGCAGCAATGCCAGGGCAGCATCCAGATTTCCCCGTGGAATCTCGATTCGTTTTCTCTTCTTCCTTCCTCCGCTCTTCTTCACGTGACTGGGTGAGAAGCCCGCTGCCAGGTGATCTTGGATGTCGGTCTGGTGGGCCAAGATTCTGCTCGTCTCTCGCCATATCCCACTGTTGGCATTCAGAAGTCCACTCAAACTCTTGGGCAAGGCTGGCAATCCCGGCAACTTTGGGTTGGAGTTGGCGTCCATGATGTTATATTGCCTTTGATGAAATGTATCTTAGATGAATATATGGCAGATGTTCATCTACATAGGTGTTAACAGAGTCAATGTCCCACTGCAGCCTTGACTCCCTTACTGGATTATGCCAGTAGCTCCCAAATGGGTTAGAAATGCAGGACAACAGTTTCAGTCACAATATGCCATGTCTGCCAGACTGGAAGAATTCTCCCTTTGCAGATAACCCAGTCAACAAACACATCAATGATCCCCTGCACTGTCTCCTCTGCTTGTTGCTTCGATAGGAGGCATGGGAGTTCTGAGGGTAATGATAATAATGATAATAATAATACATTTATAAAGCGTATAATAAGCACACTATGCTTCTATATGCGCTGTAAAATTCAGATACAACATAAAAACAATTGACTAACAAATATAACAATCAACATAATACAATAATTAACAAGAGACCTGGGGGTCTTGTGCTCACCCGAGTATCGCAAGTTCACCTTCCATGCATTCTTGCAGACTCTTATCTGAGAACATTGGAAACTTGTGGGGGGGGGGGGTACCTTTGAGAGCTGGGGGCATGGTGTCCATTTGCATATTCCATCGCACTGGTTAAAATACCTGCCAAGTACACAACCGGTCACTGTACTTTATAGAATGTTGGATTATGCAGTTAAGACTTAAAGCCATACTCACTTTTGATTTTAGAGAAAAATATCCTTGAATATTCATTAACTTAGGAGGTTTGGACCCCCTGGGGCCCCCAAGGAAAGCATGGTACCCATTTAAAGGTAGGGTATGGTGCCCACTTGAACAAATTGAGATCCTATCCCCCTAGGGTTGCTACCTGCCAAGTTTGGTGAAAATCGGTTGAGGGGTTCTCGAGAAGAAGATGAAAATGTAAAAAGTTTACGCACGACGAACGCCGGACGAAGAGCGATCGCAAAAGCTCACTTGAGCCTTTGGCTCAAGTGAGGTAACAAAAGGGGTAATGAATGTTTATCTTAATCATGAAAGATGGAAAAGGTGAGTTTTAAAACTGCATTTGAAATTTACAAAACTGGGTGTGCGTCGAATGTCTTGTGGGAGATTGTTCCAAAGATTAGGTCCAGCAACTGCATAACATCTGCCCCCATAATATAACGTATTGGTTCTGGGTGTGTGAAGAAGCGCTTGGGTGCTTGAGCAAAGGTTGCGAGGAGGGTGATACTGCTTGAGCAAATCTGCCAGATATGTTGGGGAAGAACTATGTTGTGCCTTGTTGGTCAGCAATATGAGTTTAAACGTTATGCATTTGTCGACAGGTAGCCAGTGTATTTTTTTCTAGGGTATGGGTTATACTTTGTTGACGAGGAGTTCATGTGACAAGCCTGGCTGCGATGTTCTACAGCATCTGAATGCGATGGATGTCGGTAGAAGGAAGGCAATTCAACAAGCTGTTGCAGGAGTCTATCCGGCTGGTGACAAATGCATGAACCAGAGTGAGAGTAGCTTAATTTGTGAGGAAACCTCTGACTAGACTGATGCATCTGATTGCTGCCATAGCCTATTTGCAGACAGTTTTTATAAGTTCCTTCATACTGATATGCTGATCAAAGACGACCCCCAAATTTCTAGCATGAGGCACAGGATTGATTTGACCAACACCATCACAGACATTCAGTGGGTTGGAATAAGAACAAAACTTTGATGTGATATGGATCACTTCCATTTTGGCATCATTCAGAGACAGCTTGTTCCTCATTGCCCAAGCTCTAACATCAGTTATACAGGTGTTTAATCTTTCCAACCACTCTTCACGCTCAGTGTTCTTAAACATGTATGTATTTGAGTATCATCTGCACAGAGCATTACATTCACATCATGGGCTCTTATGATGTCATTTATTGGTGCTGTATACATCATAGACATCATAGTATACATCTTAGACAGAGAATGCAAGAAATTATGGTTATGATTTAGCAATATCATGGCATCATAAACATACTGTAGGGACATTCAATTTTTGATGATAAAAGTTTCAAGGAGGAAATACTGTAAAGGTGGATATTTTCGCGCGACTAATTTTTCACGCTTGGACGGGTAAGAAGAGTTTCGCGTGTTTTTAATTCCGCGGAATCAAGACATCACGCACAGGAACATATGGCAAGCAAAAATATTTGTGTGCTTTTATTTTCGGTACGTTTCGGTACATGATACGAATGTTCTATCAGTCTCCAAGGTAGAAAATCACTAACCTTTCTCCTGAAAATATACATCTGTTGTGTTATTTCTAATTCTGTCAATGTGGTTCTTGAAAGGAAATTCAACCACTTGCAAAATTGTTTTATATTATAACTTCCAATTGAAATACAGTCCCCTATGGTGTATACAGACAGTATTAGGTTCTGTAAGTGACCATTCCAAGCTCTAGAAATAATTTGGGAAAGAGACACATTCTTTGATGGAGTTCTGTTCTAGATCAGAGCGCTGAATGGGACATCCACCTGCTTGTGTATATAAACAGCCATTTCAGCTAATCCGTTTCGTGAATGCTATCAATTGAAATGGAGTAGACCCATGTCTATGCAGTATTTAATCTTTATTTACCACATGACTGACTCTGATATGACCTTTAACAATCCAGAGAACAAAGCTGGCATCAGAGTTTACAAACAAGTAAATTCAATTCTTCCTGTTTACACTGGTTGAGGACCAAAACAAAAGGTATGTAAACTTTAAATCTAAAACGGCCAGCAGAGCACAGACAACTTGGTCCTGGTGACAATTCTCAGGTCGGCTTGAGCATACAGGGAAAGAATGGGTAGAGTAAGCAACCTCTAACCTAATATCTGAAACAGGAAATTGTCTAGTCAGAAGTAGGAATGAAAAATAAGGATCACCAGGAAGAGGATCACAACACAAGGAAGGCAGAGATGATAGTCTAGAGGATCTATAGTATAGGGCCTATATCATATTCAGGCCATATCCTATATCCTAGTAAACCAGTCTAGACTGAATAGAGAATACAAGGAAGTAGAACTTGCTTATGTTCTTTATACCAGAAAACAATTTTTACTGTACAGGGACAATATGTCCACCATGCCATGGTTCCTACCAATTAGTCTTAATGGTCTAATATTTCTTTAATAGCAATATGGAGTAAATTCTAAAGATCTAAAGTAATTCTGAAATGCTGGAAATAATGACATAATTAGGTCAACCTGGCCTAGCCTGTAAAAGCTACAACATTTATGGTTATGAATATGAATGATGTCTGTAAATTTAATTACCGGTACCACAGCTAGCAATCCTTAGCATCACAATAAAGCATCTGGTCGATCAAGACGCAACAAACCTTCAACTTCTTCATTAAAATAATACGACCATGGCATCTATGAACTTTTACAGTTTTATAACATCATTGCAGTGGCACATACTTTCTACCACAGTTCACAGTACAGTGCTAGATAAGAGGACTGTATTCAATTAAATGTTACAAAAATTTACACTGTCGGGCACATTAGCTGTGACAGTTGTTACAATGTTAGCACTCCTGCTATATGGATCCCTTCCTTAGGCTTTGCTTTGTTTCAGAGGTAAATTAATTTAACCACAATCGCGGTGATGCATAACCATCCTCACTTCATACCATCCATTGGCATTAACAATACAATAACAATGAACAGTAACACACAAACACTACAAAGTAAACAGCTGATTAACAGTTATTTATGCAAGTTTTGTTCTCTATCTAAATTTACAACCTTTCAATCACAGTTGAACACATAATACAGTAGAGTCTACTCAGTAGTCATTAATCGGCATCAAGTGTAGTAATTGTAGTTTAGAACTAGAAAGTAGACTCTACCAGGATCAGGATCAGTGCAGGATCTGGAATATAACCCTAAAATATTATTACACGTAGAGGTCTAGTTCTAGACGTACAAACTTGGACTTACAGAGTAAAGGTGTTCAAATACGCGAGACAAAGGCACAGATTCCTTTTCGCTGTTCAAAGACTAGACGTAGACTCATAGAGAAGATATCTCTTGCCCAGACGTGCTATACTTAAATACTCAGTGCAGTAGGGCCTACTGGATGATGCTAGTGCACAGCTGTACAGGTTGTGATCCACTGCATGCATGCACTGCATGCATAGCTAGCATATCATCCGAGTGAATGCATCTCAAACACACATTCAACAAAAAAAAAGGTACGTCCACGATATTTATGGCAAGCCAAAAGAAGAATAAGTTATTTAAAACAGGCATTTTCAGGAGTATAAATACATGTACCGGAGAATATATTCCACTTAGTTGTGGGACATATCATTTGTCTTTTGTGAAGCGTTCGTCTATTTGCCAACTCTTCATCTAGGGTTAGCTGACCAAACAGGCGATTGTTGGGCTCTCATGATGGGCCTACCTCGAATCTTTTAAGTCATAATATGTGACGTAATGTTTTAACCTAGAATTCGGGAATGAAATCAATGAATCATCTAGCTTGATTGACCAGCGTCAGTTATTAATGAGCATCGATCAATACCCAATTCAAAATATGTGCCAAACGTGAGCAAGTGCAATATAGGCCTAACTGTATCAGTACATTGTGCAGCTGATCTCTCATGCTCAGACGGTCTCCCACCCTCTCCCTCTCTCTCCCTCTCCCTCTCTCTCTCTCCTCTCTACGCTGTAGTACGCATGTGCCTAAAAGGTGAACAATTTCAAGTTCACCTTCAAGCTCAAATTTATTTCCGTTTTTCCACAGTGACATATAATATACATTTCACTTTGTTTAGAGACAAAAATAATTCATGTAAATTTGCACAGAGTAAACAACAATAGTTCAGACCTTACCAGTAACGATACATTGTAATGTGTGCTGAGGTAATCGAAGTGGAATATCAATATGCACATCAATTTCATTCTTGTGAGACTAAAGAGATATGGATTTCTGGGCCGGCCTTTCAAAATTTCGATAGAGAAACCTGGCAGGAAATGAGAGACAGGAAAAAGATTGTGAGAAGGCAGACAGTTTACAAAAAAAGAAAAATGGTTTATAAAAGTATGAATTGTTTGCAAATAGATAAATGTTTTGTTGATGAGAAATGATATTCAAAATGAAGAGTGATCTTGAAAAGAAAAACAGTTTACAAAGAGAAAGTGGTGAAAATTGTTTACAAGTAAATGAATAACTTGTAAATGAGAAATGATCTGCAAAAAGGGGAATGATCGTGTAAGATGAATGATTTTTGAAAGATAAAGATTTGGCAGATACTGAGTAGACGAATGCCTTATAGAAGACAAAATATTAGTATAAATGGAATATTCCTTTTTGAAAGTGAAATGAGTTCGATGAAAGATAGATAATTTTAAGAAAATTTATATTGTACTTTTTTATTTGGCTTGTCATAGTTAAGCATACAACATCCGGAAGTTAGCGCTGATCTGGTTTACATATAGATCTCAGTGGTACCAGGAAGGTGAGTCTCTCTAGTTCTGTGGTCTCACCTCCGTGGTGGTACTGAATGCAGAGTGATGTGATTCATCATTGTTCGCCTAGTCGAGCCAATCAGATTTAATGTCACGACCCAATTAAAGACGATATCATAACGACGTTCGGTTGGACGACTTTGAACCCCAAACAAGCAATGGTATGAGACATACTCTATAGTACATTGTACTACAATGACGTAGAACGATCCCGAGCGTAGGTGCTGCAACAGACAGTATTCGAGAGAGAGAGAGAGAGAGAAAGAAACGACTGTATGCGTTAAAAATTTAACCAATCCAGGGAGTTGGAGGAGGGCTCTTTTCCACCTCCCTGCTTACTATATCAGAGAAAATCGGAGTAGCAATACGTAATTACACTCAGCTGATTACACTACATCTACATTTTTCATTTCAACAAATCTCACCAAACACAAAATGTATATGTCAAAGTATACAAACTATAAAAAAAAATCATTAAAAATAGACTATAAGTTAAAAAATACTCATAGTCTTTTTCTTCTTGATAGGTTATATTCAATATATGTAGAGGCTATATTTGATATAGCCCCTATACAGAAAAGGGAGAATCACCAAGCGTGTTGAAATTTATGGGATAGATATAATTAGGCCTATTGCCAGCCTCATATTTGTGGTTAATTCTCAATTTTTGCTAGTGCGTCTGAAATGAGCAAATTTATGCTGATGAAAGACAAGTAAATATACGATAAAGACAAGTAACTATACGATAAACTGCACTGATGTTTAGGGAATCAAAATGGTTGTAATTAAAGGGGTTAATAAGCGGTGAAGAAGCAGTAGGACTATACATCAGGGAAGGTATAGATTGAGGAAAAGCAAGATGAGAGGGTGAAAAGAAACTGACAGGATCGTCATAAGTCGTATAATAACACAGCATCAATCAACCTGTCTCCATTTTGTGATCATGGGGTGGTATAAGAACACAGTACAACAAATATTATATCAGAAAGATATGAAAAAAAAATCCCAAAATCTTTGACGGTTCAACTATTCCATCTTTGAGGGTTTGGGGATTTTTAAGATGGAGGCCAAAACTTCTGATTAAGTCCTGATATATCGCGTGTACACAAGTGATTCAGGAAGTTGAACCCATGGTGAAACAAAATATTCATGCTTAGATAATCGTACGTTTATTAGATTTTACATTCCACTTGCGGCAAGTTTACAAATCAGCGCCCCCCCCCCCCCCCCAAAAAAAAAAAAACGCCCCCACAAAGGGAATCTTCATAATATAATATGTCTCTTTAGGATGTTTTCAGACATCAGATAATAAGAGATGAAAATCTGACACTTATGCGAAAAAGACGTAAACATTGCTTTCCAAAATGTATCCTAAGATGTGAAGTGACCCTATTATGGATGTAATTGAATAAACTTTGTGAGACACGTAAAAAAAAAGGATAAAAAAGAAGTAATTCTTGATTTAAAAATTTGGAAAACAAGCTTTTACTCTGATAAAGTCCTTATTACTACACTGATTCAAAATGTCGACAATGACTGCTTATTAATTCACGAACACAATATTCTCCAATATTATTATGTGGAACATAATAGGCGGCGATTTCAAACATTGAAGGTGCCATTTGGGAGGCCAGTTTGGTAGCCAGTTCGTCAGCCATCTTGATTATCTCAAAATATTAAAGGATGAAAGAACTGCATCATCCAGATTCGGATTCAGTATCCTCGAATATAGGATTTTAAAAATCAAATTGCTTTCAATTTTCACCATTTTTTGTATGAAAATGTCATTGAACTTTCAGTTTTTGGCGGCCATCATTATGGCAGCCATGTTGAGTACTTCACTAAATCCTCAAGGTTGCAAGATTTTCA
Organism: Diadema antillarum; assembly: GCF_040938485.1. Lineage (NCBI taxonomy): Eukaryota > Metazoa > Echinodermata > Echinoidea > Diadematoida > Diadematidae > Diadema > Diadema antillarum. The sequence continues at coordinate 108,674 of NW_027270935.1, read as the reverse complement.
TCAGCCATAATATAAAATATACGGATTCATGAGCATTTTCGAACACTTACAAAAAATGCACTAACATTGGGCGGACAGCCTAAAGCATTAGCCTTTAGCACCTAAACTCATTTTGTCGCATAATTTCCGTTTCATACCATAAAAGGAGCAATTTTCCCAAATTCTCATTCACCTTTTTCATCGAGATTCAAATATGCTGCAATATGGAGTAAAGGAGTCAACAGAGTTAGAAGACAAGATGACATGAGAAATGAATTCATTTTGTATCAAAGAGTATACATATAGATAAAATAACCAAAGCACGGCAAAGTATATGATATAGAAGAACTCTGCATGAATATCTAGATACAACGACACGAGGGTACAACACTATACATACACATAGAATAGGGCCTACGCAAGGATTGGACTCAAAGTATGGTCACACATTTAAATAAAACGGTTATCAGAATCTATAGGCCTATGATACGGAACAAAATTTTACTGCTGTAACCGAGTGTTTTTAGAGTGCAGCAAATGACACTGCTCGTCATTATTGCTAATGCAGATTCAATCTTCATTGCATTCCCATATTCGACTTATTGGTCCTTCAATAGAAATTGATGATTTTTATGGTACACTTTCTCCTTCATTTCTTTCTTGCCCTTTCTTCTTCTCTCGAGTGAGTCAGTAGGAAATTAGGAACGTCTTCACTTATACGAGCTGCAAGCTGCTTTAAGCAGCAAACCCCCTCACAAATACCTTTAAGGCATTTCTTATGATTTTGCTTTCAGTTGTCACATTTTTCTATGTCATTACATGAACAAAATTGTATATTGCTTGCGATAACACGCCCGTTTGTATACAGTCAGGGCTATTATGTAGTATCCAATGTTTGATACCAAACCAATAAAGAAAAAATCAAACAAAATCAAAATTAAATCAAATAAAATTATAACAATTTAAATAGCATACAATGCTGTTGCTATGCGATAAAGGAGTATTAGGTGAGCAAACAAAACAATCTAAAGACTGTTATAGGGCTATGAATCTTAAAACATTGTCTTAATGCTCACAATGAAATACCGTACGATACTGACATCAAGTTTGAATTGAAGCGACTTGCTCCTATATTGGACTATAAAAGAAGATTTTTTTTTTCAGTTAAGTTAATCAGAATTACAAACCAAATGTGTGCAGTATTCTCTCACAAACTTGTTTATCTATCCCTGGCTCATATTCCATATACGGCTTTGTCCACTTTATGCTGTTAAAATTGGCTAAATGAAACATTATCGCCCTCACCATAGTGTGGAGACCCTTTTGATAAATGTTTCTAGTTATATTTTAAGGGAAATGGATTCCGGATCCGTCACAGCAATGGTTTTGTTGGATCTGTCTTCGGCCTTCGACACTGTAGATCACAGAATTCTTGTCAATACACTTAGAAGTTTGGGTATCCAGGGACAAGCTCTCGAATGGTTTAAATCATACCTATCACACCATTCACAGTCTGTTCTTTTGAATGGTGTCACATCGTCTTCAAAGCCATTAGGCTGTGGTGTACCTCAAGGCTCTGTTGGCGGGCCCACCCTTTTTTCTATCTATTTGATCGGTCTGCGGAAAATATTTCAAAGGCATTCTGTTCGGTATCATCTATATGCAGACGACATACAAGTTTTTGTATCTTTTCCACCACATCAAATCCAAGCATCTCATGCACTGCGCTGTCTAGAAAATTGCATCATTGATATTGATGCTTGGATGAGGTCTAACTCATTGTTTCTAAACCACAGCAAGTGTGAATTTATCCTTTTTGGTTCTAAATCTCACTTGAATAAGTTGGATATTAATTGTATTTCGATTGTAGGTAATGATATTCCTCTGTCAAAGTCATGTCGCAATCTGGGTGTTATGTTTGACTCTCACATGGCTATGTCCGATCAAATCACCAACATTTCTAAATCAGTCCGTTATCAATTGCGCAATATTGGTTTTATTCGCAAGTATTTGACTCGCTCTGCCACGGAAAAACTTGTTCATGCACTTATTTCTTCACGCCTTGATTTCGGTAATGGTTTGTTTTTCAATCTACCAAACTCGCAAATTGCCCAATTACAAAAGCTACAAAATGCCGCTGCACGTATTGTTTCTTTGTCAAGTAAACGCAGTCATATCACACCTATCCTGAAGAGTCTTCATTGGTTGCCTGTACAGGAGCGTATTCGGTTTAAGATACTTCTTTTGGTTTATCATGTTATTGAGGGAACAGCTCCTGATTACAATGTTTGTTTGTTTCGTCAACACCAACCTTCACGAACTCTTCGATCCTCAACTTCAGGTCTCTTACATATTCCGTTTTCTAGGAAATCTTGGGGGGAACGAGCTTTCGCTCACGCTGGACCAACACTGTGGAATTCACTTCCTCGTGAGCTGAAAGACTCGAGCTCTATATAACATCTTTCAGGAGTAATTTAAAATCCTATCTGTTTAGCAGTGCATTTTGAAGACCAGTGTCTTTTGAAGACAGACTTTCATGTCTTTTTTTTCTGCTTCTTCATCCTTCTTCTATTACTGTGATGTACTTGTATTTTCAATCTGTTTGCTTTGATGTACAATTGTAAAGCGCCTTGAGCATTTAATCAAAGTGGAGAACGGCGCTATAGAAATTGTATGTATGTATGTATGTATTTATTTCTTAGCCTTATCTTATGTATACATCAGGTTACGCATTTGGTTTGCATAGAATGGAGACCAAGGCCTACTCTTGCGCCACCTTATCACAAACTAAAGGGTATAGAACGGATAGGTTACTTTTATAATTTCATTATATTTTCTCTTCTGTTATAATTATTTCTTTTTTTGAGAGGCAATGCGTATTCATCTGCGAAGCTCAAAGCTTTTAGCCTTATCCTCGAGGAAAAATTGCATGCTCAACATATTTGAGGATGGCTGGTGAAGATTATAGTGGTGTGTCATTCATTCTGCAGATGTCTTTTGTACTCTGCAGTGGCGAAATGGTATAGACAGAGAGAGATTTGTTATATAATTTTATGTTAGTTCCATCTTCGTAAAATTATGTTTTCAGGCCATTTCTCGAGACACACCTCGCTAACTTCAAGAACAGTCAGTGTGAATGATGTATGAGGAAAAACATGGCAGGCCGTTCGGGATCTGACGACTGTTTCCCTGTAGTCAGCGATAAGATTTCATGTCCAGGAAATACGAGGTGAAGACTGCCCGCTTGAGCATTGGGCTAATTCCCGAATTCATGTCAATAGCATCATGTACACTTCAAATACGAACAGCACAGTCATATTGAAGCACGAACCATGCGATGACGCATCCAAGAATCGGTCGTACGAAAAAATCGCATCCAACATTAGCGCTGGCATGACTCGAAAGATGATGCTATGACTAAAATAAAAGAACACTGTAAAGTGAAGAGTACTTTCATATCACCCTGTTATTTTCTTTTAAATGACTATAATAGCAACTCCACTTGGCGTTTTGCTTCCATATCGATAACACTGATCCCAAATGAAGATGTATGATTCGATAAATAATTGAGTGACGACTAGTGTTGCAACAACTCTTGCATTTATGATATTTCAGGGACGTTGTTATAATCAAGAAAAGCAAGTTTGAATACCAGATTTTCAAATTGCAACATATTGAAAAAAAAGTAGATATTCGTTTGGCTTTCTTTCATATCATTTTAAACTAAATCAGTAAAAAAAAAATGTTTTGTGAAGATGCAGCCTAAAGTGATTGCTAGCTTGACAAGATAAAATGCATCGAGAGAAAAAACAATAACAAACATAATTATAAAACGCAAATGGCATGACAAGACAATGAATGATAATTCATTTTGTGGATGAGATGAGGTGTTGCAACGCTACAAGTGCAAAGGGTGCACGTAATGATAAGAAAATGTGAACTCTTGCAATGAATAAGTATATTATACGCGTGTGTTTGTGTGTGTAAGTGTGTGTGTGTGTGTGTGTGTGTGTGTGTGTGTGTGTGTGTGTGTGTGTGTGTGTGTGTGTGTGTGCAAGAAGAAAATAGTTCAATGGTATGTTTTATATAGATAGAGCATGATTTATAGGCGACCGAAGCTTTCATGGTGCAAGTCATCTAACAGATTCTACAGTATACCCTGTCCGGTGTCAAAATGACTTTTTTGATGTATAAAAGGGATCAATATTTGTTACATTTTCGGTCTTTTCATCGGAACTTCCTTATAAGTAGTCATATACACAGATAAATTATAATGAGAGACTAAGAGAGCAGAGGGATGTAGGGGAGAATAAGCCTAACGAATTTGTTTAGTTGGTTGGTTGGTTGGTTGGTTGAATGGATGGATGGATGGAGGGAGGGAGGGTTGGTTGGTTGGTTGGTTGGTTGGTTGGTTGGTTGGTTGGTTGGTTGGATGGATGGATGGTTGGTTGGTTGGTTGGTTGGTTGGTTGGTTGGTTGGTTGGCTGGCTGCCTGGTTGGTTGATTGATTGGTTGAATGACTGGTTGGTTTGGCTTGTATGTGTGTCTTTGTTTTTGTTTGGTTGGGTTTTTTTTTTTGGGGGGGGGGGCGGGGTTGTTCTGCTTCACAACGGGTTTAGAGATCAGTAATAAACCCAGGAATCCGTATCTTTGGTAGCCTACATCAAAACGCAAAGTATATGTTCGTAAGACCAGAAAAGACGTCATAAAAAATGCTAGCAGCAACAGTCCGGCAAACATACACCATGAACATTGGTGCACCCAAACCTACTGGAGCATGTTCACTCATCAGTCAGATGAATGTGATCAGAAAACATTCCTACAGCGCGGCACTTGCTCATACTCGCGCATGCAGCAGGTGTTTGGAGGAGAAACACATCACATCAAACCAGCCAGCGCAGGCAGAAGAGGGTTGGGTTACCAAGGAAGCTGTGGGAGTGAGCCTGCATCTTTAGTACAGTGTACATGACTGTGTGGGTGAGCGAGCGAGCTCCAGTAGCAACCGCCAGCAGCCGAAGTCATACGACGATAAGCAGTGAGCTGGGCGGGTGGTGGAGCGCAGAGCAGCCGGGGATCAAAGGGTCGCAAAGGCGACCAACACCAGTCCTTGCAAACCAAGATGTTTTTGGAGTGCTGGATTCTGTTTGAAACTCAGTGAGTAATTTTAGCGTCTCTTTTGACATCAGCCATTGCTGAGGCATCTCTCATTCATTGGTATCAGAACCCTATACACTGTAATAGTTCGTCCAGTCAAATTAAAAGTCAAATTAGCAAAATTCTACTACCTACTACAGAAAATTATGTCTCATACTAAAATCATTTTACTGAAGCGCATACCACACAGTAACGCAGACCGATGAACACCGAGCCCTCTTAACGCTCTTCGGCAGCAAGCTGCTGAATCGAATATGTTTTATTACAGTTGAACTTTGTATTCTGGTCATTAGGGCTTATTTTAGTAAAGAAAGCTGCCAGTCCTCACTGAGACTGCACAGAGTATGTTGATGGTCGTCGGCTTTGTCTGTTGTGTGTTGATAATAGCGCATTGGGGTGCGGTGCGCCATCCATGCATGGAGGGTGCACCTCTTTCCCCCTTCTGCTGGGCCTAAGGCTAGTAAAATGCAGTTTTTCCAAGACTCCATGTTTACTGTTTGCATGATGTTGTGATAGTCCTTCTGTGGTATTTTTCATCATTATGCAAGCATGGCTGGCTAAATTTGATGTGTTACTGTTAGTGTTTTTAATAGGCTGAAATGAAATCAGCAGAGGAAATCTGTTGACGTAGTGTTGTAGCTGAATACCCCCATTTTTATCAGAGTTTTGATAAAGTGATGACCACTGCACTGTAGGGCTAGAGGAGAATGGGTCTTTGTTGGATGACTGAATGAGTATTGAGACTGCATGATATGGCACTAGAAGTATCGCCAGCCAATAGAATTATACCACTTATTTATGATATGTTCATCCATATATCTAAGTCCTTGATTTTGGAGTGAGAAACAAAGGATTTTTCATGAATTTGCTTCTAGGGCCTATGCTATAGTTTGGTCGATTGACAATGAAAATCATTATGGGTTTAATTATTCTGATTGAATTATTTTGGACATACCGTGTCTAGGCCTGAAGTCTGGTCAAATTGTACAGTAAATTTGCAATATATCAAGGAGATTATTGTCCACAGAGAGAGAGAGAGAGAGAGAGAGAGAGAGAGAGATTCTGAATGTAAAGCAGCCTAACAAAAACAACCACTTGCTTATACACAGCCCTGTCACTGCTGCTATATCACTTGCTGAACACTGTTAAAGGGAATATTCCATACCATGTTCAAGTTGATGAAATTAGAGTAAAACCAGACCAGCAGATTTGTAGTGGTAAGGACTCCCCTGAGGCAGGGCTGCCAACTCTCACGCATTGAGCGTGAGACTCATGCATTTTGGTCCTTTCTCACTCGAAAACTTTATTTCATTTGCATGCATATCTATTGATCTCACTCATTTTGACTCCTAAATTATAGCATTGGCCTATGGGAGTCTTACTCTCAACTAGTTTCCAGTGTTGGCAGCCCTGCCTGAGGACAATCACACCCCCCCCCCCCCCCCCCCCCCCCCCCCCCCCCCCCCCGTTAATTATGGTACAGGTTAGTGATAGGGTTAGAGCAGGGAAGTGGAAAAGGACTCTTCCACCTCCCTGGTTAGAGTAAAGAGTAGGATTAGGTTTAGGGTCAAGGCAGGGAGGTGGGATTCTTAAGTCCCACCTCCCTGGTCAAGGGAAGGGGTAATTGTCCTAGAACCTACATGAGAGATTGACTGGAGACAACAACAACAACAACAAATGAAATGATTCATGCAATGTATGTTCACTGTGGGACTTGAGTGAACATTTCTGTTAGCTGAACACACAACCCAACACCGTGTTACTTTGAAAAATCTGCTGACATGAAAAACAGAGAAAGCCTCAATAATATGAAGATTTTGCTAAAAAAAGAAATAGAGCATTTGATGTCAGTTTAATTTGAAAGTTTCATATCATAATCAATGACCCAAAATATTTCCAGTGATGTTTTCAAGTATGAAACTTGACTAGCCTTTCGAAAGCATGTTATCGTGAGGCTTTGAATTGACCATTGTGTTCAAATGCCTACTCATCGTCATGCTTGACTGCACTCCAAGGACTTACAACATAGTAAAACTTTAAAGCTGATTGTCTCAAACTGTGGCTAGCTTGTTGGTGGGTTTTTTTTTTATCATTTCATTAGTGTGATGATAAAACATTGCTGAATATACATCACGGGAAAGCTGAGAAACTGTATAGAGAGTGTTAACACTATGCAAAACTCAGACAATATTTCCCAACTTCTGCTGAAATACCGAAATAAGGCTTTTAGATATGGCTTTCCCATCCTTGAGATCTCATCAGTCTGATGTGATGTGATGTTGGGGCAGTGATCAGCTGGAGTGTTGAAGCATTTGGGACTCTCACAATACTTTGTACTCAGTTTGAATTCTAAGCATAGAATGGGGCCAAGTCTTGTTAGTTGTCATTTAGTCCAGATTTTGTAGACTTCAAATTCCACAGACAGAGATCAACATGACACTTTGTGTCCCATGCAATGTTTTTGTACCCCCGCCTCAAGGGGAAGCTGCTATTCTTAGTACTAGTGAGGGTCTGTAACTGGACCTGCTTTGACAAAACAAGACTTCACAAACCCCTTTCATACTGACTGAAAAACTCCACTTCTCAAGCCACTTCAAACCACTTGGGTAAAGAGACTTGGGTAGGATAGAGATGATCAACTTTGGTTTTTCTTTTCATTTTTTTTCTTTGTGGAGCCATGCTTTAAAGGTGATCTTAGGCAGAATGTGAGCCATGAAAGAAAGATATTATTCAGAGGGGTGAATGTGAGCCATGTTGGGCTTAGAAATAGATCCAAAGAGATTCAAGATAAAAATTAGGTCATTTATATCAATGTGCAAACCCCAATGAATTAATTTGTCAAGACATAACCTTTTTTTCATGTTTTTAAAATGTTTCAAGGCTTTTTAAGTTTTGGGCTGCAACTAGATATGAAAAGGGTACTGATAATCTCTCCTGCTCACCTCAGAAGTGAGAAGTTAAACGTCAACAGCAGAGTTCATGATCCTTTTGCTGGGTTGTCAGTCAATCTGTGAAAAGACCCTGAGGCAGCGTGTGTGCAGTAATTTCAAGGGCTCGCTGTTCATACCTCCTGTATTCATTGTGATTGGAATGGGTACTGCTACGGGTAAATATACAGTGGGGATAGGTCTGAAATGAGTTTCAAACTGAAGTGTGGAAGATTCTCAAAATGTCTGAAAAAGAAAACCTGTCCTATCATGGGAGTAATGAGAGGATGTCATAGAGTGCACTATCCACATCTGCTTGACAAATATGGAATGCTTGACAGCGACAACGAGCAGTGGTACTCTTTCTAAGCGTATGTTGTGTGATTATCAGGCGGGCATTTCATGAAGCATTTTGTCCGGCAAAGTTGTCGGACAAATTTGCTCTCAGCCAATCAGATGCAAGGATTTTAGAAGCTTGTAACAGTTTGTCAGAAATATATCTGACCAAAACGCTTCATGAAATGCCCCCCAGGAGACCAATTTTACAGGAAGAATCTTGTTCAGTGTTGTACAATAGGCTTTATTTTATGAAATATTCTCACATTCCTGAAATATGAATATTCCTTGATGGATGAAATCAACTCTGATTGCTCTCTTCCATGGCCAAAGTGGAAGAGACTTTAGTCTGTAGAAGACTATGGTAGACAAAACACTGATGTTTACAATCAGCGGTATGAATTCACAGAAGTTGTGAGAGTTTGTCAAAGATATGGAGTACTGCCACCAACGTGATGACCATGTGAAAAAGAAAAAACTGAATACCAGAGAGAATAGTTCTCTGTATGCAGGTGCATACAATTGTTATTGCTTCGTATGCCTTAAATGTTGCACATCACCTGTAAATGTCATATTGCACACAATCACAACTGATGATTTGTGTAGACCATGCCTTGACAATGATTATCCACACTGAAAATGAACATTGGCATGATTACAAGCCATAATTGTATTTGTAATAATATCAGCATTGAAGGGACTGTCCATTTTAGAGACCTACACCAAAAGTCCCGAATTCACGAAGGTGTTACAAATGAAACCATGGTTTAAACCATGGACAAAAACCTTGGAGCGCCAAGCGTCGCATGGAATATTTCGTTACGAAATCAGTCATTTCGTCGATGAAATGATTATTTTGTAACGAAATGGCAACATTTTGTAACTAAATGAACATTTCGTCAACGAAACGGTCATTTTGTCTACGAAATTGGTCATTTCGTCGACAAAATGGAGTGAAATCAATCAGTGCCTGGTCCCAGGATGACTTAATTTTAAAGAAGAAATCCAATCCAAAATTTCATAAATATCATAAGAAAGAGAACAAAAAAAATCCCTGCACAACAGTGCGAAAATGATAAAAATCGAATAAGAAATAAGAAAGTTATGACATTCTGAAATTTCACAATTTTTCTTAAGACACTTCTTAACCTGCCGTTATGAATATTGAAATCACCAAGTTGACGATGTCATGGTCTCACAATTTCTTATTCATTTCATATACAGAAATGGCAAAAATCTCATATTTCAGCTGTTTTTATAAAATATGAAATATAAAACTTGCCTTTAAACCAACCAAAACAAAAAAAGAACAAATATTTATGTTAACTCTGATATATCTTGATATGGGAACATGTTTTTACTCGTATTACCCAAAAATAATTTATCTTTCTTAATTTCATATATAACATTTGTACATGAAAAATTATGAGGGTATGAGATCATCAACTGATCAAGAAATTTTTTTGAAAAAATGTGAAATTTCAAAATGTCATGTCTTCCTTATTTCTTATCCAATTTTTGTCATTTTTGTTTCGTTCTGTAGGGAATATTTTTCTCTTTCTTTTCTTTTGAAGTTTATTTGTTTTTGGGGTGGATTTTCATAAATTCCCCCTCCTAGAGCTTCTCAAAGGTGCCAAGAGCAATTATTATAATTCCATTAAAATAAATCAAGCCTTTTTGAAAATATATTTATTAATGTGAGCCAAATTTTGGTGCGTGTTGGTCTGATACCAGATTGAACATCCCTGCAGTACATTTGGTGGATATTTTGAGGACTTGTAAAATGGGGTTGACACGCCATTTGCTCCTACGACAATTGCTCATGTCTTATTTTCTCCAAGGACTTAGGGTTAGGGGTAGGGTTGTGATAGAGTTTTAGGTTTAGAGTGATGTGAGGATTAGGATTAGGGTTATGGTTATGTTTGTCAAAAGAATTAATGTTTGGCTTAGTAGCGTGCAGATATTTCGTGGGAGCAATTGTTGCAGTCTGAGCAAATGTCATAGAACCAAAATGGGACATACCTAGTATGCCTTGAGTTGCATTTAGTGTCAAAAACCCCACACAATAACTTCATATGTTCTACCTCTAATCAAAATAGAACTGTGCTATAAGTAATTGTCTGTAATGGAATATGAAAGGATTTATGCAAAAGACAGAGATGTATGCAATTTTTTGTTGAAAATAATATAGTCTTGAGAAAAAAATCAGTTTTTAAGTGAGTTTTAATACAGGACCATAATTGATATGATACTGTCTGTTTAAGTCATCATCAGCTTCTGTTTCCCTCACCCCCCCCCCCCCACTTCATTGCTGTATTTGACCTTATTAAGTGGCCCAATTTTTCCACCTTTTTCCTCATCCTTCTCTGATCTTTACTCTCTTTCTTCTGTTATCTTATTGAAGCCTCTTTATGGTTTCTCTATGTTTGTCAGCAGCGGGGTACAAAGTTCACTTCCCTAGAGGCTGACAGTGCTGTTTGTGCTACCTGCTCCTGCAAATTGGATCATAAACCTTAAACCTTAACCTACCTGAGAGAGGAGCCCTGCTGATATCTGATTGGCATTCGTCCAGCCAATCACCACACGGTAAGCAATGGAGGACGCAGGCACCGCCTACGAGTCGCTCAGTGGAGACTCGTCTGTGCTCACTTTCAGGAAGCCAGAGCCAGCGGGAAGAACGATGGTGAAGAGCAACCGTTCCCTGGTGCTCCTCGTCGGGGTGGTGGGCCTCTGTGTGGGGATAGGCGTGGGGGTTCTCATTGGTTGGTTCTCCTCCCAGGCCCAGATGCCAGACAGTCCGTCCTACAGTCGCTGGTTGGAAGCTCTTCATGAAGAGGATGCAGACAAGATAACTGACTTACTTAATGAAGAAATTAAAGCGGAGAATATCAGAGAAAACCTCAGGTAAGGTTGGAGCAACTGCCCACTCATCTCTACATTGCTTTTTAATAGCAGTGTCTTATTTTATGTCTTTCTTTGATGTCTGTAATCTATCATATAGTGTACATTATCTGCCTTCATTATGAAATTAATTTTGAATTTTGTTGATTTTAACTCTTGTCTCCATCGTGCTTCACCTACTATGATATACCAGTTAGTAATGTGATGAACAAGTATTATGAAATCATCCAGACACATTTTGTCACAAAAAACCATTATCTCAGCTAGCTCTTGCAAAGCTGTCCTTTTGTTACTGAACATAATCTGTTCTGTGCTTCACCATACAGACACTCTTCGACAGCTTGTGATGTACCACCCCTGTCATTAATCTTTGCTGAGTACAACCTCTGCTAATATCAGTGGCGGATCTAGAAGGGGGCGTACTGGGCGCGCCCCTCCTCTTTATGTTTTGTTTAAGCAAAAGAAATAAGGAGAAAAAATGGGGGGGGGGGGGAGCATGCACCCCCTTTAATTTTGTAAGGGTGCCTCCCCTTTATGAAATTCCTGGATCTGCCCCTGAATATGATCACTCTTGAAGAGATTTGCTGTTTCAATGCAGCGTTTTGTTTCGACCACTAACACTGCAAAGGCAGAACCTTCAACTGCAAATATTGCTTTCTTCATCATTGTGTATTTTGGCTGCTGATATTGGCAATGAATGGTGAAAGGTGTGATATTACTTATGAGAATGCGACTGCTTCTTGAAATGAGAGCTGTATAGAGAGAGAGAGAGGGAAAAGAGAGGGAGAGAGAGAAAGAGATGACGACATGAACAGCAGAGTTATCTATTGGAAGGTATTTTTGATATTCCATATTATTTTCTTTATGAAAAATGAGAAAATAAGTTTTTGAAATGGGATTTATGTTTTTTCTGAGCAATGATTTAGTATGTAGTAGTTGCTATTTTTCCACTCTAGAAAAAAATATTTGACTCAGAAATATGTGTTTTTGTTTGGTTTTTAGTTTTAGGGTTGATTAGTTTGTTTTTCTGTTTATGTTTTTTGTTGTTGTTTGTGTGCATGTTTGTTTCTTTATTTGTTTATATATTGGTTTGATTGTTATGTTTGTTTGTTTGATTGTTCACTTTGATCTGTGGAAGTTGGCTGCCCTGGAGCAGGACAGGTCTTTCACATGTGTTTAATATATCAAACACATGTTTTTTTCTTCAAGATACCTGACCCACCAACCTCACCTGGCAGGCACGCAAGGTGAAAAGGATTTAGCGGAGTGGGTGAAAGAGCAGTGGACAGAGCATGGCCTTGATGTGGTCAATAATGTCCCATACAGTGTACTCCTCAGCTATCCCCAGCTCAACAGTCCCAATTACGTGAGTGTTTGTGTGTTCCTGTGCATTTGAATTACAAGTCATCTTTGGATGACCTTAGAAATCTATATCAGTGAATTCATATTGCAGCTGTATATTTTCCTGTGCATTTGAATTACAAGTCATCTTTGGATGACCTTAGAAATCTATATCAGTGAATTCATATTGCAGCTGTATATTTTGAGTGGATTCATAATTTTACTATGAATTGTCGCTCGATTTGTTTGGAACCTATATTCTTTCCCACTCCTGTTCTAACTCTGCTGCAATGGGTGTTTTCATATAGAATTTCAAGGGGTAACATACCTCTGTGTTTTGTAAAGCTCAGTTTAATTTTGTGTTGACTCCCACACACACATACACTACTGGCAACCAAAAGAAAAGGAAAGAAAGAATATATCAATATCAATATATATATATATATATATATATATATATATATATATATATATATATATATATATATATATTTATAATTAATTACTTCAATAATTAATGAATAGAGTAATTAATTATTTATTTAGTTAATTAAGTAATTTATTTATTTTGGTTTGTCAAAGGTTTTTACATTACTACTTTATTTGACTGCATTTCAGACATATTTCTTGTAAGACAAGTCATGACTTTGTGATGTTTGGTTGTATCACTGTCATTAACTACATGAACCCTTTGTCATTGCAAATGTATTGTCTGTTCTTTTCTTGAATGATATTGTAACAAGTTAGAATATGTCTTGAAATACACCATTTTAATGCATAGTAATATTTCCTGTCACCCTGCTCAGTGTGTGTATATGTCCACATATAATTTCCAAGGACTTAAAGACAAATGCTGAGCAGCACCATTTCCACATTTTGTCATTCTTGTGAGGAAAAGCAGGGATTAGAAAGTCATTGTACAAAACTACCAGCACTGATATGTTGGACTTCAAATCATCTTTTAACCATGCATGATTGAGCCTTTGGGATGGTGGTGTATGCAGCCATGGATGAAAATCCAATTTTCCCCTAGGAAAGCCTTCTGCTTGGGGACTGATGGAAGAGGCAGATACTGAAAAACTCTCGTGTGACAAAAACGATTGCAGGTATACGTCCTGAACGGCAATGGGTCTGAGTATTTCCGGTCTGCAAGAGAGGAAGCTCCACTGGAAAGAGGTGACCTCAACAATAAGACTGTTCCACCCTTCAATGCCTATGCTGCTAATGGAACTGTAGAGGTCAGTTGAATGAAGAGTCAAATTTTTTTTGTGTGATACAAATACAATTCCTCCTTATTTTTATTTTTGTTTTTCTCTCTCTCTCTTTTTCTTTTATGGTGCATTGATTTATAATTTTGCTGTTATTGGCTTCATATGAAAAGTAAAATCTGCCTGGTTGGTATTGTAAATGTTGCTTAGATTTAACCATTTATGAGAATTCGGCTTCATTCAGTTTTCCACTGTCTGTATGTGTGGATGTGCATGTGTATGTATGTCTTTGTATGTTTGTGTATATGTTTCTATCATTAAAGCTGGAGGGGAAATGAGTGTGCTGCTTTAAACTATGAAATCGGATTCATTTGATCAGGTGGAACATGATGTGAAATGTTAGCTGTAATTGTGTTATTATCATCTTTGTTTTTCTTCGTTTATTTAGAGACTATTCTTTCTTTGCATATAATATATGTTTGCAATCAAGCAACATGAGAGTAGATTGTTTATTGTCTGTGTTATTGTTTCATTGGAAGACTATAGAAAATGTGAATGTGCATCTGTGTCTGTGTGTGTGTTTGTGTGCGGGTGACCCTTGATGTGATTAGATGTGAACTAATACTCTTATAGAATTTTTCTTGTTGTGGATGTCAACTTTATTATTTTGACAATGTTGCATGCTGCATTCATGATAGCATGACTGCTGGTATAAGTTTGAATGTATAGGCTTTCCCTTACAGTCCCAATGGATGAGGGGAGAGGGAGATAGTGTTTCATTAGTATTTTGGTATTTTATAGGTTTCATTTTCTGATGTCATGAAATGTCAATGAAGAAATCCAAGGTGTACCAGCCAGCCATATTGATTTCTTCTCACCTTCAGGGAGAACTGGTGTATGTTAACTATGGGAGAATAGAAGACTTCCAAAAACTCACAAATGAACTTGAGGTTGACGTAGCTGGAAAGGTTGCTATTGCCAGGTATGGCAAGATTTTCAGAGGTGACAAGGTAAGTATCACTTCTTTTCGTTTAACCCATCAAGACCATGGACTCTTATATTCTCTGGTTTGATGCTGCATCTTTTTATTGTTAACATGAGCAAGTACAACTGTATTTGGGTGGTTGAAGACTCAAGAGTGCACCATGTATTTTTTCTTGGGTATGTATGTGGCCTTGAAAAGGGTCCCATACATACCCAAGAAAGAATATTTAGTGCACTGTTTAGGGCCACTTACATACCCAAGAAAGAATATGTGGTGCACCCTTAAGCCTTCTACCACCCAACATTCTGCTGCCATGGAAGCCTTCACAGATTTCATAATACAGTTGTATTTTATTAGGGAAAATAAAAACCTCTCATTCATAGAACCCTAATTTCAGTCATTCTTTATCATTCGTTTTGGCATCAGCATCTGTAAAAACCTAAATTCAGAACTGAGCATTAATTGACAACTCCTTTTGAATGATCAAAGTCAATGATTTATTTTAAAGTGGTATTTTTTTTCTATTTTTTTTTGGAGTGAATTGTACTAATTTCATGAATGTTACCAATGCCATCAAACCTTTCTCCAGTATAGGATATGAAGTAAAATTCAAAGTTGCCAATTTGATTTGAGGACAAGGTAATAATTTTTGCGACAAAATCATCCCAGGACTTCATGGATTTTTAATAAAAAAACAGCCTCATACCTGCTTTGTGAACACTCTGGTTGATATGTATGCTTAATCCCAGAGGCACACTGTAGAGGCATTGAGACAAAAAGTGATTCATCAGTGAATCCAACTGGTTGTGTTTTATAGGCCTACACCAAAAATAAAAATAAATAGATGAATAAATAAGAAAAGAAAAAAGAAACAAACAAAAACAGAACATCAAGCATGAACTTGAGGCTATTAAACTTGATTTTAATAACTGTAAAAAACAAGAACAAACTGAATGTGATGACAGATGCTGAAGGTCATTGATGATTTAATGTCATCATCCACCTGTGCATCTATGATGGACAGGGAATACAGAAATCTTGTGCGGAGGGTCCTTTTGCCCATGGGTGATATAACTTTGAGCTACTGACCTTTATCTGTGTTCTTTTTACTGCAGTGTATTAAGTAAGTATAGTTTGCATTAAATTGTTATCCCCAATGTGAAGGGCAGCAATTTTTTATTGCTTTCCCTGCGAGCAGTTAAAATACAAATCTGAAAGTCCCCGAGATGAAGAATGGGGGGGGGGGTTAAATCAGGCACAATATGTCCCCTTGCGCAAAACTGTTTGCCCATTTAAAGAGCCCCCAAATCTGTTCTGTGTGGCGCTTTAAAAATTGTGATCAGTTTGACTCCAGAATTAAATTTTTACAATTACGGTCAATATACTAAGATACTAAATGTTGTGTAACCTCCCCATTGCCATGTCAACCAAAAAACAACATATGTTTTTTTTTTTCATTTGTGAAAACTTTTTGATTTACACTTGAAAGGTACCCTATGTTGCACTGGAAGGATTCCTTTCATGATTTTTTTTTTCCACACAAAATGCACATTGTTAAAAAAAAAAGATATTGATAATGATCACGTTATATGCCTATGGTTCTGCAATGCATCAGATACCACACACATATTGTGCATTGTCATTTTGATGTAAAGTGCGCGATTGGGTACCTTATCTGTCATAATACGTATTTACATTCAGAGGCAAAAAAAAAAAAAAAAATCCTCATTCATGGGTTGAGTTTGAGTTGAGTTGAGTTTATTTTATTTCACCACAGGTCACTCACTTCAGCCATTTGGCTGTTTTTCTGTGAGTCCGTGAAGTAAAAAATCATACAATTACAAAATACAACATTTTATGCATAGTATAGGAAACTTTAAAAAAGTAACCAAAAAAAAAACAGCAAAAATAAAATACAAAAATCAAACAAACAGACACACAAAAACAAATCATAGAAAATCATGCATACCACAAAAAGAAAATGAGAATTAAGATACTGAAAAAAAACAAAGGAAAATGATTAATGCACAGTGTTACAGTTCAATGCAAACAATTACTATGTATATAATTTATCCACCTTATGTTTAAATATAAGAAAGGATACACTTTGCTTTACATCATCTGATAAATTATTCCATAATTTAGCGCCTCGATATGTTACACTACGTTTCTTAAAATTGGTGCTAATGTGCATCTCTGTGTGTTTTGTTGTCTGCTGCAGATCACATAAGTTTAGTCTTACTGAGATTTATAAAATGGCCCAGTTTATCAGACCTTTAGTCTATAGGACCTTCAGTCCCTGGGACTCTTGGGCCATTGGACCCTTTTCAATATTCTGTCTATCACAATGGTGAAGTTTTGGCCTTTCCAGGGACCAGGGGAAAGGCCAGAACTTCCAGGGCTCTTTCACACCCTTGGACTATCGGTTGGTGGATACAACTGTAGGGATTTCCACAGAGCACCACCCACTCTGTGGTTGTGCCGATTGTGGTGTAGAGGCATAAGATTCAGGTTATCTTTGTGTGAATGTAGGATCCAATGGAAGATGGTGAAAACAGCTACACAGAGGGCAAACTAATAAATTTTGGTGTAAATCATAACACCTTACTCTTGTACTAATAAATATGTGATTGTAAATACTTGAGTTTTAGACTTGTGTAAACTTCTGCTGTATGTAGAGCATGCTCTTTGTGATTTTGTAGTTTCCTCTCCGGTGGCAGATCCAGGGAGGGCCACACCGGGCGCACGCCACCCCCCCCCCCCCCTTATTTTTTGTGAAAACAGAACAAATAAAAAGAAAAAAATGAGGGAGGGGTGCGTGTGTCCTCCTTTAATTTTGTACAGGGGCTCCCTCTTTACAGAATTCCTGGATCTGGCCGCCCCTGCTCTCCTCCCTTTTGCTCAGTCTACCCATATATATCTGTCCATTTGTCTGTCTGTGTGTCTTTCAGGATCTCCACCTCACATATGTTTTTTTTTCACTCCTCCCCTCCTTCTCCCCCTACCACTTTCTCCCTCATGCTTCCCCCACCCCCCCCCCCCCCATGGACTCACATGTGCCATCTTGTAGGTCAACCATGCTGCTGAGTATGGTGCCATAGGCCTCATTCTGTTTTCAGACCCCGCTGACTACGCTGTAGACAGTGAGTCAGCCGTCTACCCTGACACTTGGTTTCTACCGGGAACCGGAGTCCAGCGAGGCTCCCTCTTCATCCGACAGGGCGTGGGTGGAGACCCCCTATCCCCAGGCTACCCTGCCTATGGTAAGAATCCTACCTGCACTGCATCTCTCCTCATAGTGGCATTCAGCAAATCTTACCTCATTGATGACAATGATTTGAGTATAATATCTTAAGATATGACATTGACTAAACTCCAACTTCAAATTTTTCTGGGCCCGCGTGAAGTACATCATTGTCGAAACCCATGAGAATTCACAAATCAATCTTTGAATAAGTGACCTTCTTGCTTTCATTGCCCTTTTGATGCGGTCATGATGTGAAACTTTTGCATATTTCTGCGTCATGCTGGTCTTTGCAAAAACTATGGACAGAGAAATTTCAACAGTGATAAGAGATTATGCAAACTCATCCTAGTTTAGTAACAAGTCTTGGGTATTTGACAAGCAGCTCTTTTAACTAACTCAAAGGAAAGCAAATATTTGGATTGATAGTGCTAGTGTATGATCACAAAAAGTCAATACTCCTCCCCCCTCCCCCCTGTCACTATTTGTGAAGAAAAATATCAACATATTGGGTCAAAATGACCTTTTTGTTTAATTGTAACAAACTCAGTTTTAAAAAGAGAGTTGATTCAAATCCCCGTTTCAATGAAATGACCATTACACTTTTGCCAGGCATTAGAAGGTCATGGTTCATCAACTGACAGAATATTTGTCTCCCTGTTTGTCACTTGTATAAGGATATAGCTTGTTTTACAATTTATTGAAAGTGCAGTATTCTCTTACAATTTGCTCAAAGCCCTCACTTTGAGAAGAAGAAAACTGCAGATCTCAGGTGCATCATCATTATGATCTTTATTTGCTTGAAAATCCATATGAAAGCAACTGAAAAGAATATAAAGGTGATCAAAATACATACTCAAAGAGCAATAAAACAGAAGAGAGAGAGAAAAAAAAAAGAGAAGGTCAAATAGAAGCTAATAAAGAAAAGATGAATAGAAGAGGAATTAGGAGGAAGAGATGAAGAAAGTGCCTAACTCTACATGTAGAATGGTAGGAGGACAAGAACAAAGTCTGACCCATGAATGCCATTCTTTTTTTTCTTCTTTTTTTCTTCGTTCGCATGCATGGAAAAGTGACCATTGGGCTATCATGGTCAGGATGGAAGAATATAAGAATATCATATTTGCAAAAGTTAGGATGAGATGAACTGTTCAACAGTACAGGGAAAATGGAAACAAATTTGTGATAAAAGTGTGTTTCATCCAACAGGAACTTTAACTTGTAAGATTGCAAGTCTCCTCATGTTTCTTCTCCAGTCAGGTAGATCAAAGTGGAGATCTAGTATGGTGTCAGTTATCAGTTATTATGATCCAGACAAGTCTAAACAAGTATGATGCAAGAAATTGGTCAATGAACTTCCTGTCCCCTCAGATCAAGATATGTTTTAAAGGGATGGTACAGTTTTGATTGAGCTGGAGCTTCAGATTTTTTTTTTTTTAGAAAATGAGAAACTACTTGAAAGAAAGAGCATACAATTCTAAGAGGAATCAAAAATTATTTTATGAAAATTTGTTTTGAACTGGCTGAGATATCCAAAACAAAGTGGTCCAAATAAAAAGTGGGACCTAACTTTTATGAGGACAACAACCAAAAATGTACTCTCCCCTTTTAAAAAAAAAAAAGGTCTAATGTAACTTGGATCAACAATTTGTGATTTCAGTTACCATTTCAGCTAAAAATGCTTTGGAAAAAAAATAATCGAGAACAGTATCTTAAACATCATCTCCACGAGTCACTCTGAACATCAGAAATACCTGCCATGCTATTGAAATACACACTTGGTCCCTACCTAAATGCTGTTCATTCTCCTGTCTGTTTTCATCCTGTTGTTTTCTGTATGATTTTCTTTACATTTATGTTACAATTATTATGTATTTTAGCTGTTTTTGGAAGAACAGTCCTTGGACAGAAGCATTAAAAAATTGAGTAAAAAAAACCCAAACCTTTGTGTGGAAAGATTTTTTAAATCAAGATTTATGTATGTGTTGTTTTAGAATGTGATTTTAGATTAAAAAAGGACAGATTTGCATGATCAAAATTGAAAGAAAAACACATTCTCACTGCAAAAGATTTAGCTTGCTCTCTGTGAAATATTCACACAGCATGGAATGTGAGTAAGGTTTATTGTGTTCCATTAATTTATCGAAAGTAAAATGTAAAATTCTGTTGAGTTATTGAAGCATATTTTCGTACAACTGCAATATAAGATGATATCACCTTTATTTTAAACATACTTTCTCCCAGTGAGTCTGAAACTTTTGCGATATTTTGCTCCAAGTTATTTCCAGACACTGTGGACAGACTTTGACCCTCCAGCACCTAAAATGACCAGAACTGTCTGCAAGTGACCCTTCAACTTGCTCACTGACCTGCCTGCAAGCAATAGCTTTTTTTTTATTGTTTTACATGCATGTGTGTGTGGTTTTCTTTGTTGATTTTTTTTATCTTTACTTTTTCTTTTGCTGCAATGTAGTAAGCAGTTGGGTGTTTATTCCATTAAGTAAATGATCAAGGAATGCTCAATTTCTCACTGTTTTATTGGATAAAGCTTGTTGAAAATTTTCATTTCATTACTGTTTAGAGTCAGCATACAAGATACCAGAAGAGGAAGCAGAGCTGCCCACCATACCAGTCCAGCCAATTGGCTACAATGATGCCCGCAACATTCTGGAGTGAGTGTCCATAAAATTTTTTTCCTTACCTGTTTTTTTTTTAATGTTTTCTCTATGGTTTCCTTTTATGGTTGGCGCTCTGATGTATACACAACCTGTTTTATGATTTGGTGGTTGTGTGATTCTTTTATGATAAGAGGATTTATAGCTGCCTGGCTTAGACTACTTTATCTATTTATAGCCCACAAGAAATCTACCATTTTTTGCAAACTTAGAAGGTTTAACACCTTCTGCTGCAAACAGATGCAGATTACATACCAAAGCCATAGATAACTAAGAATATATTGTGAACTAAGAATATATTGTGAAAATTGCCTACATAGATTACATCATCCATTGTGTCCTTGTCCCCCCCCCCCCCCCCCAACAATCTGGTACTTCACTGCATTTGTATGTTTTCAAAAGATGGTGATGTGTTTGCTCTTTACATGTAGTAAAAGATAAATGATATACTGACTGCTTCAAATCCTTGAAAATGCAGTTGGTTTTGTAGTTATTCATTGTATTAGGGGTTGGAGAGGGCAGAAGGCATGTATGTGTGTACTATTTTGAATTGATGCCAAATGATAAGTTGCACTGTAAAATTCCCAGTGGTTGAAATATGCTGGTTTAATAGATGAAGAGCTTCTCTCACTGTCAAGAGCAAGGAGGGAGGGGTAGTCTACAATCATCAGCATTTTGTGACTTTTTTCCCCCCCTTGTGCTGTCTGTGCGGCAGGCAACTTGATGGACCTGCAGTTCCTGATGGTTGGGCAGGGAACATCCAGGGTCTGGAATACAAGCTAGGACCAGGACTTACAAGTGGAAGGTAAAAGCAGGAAAGAGGAGAGTTGGTGGATGGAAAAGAAGAGGTACAGTGTTAGAAATCTTGAACAAAACACCTTTTATGTGATAATAGTCATATTGTCTCTTGATCATGTATTGTGGATATCATTTGCTCTGTAAGTGTTTGTGTCATTTATCTTTCCAGTTGCTTCTCTCTCTGCTCTTCCCCCTGTAAGTTTCTTGTTTGCATATAAATTCAAGAAATAAAATTGTTACGGGTGAAAGCACTTGATCAAACTTGGCACAGATAGAATAAGATAGAAGGGAAGGGGGAAAAACCAAAATTTCAAGTACATGTAGCAAAGAAATGCCGAGAGAGACTAGTGCATCTGATTCACCAATTGAGTCATACATGAAAGATGATTGGGATCTTGGAATTCCTTGGGGAAAAAAAGTGAAAATGTGTTGTACTTTGGGGAATTTCACAAATTTCTATCTGAGCCAAGATTGGTATCCAGCACAGCTTGTGATTCAAGTCACATGAGAGAACTGCAATCATGTTTGTTCCCCCCCCCCCTTTTTTTTCTTTTTTAAAATGCGTAGTAAGATTTCATTCAAATTGTCATATAATTATCATACAGGGACATTCACAATCATGCAAAAATGTAATATCTTTAATGTCTGAGAATATCACCATACTCTACAAATCAAAAGGTGAACATCTCTGGCTGCAATAACAGCATGTTGCTGGTATCTACTTCATTCTCTTTTCTTTTCTTTTTTTTACAGGACAGTCAAGCTGGAAGTTAATACACACAATGAAGTCCGCATGGTGTACAACACTGTGGGTGTCATTCGTGGCTCCATGGAACCAGGTTTGCAGTTTGAATCAAATCATAGCTGTACTGGTGGTTCAGGCATATGTATATCCCCCAGTATTTAATGCGATGCCGTAATCTGTGTCGAGTATGCAATAATATGATACCATCGTATGATTATATATCAGGCCTGTCAATTCAAAATTGCAAAAGAAAAGAAGGAAAAAAAAAAACATGTTGTTGATGTGCAGATTTGATATTCAAACCTATATATTGGATGTCCTGCACAAGGAAATGAAGTCTAACACCTGATACTGAAGTATAGAATTATATCAAGGCATATATTCTCAATGATAATGCCATGTTGTCATGAATGCCACAATACATATGCAGGCTTGGCACTGTGGGAGCTCGACTGAGTCTGCAACTGCAGAATTACTATGAAATAATATTACTGAAATGTCGTAGAAAGCACTTTCGAGCTTGGTTTATGATTTCTTTTCAGCCCAAAATTTGATTTTCATGCCAGAAATACTCTTTCATCTGGTGTGTAAGCAACGCATGTATCCACAGAAATTGTGTTGTGAGTTTATTTGTTGTCAAATAAATGCAGTCCACTTATCTAATTCGAAATCTTTTGAGACATGCATTTTTTAGATTCAAACTTAGAGCAGTAAGCAATGTAATTCACCATTATCCATTTTTCCCAATCATTCAACAATATTGAATGACTTGACCACAAATCAAGCTAAAGTAATGTTAGAATCAGTCAGCTAGGTGTGAATGAGTCGTATGTTGTATGTTGAGCAAAGAAAAATGGTATTGTGGATGTGGCACTTCTTGGTATTTCAAAGAACATTTTAGACTTTGTTCAGCCAAGACTTCTAGTTGATTATACTCATAATGATAAGTCACTTGCAAGTTGTTTCATGCCTTCTAAACAAGCCTGTATTTCCTTGTGACTGTAGGGGGTCTGAAAATGATTGGAGTCACCAAAAAAAAAAAGTTAGGTTTAACCCTCTGTGTGCCACATTAATTTCCAGTCCATAGATCTGTGTGTCGCATTTGTGTACATTTGACTCACTGGCAGAGGAAGGGTTAAAGTATATACTAGTGTGTCTCTGATTGCCATACCATGTGGTCCAAGAATTAATTCTTCTCATGTGACACCTGCTATTCCACAACAAGAGTTCATTCTCCTGTGAATGTTTTATGAATTTGTTGAGGGTAGAGTCCATCTACCATAAACATGTCTGTTATGTCCTTATCTCATTCATTGATCTGATAGACCCTTAGCAATCACATTACCTGGATAAGTAAGTTCCTAATTGCTAGGATTTTACTTAATGTTCAATATCTAACAGTTATATATTATGTATTTGTTTATGTACGTGTGTATGTATGCATGTCTGTGATTACGTGTGCACGTATGTTGGTATGACTGTATGGTTTTACTAAGAAGCAGAAGTGAAGGAATTATGCATTAACTTGTTTTTCCTTCATTGTGGTGTCTAGTATATTTTGTGAGCCTTTCATTACAATGTATCATATTTCTCGATATATTGATAAATATATAACGCACATCTAATTTTTTTGTCACAAGTATTATTCTGAGCCAATCGTTGATGTTTGTGTCTGTAATTTTTGTGTCTTTACAGACATTCACCGAAAATGTTTCTGTCACTCATGCCTCATTCATTAATTGGCTGCCATTCTATACAGACCGATATGTGATAGTGGGCAACCATCGCGATGCCTGGGTGTTTGGTGCTGTGGATCCATCGAGTGGGACGGCAGCGATGTTGGAAATGTCTAGGGCAATGGGCAGACTTATCAAGGAAAGTGAGTGATGACACATATGCCAGCATGCTGATGCAATGATGTAAATTCCTCCCCACCCCCCTTCCCTATGTGTGGCTTGATTCTTCACACATCACTTGTCATGGACTCTTTTTATGCATACAGCATGTATATGTTGTGTTGAACACTGGAAAAAAAAAAGCATCGAGTTTCTCAAATATATCAGTAAGGTATGGTAGGATTTCATTGTAAATTTGTGCCATGAAATGAATGGCATAGCAATGAAAGGTGCCTAATTTTAACAGAGTCAGTGATGTTCCTGTTGAGGGTAATGAAGTATGAATTGCAGCTGATAATTAGCTAAAGGCAGGAACTTGCCATTGTAATGAGAGAAGGAGATTGAGGAGTGCTGGTGAATATTCATGCGTTTCATTCTTTGCAGAAAAATGGCGCCCTCGACGATCCATCGTCTTCTGCAACTGGGCCGCCGAGGAGTACTCTCTGATTGGTTCCACAGAGTGGGTGGAGGTGAGTGTACTTGTGGGGTGCTGATAGCTGTAGTGTTTGACAGGTATTCTGATGCCACAGAGCACAAAAATGTTCACCTCATTTTATGGAGGAGGCTCGCATTTGCTCAGAGAGTGCTTTCAAAGGAGTCACACAGAGGCTGTGTTTTCATGCTTATCAGAAGCATAGAAAAAAACAAGTCATTTAAAATTCTACTTGCTCTACTCACAGAACTCAGATAATGATTTCATACAGAAGGAAGAGATATGCTGCAGACACATTGTGTGACATTATGATATCAAATCTGTCTTGTTTGCTGAACCATTAGCGATTCTGAATAGTAATGTCAAGTGGTGTCATCACTAATGTGCGTGTGCATACAATACGGTGCCTATCTTTGACAATGCAGCATATTATGATTTTTGTTTTGATAGAAGAGATGCAAGAACATCAGTTGTTTACATCTCTTAAGCCGGCAACTGTTGCACTTTGACCCCATTTGCTGCTTTGCCCAAGCAGGGGCAATTGTTTAGCGCAGAATACAAGTAGGTGTGTCGGGTAGGGAATGAATGCGTCGGGTGCAGAGTGCCAAGAACTGTGAGTGGAATTTTATTCTTTAAAGGAATGTTTACGACAGAATATGAATGCTTCTGTTACCATCGTATGTAAATGGATAGTTGTAGTAAATGAATATCCTTTGATTCACATGTGAATACAGTATGTGTTTTGTGAGAGTGTACTAGGCAAAAGGCCATCTGAAACATCACCACACAAATCACACTCTGCAATTTTTGTCTCGCCTGCATAGTGGTAGCGAGACATGGGCATCAACTTTTCCTCCCGCGGTGGTGGCAGCGGCGGCGCAGCAGTAGCAGCGGCGTCAACAATTTGGTATACTGTCTAAATCTTTCCACAGCTTTGAGCAATGACCACCAAACTCACACCACAGGTACAAAACCTAAAAATGCTAGTCAAAATCGAATATGGGGGAAGTCCAAAGGTCAAAAGTTCAATGAACTTTCCCTGATTTGAAGAAGCTCTTGGTACTCACAGTATTGTGCACTCTCAATAAATTTCCATAGCTTTGAGCTATATGACCACAAAACTTACACCATGGGTACATCACCTGAAGATGGCAGTCAAGTTTAAAGGTGAAGTCTGACAAAGTGAAAAATCAAATGGTCAATGAACTTGTATTGAAAAACAATATTTGCAATATGCAGTCGAGACATGGTTTGGCATTTGCCTTGTTAGTACTTTGGCATAAAGTCTGCTGCATCGATATGCAATAGGAATATTCACAGCAGAAGAATCATTTCAAATGATTGGAAGTTTAAAGACAAATGATTTATCTTTAACTTCCACTCTCTGTTTGGATTTGTGTATGAAGCTTGCAACCAGCTGCCGAAGCAGTGGTTACGTCAAACCTGTATCTGCCATTGATAAGGCAGATATATATTATATATGTGTGTGTTTACAATTACCTTCTAGCATTGTAACACCATTTTAGAAACATTAAATTTTGTTCCCGGGTAAATTTCTCCATGTAAATATTTTTCCTCCTACAGGAATTTACCAAAAACCTGGCATCCCGAGCTGTGGCCTATCTCAATGTGGATATATCAGTTGAAGGAAACTATACTTTCAGGCTCAAGTCAACCCCAAATCTTCAGGAAGCTGTCTTTTCAGCAACTAAGCGGGTAAGAGACAGACAGACAGACAGTCAAACAGACAAACATACAAACATACAGAGGGGATGGGGATGAAATGTGCAGTAGGGAATTTGAAGAAGCAGATGTTTTCCATGGACACCATAGTAAATGTTTTTTTAATAGCATTGCCATTAAGCTACACTAGCTTCATCACATAACATAGATAAGCCTACATCAGCTGCTTTTCTTTTTGCTACTTAATTTCAGAAGCAGGGGAGTGTCGTTTCATGTGTAGGGGGGGGAGGGGGGGGTTGGCCATTTTACTGCTCCAAGTGGGATCAAATGTACTGAAGGGTCAAGCCCCCAAATATCAAGACTGAATTCTAGTTCAGTGTACTAAATGAAAATGGTATGAAATATATATTTTATCAAGCACACAAAGAACAACATTCAATATGGACAAGCTTGAACTACTCAAATGCTCCTACTACTCAGAATTTGAATTGAATTTGATAATAATCGTCCAGATTTGGATGTTTGCGTTTCACTAGGTTTGTAGGAGGTACATGTGTACAAGGGTGCAAATGATAACACAATGTTTGAGAGTAGTAATTTAAGCATAGTAAATATGATTGCAGCACCATATAGTGAGATACTATACTATATAATGTACAATGTTAGAATTAGGAGCAATAATTTAACTGAGTTTGAATGTCTTTGTAGGTTCCAGATGCCCAAATTGAAGGCCACCTTAGCACTGTTTATGACACTTGGGCTGCAAGGAGCCCTGCTGAAGGGAATACTGGACTACCGCAGTAAGATACCGCTCTTTCACTTCTCTATTCTTTTCTCCTCTGTAGTTTGTGTGTTATTATGCTCGCCTTGTGTCCTTGTGGCAAAGCACAATAGCATTTAAAAGAAAAACTGAGTGAATCGGCTGCGGGGCTTTATTGAAATTCTTTAAAACTCAACTCCCAAGAAGTTCTTCATTTCATGTTTTTTGTTTTTTTTTGTTTTTTTCAGTGTGGGGAAACCAAGTGGCCACTCTGGTGATGTACAAATATGTGACCAGGATGTGCTCATATTATACACTGTGAGAGAACTGTGAAAAGAAAATGATGAAATCATACACACAAAGATCCTAGCAATATGTCCTTTGTCTGAGTCTTCCAATGAGGGGACAAAGACTATGAGAATCTCAAATAACATTCATTGTTTCAAGCAATGATGGAAAATGGATTGGAACCATCTGATGTAGATCCAAAATATATATACACTTTGCATCTATTACTGTAAGTTTAGGTTAGAGATTGAATGATAAATTCTACAAACATTACATTAGTTTATGAGAGGATAGTTGAGGCTCATTCCCTCTTCTTACTTTCAAAAATGTCATGGGGTGGGGCAGAATCATAGCATCTATTCACGAAATACCTGTTTTTATTCTCTCCGACAAAATGCTTACTTGTAACTAATTACATTCAAAAGTGCTCGAAAATTGCATTGCTCTTTTTCCCTTTTGTTTGTGTTTCCCTTTTCTCAACAGTGTCAGAAATATAGGTTCAGGCAGCGACTATGCTGGATTTCTGGGAGAGATTGGTATCCCCAGTGTCGATCTGAGATACACCTTCAATTCAGTAAGCAAACTGGTTGTGTTTCTGCTTTTCCTGTTTATCATAAACTTATTCTAATAAGATGGAGTATACCATTGATACATTTATTGTTGAATGGTGTATAATTATGATAATACTTAAAATGTTGTATTCATATATATATATATATATATATACACGAGCAAAGAGAGTTAAGGGTTTGGGACGAACACCGATCTAGGGCTTTCAATAGCTCAGTCGGTAGAGCACCGGTCTAGTAATCCGGAGGTCTCGAGTTCGAATCCCGAAGAAAACCCATTTTCTTTGCTCAAAGTTTTCGCCATTTATTATTTGTTTCTGGTCAGTTTTCCCTTTCTTGTTTCAATTCATATTACAAAAAATAAAAAGCTGCATCGCTTCGGTGATCCCTCGCATTTATTCCAAAGTTGATTTACGTCCTTTGGGTCTATGTCAGGTTAATGTGTGTGTGTGTGTGGCACACATACACACACTATAGCTTCTGACCACACGAGCAAAGAGAGTTAAGGGTTTGGGACGAACACCGATCTAGGGCTTTCAATAGCTCAGTCGGTAGAGCACCGGTCTAGTAATCCGGAGGTCTCGAGTTCGAATCCCGAAGAAAACCCATTTTCTTTGCTCAAAGTTTTCGCCATTTATTATTTGTTTCTGGTCAGTTTTCCCTTTCTTGTTTCAATTCATATTACAAAAAATAAAAAGCTGCATCGCTTCGGTGATCCCTCGCATTTATTCCAAAGTTGATTTACGTCCTTTG